>NC_081192.1:80440039-81640039 GCF_902713425.1 Acipenser ruthenus
ACAAATATGATTATCATATAATTAGCTCTTGGGCTATAAAATGCAAAAAGCTAAAGCGTCCATCGCTACGTTCTAGAACATTCAATATATCACTCTCTTAAGACTAAAACATAATTTCTATAACTTATAGCAATGCATCAATATGCATAGTGTAGGATATATTGAAAAATAAGAACTGTCTTCAAAAGGCAAACAGCAATCAGTTTTTCAGAGAACCTGAGAGCATGGACCACATCAGCTTGCAAGATCAAGTTGAATGGTATCGAATGGGGTCTTGCTCTTGGCTTATATAGGATATTCCCTCCATTGAATACATCAGAAGTCCCAAGTAAATCTAATCATCACACGGTCTTGACATTTCTTATCTTTATGTTAATTAAACATTCTAGAAGGATCTGGTCAATTCATTTTTCAAAACTGACTGGATATAACTTCTTGCCAAAAAATATTGGAATATGATTTCATTGCTCTCTTTTTCTAACTCCTCCTTTTTCTAAAAAAGTCAGGTGGACCAAAGATCACAGAATCCTTGCTATAATATAATACAAGTATATGTGTATATATGAGAGATGTTTTTAATGTGTATCACCAGCTCTATTTGACTATATTAAGCTGGGTCAAAAATATATGTCCCTCTTAGCCGCATATTATGTTACCTTTTCAGTGTGTTGTCAATGGGCCAGTTTAACTTCATATACAAATGTGTGTTAACAACATATGGGACAAAGACTGCCTTTGAATAAACATACAGTGTTCAGTTCAGTAATTTTCATTTTAATTTGAAACTAGAATAAATATGTTACGTATAATAGCCATATTTAACGGTTCCATTCTCAGACTATGCCTGACCTTTCTCTGTTTCTAAAAGTTGCCTGCTCAAGCAGGATTCAGACACCCTGTTTTCTTGCCAAGACTATTGTTTTGATTAATATGGAACACCATTGTAAGCACTTCTCCAAATTCACCGCATGAAGTCAGTTTTCTCCCAAAGAAAGTCGCTACTTATTTGATAAGAACTGATACTGGACACAACTCCCCTAATTCGTAGAATGCTCACTACTACTGCCAGGTTTTCTTATCATAAAAAGACCTTGGATTCAAAACTGTGGACTACAAATAAATCTCACTTTGACTGCCAAAAAGAACCTTCCATATCTAGCACTGCCCTGCTTGCAAGCAGATAAGGGCAATAACATATTATTTTTACTGAATTAAGTCTGACCCCTTTCTCTGATCATAAAAAAATACAGTTGAAGCAAGTTTTAAGACATCCTAGCCTTTTGACAATTTGTTGGTGTTGATTAATATGAGACATGAAGTAATGGAAGTAAAGTAATGAAAGAAACTGGCTACTTTTTCTCATAAAACTGGAATATGCTAACAAGGCCTTATGATAAGAGCCTGCCAAGTTTGACTCCTTCCAGCAGGTGCTTTCATAGACTGCTAATAATATTTTCTACTGGTTTTACAGATCTATTTGAAAGGGCTACATACAGTATTACAATAATTATTGACAAAGAGTATATTGTATTATTTCAATACAGGTTAGTTTAAATCATCCAATTCATGTCTAATAACTCAGCACGTTCCCAACAAGATTCGAACTCTGTGCCAGGCTCAGCTCGGACTGGTTCTGCGAACACCACGACACGACTGTACACATCAGCTAAAACTATTTTCTAAAACATATTACAGTCATTACAATATTTGTTGTAGTTTCACAAATATTCAATTTGTATCCCAAAGATCGTCCCGCTTCCAGTAGCTGTAACAGTCGGGTCAGTTTCTGCTCACAGGTGTAGGTGACAGTCTTCAAAAGCCTGATACCTGCAAAAACTTAAATCTTGTTAGCTGGGCTCCCATCTCTACATTCCCATTCCCATCCTCAGTGGGCAAAAACATTTTAACTGAATCTGGATCCATCAAAGAACCGCACACCCTTGCAACCGAGGCCTTCCATGCAAAAGGATCTAATGGCTTATAGCACAAAACCAGAACCATCTGTGGCAACATGTCAGTCAGGTTTTAGACCACAGCTTTCACTAAACATGCAAAATCGTGAAGTGCTGAATCACTGGTAAAATGTAATCATTATTGCAACATCGTACTGGTGCATAGCATTTCCTGGTGCAAGATGACAGCTTGCATTTTTTAATGTGATGTTACTACAGAAACGTAAGTTACAACAATGAAAAGCACAAGGCAGGTGGTCTTGTGAGGAGTTCCTGTATTGTACAGATACAAGAACGGAGTCTCTTTCCAGAGGTTTCAGTTTTATAAGCTGTATTTTTTATCTTGTAGACAAAAAATGTGTAGGTACTGAAGACCAGTCTAACAATGCATCAGAAAAGCACCAGCCCCAAGCACAATTGTACTCACTGTACAGTAGGTAGGGGAGTGCTGTTATTCATGTGAAATATTCCTCAAATCCAAATGGTCACTGTTACTAACTTAAGAGTGGAGTCAAAAGGGATTGCATTTATTTCTGAAGTTCATAATGTATGCAGAGTCCCTACACAAAACCAAAATAGGTAAATGGAAAATAAATATTTGTCAGGGATGCAATTTGATTAAATATTTATGCTATTGCTGTCCTTAACCAACCCTGTGTGTCAGTGAGGGAAAATTGGCAGGGACTCCTCACCATGCTACTGCGGCCCTAACTGACTCCATGGGATCAGAGGACACCCACTAACCTTCACTTCTTCTGAGCTGTTGTGGGGTGTTGCTTTGGTGGAGAACTACTGTAATTGGACAGTCATAATTCAGAAAATGGATGTAAAATAATTAGACATTAAATAATAATATATACAGATATGTGGAGGGACTGCACATTTACACACAAGTGTGTGGCACATATAGTTTCTGTTTTCTGTTCAACCAGTCTCATCTGGACTTCCTTCCTTGCCATGTTAGGTCACGTCACTAATTATTCACACTCTGTTTCCTTTGTTCCTTTGAAACTATAATAAAATATGTGCTTTATCAATACACCAGGACTAATACATCTAACAAAGCTAGATGTTTGTACAGCAGCTTCTTTCTGATTATTCTCTGCTCAAAGGTTAAACACTTCCTACGTTAGGCATCAAATTATGTCCCCTGTCAACAAAGAAACTCTCCTATTGTTACTGCATTAAAATACATTCTACACAATTTTATCACTCAGCTGGTAAACAAAACAAACAAAAACCAACATTTCAATCTTCTAGATTGATCAGTCTTGTTTAAAAGGTTTTAGGGTGCTGTTTTGGGATAAACATTTATTCCTTAGAGCATTTAGTATATACTTGTTTCAGTCAGTATATACTGTAGATAATGAAAGCTTAAGAGTTAAAATAATCCTAGGGCATCTGACTCACTTTCATTTTCCAGTAATACCAAATATTGGAGGCTTTGAATAAATCCAAAGATACCACATGCTTTCTACAATGTGTAACAACATCAAGTGATCATTAATCGTGGACTATTGTGTTAAATAAAATAATAAAGTGGAGATATGCAATGTATTCATACCAAATATAAATGGCATTTATTTATCATTCAAGAACCACTACAAGTACAGTAGCTTTGCATTGCTTGGGTCATGAATCATGATACACAAATGTAAAGAAAGTGTTAGGAGTCATGAGTACACAATGAATTGTTACACTCCCAATGAAGCCATAGTTTGGAATGTAATACATGTGTGCATTTGTCTTGTTTCAATAGAAAATCCATATTCTACACACAGGTATGAGAAAATAAGCATACTCTAATGTCAAATTGAGGTTAAAATAAAGTTCTATGATTAGTTTTAAATGTAGTTTTAAATTTAATGATCCTAAATTGTATTTTCCAAATTCCAAATTCCAAATTGCATTGCTGTTTCTACACAAGTAGTCGAAGGGTTCAGCCAACTTTGTGCATGGTTCCATGGCTCAGAGCCAACCAGAAGCAGCTTGTCACAGATTGTTATTGAGAGAGTCTCTGGATTGTGGAGTGCTGCAGACATGTGACAACTAACCCTGTCTTTGTCAATTAATCTCTTTCACATTAAACTACTAACTGTTCACATGTCACCTCTTCAGCAGATTACTTCTGTATCGTGAGAACTGGGTCATTCTGATAAAAACTATTTGTTAGAATCCCACTCATCTATCACAAACAGTGTTCAACACTAGACAGTACCATGAAAAACAAAAAAATGAAACAAACAGTGTACTGGAAGTATGAGGACTACAAAACTCCCAACAAACAATTGAGAAAATAGAAAACAATAAATAAAACTGCACTACAGTGTAAAGTAAATGTTTAATATATATATATATATATATATATATATCACCGGTCTCTCACCACGATAGTGAATACAATATAGACCAGTGTATTTTGTGCTACAAAATATGTTATCCATAGTTTTTTGGGAACTCTCCAAGCTACCTCAGTTGACTCCAGTATCAGAACCAAACATCTAGTGTACACTGTTGGAAACAAATGTGGGATAAAAAAAAAAATAATAATAATATATAAAAACAATACAGCATAATGACCCAACCACAGGCACGAACTGTACTGTACATTACTGCACTGTAATATTATATTAAACCGACATTTGAGGAAGTTTAAGAATTAAGAGTAATTTGTAAGTTGTTTATTATTATGTTCCATATGAATAATTTCAAATAATAATAAAAAAAAATACAGTGAAATGACTCATAGTTTCCAAGGATTTTGTTTAATGTGGCATGCGAATAATAAAACACTGAACGTAGCAGATCCCTCATATATTTTTCATATTGCAAATTTATACAAATTTTGGAAGCTATGAAAAAATGTCAACAGGAACAAAAAGATTACTGGGAATGTGTCTGAAACCACTGATCACTTTCTGCACTGAACATTAAAACATTGGCAACTTCTCAGAGAAATAACTGCCTACTTGTTACTGCGGCTGTCTTAAAGTATCTGACAATGGCTCACACTGCACTGCAGCAGCTTAGCCTGGCATTGGTGTAAATATAGACTTGTGACGTTTTATCCTGCTTACTACTGAAACAAAAACCAAGGATGCCATTAACATACTTAGAATCTGATCTTGCATTGAAAGTAGTTAGACATCCCCTGTCAGCTGGTTTCTATGCTAAATACTTGACTAATTGGCAGAACTGTCCAATCTCTTTCTGAAGATAACTGGGAGTATTGGGAGGGGGTTTTGACATTGTTTCATTGTCAGTAATCCTTGTGAAGGGGTTACTATAGGACAGTAGGTCATTTTTTAAACATTTATTTATTTTTATTTTTTTTATCAATAATTTTTATTTATTTTTCCAATTTTCACCCAATTTTGGAATGTCCAATTATTATTCAACCTGGCTCACCTCTGCAACCCCCGAACCAACTCTGGAACGGGTGCTTCTTTTTTTTCACTCTGCAAGCTTTACTTGGTAGGCATCATCCTGGGGAGAATGGAATTCAAATATGACAAAATATAAACAAGATGGCCGCCAGACCTACATTTTCTTCGTAAATTTAAAACCGCTTAAGTTGAAAAATGGTTTATTTGATTAACTCCAAAGTTGACAAGCATCATCCCTGTGTCAATACAATTGACTTTTTTCAAAAATGGTGTTTGTGCGTAAACCAATATGGCCACCTGACACATTTCTTTAAAAACTTTTCAAAATCTTCAGTCAAATGTAAAACTAGCTTATAACTCCTTACAAAGTGTAGATAGGTTAACGGTTACTATGGAACACATATAGGAAATAATATGTGCTCATTCAAAAATGACCTTGCCTGTGACCTTTGACCTCTCCTTAAGTTAAAATGTAAAACTAGCTTATAACTCCTTACAGACTGCAGATAGGGTCATGGTTACTATGGTGTTTAAAGTTATAAAGCATCGTGAGATAATGAACTAATGCAGTATTTTTAATTGAAACTGCTCCATAAAACTGATCTGTTGCTGACACTTGGGCTGCAATGCTACAGCTTGCCAAAATTTACAACTGGTACTGAGCTTGGAAGCCATTAAACTGCCTGTAGTGGTTGCAATCGGTAATACAATCTTTTATCTCACAAATTGCGATTCGCGAATTTACTTCAAACACAATACGTAACTGTTTAATTCAAAATCTTCTCCATAACCAGATCATTGGTTCAACTCCCATTGTGAGAAGGTCGAAAAGAGAAAATCAGTCTGGTTTTCTGTGACCTTGACCTGGAGGTGAAAAGGCAAAGATTTCCCACAATTCTTGTATATGCCTTGGTCTACATGTGTGACAATAACCTACTTTTTTGTGAGTTATGGATTTTAAAAGACAGATGGACAGCAAGCATAATTTTTGTATACAGTATTGTGCCGCACAGAATACCTTGTTGGCTCCCAGGACCTGTATAGTGCTGTGTTTTTAACAGGATTTCTTACAGTATGTTCAAAACAGTACAGTTCCATTTGATCAGGTTATCCACCAATAAAAATGAAGCAGAATAGCTAAGTTCCAGAAGATGACAAAGTCCTTTAGAGAATCCCCTCCTGTTTGCTGTTACACCCTGGTGTCTCTCCACACAGAAACAATAGAACCATCTCGACTGGGAAGCTAAGGAGTTGGCTTATGGCCAGTACCAGGCAGTGACAGTCACCAATGACTAAACAATGGACACTGTTGACTGAAAAGTGTGTTATCTGTTAAACAAAACCAATAACATTGCGGGATCAATTAAAACAACCAGCACAGCACAATTATCTTATCTTCATTCATAAAATATCATTGCACTGAGATTCATACTGTTTTATCCCTTCCACCCAGTTACTGTAGCAATATTTGTTGTAGTCACCAGTGCCATCCCCACAAAAACACATTGCTTAGCTGGCACAGGTTGTGGCCTAATGGTTTTTCAAACAAAATGGCAAATATAAAACAAATAAGAGAAAGCACTGTAGAGCACTGAAATACTAAACACCTGACTTGGTTCCTTTATAGTTGTCCATCACAATCTTTCTATCACTGGTCCAGTCATATGTTAGACACTAAATTAGAAGTCCACTACCTTGCCTTGAAGGATAATGGTTTGAAATATAGGGCCACTCTATCTTCTGCCAGATCAGCCTACTATTCAAACCTTATAGATAACAATTTGAATAATCCAAGTTTTATTTGATTCTCTAGCTAAATTAACTAATCCACAGTCTGAGTCCCCTCCGTTGACTACTTCTGACCGTGGCGATTTCATGAATCACTTCAATAAAAAAATTGCTGAAATTCGCAATCAACATTCCGCCCAGGAGAGCAACCACCAAGAAAAGGTGTTAAAACCAATCCTCGCCCAGGACAACTGGAAGCTGCTAGAGACTGGAAAATGCTGGCAGATGTTGGTCAACGGCTTATTTTTCCACCTAAGATTGCCACCACTAACCTTCGACCAGATATTGTCTTGTGGTCTGGATCAGCACGCCTTGTTCACCTGGTAGAGTTAACAGTGCCATGGGAGGATGCTGTAGATGAGGCGTATGAGAGGAAGAAACTGCGGTATGCTCAACTAGCCACTGAAGCGGAACAGCGAGGATGGAGAGTCCGGGTTTACCCAGTGGAAGTGGATTGTCGAGGATTTGTGGCACACTCTACAACCCGGTTTCTCAGAGACGTCGGATTCAGTGGCCAAGAGTTACGTCGCACAGTGAAGAACTTATCTGAAGCAGCAGAGAGGAGCAGCAACTGGCTGTGGTTGAGACGGAAAGATTCTGGCTGGGGATCTCAAGCACAATAGAAAGAAAGAAACACTGATGTACAGGTAAGTAAGCTGGGCTGAGTTGAGTGGGGGACAGAGGGGGGTGATGCTGGGACGCCAGAATCACCGTCAAGCCCTCTTGAGGTGTCGTGGGCTAGTCGACGAAACACTGAGGATGGAAGGTGCCCACTTGAAGACCCCAGAGATGTACCCTACTTAGCTCAATCCAGACGGACGCACTGTGGTTGATCCCCGGAGCCAGCATCGCAGCCGTTGTGTGTGCTGATGCGCCAGGGAGGCAAAATAAGCTGATCCCTGGAGCCAGCATTACACTTCAGCCATTAACACCAGACAGAAGGATATCTACATCATCATATGGAAGGAAACGTAAATGGATGGAGACACAGATGGATCACATTAGTTTACTGTAAAGCTACGTCTTAGTTGGTACTTATCTTGGCGAGAGCCGAGTTCAAATCAGCATGAAGTTTTAACATCTACTCTCGTGTAATGAAAATCAAATCTCAATACCACCATTAAACAGGATGTGTCACAAAACAGCAATGAAGAACCACACTTATTTGATGCTCCAAGAACAGAACAAGTCTTTGACACTTTTTCTCAGATAAGCTTGCAGGATCTTACGAATCTAGTAATGAATGAAATCCGCTACCTGTATTTTAGACCCTATTCCGACTACACTGTTCAAGGAAGTATTTGCTAAGACTAACACTACAGCTCGGTGTATCATTAACAGCTCACTGTTGTCTGGTATTGTTCCTAACTCCTTCAAGGTTGCTGTTATTAAACTATTACTTAAAAAAAACTGGCCTAGACCCCACAGTTCTTAATAATTGTAGGCCTATTTCTAATCTCCCATTCCTATCCAAAGTTTTAGAGAACGTGGTAGCTCATCAACTTAACAAATTTCTTGTAGTATACAACACCAAAGAGAAATTTCAGTCCGACTTCCGCAACGCTTACAGCACTGACACAGCCCTTGTTAAAGTTTAAATGATGTATTGCTATCTTCCGATATGGGTTTACTCTCAGTTCTCATGTTACTAGATTTAAGTGCTGCATTTGAAACCATTGCCAACTCTATTTTAGATTGTCAGGGAATGTCCTGTCTTGGTTTCGTTCTTATTTGTCAAATAGATTTCCGTTACATCTGCAGTTACTTGGGGTGTTCCGCAAGGTTCCATTCTTGGTTCTATTTTTTTTTCATATTATATGTTGCCCTTGAGGGATATTGCTCGAAGTTATGAGGTAAATCTCCATTGCTATGCCGATGACACTCAGCTATATTTATCATTTAAACCAGGGGACAACCTAGCTGTAGGTGCATTGACTAGTTGTCTGGCCGACATCAAAAAATCTTTTGATGCTAAATTCTCATAAAACTGAGACAATGCTTTTGGGACCCTTAAATTGCCGAAGTAACATAAACCTATCTGACCTAGCTCTTAGTGGCTTCCCCTCTAATTGGAAGTGTGAAATGAGAAATGTAGGCATTATTTTCGATCAAGAGCTTTCCTTTGAGCAACATATCAGGAATGTCACTAAGATATCCTTTTTCCATTTATGAAATATTGCTAAACTTAGATGTATTTTCTCTCAGTCTGATGCAGAGATACTAATGCACGCTTTTATAACATCAAGGATAGATTACTGTAATGTGCTGTTCTCTGATATTTCTAGCCATGCTATTTCACAATTACAACTTGTACAAAATGCTGCAGCTAGTTTTAACAAGAACCAAGAGATATGAACATATCACCTGTTTTGGCAGATTTGCACTGGCTTCCTGTTCGTTTCAGGATTCATTTTAAGATCCTGCTCCTGACATATAAAGCTCTCCATGACCGTGGTCCCCTATACTTAAAATAACTCCCGATTCCATATCCTCCTAGTCGGCCTCTTAGATCACAGGGTGCAGCTTTGCTTAACATTCCAAGGATACAGAAAAAAAATGCAGGTGGCAAAGCATTCTCTACAGAGACCCTAAACTGTGGAATGGCTTGCCATCGTCTGTGAGGGAGGGTCCCTCTGTTGCTGTTTTTAAAATAAGACTGAAAATGTACTTTCAGGGGGCTCCCGAGTGGCGCATCCAGTAAAGGCGCTCCTCGCAGGATGTGCCCTATAGCCTGGAGATCTCTGGTTCGAATCCAGGCTATGTCACAGCTGGCCGTGACCGAGAGTTCCTAGGGGGCGGCGCACAATTGGCTGAGCGCTGCCCGGGTAGGGAGGGCTTAGGTCGGCAGGGGAATCCACGGCTCACCGCGCATCAGCGACCCCTGTGGCCGATAGGGCGCCTGTGGCTCTGCAGCGGAGCCGCCAGATCTGTGTTGTCCTCCGGCACTATAGGTCTGGTAGCATTGCTGTGGATCTGCAGTGCGAAAAATGACGGCTTGGAAGGAGCACGTTTCGGAGGACGCGTGTTTCAGCCTCCGTTTCCTGAGTCGGCGGGGGGGTTGCGAGCGGTGAGCCGGGGATACAGATAATAATTGGGCATGCTAAATTGGGGTGAAAACCGGGGTAAAAATAATTGGCAACGACTACATTTAAAAAAAAAAAAAAAAAAAAAAAAAAAGAAAATGTACTTTCATGTCAGAGCGTTCATTGTTCTGTAAATTCTATTTATTTTTATCACTTGTTTTTATTGCTCTTTAATTAACTTGTTTACTTACTTATTTATAATTATGTATGTATTACTTGTTTGTATTGCTTTTAAGTATATTCATTTCTGTATTTCTTGTTAAATATATTTTTATTTTATTTTCTCTTGTTCAGTGTTTGAGGCAAATTTTTGTGAAAGGCGCTATATAAAAATAAAGATTGATTGATTGATATGTTGCCAAAATGAATAAAAAATTAAAAGCCATCAAAATCAGCAGCAGTTTTGTATTATACACTGGATTTTAAACACAACTGACTACTGCTCATAACTTTTATTTGATTTATTTTGAACCTCACTACTATATGAATATAGACAAAGCTATTGTAACAAAGGCCTCGGAAGGAAAGGGTTCATGTGGAAGGCAACCCTACATGAATGTGAAAGCAGAGCCATACACAGCATGCTAAATTTGGAGGCTGATAAATAGTGTCATGGTGCTCTAGTGATACGATACTGGGGCAGTTACACAGGGCAGGGTTCTGCTCCAAACACAAATCTCCAAAACAACATTATTAATGTTGCCTGCAAATTGAACTGCCATACCACCATAATGAGGGACAACCCAGTAAGTATCTGCACCCTTAACTTCAAACAGTCCAGAGTGCTTAAGTCATGTTCAGAGGAATTACAATACTTGAACATATGTTTCTGCTGTTCCCATTTTCCCCTCAGAATGTGGTACCGTCTGGGATATATTGGAAAACCAATAAGACAGTGTCAGTCGGATACAGCAGAGTATGTGGGATCACTCAGGTGTTGATAAAATGATGCAATGCCTGGCACTACTAGAAACTATGCAAATATAGGAAGTAAGCAGAAGGCATTTACTGTGGGTTTTTCTTGATAATGACTCATTACTTGTTTAATGCTGGATCATATAAAAAAAAGTAACTGGTTTTAAAGGTGCAGTTGTAAGGTCAATGCTACCATTTGCCCCACAATGCTATTCCACTAGCATGTGTGTTCTCATTACAAGGTCTCTGAGCTAGGCTAATATCCTCTCTGGATCCCCTCCGTACATGCATTGCAGCATACAGAAAATATGACATTGGGGTCATTCCACGCCAACTCAACCAGAAAAGGGTTATTTCGTTGCCTGTCCGTCTCAGATTTTCCTAGAAAAATTCACCTGGGGGTTTTCTGTTTTTCACAGGATTTGGAAGTTCCTAAGGTTCTTACAGCAATACTTACATTTTAGGACCCACATCCCCTACAGGGTAAAGGGTTAGACTGAAGTTCGAATAAATCTCGTCAGTTACCCCTCGTCGTGCAATTTGCCAGAAATGAGTAGGGTGCTCCTAGTATTTTTTTTCTGAAAAGCCCTATTCAATATGAGTAGAACGAGGTTCTACACATGATGGTAGTGTCTAAATTGCACCCAGGGTGATTTTTCTGGTCAAGGTCCCTTTCTCACTTTAGGTTGACCCTTGCAAGGTCACAGGTCAAAAGGGAATATTTAAAAAAAATAATGTCTATCATTTCTGAACTCAACGTGTGAAAACCCCCAGGTGAATTTCTCTAGGAAAATCTGAGACAGGCAGGCAACGGCACTGGTTGGGTTGGCATGGAATGACCCATTGTTAAAAAAGGTAAGGTTTTTTTGTGTCTTTAGCAACAACTGAGAAGCAAAATGGAAAACAAAAACCATCTGCAATTCAGGTTAGGTTAAGTTTTAAACTTATTGATTAACAAAGTGCACTATCTCTTGCAAAATGAAATAATCACGTAACTTGTAAAGCTTAGCAGTCACCATTGATTAATATGTTTAAGTCAGCTTAATAGTTTTGATGAATCAAGAGATTTCCAGTCTCTTCCAAATCTTCAAGCGAGCCCTAAACAACACTTATCTTCATTTTGTAGTGCAAAAGAGATTTCAAATTTGACAATCATGCATTACTGGAATGGTTTTTCTACAGAACTTCCCTTCCGGTAATAGTTTAGGAAACTACTGATAGCCAAATCCTACTGCACTACATAAAGACATCTCAGTGTAAGTCAGTAACAACCTGTAGATATCAGTATACATTCTATATATTTCAAAAGATATGGGTGACATAGGTTCATATGGACAGACTGGTGCTGCATATTTGAAATCTCAATAAAATGAGCTACAAATGTCCTAGGAAGATTCATCACATAAATAAATGCAAAAAGGTAATGCATTCTTCAGTGCAGGCGTACATAAAGAATATGCATACAGAATGGCACCTCCATTCAGTATATCTGATACTCTCAATAACTGAAGAAAGTCCACAGCATTATAACTGGGTAAGTGGATCTCTAGATATATGTGAAAACGATCCTACACAGGAGATTATGCAGAATGGGGTTAAACTCATCACTGTAGATCACAGTAACAGCAATGGTAGAGTTATGTTAAAGAGCCAGTATCAAGTCCAAATAAGTTATAACCAGCGCTCCAGATCAGCTGCGTACTGGGTGTTTTACACATTAAAAAATATGAATCACGTATGGCATTTAAATTTAATACATAAAAAATACGCAAAGCAAATTTGCCGCACATGGACCAAGTAAGGAAGATAAACAGAAAACAACTATAACAACTGTAACAACCTAGTAGTTCTAGTGGGAAGAGACTCCCTGTGAAAAAGTCATTGTTCTATTTTTTACCGGTGAAAAATAAGGAAAGGGAAGTTTTTATTATAAGACTGTCTTTGTATAGCAGTTCAAAGTAACATTACAGTTAAAATGTAAGGCTGTAGTTAGTGCATATCTCATAACTTATTATAAAGTACTGTACAATATGTATTGAAAGTACTCATGACTTCAAGGTAATGTTACATTTTACTCGCATAGTGTTTACATTGGAGAGTAAATTACTCAATGACACAAAAACGTATCTGCAGTGCTGGTGCTGAGGGTACTGGATGGGTTGCCAAGCCCTGCTGTTGCTGCTGAGTCATTGTGATCCTTTAGGAAATGGCTGGAAGTGCTAGGAAAATACTTTACTCCCTCTGTATTATTCAGCATTTCTTTATGAACAAATGCTTTTTCCAGAATCTCCTAAGTCAAAGGCAATGGATAGTAAGCCTACATCTGGAATAAAACTTCCATGCCTTTGAGGTCATGATAATTTACTAAACCACTGCGTGGTTTAAATACAGTATTGTTTTCAATGTTTGCATAGATATTACATGTACTGTAGAGTACAGTATACTGCAGTACTGGGTTGATATGAGAATCTAACAATGTGGCTACAGTATCTGGATCCAGCTGTTTGGAAAAGACAACAGGATAAGTACAGCTAATCTAATATATGCCTTTTCATAAACAGCATAATCTAAAGAATCCTTGGCTGCTAACCTTAAGTAACTGCAACGCTGAGAAGTTCATTGACCTCAAGTTGCTTTCCCTTGAATGTGGCATTGAGCCAAACTGAACTGCCTTTATCAACAGACAGGCATCTGGGACAAAGATAAACAGCCAATAAAATAACCAGCAAAATGACTGCTTAAACAAACCAACATGCCGTGGTACATCATAAGATCCTGTTTAACAGTGTTGCAAGCAAAACAACCATATATAACAATATAACCGATGTGACGTGACGTGTCTGTAAGCCTTTATTATTCCCTGCTGCAGACTAAATCCATTGCGAAGGGGATCTAGTGGAATGGGTGGTGTGTACGTAATATGTTAACTTCATTTGGAATAACTTGTTCGGTCTGGGGACATATCTCTCTGTGAATACATTTAACTTTTTGATAATGATTGCTTTTTTGTTGTTTTTTTTGTCCCACCCCTGAAAAGTCCTATTTTTAACAGGATTTGCTATTACAGTATCTACACGAAAGTGTTGTACTGCACAGAATAATTCTGATTAATTTACGACGTCATAACTGTATGGACCTGTAGTCTAATTTAGAGCAATTTGCCATTTCTATTTATACATATTGCTATATTTGAATCGGTTGCTAAGGGCGATGCTATTTACCTCATAAACACGAGACACATCGGTTTCTATGGATATAAAGTATCATCATTACCAAACTTGTGGTTATTACAAAATCGCCCTATTAAAATACCCCCATAAATAAACACTCTAACTAGGCATTACTTTACTCGTGCGAAATTGTGGAAATGTAGAATTCCTTTTTTATAGTGTACATGTTTTGTAGCAACCAGCTAAACACTGAGTAAACATCCTGCAGCAGTATTACAAAGTATCTAGCAGACATAAACCGTCACAGTGAAATCGGGCTTACCCGTTTTCTAGAAGCGTCATGCACACCACCTCCCGCACTCCGGGGTTGTTTGCCTTTTCAGACGAGCAGCATTGCAGGTTCCAGGTTGCTAACCTCAGAACGGCTTTACCGTCACGCAGACCAGAGAACGCTTCTGCATTTGGCCGCACCGAGATGATCTGTGTCGGTCCACCCGGTGGGAAGTCTAGATCCTCACTCTGAAGGCTCAGAGAAGTCGGGCTGGGATGAGACTTGCAGGTAAAAGTTACCCCACCGTTGGTGTTTGTTGACGAAGGTCGGGAACGCTCTGCAAAGATTTGAAACCTGATTTTGTCCAGAAATGAGGAGTTGATGTAGGCGACTTTAACCAGGTCCTCTATGCTTTTGAAAGGTCCGTGCTGCTGGCGGTAGTCCACGATATTCTTGGCGATCTTTTCGGTGATGCCACGGATGCTCATCAGCTGAGCCGGCGTGGCTGTGTTGATGTTGATCCTGGTGCAAGCCAGGTGTTCCTGGTTCACGTCTTTGCGCAGGGAGCTTGGTGATTGCTGGGTGGAGCCCGTCCTGTTGCTCACACAGATCTCTAGCTTGATCTGCTCTAGTTTGGCAGCACCGACCCCGCTTACCAAAGCCAAGTCCTCCACTTTCTTGAAGCCCCCTATACACGCACGGTACTCCACTATGTTCTGGGCGACCATACGGTTCACCCCAGGCAGTGTCATCAGCTCCTCTTCAGTGGCTGTGTTGATGTTCAGCCTCTCCTGGTTCACCAAAATGTTGCTAAAGTTGCACGCTGCGCTGAATTTGCGCTTGTTGTGACAAAAGTCCGCTGGATCTTTTGGGATTGAGCGGTGACACCCCAAATTCCCTCCCATTTTGTTCACCTGTGCATGAAACTGTACTTCCACCAGTGCAGGAACTGAATTTTTAACAGCTATCCAGTTACATGATCCGCATACAATGAGAGGTCTGTCTGTGATAAATACGTAAATAAATAAAAGATTACCTTTTCACATTTAGCTTTTGTGTTGTTGATCTTCTGACAGCTTGCTGATAATATAGTTTGGCAGCTAAAAATAATTGCGATGACAGTTTGTCTTTTGACAGTTATCTCTTTAATTCAAAGCGCCTGACGGTTTCTCTTTTATAATGAATTTTGTTTTCTATAATCCGCTCCCTCTGTCCTTACTTGAGTTCCAGGTGCATTCAGACGACTATTTGTACAAGCAGTCTCGCTGCCACCTTTTCACTCAGTCAAATTACCACATAGCGTTAGCATCAAACGTCATACATTCTCTCACCGAAGTAAGAGGGAGGGGCCTGCACCCAGAGCTGACTAATCACATTAGCCCCGAGACAAGTCACATGGGGCTGGACTTTATTCCGAATCCATTGGTGAATATATCAGATATGCCACGCCTGTCAGAGAGGAGCAGTTTTCAAGCGGTGAGAAGTGTGCACAGTACACTTTTAATTCATATTGTGTAGCTTTAATTTAGTTTTCCTTTTTTCCTATGTAAGGCAATGCTAAACCTCCAATATCTTGTGATTTCCATTACTTCACGCGGTTATTCTTCCACATGATAGTGTGGTTATACTTTTATATTTTCGGGGAAATGCCTTCAGAGCTAATATTTTTTAACATGGGCTTAAAAGTTAACACCTCTCTTAAATATTTTATAATATATACATAAAACTGTATGGAACATGTACTTCACATTTACACCTACTGCTAACTTATCTTACATAGGATAACGATAACAACATTTTTTTTTTCAATATTGTTCCAGATTTTCTGAACGAGAACAATATTGTGGAAACTGTTATTTGTTTTTTTATAGAGTGCATTTTGAAAAAAAAACATTTTGGAAAACTTTTAAAAAACAGTAATAAAATGAAAAACGTTTTCTCCCTGCAGTATTGTATTCCCTCGTAGAAAACTCAACTTGTGCTGGCTCCACTGGGGAGCGGGGCATATCCAACTCGTTAGAGCCAAGGGAAACTTACGTAACACCTTTGCAAGGTGTGCAAATAAACGAGTTACATCGTAGGGGTCAGTGATGTAATTTAAATAGCAGTAATGTACACAGTGAGGTGCTCAAACCACTAAGGATTACATCTGTTGGGGGCTTGCAAATTTAACAAGTGTGGAGTAGTGGTTAGGGCGCTGGGCTCTTGACCGGAGGGTCATGGGTTCAGTCCCAGGTGGGGGACACTGCTGCTGTACTCTTGAGCAAGGTACTTTACCTAGATTGCTCCAGTAAAAACCCAACTATATAAATGGGTAATTGTATGTAAAAATAATGTGATATCTTGTAACAATTGTAAGTTGCCCTGGATAAGGGCATCTGCTAATAAATAAATAATAATGTATGCAAATACATGTGAACAGCAATATGTTTCAAATCTAATAATGTAAATAGTGTATAGCAATCTTTCAATATTATGAAGTATGGTGTAGAACTTGCTTTCATAAGTAAGGCAGAATGACTTCCCAAGCATTTAATAAGACTATAAGAAAGGCTTACCATAGTGGTGTACTGTCTTTAAACAAACTGCTGAAACATCATACAACATGGTAAGTTATATAGGATATATTGTAAAGGACATAAATTGTCCAAACGCAAGAAGCATTTACTCAAGGGTTTAATTAACTTCTACCTTTTTGAAAGAAGAAAAATCTACCTAAATGTTATTAGAATTGACTGCTGTTCTTTTAAAAACATGGGAGTAACCTGTTAAGAAAGGGTAATGATAATGGCCTGAGGATTACACCAATGTAGTCATTAAAAGTAGGGTTATTGAATTACTAGAAAGGATTGGTAAAAAAATAAATAAATAAATAAAACCAATAAAAAAGAATTCACTGCTCTCAATATTTAACTATTTATTTATATAAAACAAATGGAATAACAAGGGGAGCACTGTGTGACTATAACATTCTTTAATAAAAATGTATTGGTTGTTTTAATTCCACACAGAATTGTGAGTACATGACAATCCAGTAGTGCTGAACTTTCAGTGCCTGGTAGAAAGTGTGTCAGCAAAGCTGACTAAACCCCCTTGTTCTTTAAATTAAAATGGAAGCACTCAATTGCAGCTGTTACGCCTAGTCTTTGTCCTTTTTTAATCACAGCGCCAGACCGTTTTTTTAAATTATTATTATTAATCCCAACTCTCTTTCCTAATCTCAGCAATTGCTGTTTAATATACCTCCCATTTCACAGCCCATTTGCTACTGGGCCGTATCTACTCTCTGATTTAAAAAGTGCTTCCTAAATAGTACTACCTTACTAGCCCTTCCATTTGTGCCATATAATTCTATACAGTTTGAAGTAGATTTTAGAAACTCTTCTCACATTGATCAAACTCCAATAACATAATTTAATCTACTCTATCCAGCCACACCCCCACATCATATCTGGTCATTTTTGTACACTTTAGCTGAGCCTCACTGTTTAGTATTCCTCTCTATGGGTTGCCATGCTTTTATCATGCTTGCAGCTTTAATCTTCATTAAGCTTGTTGCCAAACATTTACTGGACATTTACCAAGCGTTATGCTAATGGAAATGCATTTACCTTGTTATTATAGTGAGAACGACAATTGGCCTTGGATTACAACACTGGCCATTTAGTGGTTGTACTGTATTTTAATGTTCCGAAAAGGCAGACAAGTTTTAATGTAATTTTAATGTACTTATTACAGAGGGTGCAAGAAATGGACAGACACAATTATAACTTTGTGCACCCTATGTATTAAAAAAAAAATGGGAATAAAAAAAACTTAAAATCCCCCTGTGTTTTTCACCTTAGAAGTACAAAAGATAGACTTCAAGTTCTGACTGCTTATAATGTATCTGACAGGACTGCACTTTCTCGCATATTTAGCTTACTATTATTACTATTATTTATTTCTTAGCTGACGCCCTTATCCAGGGCGACTTACAATTGTTACAAGATATCACATTATACATTATTTCACATACAATTACTTCAATACAGTAATACAAATATGATTATCATATAATTAGCTCTTGGGCTATAAAATGCAAAAAGCTAAAGCGTCCACCGCTACGTTCTAGAACATTCAATATATCACTCTCTTAAGACTAAAACATAATTTCTATAACTTATATATATATATATATATATATATATATATATATATATATATATATATATTTATTTCTTAGCAGACGCCCTTATCCAGGGCGACTTACAATTGTTACAAGATATCACATTATACATTATTTCACATTATACAGATATCACATTATTTTACATACAATTACCCATTTATACAGTTGGGTTTTTACTGGAGCAATCTAGGTAAAGTACCTTGCTCAAGGGTACAACAGCAGTGTCCCCCACTGGGGATTGAACCCACAACCCTCCAGTCAAGAGTCCAGAGCCCTAACCACTACTCCACACTGCAGTATCTACAGCTGGGCTTCCTTCTCAGTCTGTTTCTGACCTGCATTTACTGGCGCTTTCTAAACAGGCTGCCCTGAAAAAAAATAATAATTCTGCAGCTCCACTCCCAAAACCACATAACAAGTGTTTCTGAGCAAGTGGGCTAAGGATTATGACAAGAAAGCTTTGCTTGAATCAAATTTGCATACAAGAAAAACAATGTCATGTCACTGTCACCAACATGTAAATCAAGCAGAACAGCCTTACATAACTAATGCCACTAAATGGTTAAAAAGAAGAAAAAAAAGATTTGGTGTTGTTAAAATAAACAATAGGTTATTCAATTATACATTTTACTAAAAGCTAAAAAAAAATGAAAGGTACATATAAACAAAAAATATGTATCCTGTGTTTTAAAATAGATGGACTGAACAAGGTCCAGTGGAAATATGTTTAAATTAAACCAGCCGTGGCTCACCAAGCAAAAGAATGAAATATGTTGTACCAGTAAAAACGACTCTGCATTTAATGGAAGCTTTCCAAACCAAAAGACCGTTCGTTCACATTTCAAAAGATGTCCAGTTAACATCCAGTTAATGCTGAAGCACACCCAACAGGATACCTTGTGAAACTTCTTGGCCATTTCAACAAACAGGAAATATACAGTGTACACCTACTGTGTCATTAATAGCTAACTTTTAAAACTGGGGCAAGTTAATCAAAATAGCGCAGTACATAGTACATGTTTCTGCAGAAAAAAAACATGGCAAATATTTCTTATTTTAGCGTTCCAAAATCTAAGCTAAAACTAATCCAATCCACCCAGTTTTCAAGAATAAAGGACCAGTAAACAGTTAGTAAAATTAAACCACACATCTTTAATCTCTAGTCTTTATTCCCAATAATCTTTTGAGTGCATGATACTGCCCCATAAAGCAGTTGCTTAACTGATGAAGCCCTGCAGAAGGATCTCTGCTTGACATGGGTATATAATTAAAATGTAGCTTTCTCTGGAATTCTTTTTTTTTTTTTTTGCATAGTTTAGCCTCAGTTTGTTAAAGCGGAAGCAATTAATGTAGCAAGGGATCATTAGTTGCTTGTGTGAATTCTGTTTAATTCTTGATTTCTCAGTTTACTCTGCCGTCAAAGTCATTGTTATTCAAAAGTTTGTCATGGTTTCTGTGCACTTTGTATCCCAATTTAAATTTAAATTAGCCAAATTGTTCTGCCTTTTAAGATGGATTTTAACCAAATAAATGGAGATGTCCTAGTTGAAAATGTACAATGGATCACAGTAATTGGAGCGAAGTCGTTCTATGCTTTTTGTGATTCTTTTATTACATTTTATTCATCATGCGCTGTTAATTCAGTTCATGTGAAACCCTGAATCTGATTTGTTAAAAATGTTTTTTGTTACACTATATGTAGATCCAGTGTTTTTAATGAGCTGCTATTTCTCACAGCTTCTTTGATCTAGACTAGTCTTTTGAATTTAGCTGGTAGTTGGCCCCAGCCCTGAATGTATTAGGCATGTATTAACTCTCGACCACACAATGGAATTCTGAGAAGAAGAAGCTTTAAGGTTGAAGAGTAACCAACATTTGTTGGAAAATCTAAGTAAATCAATAGCCCATTGTCAAATAAAAAGTGCTCTGGTACCCCAAATATTAATTTACTACCAATGCAGAACAAAGGGGATGGGGCATTTTGTGGGACACCTAACTATTTCCCTTAAGCTCCTTTGGAAAATGTAATATGAACAGGACAGCACTGATGCAAGCTGGCATGGTAATTCTAAAGATTCATGTGATCTTTAATCTTGGATACCTGCCTTGCAATTCCCAAAATCGCAACCCTGGTGTGCTTTACAATCCATATCTGCCTGTGTGTCTGGCAATGGCCTAGTTGGCAATGGTACCAAAAACAGACAAGTGAATAAAAGCCTTTTGGTTTCCCTTTGGGCTGCATAATTAACATATTGCATACTGTATTCTTAAGGGTTAGAAAGTAGGGAAAAACCCTGTGTGTGCTGTTGAACAGTGTTTTTTCTACTGTTACAGGAACATCCACAGAATACATAGAATGTTCTTAGTTTATACATTACCAATATAAGATCTACAGTACCTTATAAATGAGCAGTTGTAAGCCTACTTTTTGGAAGGTTTGCAGAATGTTGCTTTTATGTGCTTCTTTCATGTGCTAGGGTATATCTGTATTTTGTCAGGAAAAATAGACTTGGACTGGAGTGTGCAATATTGTCACTCCCTTTGTGGTTTATTTAGCAAAGAAAGGTCACATGGTTGTTTAAACAAACCAAGGATACACAGATAATTCTAGAAAGTCCACACAAAAGATACACTGTAAAAAATAGGAATTTCATATTTTAAAAGATTGTAGATTCCATTTTGCCAATAATCTGTGTACTTTACAGAGTATAAAACAAAATACTGTTACTAAGTTACTAATGCCAGAAATAAATCGTATATATTTTGTGAATTTACAGTAACTGTACAAACTATTTTAGGAAACAGACATGGCTGATAGTGGAATGTGGTTTTCTACATAAAGTGCAATATACTGGGTAGCCCCAAAAAAGGAAACCGGCCCTTGAATATATGTAATGTTACCATATGTACAGCTACCTCACTTAGGAATAGAATCAACTTAAAATTGAGCCTGCATGAGTTTGAACACTCAGCCTCCTCTACTGATGCCTGTCTCTATCTGTTTCAAAGCATCCTCTGAGTCATGTGTTAATAAATGATAAGAGACTTACATGTTTATATTCAGGAAGGAAATGAGAAAACACATCCATTTAATAGCTGTTTTGCAAATTGACTTCTGAAGGAACTTAAAAAAAAAAAAAAACAACAATTGTCTTGAAGAAAAGATATAGTAGCTACAGAAAAGTAGTACATATCCCACCTGCACAAGTGCAAGCTTTATGGGAAAGAAAGTTGGAAATGAAATGCCAGATGTGAGGGAAGTTTCACTCATGATGAAGAAGACTTTTGTTAAAAATATGCATGGCAATTATGCAATAACTTACTGTAAAGCCATACATATTTGCAACCAAAATATTTGTCAAATCACACCCATAAAACCTATTTTGCTCCAGAAATGTTGGCGACATGTTGCAATATATGAAGTATGTATTGTTAGTGGAATTTGATATTCGTGCCAAAAATGTTTTGTTTTTTTTTCATACGAGAAAAACGCATAAGACTCGCAAATATTTATAACTTTACAGTATATTTTTAGAATTAAAAACAAAACGAAATGCAGAAAGATGAAGTCACTGCTGCCGGTTCCATATTTATCATTTATGATTAATGTAAATCATCAATATTTAACTTTTTGAAGTGTGTTTTAGATGCCTGGTCAGTTGTTGTGATGTACTAATTTTAAATACCATAGCAGTAAAACAGAAGCTTGGTAACACTATTGACATTGCTATAGCAAACTCCTGTAAACTTACATATGGGATTCTAGGAAAAGAAGTGAATTAACTTGACCTTACTGCTTTGCAACACATCTCCATTTAAAATCCATAGTCCAATTAATATAAGATTCAGCTTCTTTTAATAGAATCAGGGGGATAGACAGGCACAGAAATAGCCAGTCGTTAATTAAACTGGATTTATACTGCAGCTGGTGAATGGAAAATTAAACAGTTTATTCTCAGCACTGATGTATTATTAGGAAATCCACTGGCTCACAGATCCTTAGTGACTAGTGACTTGTCTTTGTCCTTTGCTCCTGAGTTCACTGGTGCATTCTGTATTTATCTGTACCATTAAAAGGGATTAGGTGTTAATTTTAGCTCCACAGACAGACGGCTTCCTACAAAATGTCATGTTAATGTATTTCAAGCACCAGGGTGCCTTAAACAAAGTTCATTAAGGAATGTATCTTTCGTGGCTGATTTAAATTGAGGCTAAGACCCTATGGGCCAGGACTAAAGATAGACCTATAATTCAGAACCCACCTTGATTGCTTTCCTAAATCAATAAGTCAATCAGTCAATGTATTTAAAACTTTGCCACTGACACATAATGATTCCATATTGAGTGTAAATTACTAGCAATTAAGTCATGTATAGCAATATGGATTTTCCTAGTTGCGACTGGGATAATTTCACTTATTTGAGTGCACATATTTATGGGTAATTTTAGATCAACCTACTTACCCTAAAAGATGAACACATATTTGCTCTCAGTACATAACTCCTGGAGCGCTGGGTCTAAGTATCTCCTATACATGAGTATTTTGATGTACTGATATTTTTAGAACCAACAGCACAGTTTGTGTAGAGCCACCACATGCAAAATCACTAGTGAAGGTCCTGTGCAGCTTCATCACAGCAGTCAGTGAGACGTGGATATCTTCTGTGATAGAGGAGCGGGTTCATTGTCTATTTCGTGTTCCTGCCATCTGTCAACACGTTGCATGTCCTGGTTGATGTGAGGTTAATGGTTATGGTTGATTGTTTATAAACTCTGTGATAATCAGGTACAAAAGTAAAATAGAAACTAACTACAGTTTATTTCTGCAACTGCTTTGGACTTTCACAGACCCCAGTTTGGACAAGACATTGAGTAGCCCAAATTTAGTGCTAACAGGGGCAGGCGAGCTGCTGCTGCTGTTACGACTGGCTTGACTTAATGAGACAATGAACTGCAGCCTGTGTAACTAAGTGCTGTATCAACATGGAGAGCGACTAGGGCCCGACTGTGTTGGCCAATACTCAGGAATCGGGATGAGATCCGTCACTGCCAGGGAAAGGGAAGTGAAGAAGGGGAGGCTGGACAAGGAGAAAAGCCGGGGTTCGAGAGTGGATGGGGTGGGAGTGCAGGAGGTAAGCACTCGGGGAGAAGGGAGAGGCAGTCTCACGTCGCCATAGAACAGGGGTATAAAAAAAAAACTTTAATATTTTTTTTTGGTCCAGATGATTTTGTTCCCTAAAAAGCCCTTTCTACAGCACTTCAATGGAAAAACAAAGATATTTTTTTAATGTGGAGTCTTGGGGTACAGGGTTTCAAAAAAATAAAAAAAGGAACAGTTTTAAAATTAAAATCCTAAGTGATCAGGAACTGAAGTTTTACCAAACATTCTTTTGAATGTTAAGTGTTGGCCATTCTTTATTTATGTTTTGTTGTTGTCAGTTGAAAGAAACACATCTTATAACAAGCATGAATTTTTATTTTAAAATAGTGGTATGACACGAGATTAAAAAAGCCATGCTTTTAGACAGTCTTGCATTTCCTGGGTCATTTCATCTGTAGAGTGAAATTGTCCCCAACACTGGCTTCTTTTCTGTCAATAACCAGTCAGCTGCTTCCCCTATTGACTGACTTGCTTTTAGCCTTTAACAGATTTGATCCAGAGGACACTGCTGAGGTGAAATGACGAAGCAAACCAGTATCAGACTTCCTGAAATGCAAGGCAAGCAAAACTGAGAACGTGCATTAAGCTAAAGTAGTAGCAGATATCAGTTTTTAAATGAACATACATGTTTGCTATAACATGTGTTTCTCTAAAAACTAAACCCAATTTATGTAGCTGCAAAATTGGTAACTTTTGAAGCTACACTTATTTTAAAGCAAAACTGCTTTCCAAACAGAGTAACATAATGTGCAAAGGTACATCTTCCTGGTTCTGTAAGTCATCAGTAAAGTAATGGAGCATATCTGATACTGGCAGACTGTTAAGCACCACTCATCTTACAATTTAATTAGTGCACTGCACCTTCTGGTGTCTCAGCGTCACCTACCCTTGTACTCTAAAGGGGGATCAATCAGAAAGTATACAGACTATGGGTTGAGGCTTTTCCATAACCTCTACTTGTAGAGCACTGTTGGTAGTTGTGCTCTCTAGTCACCAAAACGGCAAGAGTAACAGTACTGAATGGGGGTCTTTCCAGCCCCCTATCTTATATTCTGTTAACATGTCTATGTACAGTATCAGATAAACAGCCTCTCAAGTGCTTCCCCATTTTCACAGTGAATGTAGTAAATATATCTCATGATCATCACATCTTCTAGGTGTGTCACTATTTATGCAAAGGTGGTCTGGAATTGCTGCCCCCCCCCATACACACAGATCTGCAGCTCCTTGCCTGCCTAGAGCTATGTGCAATTCCCTTCTCCCATTCTCTATGGTCATTTCTAATCTTTCACCTAGATAGATAGACAAGTCACAGGGACTGATTAACAATTCAGTGGAGGTAGAACCTGTATATCTTATATTCTGTTTTGGTCGTTTTTTAATGATGTCGATACAGTAACTGTCAATGCCAATACATCTGTAGAAGCCTGCTCTACCTCCAATTTGACATTGCTGAACTGACTGTATTATGCATTGGAGACCGCAACAATGTTGTGAAACATTCACCAGGGGCTTTAGTAGTCTTTGCAACCACACAGCAGCTTTGCTGAACACAGCAGCAACATGATAATGCCTTTGGCATACTGTAACCCTCTAATACAAATCACAACCTCATTTTTTTCTTTTTAATGGCTGGCCAAGTGTCCGGCTCATTTTATCAGCCTTAGGGACTTGCATCATCAGGAGTAAAGCCGTCATCTGTGCTGTACATCAAAACCATCTGAAAGCCCTCCATAACTTGATTAGAATGTATTTTTATTATCAACAAAATGAACCCCAGAAACTCCAAGCCCTGCAGAATCCTAAGGAAGGGAAGGGAATCTATGAACTCTATGTTACTGCCCCCCCATCGCCATTTAAAATTAGAAATCAATTGTTGGGAGAAACTGGCAATAGATGTGGTAAAAATACAAAACGTTCTCTATTGCAATCCCCTTTAAACCGTTTTGCACATTGAAAAATGTTCAGCGGGGACCCACTGCAAATTAGCTTTCTGAGCTGTGTGGGACAAAGCATGTCACGACTAACTGTTATGTGATTATCCTGTGTAATCATAAACAGCTGATGGAAAATGAGAGCATGTAAGACATTCATCAGAATTCCTCCCAACACACACATAATGGGGTAAATTGTTCCAACCAGGCTCAGATCTTCAATATGGTAAAGTAACTACAACATGGTCTACTTTCACATCACATACAGTGTTACAGGACCTTTTCTGCTATCGTTACTTTAAAATCTACATTCATGTTGGGAACAGGTTGGTAGGTCTTTTTTTTATTGTTAACGATATATCTATACACACATATATCAAGGGAACAGGAAGGAGCAACCAGTATTTAAATGTAAAAATGTAACTGTCCTAGCAACACTGCTGACCACTATTCAAAACACATGGCTATTTGTACTGTGTATGCATTTTATATCTCTGGTGTGTCTAGATCTATTTAGAAACTTAACAACAATGGCATTACACAGATGACTACAATAGCCTAGATTTCCCATGGTGTGATCTCCACATGTATGGTGGAAGTCACTATCATCACTAGATCAGTGGCTCCCAACCTGTTCCATTAAAGGTCACTGTAACAGGGGGATTTGTTATGTGTGTGGGTCGTCACTGGATAATAATGAGGCAGACACAGAGCATTGATGTTGACATGCTGCACAGGCCCACTGATTTATTAAACAACACAGGTGCTGCCACTAGGGTACCAGCAATGGTAACCCCAGTGTCAGATTTAATAAAGAAAACAAAACACCACAAGGCAAGCGCTAGCCTCATTAAGAGAGACATCTCGCTCCAGGAACCTACTACATTACGCAAACCTCTCTACACTGTTTGAACATCCCCTAAACTAACCTACTACTGTTGCTCCCGCAGTCCCGACCTCCCAGCAACTTCGGGTCATTGTGACGGTCCTGGCTGAGCAGAGCCTTCACAGACACACTCTTCCCCTTGATGTCAACAAAGCGCCCCTCTGTGTAGCATTGTGGTGTAGTCGCCTCGAACTGTGACGCAAATGCTTTTTGAGCTCTGCGCAGCCTCCCCTGGCAAGCCCCTCAGCCAATCCAGACCTCCCAATCAGCTCAATGCCGGACGAGCCCATCTGCTCAATTAGTTGTCTAGCAATGGCACACAGGAAAAAATAAACAAGCATCCTCGGTAATATAATCTAAGACAGGGGTGTCAAACTCCAGTCCTCGAGGGCCGCAGGGTCTTCTGGTTTTCATTCCAACTTAAGCTCTCAATTAACTTAACTGATCTAATTATTTGTTCAATTGGACATGTTTGATATTTTTTCAAGGCCTTTTACAGTTGAAAAATGCACTTGATTCCAGGTACATGTCCTATGAAACATTCTGAGGCCTGGAGAGAAGTGTTAAAGCTGTTCAATTAATTAAATAACTAGACCAATTAAGTAATTGAGAGCTCGGGTGGAACAAAAGCCAGAAGACACTGCGGCCCTCCAGGAACTGAGTTTGACAGCCCTGACCTAAGAGGTATGTCATATCAGATCAAATGGTTTAAAATCATTGAACAATAACGATGTGGCAGTGAATAGATACAGTCATTTCTACTTGACACCACTTGTAATTGAACTTTATTGAGAGAATCATAGAATACAAGACTGAAAGCGAGTGGTCTGTATCAAGTATATGGTCAGAGGTTAAAAGAATGTGGCACTGGAACAGTTAATGTGTAATGGGCACATTAACTGTTCCATTTATTTAGAGGCGGCAGTAGGTTTATATAATAGTAATGCTGCTACTACTACTACTAATAATAATAATAATAGGTGTGTCATTTTGTTTTCGTTTTTCCCCATACACAGTACCTTAGTGCTCAGCAAAATGATAAAGTATACATACTGTATTCTGTATTGACTATTCAATCAAAAAGGTCTGTGACTGGGTGCTTTTTGTATTTATATAAAAAAAAAAAAAAAAAAGATTTCTCTTCCAGTAATTTCTGGGACAAAGTACTAATAAAATACTGCTTAGTTGGAAGCAAAGCTAATGTAATACAGCTGAGTTTCCTCACTGATAGAGCTGTTGTCAGGTTACAGAGTCCAGCAGAAGCAACAGCATCGGGTTCATGAACTCCTCCTATGATAATGCTGTTTAATTGGACTCAAACAGGCTGATGTGGCAGATCAGAAGGTTGAGTTCTTCACTGTTCCCTAGGTCCTTAGTTTGAATCCAGTACTTATTAACTGCAATAGTTACCATATTTGAGGTCCAGTAAAAACCTTGAAACCAAGCTGTAAACACATCATACACATCCCAGTATAGTGGTTCTTTTTTTAATTTGGCTCTTCACCTCCCAAGTATTTTGCTTGCGTTTTCGGTGTTATAATGAATTTTGAAATCACGCACTGTGTCACAGTAAATAATTTCCAGCATGCTTTCTGATTGGTTGATTGAGTCAGCTTACTCAGTGTAGCCAGTTGAGGTAACAATCTGGGACTTTTGAACAGCACTCATCATGCTCAGTGGAGAAACTCTCTGTCAAGGACACCACAAACACATTTTGAGATGTTCATGCGTGATGTTACCAGTCTTGTGACACTCAAGTTAAATACTTAGCTATAATCTTCAATGGGGGATTGTGGATTGTATATAAATCTGTTTGAGTCCCTCATGGTTGGTATGTCTGTCTGTCGTCCATTAGGGAATCCTTGTTAGCAGAATATCATTTGAAAGACTCAAGCTAGGTTCACAATTATTTTCTTAAAATTCCCTATTGTTCGATAGAGTGCTGTTTATAAATATTTCCCTTTATATATTTAACTGTTTTTTTTAACAGATGATTGCCAATGTTTCACCAGCAGAGGGCCTGGAAATTTCATACTAGTGCCAATTTTTGTACACAACATTTTTAACAATTCATAATATACTGAGAGATCCACTGAAAAGGCATTGATAGTGATGAGATGAGGACAGTAGGTCTGCAATGGTGGTTATAAATGACTGAGTTGATGCACTCAAGTTTCCTACAAGTGCTATACTTATAGTATTTCTAACCATCACCTGTAATGTATACATTTTTTGTTTTAATGTCAAAGGAAAAAAAAATACCTGTGACTGGGCTTGCTCTGTCGCTGGTTCTTTGGTGTATTGCATGCCGCTGCGTAAAAAGCTGGGATGCGCAACAGGAGACGCGTTGCCAGGCAACTGATTGAGCTGGGAGGCTCGGCCTGGGGCTTGGCTGATTGGGAGTCCTGATTGGCTAGGGGCCGTAACATGGCATGTTAAAAAAAGCAGCGGCACCACAGCTCGGGGCTGCTGCGAGGCCACTGACCCATGTGCTGATGTTTACATCGAGGAGGAAAGCATACGCTTCAGAGGGAAAAAGCCAAGGAACAGAAAATAATTACTGCATGAAACCTTCAACTCCAAGACAGGTTCATGAAGGCACTGCCCAGCCGGGACTGTCAGAAAAAGCCGGAGTTGCCGGGACTCCTGGAGCAACAGAAATAGGGGATTTTGAGTTTAATCCCACACCAGTATAATGAGGGTTAGTTCGTCACTGGTCCTGCTGAGTCAACCAGGTGACGATCAGCAGCCGCCGGAGACGCTGCTGATGGAGCAACTGGAGGTGTGGTCGAGGCATCCAGAGAGGCAGGAGCTGCCGTCCCGGAAGGCCATAGTAGGAGTTACCTGCACCCTAGTGCTGAAGGAGGAGCTACTGTCTCCACCACAGCCCCACCGGCCCTGGGCAACAGTCTGGCACCTGTGGGTCAGAGCCTTTGACCCGTGCTCCCAGAAACTTGGTGTCTGGACCTCCCATTGCTGGGCCTGGGTCCTAGATCGCAGCATCACCAGGCACGGTTGTTTTCTCCACCTGGTGAACCAGACGTCACTACACTGACGCCGAGGCTCTCACTCCTGCCTGCAGCTGCAGCCGCCTGGTCACCAGCCTGCACTCCGGTCGTCTGTCCATGCCTCGTCCCCTGTCGCCGTTTCTCGGTCCCTTTGAGGTGGAGCCAGAGAGGACACGTGCTCTTTCACTGTTTATTTTAAATGTTTTTGTACCTGCTTCACCCTGTAATGCTAACATTGCTGGTATACTAGTGGCGACACCATGTAACTGCAATAATTCATTAACTTAAATTGTTTTTGAATAAAACCTGCGTGCCTGTGAGGCATGTCAAATGCTGTGTTCTATGTCCCGATCCAGTGATCACCCATACATGTAAAACATTTCCCTGTTACACTAACCCCTTTTAATAACTAAATTATTATATTAAAAAAATGTTCATTTTTTTTTTTTTTGCTGGCTCCAGAGTGGTGCATCCGGTAAAGGCACTCCACCCAGAGTGCGCCCTACAGCTTGGAGATCGCCGGTTTGAATCCAAGCTATGCCACTGTCGACCGTGGACGGGAGTTCCCAGGGGTTGGCGCACAGTTGGCCAAGCGCTGTCCATGTGGGGTAGGGGTTAGGTCGGCAGGGGAGTCCTTAGCTCACCGCACACCACTGACCTCTGTGACTGGCTCAGAGGACACGAGTGCTAGTCTTCGTCTCTCCCGAGTTAGTTCAGGGGTTGCAGCGGTGAGCCAGGTTGAATAATAAATGGATATTCCAAATTGGGAAAAAAATGGAAAATGAATGAAAATAGTAAAAAAAAAAAAAAAAAAAGTGCTTGTGTTGTAAGTGATTGTTTCAACGGAAAACAATGAGCTGTTCCAGGGTTGGGCAGGTGAAGACTAATGATAGCACAGTCAGGTTTGGTATCTGCCACGACCTACAGTAGTGCAGTTAAACCAGTCTGGATCTGCCAGTGTGCTCCATGACAAGCAGGGACAGGTTTGAGGGACACCACAGAGTGCAACTGATTCATCACACAGGAATGCAAGCAGTCCTTTTTATTATGCAACAGTGGCCTCAGCCCCAGCATTGAAACTTAGTAGCAGCTAGGCCAACCTCAATTTATGGTTTCCTTCCAGCCTCCTTTTAGGCCCTCTGTTATTGCAGAAACCCTGTTTTGAACTGTAGAAAAAACAACCTTTTTTTTCAAATGGTGTTAATAATGACAGTTATGATGTTTGATTTAATTTAATGAAAATTTGTACATCTTGCATAACACTGATCCCTGCTGGTGCGATGAGATAATATGGTACAGTCAGCACTTGGCTATACGATACCCAGATACATCAGTTGCGTTTTAACATCCTTGTATTAAGAAACAAATCAATCCCCATTATATATGTAATAAATAAATGCACTTGCCCATCACCAGTTTTCTGATAAAAAGCCCATCTCTTCAATGTTAAAATGTATTTGATTATCCGTCACAGCCCATGTTTTATTATTAATTTTTTTAATTTAATTTTTTTTTGTATGCACAAATCAGTCCATTGCATGTGGCTGTGTGTCGGGACAGTGTGTCCGTGCCATGCTCCGGGCAGCAGAGATACTCTGTTGGTTACACAGAGCTTCAGCGAGTTTTACCTGACGAAAATGCAGCAACAAATAAACAAACAGGATGTATTATTATTTTTTAAAATCTGTGGCCTTGCTTTTGTGCATTTTCATTTACAAGTGCACTGTGAAATTAGAGCCTTATTGAGCAGCACATTTTGAATATTGTTTCAATTCTGGATGATGTATTGTTTTTTTTCTGAATCTTTTGATAAACTGCATTGCCTTTTATGTTTTACGCAATTCTGTGCATGGGTAATATTTTTATTTCATTTTGCTATTGGGTCGTAATGTGGAATTTTACATACTGCTACAAATGAATACATACCTGGTTTAAAAGAACGTACAGTCCACGTGTCTACAGTCATGTCTTTTGACAAGTGACATGTTCAGAATCATATCATTCTGAATGAAAATACTTATGTTGAAAATATAGTACTGTACCCAACTACAGTACATCTAAATGGAAGCCTGTTTATTTTGAAACACAGTCCTGTCAGCTATGTATTTGACATTGTATATTTTTTACGGACAAGGATTGGAACGGGCCAAAATGAAATAATCAAATATGCTTTACACTCTTTTAACTGTCACTGAAGTCCAAATTTGTGAGTGCTGACTGTATATAGTTAATTACCTGTGCAATTCACCCTTGACTGTTTTGCACAGTGGTTAAGATGCTTACTTGGGTGAGGTAACTAACTGGTTTGAACTCAGTTCCACATGCAATTCCAGAAGTAATAGAGGTACAGATTTTACTGGTTTGCAGATGTTTTCTATTAATATGCACCAATCCCCACGTAAAACTGGTAATCATTAAAGCAGCTGCACAGAATATTTGATCTCTGCCTCCTTCATGTTAACATGTTCAAACAACTCTGGGGACTGGAAATTAACTTTACAATTTTGCCGAGAAATACAATTCTTTGAGCGTGAGTATAACTGCATACCACTTAGAGACCTTAAAGATATCACTTGGATCAACAGTACACACACTCAAGGTTCTCGTGTTGATAGAATTACTTGAAAACCTGTGTGCCAAGTGTCTGTTTGATTAATTGATGTAAAACTATGTTAAAACAGGAACATTCAGATCCTTTTTATATGATTTCTATCTTAGTGACAGCATTGAGTTGATGGGTGCAGAGTGGAAAAGAGTAGTTAATCACCTGTGAAAACCCCAGCGCAGAGGGAAAGAACAAACTAAACATGATTTATTAGCTTCTCCCCACACTACAGGCTTGGAAGTGTGTGGTGCTTCAGACTAACATGGCATGTGGGCACCTGAAATTACTGAGCCATCTTCTGCTTGAACAAAAACTGAAACTTACGTGGTCTGATTTTGTCACATGTTTCTAATAAGAGTTTACTGAGGTATACCATGGTGGTTAATAGTGAAGGAATAGCATGGTAAAGAACAGAAAACTATAGCTAACTGTAGTAAATGCAACCATGGAAAAGCATGGCCAACTGAAAATGTAACATGGTAACTTATCTGTGGAGTAAAGGTCAACAAGCCAGAGAGAGCATAATGTAACTCTGTACACATGGGCACACAGAAGCCTGACCACCTGAGTGCCACAACCCTGTCATTCTGGCAGTGATTTGGATTTCAGGACAGTGTAGCAGTTGTGCATTTGCTCTTCTCAGCACTGTCAACTCAGTGAGGGGGGTGCAGTATAAAGGGGTGTACAGAGTCAATCAGAGAGGTTTAATGGCAGTTTTTTTTTTCTGTAATATGCATTTAAAGGGTACAGGTCTATTATTTTTAGTAATTAATAAGGGCAGTTCAGGTTAAACCCAACCAGAATAGAAGTTTGTTCCAAAAGCAAACAGAAATAAAGCACAGAAAAATAGTTTATTATGAAACTTGAAAAAATCTGGTCACCAAAGGGAATTAATATCAGTGGCTACTCAAGACAAGTACCTGCTTCTCCAAGGTGCCTCAGTTTCTAAAGAGATAAATACAAATAAATAAAAAGGCTCATAAGCATAGTCTAGCACAAGATGCCCCGGGGCCTTCCATTGTGCATGGAATATTTATTTGTAAGTCTGAAATATTTATTAATTGGCTTGGTTTAACTGTTTTAAGATTTCCTTTTATACTGTATTTATTTTTTGGAAACTAGTTAAGTTTCATAAACATCTTAAAGACCAACTTGGTACAGGTAAGAAATATCACAGTTCTTTTAACAATTGTATTTTTCTTGTTGTTTAGAATCACTTTGTATATCATCTGTTACAGTCATCACGTGGTGACTTAAAAAAAAAAAAAAAGTTAAAAGCACTGCTGTGGTCGCTATAGAGCTGTCAAACATGTATTCTCTGTATGTACACCTGATACACCAGAGTGTAACCATTAACCTGTCCCCCTTGCACCCGATGGATGTAACACCACATTTGTAATATGTAGTATTTCTTACAGATGTATTCTTATATCCACTAGGGGAAAGATTATTGCAGGAGGACAGGTTAATTATTTTACTCTTGTGTACCAGCTCTGTGTAAACTTTTTAGTTAAGAGGTTGCTCTTTAAGAAGTTAAAAAAGCAAGCTTTGTGCAAGCTCAGAAAGATAACCATATAATTAGGGCTTCTGTTTTTAGGTTAATATTAATTTCATTTTTCAGTGCTTATTTTTAGCTATTTTTGAGTTATATGTAAATCGTTTTTTTTTTTTGGGGCTTTCGCTTTTTATATACTATGAAATTATTCGGTGGGGAGGTCCAAGTCTGATGGTCTGGGCAGGAGTGTCTAGTCACTACAGAACTCCGCTGGTAGTGATGGATGGCAACAGCTCTGCACAGCGATATGTTGACAAGTCCTAAGGCCTCACTTGGTGCCCTTCTTGCAAAACCATCCTAATGTGACAACATTCCAGCAAGACAACGCACGTCTACATGTTGCTCGTGTCACAACAGCTTTCTTGCAGAATGCGAATGTGAGAATCATGCCATGGATGCCTTATTCCCAGCACATCTCCACTCTGGCACGCACTTGCCGATTCTTCCTAAGCAACATACGAAGAATCCGACCCTTCCTCACCACTGCTCCACTCACTCCACTGGCTCCCGATCACCGCTCGCATCCAGTTGGTGCCAACACTGCCAGTGAAAGCACGCCGCGCCGCCGCCAGTGAGAGACTGCACAGCGACACCAGTGAAAGAGTACCTCCCACCGCCCGGAAGAGACTATCCTGCGCTACCAGAGAGAGAGAGTACCTAGTGCTGCCTGAGTCCTAGAGAGAGCCCCATGCTTCCAGAGCCCCAGAGAGGGAGCCCAGCGTCACCAGAGCCCCAGATCGAGAGACCCGCACCGCCAGAGCCCCAGAGAGAGAGAGAGCCCCACACCACTCGAACCCCAGAGAGAGCACCTAGCATCGCCACCCTAGAGAGAGTGCTACACGCCATGGCTGCAGCACCCAGCCCTCGCCAAACAGCAGCCGGGTTCCGAGGTTGCTCTTGGGGCTGTGCTAGCTAGCCTCTGCCCCGCTGTGTGGAGGGCGGCAGCGGTCCCAGGAAGCCCGGACCCAGGAGGGACTGTTGTCCAGGACTGGCATGGAGGTCTGGGATTGGTGGCTGCCCTGGAGCTGATTGCTTTCACTGTTCTTGCGTTAATTAAAATCATGTTTTTTTAAATGGCTATTTATACAGATTCTTAATCAACTCATGTTTGGCAATTTTAACTCAACTCAAACAACAAACACTGAGCACCTGGCATTTTTATGAAATCACATGACTTGAGCTCAGTATTTTGTTATCCCAAGGAACAATACTACTCAAACAATCAACAAACCTATCTGCTCACTTTTTAAAATGCAAATAACATTATGTATGTGCCCAATGAGCTATTGATGTCAAACTTAGACTGGCGTTTTAATTGTGCATCAGTATATATATATATATATATATATATATATATATATATATATATATATATATATACAGTGCCGTGAAAATGTATTTGCCCCGTCTGATTTTCTGCAGTTTTGCACATCTTTCACATTGTATTTGGTCAGATTTCTTTGTGGGTTGTAGTAGTATATAGAGGGAGTCTGAGAGAAAAAATAACACCAAAGTTTGGTGCTTCTTTCATTTGTTTGGTAATCAAACATGTAATCTTCAGGTCTAATCTTCAAGTTATTGCCCCCCCCCCCTAGTTAACTCAACCCAATTAAAGGGATAATTAGGGTCAGCTGTTTGAGTACTTTGGTTAACAACCACGCCTGATTTGGGCCAGCCCTGCCCAATATAAATCTGACTAACTTTGGCCCTTACCATCAGAGTGAAGTTGTCAGCACACAGGTTCTAGAGGCACATCATGCCACGAACAAAATAAATTCCTGAAGACCTCCGGAAAAAAGTTGTTGATGCCTATCAGTCTGAAAATGGTTACAAAGCCAATTTTAAGGCTCTGGGGCTCCACCGAACCACAGTCAGAGCCATATTGTCCAAATGGAGAAAGTGGGACAGTAGTGAATCTTCCCAGGAGTGGCTGTCCTGCCAAAATCTCTCCAAGAGCAAGGTGTAAAATCGTCCAGGAAGTCACAAAGAACCCTAGAACAACATCCAGGGATCTGCAGGCCTCTCTCGCCTCTGCTAAGGTCAGTGTTCATGACTCCACCATCAGAAAGACATTGGGCAAAAATGGGATTCATGGCAGAGTAGCAAGGCGGAAACCATTGCTCACTAAGAAGAACATGAATGCTCGTCTCAAGTTTGCCAAAAAGCACCTGGATGATCCTCAAGAGTTCTGGAACAATGTTCTATGGACAGATGAGTCAAAAGTGGAACTTTCTGGCCGACATGGGCCCCGTTATGTCTGGCGAAAACCAAACACTGCATTCCACAGTAAGAACCTCATACCAACGGTCAAGCATGGTGGTGGTAGTGTCATGATTTGGGGATGCTTTGCTGCATCAGGACCTGGACGCCTTTCCATCATTGAAGGAACCATGAATTCTGCTCTGTATCAGAGAATTCTACAGGAGAATGTCAGGTCATCCGTCCGTGAGCTGAAGCTGAAGCGCAGCTGGGTCATGCAGCAAGCCAATGATCCAAAACACACAAGTCTACATCAGAATGGTTGAAGAACAAGAAATTTAAAGTTTTGGAATGGCCTAGTCAAAGTCCAAACCTAAACCCCATTGAGATGTTTTGGCAGGACCTGAAACGAGCACAAATGTCACTGAGTTGAAGCAGTTCTGCATGGAGGAGTGGGCCAAAATTCCTCCACAGCGCTGTGAGAGACTAATCAATAACTACAGGAAGCGTTTGGTTGCAGTTATTGCTGCTAAAGGTGGCATAACCAGTAATTGAGTCTAAGGGGGCGATTATTTTTTCACACTGGGGCATTGGGTGTTGCATAACTTTCTTTAATAAATAAATGAAATATGTATCACATTTTTGTGTTATTTGTTCACTCAGGGTCCCTTTTATCTAATATTAGGTTTTGGTTGAAGATCTGATAACAGAAAATCAGACAGGGGGCAAATACTTTTCCACGGCACTGTATATATATATATATATATATATACTGAGCATCAAAAGAAACTTAGCACTTATATTTGAGCATAAAAAGAAACTTATCACTTATATTTGGATAAAATTCACTAGATGTGATCTAAAAATGACAAACTTTGTTTTAGAGCAGGTGCAGTGACTTTTTATTGTGCTGATTAACAATTGACATCACGAAGATGCTGCAAAATGATCTGTCGATCTTGGGCAGGTGTTGTGACTCTTGGTCTCCCAGTTCGTGGCCTGTCATTGACAGAGTGTGTCTGGTTATACCGTCTCGCCAGGTTTGAAATTGCTGGCTGTGAGCACCCAAGACAGTGAGCCATAGTACGCTGCCCTAGTCCAGTCTCCAAAATGCCGATTGCACGAAGGCGCTGCTCTCTTGACAGACGTGGCATATTGTTTTTTTTCTGTGATTTTCTTTATTGCTTTTAGTCAAGCTTGCAATTCAACAGCTGAAATCACTCCATATCCAGTGTCCAAACAACTGTCTCACTAATTAGGTGATTAAGTGCATATGCTTCAGTCATAGTCACTCAAATGTGTCATGGTCAAGGATGAATGATGGAGTGATTAAAAAGAAACCAAAAACATTTAGTCAATGTCCATCATTTATATATGAAAATAAATGTGTTCTAATAGTGATAAGTTTCTTTTGATACTTGGTATATATTGTAGCGTGCACGGGGGAAGGCAGCAGTAGGGCTGGTAGGTGACGTAATCACACACAAAGACATAAGCCCGATATACTCTCCTTGCAAAGAAGCCGACTCTTTTGTACAGCGGTATCGGCGCTATGCTTCAGTGCGAGAGGTCCCGGGTTCGCGCCCGCCCTCCGCCTGTGTGTGTATTGCCTCGCCCTGTGTGATACACCTGCCTGCGGGAACCAAGATCGCTACTATATATATACATTTACCCTCTCCAAATGCCAATACATTACCTCAATACAGGTTGAACAATTTTGCTATTCCCGTAATATGTGTGTGCGTGTTACAAAGTGAAAAAATAAGTGACATCTGAAACAAAAACACATTGGAAATGTGAAAAAACGCCAAGTTATCAAAAGTGCCCAGCCATTTAAAGTAGAGATATCAAAAACACAAGCCAAGTTTCAAGAAACCATTGGGGCAACCTTGCCCAGCATAAAGCAAATAGGCACAACTGTAGAACCGAGGGGGGCCAAGGTTATCCCAATTGTTTCTACTAACTTAGCTTGTGTTTTTTAGGCACAATAAAAGCAGATCAAATGCGTTAAAAACACAAGCCAAGTTAGTAGAAACAATTGGGGTATTTTGTAGTAAGTGCCACTTGCTCGCTATTATATACAAGACAAAATAAATAAATATACATAAATATATATGATGAAAAAATAACTTGTCAATAACGAAGAATTGTCAGTAATGCGTGCCTCAATATGAAGGAGCATTACCCGAGTATATTAAAACACAGATACTGTACCCTTTCCTCTCTTACCTGGTCCCCAGCAGACAGACAGTCACCACTCATCCCTCTATCTTGTCCTTTGAAATAAAAAAAAAAATCAATTTGTCACTATCCCCCTACTTTGTACGTGAAAAAAAAAGGATAGCCCCCCTTTTTTTACAAGGGTTTCAGTTGCCACGCCACCTCCCTCCCCTGCCCTTAGTATTTGTCTTGGTCTCCTACCACATACAGTGTTTAAAACATATTTACAAATGTAAGCACATGTTTCAATCTGAAATTGCAATTTGTAATTTGAATATATATATAGGGCACAATGAAATCTCAAGACTATCAAGGCATTCTGGAGCGAAACATACTGCCCAGTGTCAGAAAGCTCTGTCTCAGTCGCAGGTCATGGGTCCTCCAACAGGATAATGACCCAAAACACACAGCTAAAAGCACCCAAGAATGGATAAGAACAAAACATTGGACTGTTCTGAAGTGGCCTTCTATGAGTCCTGATCTGAATCCTATCGAACATCTATGGAAAGAGCTGAAACTTGCAGTCTGGAGAAGGCACCCATCAAACCTGAGACAAATGGAGCAGTTTGCTCAGGAAGAGTGGGCCAAACTACCTGTTAACAGGTGCAGAAGTCTCATTGAGAGCTACAGAAAACGTTTGATTGCAGTGATTGCCTCTAAAGGTTGTGCAACAAAATATTAGGTTAAGGGTCCCATCATTTTTGTCCATGCCATTTTCATTTGTTTTATTATTTACAATATTATGTTCAATAAAAAATCAAATGCAAAGTTTGATTTCTATTAAATATGGAATAAACATTGGTGGATGCCAATTACTTTTGTCAGTTTCAAGTTATTTCAGAGAAAATTGTGCATTCTTCGTTTTTTGTGGAGGGGTACCAACAAATTTGAGCACGTCTGTATATATATATAAATTATTTTATCAAATATACATATCTTTCCCTTTTCCTACGTCTCCTCGCTCCCCCCTGATTCTCATACTTTATTATTGTGAATATGAAAGACATATCTCTTTATCCACCCTTAGAAGGCAGAATAGGGCACAGATGCACCCCAACAAGTTCTTGGTATCAAAATGAAAGGTATGTGATTAAAGTGTTATTACATGCGATCTTCAAAGTCATGAGATATATTCATTTTAAAACTTGCTGGGGTGCACTTGCACGGCTTGCCGCTGACGAAGGGTTAATGGCATACCTTGGCATGGGGTGAGACAGAAAATAAAACCCATACAGTTCAACTCTACACCCCACCTGCTGTCCATATTCATGCACTGCCACATGCATATACTTTTTATTTTTTACTGAAACCTTACAGTATTCAAATTTAGTCAAAGTCTAAGAATTTACATATGCTGCTACTTTACAATTGGCTATGAATGTTAGGATTTATTACAGTTTTGGACATCCCTCAAACTATGTATACAAAGCATCTACAGGCCTTTGAATCTAAGCTGCTTCTGTAATTTTGCATCTTTGTAAAAAATAATAATAATAATAATAATAATTATTGAAGCTCAGTCTGAAACAATAACATGATTATTTAACCATCCCTGGGACACCCTTATATACAAGACCATTCATCTCAATTGGTTTTTTCAAGGTTAAATATTTTTTATGTATAACTAAAATAAATACTTAACACTAATACTGAAAAGCAGAACTCAGCATCAAACATATGGTAAAACAGTAAGGGAAACAAAAAAGAAAACACATCAAAATGGCATTACTCTTCAGAGAGCTGGTAGTTACTCTTATCAGCCACCAGAGGGATCCAGTCACTGGCTGTCTCAACTATAAAGTGGTTTCTTGTATTTCTATGTTCTGTGTCATGGTATTGGCAATTGTAAAAACATACAAAAGGTTTTGTCATGGTATCAAAATGCACCAATATGGACAAAACATTTCCAAAACATACAAACACATTTTTTTAAAGCGTTTGTTATTATTAGAAAATAACTAGTAAGAAATAACTTTAACAAACCATTATTTAAGCTTTGATCCCTCCCCCTCCTTTACAAGGTTTTGTTTTAACTGTCATGTCTTACGGTGTTTATAAATCTTATGAAAACAGACAAAGAAATGGTTTATTTAAATCTGCTACATCCGGCTACATAGTATACTTTTTTTAGAAACCATGGTAATTTTGGATAGCTATTTTCAGTGTGTTTTCATACATTAGACTTCAATTATACATATTTGTTTTAGATTCACATGACCTACACATGGTATCCATGCATCTCACACTTGCATACACAATCAACTTTATATAAAGGGTTAAAAAAGATAGGGAATAGAAACTCTAAATAAAGAAATACAACTGGGTGACCTCTGTATTACACATGTATAAATATTACCACTTACTAATGTTTAATTAGATCTAATTGTCTTCTGTCATTGAGGACGTTTTTCATGGGAACTGACAAACGAGAACTTTCTGTCAATGAATAAGCCGTTTGAAGCATTATTCACCCAAAAGCATGAGCAATCGACCTGAAAAACCAGGGGTCACAAATTGAGATTAGATAAAGGGGCATTCAGAACAGAAAATAGGAGGCACTATTTTACACAGAGAATTGTGAGGGTCTGGAACCAACTCCCCAGTAATGTTGTTGAAGCCGACACCCTGGGATCCTTCAAGAAGCTGCTTGATGAGATTCTGGGATCAATAAGCTACTAACCACCAAACGAGCAAGATGGGCCGAATGGCCTCCTCTTGTCTGTAAACTTTCTTATGTTCATATTTTCTTAAATGAAAAAAAAAAAAAAAAAAATTCAAAATGGAGAGATTTTAATTTTAAAGAAATTTGTAAGCAACATAAAACTTTCTTTTTGGTAAATAGTCATCATGGGTATGAAATGTATGGATCCCCACAAGGGTCAAACTTATTATACCAAAATGTATTGTATGTAGGCATTATAGCTTAGTTTCAAGACTAACCTATAAATGATCTTTAACATTGTTTATAAATAGGATAAAAAAATAAAAAATAAAAAAATAAAACTTAATTGTAGAATTATACCACTACATGGAACTGGAGTGATTTTAATTCAAGAACACAACAAATTGAAATGACCTTGTATAAAATAACACTATTTGTGTTGCAGTTGTGTGATAGCATTTATTTCTTACAATAGCAACACCCTCCTGTCAGTCAAACAAGACTGAAACAGACAGCACAGGATAAAATACAACTAAAGTAATGCTTAACAGTAATGAAAGCATACAATTACCAAAATTGTATATTAATGCCAACCTTTGATGTTCTGCAGTCTTCAAAAAATGATTTACAGGTATATCAAGAAATTAATTTCTAAACTTAAAATATAGCACTGTCTGCTGGCCAACTGCATCAATTATATTTTGTAGCAATACAATGTTCAATTCAAACTACAGTGCCTTCCAAAAGTATTGGGACAGTGAAGTCTAAACTGGGATTTTCACTATGAACTCTAATCATTTCTCCTGGAAGAAAAAAAAAAAAAAAACATGACAGAAGCACAACTCCTAAGTGTTTTATTTTTAATAAAGTCAATTCAGTTCTACCCTCTAGGGTCAATTAAACAAATTGATAGTGTTGAACCTCTTCATTTTGAAGGAGCAAAAGTATTGGGACAATTGGCTGACAGATGTCTCTTGTTGGGTAATTAGGCACTCATAAAAGAGCTGTGAACATCCTATCAACCTGTCTCGCTTTGACATCAGTGTTTGGAGTCCGTAGTCGAAAATCTATATGAAAATCATAGAACATTCTGTTAAAGAAAAGCAGGCAATTTTGAAGCTGAAAGAAAAACTCAATCAGAACCATAGCACAGAAATTGGGCATACCAAAATCAACAATTTGGAATATACTGAAGAAGGAAGAAACCACAGGTATAATTACCAGTCAGCCAAGAACAACATCTGCAGTTGATGACAGAAAAGTTATCAGAGCTGTCAAGGAAAACCCTAAAACAACAGTCAGTGAAATCACAAACAACCTCCAGTGAAGGTATCAGAATCCACAGTTCGCAGAAGACCGAGACAGCAGAAGTACAAAGGATACACCGCAAGATGTAAAACTCTCAACAGCACCAAGAACAGAAAAGCCAGATTAGAACTTGCTCGGAAATACAAATATGAGCCAGGAGAGTTTTGGAACAAAGTTTTAACCTTTACCAAAGTGATGGAAAGGTTAAAGTGTGGAGAAAGAAAGGAACTGCAGGTGCTCCAAAGAACACCACTTCATCTGTGAAGCATGGTGGAGGTAATGTCATGGCCTGGGCATGCATGGCCGCCTCTGGAACTGACTCACTCGTCTTTATTGATGATGTAACTAATGATGGCAGCAGCAGAATTAATTCTGAAGTTTACAGAAACATTTTTTGTGCTTATGTAGAAGAAAATACATCCATACTTATTGGGTGGCGCTTCGCCATGCAGCATGACAATGACCCAAAACATACGGCCAATGCAACCAAGGAGTTCATCAGGAGAAAAAAGTGGAAAATCTTAGACCTGCCAAGTCAATCTCCAGATTTGAATCCAATTGAGCATGCATTTTACATGCTGAAGAAAAAATTGAAGTCAGAACACCCCAAGGATAGACAAGAACTCAAAATGGCTGCAGCAAAGGCTTGGCAAAGCATCTCAAATGATTACACAAAGAGTTTGGTGAGCTCAATGTGTCGCAGACTTCATGCAGTTATTGCCTCAAAGGGATATGCAACCAAATACTGACTTTTACACCCTGAAAGTTACTTAAAGTGAATGTGTCCCAATACTTATAATAAGTGGGTTGAACACAAAGTATGTTTTTGTTCTAATATGATCAAATGTATGCATGGAATTATCCAAAAATAAAACATGCATTGTACTTATTATTCATATTAATCTCATGATCACAAATACAAATTGCTTGACTGTAAAGCAAAAATAACAGGTTAGACCTCACTGTCCCAATACTTCTTTCGGAGGGCACTGTATGCGTCTCCTTACTAGAGCAATACCCTCCTGTAACCCGAATGATTTATGTTTATTTTTACTTTTCCCTAATTGAGACCCAAAGAAATCAACTCTTAAATTTTATTACAGTATTAACCAATGTACATTATAATGTACACAAGGTTAAAAGCTTTTGGAACCAACTCAATGTCTACATGATGTTACCCAACTACCTAGAAATTTAGTTTTTTTTTTTTTGTAGACTCAAGGGGCATATTGTACAGTTGGAATGGTATATCGGATCAAATTGTTTAAGTAAAACTGATACATACATTTTGCTTACAAATCTTTAGTTTTTTTTTGGTTGATATCAAGTTTTACATTTAATATAGCATAGTGCATTCTATCCAAAACGACAATCACACTGGCTGCAGTAGTAGAGGGGTTGGTGTAGCTCTTTAAAAATATTTAAGCTGCACAGGTACCTACATTTTATTTTAATCTTCAATCTCCTTATCATGTTATCTTTGCTTAGTGGCTACCGTCTAATTTATTTTCAATGATATTCTACAAGTTTTCAAAAATGATCAGCTCTGTGAAATTATTTACATAAATCCCCAAAGCACTGGTTCTTCATCTTCTTGAAACCATTAGGTCACATGACCTCAATCTGGAACCCATTTTAAGATCACAGGTCAAAGCGATGATTAGATTTTGCTCTACAATATATAAAGTGGGCTACCTTCTCAACATAAATCTGAATGCAGATTTCATGTGAATGTGGAATGTAAGTGTACTGGAAGTATTTGCAGCTACTTCCTAAATACTGTATACAAGGTGTAGTAGATTAAATTATTGATGAACACAACAACTGCGTTACCTAGCAACACTAGTGATGACAACTACAGAATAATACTTTATCCTCCTAGTGCCACATTTAATTAAAATGTGATGCCTTCATTGGGGGGTGGGGGGGGTGGGGGGGTGAACTATGCATTTCAGGACTGTAGTCACTTTTTATAATGTCCACACACTATAGCTTCATGAATGAAGCTATTATTTTTCTCACATGAAAATTGAAGTTAAAATAAGGTTTCATTTTACAAAGATGCAATCCATTTACATCATCACAACTTTGTTTATTATGTGACTTTGTACAATACAAACAAAAAAAATACAGAGAAGCAGTACATGAATATAGTTCAATTTGAAAATGCCATACGTTTAGAAGTCAGGGTACCCAATGCATGTAATGAGAGGCAGACAAATGTGCAGATGTTAATTATTAACCTTTTTGCTACCTAAAGCAGTGATTTTTACAGGTAAAAAATGTAAAAAGTAGAATTTCTATAATTTCTTAACATATAAAACAATATTTTGCAGGTCCAATATATGGAGGGCAACTGTAAATGTTAAAGGCATACAATTACAGACCCCGCCCCCCCAAAGAAATGTTATATAAAGAAAAACAAACAAAGTCGGAGATTCCTCTTGGGCTTTAACTTATGCATATTTATATTCAAGGTTTAAAAGTGAAAGACATATCTTCTTCATAGGTCTTGTTAGATTAGGCTATTTTATGTTATATGCTACACAGTATGAGGTTTATGTGTTATATTTAAAGCATAGACAAAAGAAAACATTTATGGCATTTCTTCAAAAACACCTTCTGAAGTTTTTGACATAATGGAAGAACAAGTATTTTTTTCTGTAAACAATCAACCACCAGAACAAGATTGTACAATAGTAAAAGATCTCATCTGCATAAAAAGGGTAGACATCAGTTTAAAACCAAACAAAAAGAAACAGAAGAAAAAAAACTTAGAATTCAGCATTTCATCCAAAAACGATACATTAGCAATATACTACCAAAATAAAATACAGTTCATATTAGACAGTACTGGACTGGCTGTTTGGCATGCTGATGCATCCAACATTCTGGATATAATGGTTACATTGGTTGGCTGAAGAAACCAAAATAAACACTGTTGTCCAGGCTGGCAAACTGACAACTAGTACATCATAGATTGGTGGTCCTTAAATGCTTTAAAAGATCTTCCCCTTCTTTTTGTTCTTTTCCAAGGTCCTACATTAAAAGTAAAGAAAACAAACAAAATAAAGCATGTTTCCTCTGCATGTGAAGCACACTGATGGTTGGCTAAGCTTCTGTGTCACAAGAATCATAAAATACAAGGCCAGAAATTATTATCTACATAAAACAGAAAAAAGAAAAAAAGGGAACTTGGGCAGTGAGTTCACCTATCTCCCGAATTAACTAATTCTACCTTCAGAGTTAGTTTCGATACAGAATTAATTAGTTTGGGAGTAAAAAACAAAATAAAACTAAAATAGTAGTCTGCAGTACAATCCAACGAAAGCACTGTGATGTAGTATCTGCATTGCACACATGTACTGTCTTACTTCAAAACGCTTCTTCCTCTGGTGTTTATGGTTGTGTTCTTAGTGTATACTTGAATGTGTTGGTAAAACAAAGACTGAATCGTTTAAAAAATGCACACAGTACTTTAGTATTTAGGTGGTTTCCACCACTGAGATCTCCTGTTATTTAAGTGAGACCCAAAACTACATTTGATTTGCCATAGGTTACGATACAATTGCCAAAATACGGCCCTTCTGCAGGGTTGAGATCCTGCACATGGGAATACGTGCGTTTATGTGTTTTGGTTAATTTTTCTTTCGCTTTTTTGTAGTTTATAATAAAAAAGAGCCAGATGCTCTGCCTGAAACATGCTGCCTGCTGTGACTGATTACGGGAAATGGCAGTCAGGACTGGTCTGCTGTGAATTTCTGATGAGCTGGTAGGCATGTCCCAGTGGAGTCTCTCACTATAAAAGGAAGATGCTGACACATCTCAAGCATGGGAGTCTTGTGACTAAGATGGCATTGTGAGCACTTACATTATCTGAAGACATTACTGCGAGTACTATGAAAAGATGTAGCCACCGTGTGTATATCGGGGTCACACTTTCCGTACAGAATTGGGTTTAGTTTAGGGGATTTTAATCCTGACAAAAGTACAAAATTGAGGGTATATCAAGTTTCCTGCAGTGGAACATCCTTTTTAGTCTGTCTGCAGGAGCTTTTCTGCTACTTGTACTAAGGTAAACCTGTTACATACACCCAGTTTTTATATAGAGCGCTATAGCTATATCTATATATAGTAACATGAATATTGAATTATAGCTTTATGAGTATAAGGGCATTGTGTGTGAAAACGGTAATAGTGTTTACCTGGAAGAATCTAACTTCTGCTGCTCCAATATGCGCTGCTGTGCCTCCCAGTTCACTTTCTCATCCTCGTACTGGCGGCGCTTCTCCTCCAATTCTTTGTGCTGGGCTTCCAAGTTCTTCTTCATCTGCTCATGGCGTCGCTGAAGCTGGGGAGGGAGGGGTGGGTAGACACACAATGAGTTGCTTGTATAAGTATTAGAAGTCATCTAAGAGCCAGATGTTACTAACAATGTTTTGTAAGTCTGTACCTCTGCCTCAGAGTCTTTCAGTTTCTGAATCTTCTCCTTGACTTTCATATCAAAGACCTGCTCCATTTCCATCTCCATCTTTTTCATCTTAGTCACGTGTTCTCGCCTCTCCTCCTCCATCTGGGCCAGAGGGCTTCTGCAGATATCCAATAACAAAATATAAATAAGAAGTAGCCACATTGCCAGACACAGGCCTTACTTAACACTGAGTGTGTACATCAGCACTACCCTGAAGGAAAAGAAGATGGGCAATGATGTGATTTTAATCTTTCAAAATAGGCAACTGCAGAAAGTCTATTTAACAGGATGCCCAGTTAAATGATGACATTCAGAAATCTCTTTGGGAATGTTTTTTTTTTTTTTAATAAAATTACATATACTGTACCATGTGAAAAACACACAAGCATTGTAGCAATACCAACATCCAGGTCTCCTGGGCAGTAGATCACTCCAAGTTAGACATTTGAGAGACAAAAATCATACCATAGCTTTTAAGCAAGCTTGAAGAAGGGAAAGAAGAGAACAAATATTTTTCAGTGGCTCAGTTATAACTCTTGTCATGGATGTCCCAGCTATCCAAAGAGTTGCACTTCAGATTATATTAAATTAGTATTGTACATAAAGCCTTGCTTTATTTAAGCATTCAGCACATATCCTACCAAAATGCCTAAGCTACTTTGCAGGCACAAGTCATTGGGGCAAAGATAAAATATACTTAGTTTCCAGTACCTCAACCCCACGGTTATTATTAAACTGACTGTATGTATGTGGTCAGACATACAGGTGTCCATTACGCCAAAACTGTAATAAGCGTTGATTACATTTCTCCTTACAGCACTTGCAAAAAATATATATTTTTCCTACCTACCTTACCCATTTTCCCCCCCCCCCCAATAGACCTGGAAACCAATTTCTTATTTTATTTTTGGCCCTATATATATTTATAAAGCAGAATATGACAAGCAAAATGAAATGTAAACCACACGAGTTTGGTTAGTTACAAAATTAGGCATCTGAATACTACAAGCCAAATTGTAATGAAAGAGCAATTACAGTATTGTGTAACATGACCTAAACTATAAGCATTTATTTTAGTAGCTGGTAGAGTTTGATCAAAGAGTTAAAAGAATAATTTTAAAATGGGTATATGGAGAAAAAAATACTTCTAAAAAAAGCCCTTGAATGTTTTTGGATAGACAGCGATCTTAGGTAAGTGACGTGTTTCAAGTACTGTACATCCCAGTGTAGAGTACCTAGTGTTAAGATCTTATCTCAAGAGGGTTTTATTTTTGGTTTGTATATTTTCTTATTTTCCAGGAAGAAAAACCCATTGGGTTTCACAACTCACAATGGTGTCCAAGGCACAGTACTGGTAAAATGTTAACATGGTTATAAGCGCTGGTTAATATTAGGGTTGTGCTGATAAGAAATATTTGTCAGCCAATATTAAATAAATCACACTGTCAGAATGTATTTAATAATTGTGTAAACAAGGGCACCCGAGGGATCGCTTTGTTTTGTGTTGACTAATTGACATGTTTTTATTCCATTTAATTAATACCTATACACTTTACATTTCTTACAGGCAATTATTCTGAAAAAAGCTGCATTTACTTAGCAAATTGGAGCAGTGAATGCAAAAAGCTTTTTTTTTTTTTTTTTAAATGAAAAAAATTAAGATTTGTACTAACTTAGGGTATTTGGCCAAGATCCTAAAATGAAATCAATATATTTCCAATGTATTTTATCATTAATTTCCTTTAAATGTACATGACCAATACACTTTTGTAGAGTGTAAATGTACTGTACAAGTACTAATTCACTACTTTCCATATTCAGTGTCCTGCCATATGAAAATGAGCACTCCCAAAAATAATGGTATCATCCGAAATACCCACAATACCTCCCCACCCCAGTATAACTATCAGCCGCCTGCACTATGGAGCTGAGAAGGAATATACATTATGCCTCGGAAAGTAGGTGTGCGTGATATTTCACCTTTTACATGAGGCGGCGTAACTGGGCATTCTGACCATGGGCGAAGTGAAACGCAGATTAGCAGAGATATGAACCCTGTTGAACATGTCTGGGAACACTTCAATAGAAAGTTGCGGAAAACTCGGCTGCTAACTGCAGACAAAACTCATCTAACTATCGCAAACTCTGGACCGGAATGTAATACAGGGTTCAGTCCCTGCAATATGCAAAAGGCCAAGGTACTACATACTGATGCGTTTGTTTCTGCTCAGGTTTTGTGCTTATGTTGTGCCGCAGTTTGTATAATAAATGTTACCTCTGTTTGAAGACTGCTCATTTTAATATGGTATGGCACTGTAATACTTTGTAGTAAATTTGTGCAAGTGAGGTAGTAACAAGGAAATGTTGTTCACCACAAGCATTATAAAAACAATGAAAGCCTGCCCTGCCACCATTTACATTTAAATATATTAATGGACATCACTGGCTGAGGGCAAGAACATCTAAAACTAACAAAAATAGGTTTTGAGCATTTACAGTTTTAATATCGAAATATGAATCAATCATCCCATGGTTCTTCATGTTTTGTAGTCATATTCTTGCACTCAACCAGCAACATCTGCAATAAATACAATACATTCTACTGTACCGCTTGTTTCCTTCGTTTGTTTTGTTAGATCTGGTGTGGTACAGGGTTTATTTTTAAATAATCAAATATTAATACTGGATTGTGAAAACATTATTTTTGTCACAGCACAACAAGTTAGCTGGATGCATTGTCTTGTGTGTATCTGAATGGTATTGCCTACTTTTAAATGCTGATATTTGAGAAAAAAAACATGGAAAGAAGAGCAAAAGGATAAAGTTCCAACAGCACAGGGAAAAACAAGGATCCCACCTGCATGTATACTTGATGCGTAAACCTGAAGGATAAAATCATCTCTCAAGTTTTGGAAAAACTTAAAAATGACCACTTACATGCCTTCAACTGTGTCATATCTAAAAAACAAAAACACACAAACTTAGCATGCTGAAAAGAAACCATGCACCAACAAGCAAAAAAATAAATAAAAAAAATTATATTATATTATATATATATATATATAATATATATATATATATATATATATTAAAATCTAAAGATTTTGATAAATACATGACTTGCATTAAATTCAGTTCTACATACAATACAAAGGGCTTCTAAATGCCTATTAATGGAATTAAAATCCACTTTTTGTGGGCACACAGCAAATTAGTAGTGACTCCACGCTCCATTGTGGAGGGTTAGCTTATTTCAATTAGTTTAGTGATTTGCAGAGCAGTGGCGGTGTTAAAGCTTTCATGTTTATGAACATGCCTGCTAACCTATTCAGCAGCATGCCACTATCGCTCCAACTCCTGTATTTTATTGACTTCAACAGTTCAGTTAAAGTCCAAACACACAAAGGGTAATTAAAATATGAATTACATGTATGGTGTCAGACAAATACAATGTGCAATTAAGTTAAGAAAATACATGGAAAATATAAAAATAGCAGAACAATATTTTATTGTCGGCAATGTAGTTTTCAAAACACGGATTTATTGATGCTAGTTGATGTAACTAGTGGCAAAAAGCTTGTGTCCACATGCAATAATCTTAATACTGGAAATCTAAATAGAGCTAACATTTTTTAAATTAAATTGCCCTATGTGTCCAAAAGTTATGAAAACTATTGTAACTAATTGTGTCTGGTGTAAATTTTTTTCCTGTCAATGTGTGAAATTCACAAGCAGAATTTTTCAATCCTAAAAAATTGCCTGTATTAGGATCAGTTTCTGTAACATATGTTCTGTACCTTAATACAATTTACACAGGTATGTATTAAAAAGAGGCTATATTGGCATTACAAAAAAACCTCTCCAACTTTACTATCCTGTGAAAGAAAAACAAAACCCACACAGCACAGTGCAGAGTTTTCTCTTAAACCAATTAAAAGAAAACATGTGCAACACACAAACTTACTTGGTGAGCTGTCCTTTGTTTCTGTTGTTATCCACACCATTGTATGTGACAGCTGCCAGCTTTCTGCTCCTGTAGTTCTCATAGTGAACGTTGTTGGTAACGTCTTTCAGATCCTGCATGTGGGTTCTGTGGGACAAACAGCATTTTCCAATGATCAAGTGCAATCATGATCACCACATTAGAAATACTTTAATATGGTTAAATTAAGGAATAAATAGACTATGGTATGCCAGCGATTTATTTGCCAAACCACAATGAGCAACCCAGTAATGTAGGTTCTTTGTCTCTATGACTTCATCCTACACATTTGTATATGGCCTATGGCAGGATTCAATCTTAATTGGCAGTGCAAACAAGCATGTCATTAACATACACATATTCTACCAGAGCTGTAAATACAAAATTGGAGTCATAAGTTCGTGAAAAAAAGACCACCATGTCCTACACAGTATGCACATTCCATTTAAAAAAATGAATGTGTATAGTTTTTATGAAAACCAGACAAGCATTTATAGCCTTGAATAGACGGGACAATGTCAATACTATGAAAATGTAGGTCGCTGACATATTTACAGAATGTGGAATAGATTCTTGTAATGAGGCCAAAACTCATGAACTCAATTACGCTACCCATTACAACTTGTGTCTACCCCAAGTTTCTTCCGTGAAATCTGGTAAGCAGTTTGGCAAACACATCTAAAAACGTAAGTGTGACATTCATAAGCATATAGAAGGACAGGCGCCTGAAATATATACAAAGTTTTTAATACTATCAGGAACCATCAAAATCATTATTAGTTTAATTACAATTGTATAATTGGGTTCTCTAGAAATATGTATTAAAAAAATTAATGACAAAAAAAGCACCTCCACCATATCCCAATCTCCTGCAAGGTACAAGATTGGATCAAAAGGCTGACACAGTCCAGACGTGGGTTAATGATAATTCTTTAAAACCTGATCAGCAATACTGATCAGCTAGCTCAGCACCTCAGTCCAAGCAGACAATTACAATAAAATGATTTAACTGTATTACAGTGCATTTGCGAAGTCTCTGTAAAATAATATTTTTTCTTACCTGATCAGCATGTTTCGTAGAATTGTGAAGTCACAGTGCTCACTGTTTTCAACTGCAAAGTAAAAAGGAAAAAAAAAAAATTCAATCCTTTGCACTGGGGTGAGCATCATTTACTTTATGATGTCTTAGTTACCTGGAATTAATTCAAATAAACACACAAAATACACTCAAGTCCATAATCAGATAGATGCCTGACCTCAAACCCCACTATATATTCTTGTTCTAAGAAATGTCCATACCAAATTTCATCACAAACAGATCAGCAGTTCTCAAGGTACACCTAAAAATAGTTGTGACATAACTGTTTAGACTTGAGGGGTCTAATTGTATTCTATAAAACAAGGCCCATAGGTCTGTCAATAATAAAATGCTACAGTAGCTATTTTTGCACAGTTAAACTGTACTTAACTTTGCCTTATATATGGAAAAACAAGTAACATGGAAAAGTGCTCTACAATGCATTTATTAAAGAAATACATATTTGTATAGTTTGTTTTTTGTTTATCTGAATTGCATTGCTTTTTTATTAGGTGTTTTTCTATCTCCTTGAACTTCTGCATGGGTAAAAATCAGCTGGAATCTACTTAGGTTTCATTTAAATTAATTTTACTCTAACTAGACTACCAGAGTTTAACCAGCTTCATCTAAATCTCTGTCAGAATCCATTTCTATTTGTATAATTCTATTTCACATGCCAGGTCAGACAGCTGCTGTTTTTTTTGTTCCGAGCTCTTGTGTCTTGAGCATGCTAAAATTACTCAACTAAAACAAATTGAATTCAGACTCACAAAGAATGAGCACAACCTGTGATTAGCACATTTCTAGTACACAGACTTTTATCAAGGGTGATTGACTAAGGCATTTGAAAATCCAGTGGTTGAAGGCAAGGTCACTCTTTCTATACAACCTGATGTAATATTACAAGGAACCATGTTATGCATGCTGTACCACATCATTTGAAGAACTGCATTAAAATGAAATGTCAAGGGTGCACACATGAAAATAATCTTTCAATTTACTAACTATATATTATCCATGTTGTTTTCAGGAGACCACTATGCTTAGTAACCATAAAGGCAACGAGGCACAGTACTACAAGATCTTTCCACAGAAGGTTCTTAGACAGATATTGGCTGGATAAGTTGATTCCATGGTGACTTTTTTTTTAATCCATGGAAAAATCTGTTAAAACCATTTCCACTCAATTGGAAAAATGATGGTGTCTGGCCTCGATCCAAATTACAATATGTTTCCCACAAAAGCAAAATTTTTCAAATGCATCTCTACAGAAAAGAATAAACCTATGAAAAAAACTAATTACTATGCCACAAAAAAAACTGTAACAGTTACAGCAGTTAAACACAAGAGGGAGCAGCAAGATTATGAACAGCAGGCATCAACCTTTCATCAAGTAAGGAATATGCTATACTGTGTTGCAAGAGTGTCATTTACTCCAATGTGTTCATCACCATTCAGTATCAAACCACTGGTTAAGCTGTGACAAAGAAGATCAAAATGCACTAAAGTAAGTTTATTAATATACTGGATTCGAGTGGCACATCCAGTAAAAGCGCTCCGCGTGGAGTGCAGGATGTGCCCCGTAGTCTGGCGGTTGCGCAGCAGAAAAACAAGAAATATGGTTTGTTAGACCTGCTTTGTGCGCTTGTGGGGGAAAAAAATAAAAATAAAATAAAAAATAAAAAACATCGATCTTCTCAAATAATTTTTTGTTGCTCAGAACAATTTCTTGTGAGGGTTTGGGCAATTTATTTTAGGGAGGCTTAGCCTTCTCAAGCCTCTTATACGCGGCGCCTATGACTATAGGTTTTAAATTTTATTTATTTATTTATTTTTAAAAGAGAAAATAAAGAAATTAATTGTTTTCTAATAGCGATAGAGCCCTCTCAATGCATACGGGCTCTATCGTTTAATTAGTTTTAGATGTTGCATTTAGTTTTATTTCATGCTGTTTTTTATTTGCGAAAAACACAGGGCTCTAGTTATCAGCCGCTTGGTAACACAAGCCTATCTGGCCCATCTTTTGAATAGCTCTCTACAAACCCAGCTGCTGGTGTTGTATTCAGAGCCTCTGATTTGGAAAACTGTCCTTTCTTTGTTCTGTTTTATATTTGATCTCACCTACATTGAAGCATGGTGCTATAGGATAGGATTATTAGCTTTAGAGATGTTGTTATATTGTATGCATTAGTGTAAATGGGTGCCTTAGACTGCCTGAGGTGCGTAATGTAACCATAATGCTTTATATATTATTATTAGGCTTGCTACTATTCGATTTTTATTTTTTTGCCAAATTGACGATTAATATCTAGGTTTATTTTGGAAAGAATTTACTGTTTTTTTCGATCTTTATTTTTCAATTCAAGCAGAGAATGGATGAAATTGACCTTTATGTTTAAAAGGTGGTTACCAACATTGTAATAGAACAACATTATAATTTAAATATTGGTCACAGCGGGGCTATACCTTGTAAAGAAAGATCCTACACAAATTAAAAAACTGCCTCAAATAAACCATAGAAAATGCAGCATATAAAAAGTATTACACAGACTTTTATAGGATAAATTTATAAGTAAAAACTAATATGCACAGATCAAAACATTGGATAGTTGAACAGAACTAACTTGCACTTATTATTAGGAGTCTGTGCTCCACCCCCCCTCCCCTCCTGCTTCAGCTCAGTCACTGGAAGGCAAGGCAGATGGGCCCACTTCATCCTGCCGCATAAACTACAGCCAATGGTCATGGTATATTAAGTGTTTTCCTCTTGTGCCCCATTTTCAAATCAAACTAGTAACTGTCACCGTATACTTATAGCAAAAGCTTACCTATACCTTAACCCGCTAATATCAAAGTAGGCACTTTGAATGACAGGCAGTGTAGCTGGCAAATGAAAGTGCTCAGTCGGTGCAGGTCTGTAACAACACGGTGAAATGACAGTGACAGTGAAACTACAATACTAACGGACCACTGAGATGACTGACAGCAACCCCTAGCCATTCAGAGTGGAACGGAGACGGGACGGACAGGAAGTATAAAAACTACACAAACTAGAGATGATTTCTAAATTCTAAATGATTATTTTTGTTAACAAAATTACGAAATACCGAGTGCTTTTACCGACGTTGTCTAGCCTTAGCATACCTTAATTAAAAAAAAAACTTGTCAAAACTGTTTAAAATTATTTATATATATATATATATATATATATATATATATATATATATATATATATATATATATATATATATATATATATATATATATACACACATACATACACACACACACACACACATATATATAGATATATATATATATATATATATATATATATATTAGCGCAAAGAGCCAGCTGCCCTAAAAACAAACAAACAAATAAATAGGGGTGCACCGATAAAGATTTTCTTGGCAGATACCGATATAATAATAGACAGTGCAGGTAAACTATTGTAAGTACTACTAGAACAAGACATAGGGCCTACATTTAAAATGTTTTATAATTAATTATACATTAAAAAAAGGATATTGTTTACTTGTTGTATTTATGACAAAAATGAACAGGTATTGTTCACTTGTTGCATTTACTTCAGAAAATGAATATAAAGAACAACCTACTGTGCTTGAGAGCAATTTATACATTTGTTTTACAACATAGTCACACAAAAACAACACTTTGCATTTGTACTAGTAAAAACACTTCTGTAAAAAAAAAATATATATATAATGTGAAATTAACTTATATCCACTTACTATGAAACACTTTGTATTATAAATTCTGTTGCTCTGTGGTTGTGACATGTAATTTCAATATTTTATTTATAAACATTTTGGAAAAAACAGGTAACAATGGTATGCATCAGCAAAATGTTAAACTTACAACTACATAGGACAGCAATAGAGGCAAGGTGAAAGCATAGTTTTAAATAGATTATTATTACACTATTTTTTTTATATGTTTTTATAATGGTAGTGCGGAGTGATATGTTGTTATGTTTATGTCATGCGGTGGCAGCTGGTCGTCCACCAAAGATTTGTCACTAGCCAATCAGAGTGCTCCCTCAAACCACGCAGTTGCATAAATGGGCATTAATCCAATTAGAATACAAGCCAGTTAAAAATGTAATGTATACTTCACAAAAGTCTTTCAACATATTTGCACAATTCAATGTGTTTGAATTGAAGGCTTTTGGGACCAGCCATTTTTCTTTTCATAACCAATTTCTCTTTCAGTGCAGCTGGTTTTATATCCATGCCAAGCCTGGCTTCCTGTCAGACATAACTTCAGAGACACTTCCTCTGAAGTACTTCCCGGGGGGGGGGGAGTTGGGCAGTGGGACTTGTGAAGTGGCTTTTGTTTTTTTGGGTTTTTTTTACTTTGTGGGGAAAGAAAAGATAACTGTGCAGAAATATATTTTTCTGTTGCTTCCTTAACCTTTTCACACCAACTTCTTTAATAATACTTTAAAATCCTGAAAAAAATATCTCTGCCTTATGGACTAATGCATCATTTATTTATTCATTCTAACACAATGACTTACCTAAAATGTAAAACATGTGCTACTGTTTTATTACTATTACGGATAAGGGAACTATGGTAACTAATGGAATTATATTATTTTTGGTTGTTTGAAAAATACCAAACCATGCTTAAAACCATGCAAGTCCCATAATAACAGAAAATAATAATAATGGAAAATATGAAAAACGACAGTGGCCTAATTCATATAGCAGTACAGGATGATAGGGATTACGTATTAAGGAAATACAATGTATTTCATCGGTCCTTTTGGACTAAGAAAATTCCCCAAATAACACATGAAATGTACAATATTTAGAAAAGGAATGTCATTAGGTTACCTTCTGCAACTCCCCAGGGGTACTGCCTTCCTCTGACTCGTTTGCCACTGACTTCTATGACAGTATTGCTGCCCACTACTGCCAGCGGTAAACGATCCTAGAGAAAAGTGAATTGATATTTTTTGCCCAGTCATATATACATTAATTAATACATGTATCAATTTATTTTTTAAAACATGACATGAAGGTGCATGCCTCACATAGGTCATTATTCTGTACACTAGAGGGAAAAAAAGGCAAGCATTTTACTTAACAGTTTTTAATATACTTCTTGACAGATGCTTTTTGATTGACATTTGGTAGACAACAACCTCAACCCACTCAAGCTGTGTATTCCCTCAATTACACCTTCTGATTATGTATTTAAATTCAGCAGTAGAGCCATTGCCTATGGCCGTATACATTGATTTAATGATTATATGCTAAATAAATGTACTTCAGAACTCTATTATGGTTGTGAATTACATAATGTAAATCAATAATGTTGTTCACTTTCCCTGGTTTGCTGCCTTTCTCCATAGTAACCTCGAAAATCAGCATGTTTATTTATTAAGAATTTTATTGTAAAAAAAACAAACATGCAAAAGTACCGTGATCTTTTTAACTAACTTATTTTCCTCTTCATCATCCATCTCTGGAAACTCATACATTTTGATTTTATGTTCCTGGATCTCTTTCATTATCTGAAAAAAAAAAAATTAAATTAAAAAAAAAAAAGTGCTTCTAGATCTTTTTATTGGGAAAAAATAAAATGTCTTGTGAAAAACTTTAATTACTTTAAATACTGTAGTAATAAAACATGGCTATTTTCTCCACATACAAAAAAATACTATTTACACATTCCATCAGTGGCAAAGTCAGTTGCTGACAGTATTATACAAGCGAAAACATTGTAACTAAAAAAGTAATTAAAAAAAAAAATAATATAAATTCAGTCTGACATATTCCTCCACTTCCAGCCTGAAGATAATGTCAGGAATTCAGACCCTTTCCCCCCAAATTGCTATACATTGCAGATTAGAACTTGTTTGAAGGAATTTACTGCTTGCATGCTCATAAATTTCCAACATTTCTAGATGGTCACTATACAAAGTCAGTTCACAGGCAACTTACAGGCAAGTCCAGTCTAATTTTACAATGGTCACAAGCTATTTATTGAAGTTATTCATGTTTTTGTGGAGGTAGGAATATTGGTTGTTTTACCATATGCCACTCCATACTCACCTGCTTCTTAAACTGTTGGCATTCTTCTGGCGTGAGTGTATCAGCTTTGGCAATGAGTGGGATAATATTAACTTTTTCATGTAATCGTTTCATGAATTCAATATCCAAGGGTTTTAGCCTGCAAGAGACAAAAACATATTTATTTACCTTTTGTAAATGAAGTATAGTAACCTGATGGGCGATTGTGCCCTTTCTTCCCTATATTTTTTGACCATCTATTAAGACGAAGAAGAGTACCTGTAATATGGTTTCTTCTTTGGATGATGAACTCAACACAGAGTGAACTGGTCTCCATTTAGCTTGGATCAGGAGAACAAACAGATCTCTATCCTAGGGATCAGTGCAATATAGTCCTTTTTGGCACCAAAGTAGGTATCCTTCCCCCATAAACCCCCCCTTCAAATAAGCATTGTTGTCCATATTTAAAAAAATAAGACAGTAAAAAAAGAAGAGGGAAAGGAGGGTGGGATATAGGTGTGTGGAGTTCATCATCCTACGAAGAAACCATATTACATGTAATCTTCGTCGTCTTACCTCGTCTGATGAACTCCACACAGCGTTAACTATAACGAAGCATGTACACAAGAGGATGGAAGGTTAAATATTAGTAGAGGATGCCACACAGCTTTTAAGTGATCAAAAGTAGGTTGAGAGCAAGACACATCTAAATTATAACGTTTAATAAAAGTCTCGAAGGAAGCCCAAGTCGCAGCATTGCAGTTGTCCTGTATCGGGACAGATTTTAGTTTTGCCCAGGCAGTAGCCATTTCCCACACAGAGTGGGCTTTGTCAGATCCTGGGGCTGATTTGTTATCAAGATTGTAGAAGAATAAAATGCAGTAAGTAATCCAGTAATGGTTTGTTTAAAAACTGGTTTGACCAGGGTTTGCGAGTTAAAGAGATAAATAATTGCTCTGATGGTCCAATATCACAGGTCCTGCAAATGTAAAAATGTAAAGCTCTCCAGACATCAGTCAGGTGAAGTCTGGCTTCTTCCTTAGATTTGTGAGGTTTTAGGTGAAAATCCAGAAACGTTACCACTTGTTCTAAATGAAACTCAGTTACCACCTTTAGTAAAAACTGAGGGTTAGGTCTGCAGATGATCCTATCCTTAAAAGACTAGAAATATTGTGTATCGATGACCAGGGCTTGAAGTTCACTACTCTCCTTGCTGATGTTTTTCCCCATGTAAGAAATTTTTGTTCACATGTGGCCATGGGTTCAAATGGTGGTCCCATGAGTTTCCTAAGTATTAGGCTGAGGTTCCATTGTGGATCAAAGTGCTTTCTTGGGGGTCTTAAGAACATAAGAAAGGTTACAAACGAGAGGAGGGCATTCTGCCCATCTTGCTCATTTGGTTGTTAGTAGCTTATTGATCCGAGAATCTCATCAAGAAGCTTCTTGAAGGATCCCAGGGTGTCAGCTTCAACAATATTACTGGGGAGCTGGGGAGTTGGTTCCAGACTCCCACAATTCTCTGTGTAAAAAAAAATGTCTCCTATTTTCTGTTCTGAATGCCTATTTATCTAATCTCCATTTGTGACTTTCTTTTTTCAGGTCGAAAAAGTTCCCAGGGTCGACATTGTCAATACCTTTTAGAATTTAGAATGCTTGAATCAGATCGCCGTGTAGTCTTCTTTGTTCAAGACTGAACAGATTCAATTATTTTAGCCTGTCTGCATATGACATGCTTTTCAAACCAGGAATAATTCTGGTCGCTCTTCTTTGCACTCTTTCTAGAGCAGCAATATCCTTTTTGTAGTGAGGTGACCAGAACTGAACACAATATTCTAGAGGTCTTACTAATGAATTGTATAGTTTTAACATTACTTCCCTTGATTTAAATTCAACACTTTTCACTATATATCTGAGCATTTTGTTGGTCTTTTTTATAGCTTCCGCACATTGTCTAGATGAAGACATTTCTGAGTCAACATAAACTCCTAGGTCTTTTTCATAGATTCCTTCTTCAATTTCAGTATCTCCCATATGGTATTTATAATGTACATTTTTATTGCCTGCCTTACACTTTTCTATATTAAATGTAATTTGCCATGTGTCTGCCCAGTTCTGAATGCTGTCTAGATCATTTTGAATGACCTTTGCTGCTGCTGCAACAGTGTTTGCATATGCCGGTGTTTGCAAATTTAACAACTTTGCTTACTATACCAGAATCTAAGTCATGTAGATTAGGAAGAGCAGAGGGCCTAATACTGATCCCTGTGGTACTCCACTGGTTACCTTGCTCCATTATGAGGTTTCTCCTCTAATGAGTACTTTGTTTTCTACATGTTAACCACTCCCTAATCCATGTGCATGCATTTCCTTGAATCCCTACTGCGTTCAGTTTGAGACTAGGCAATTTTCCATTCTGGATCTCATTATAGTTTCCATAAGTTTCCATATAATAGAAGTCAGGCTTATTGATCTGTAGTTACCTGGTTCGGTTTTGTCTCCCTTTTTGTGGATCGTTATTACTTTGCAATTCTCCAGTCTGTCTGCACAACCCGTCTCAAGACACTGTTGCATGATCTTAGTTAGCGGTTTGTAAATAACTTCTTTCATTTCTTTGAGTACTATTGGGAGGATCTCATCTGGCCCAAGGGATATGTTTATTTTAAGAGCTCCTAGTCCCTTTAACGCTTCTGCCTTTGTTATGCTACAGTTGTTAAAAACTGGATAGGAACAGGTGGACATGTGGAGCATGTTGTCAGTATCCTCCTATTTGTTATTTTTTTCTTTTCATTTATGATGTTGCCATTTGTATCTCTTAGACATTTTACTTCCTCCTTGAATATTCTTTTGCTGTAATAATATTATCATTATTGGAAAAACTTTTTGGAATTGGGTTTAGCCCCCTTGGCAATGTTCATTTCTATCTCTCTCTTGGCCTTTCTAACTTCCTTTTTGACTTGCACTTGTAGTTTCAAGTACTCTTTCTGTGTACTTTGTTCTTTGTCCCTTTTAAACGTTCTGTAAAAAGTGCCTTTTTTTCTGATTTTTTTTTTTCATTTAAATAGATGGTTAATCCCCCTAATAAATCTAGATATCATAGGATGAGAACATACTGGGTGGCCTTCCCAGCCAGGTAGAATGCAGGAAATCACAGCAATATGAACATTGATGGAGGAAAGTAAGAGACCCTTATGAAAGGTGACTGAGGTAGGAAAAAAAAAACTCAGGATAAAAAGAGACAGCTGTGAATTGCACCAGCAGACACATTTCTGAAAACCAAAACCTTTTGGGCCAGTAAGGTGCTATCAAGATGAGGCTGGCCTTGTCTCTTCTTATCTTCCTGAGTATTGATGGAATTAGTGGCAGGGGTGGGTATGCATACATTAGGCCTCTTGACCATGAAATGGACAGACCATATGTTGCTATGGCTGCTTTGAGATAAAAACGGGAGCAGAAAAGTGGCTTTTGAGTGTTTTCTGTGTCACAAATAGGTCTACTTGTGGATGACCTACTGTATTGAATACCCAGTGTGCTTTGGGCAGATCTGCCACTCGTGGGGTGTCATGTCTCTGCTGAGTGAACCTGCAATGTTGTTTTTGGATCCGGGTAAATAGGTTGCCTGGATTGCAATGTCCTGTGCTTGGCACAAATTCCAGATCTTCATGGATAGGAGGCAAAGCTCCCAAGACTTTGTATCCCCCTTGGTGGTTGATGTGGTGTAAGTAAAAACTTTAATCTCCCTTCCTCTTAAAACTGGGCTGAAATGTCTTGGTGCTAAAAAAATTTCCAGGAGCTCCAGATGATTTATGTGGAGATGTCTTTGTATTGGTGCCACTTGTCCTAAGTTCCCTGAATCTGAGCCTCTGCCAAGTGTGCTCCCCACCCTATTTGTGAGGCGTCTGTGTGAAGACAAAGTGTAGGGGGACTTGGAGATAGTGGTAGCCCCATAGTCACCCTGTGTGAAAGTCACCACCAACTGCTTTCTGTTGCAGCTCCTGGGGTGACCTTGATGTGAAGGGAATCTGGAAGGGAGGGGTTCCATGAAAAAAGGAGACATCTTTGAGTATGCCTCATGTGTAATAATGTGTCCCTTACAAGGGAAACTGATGCTACCATGTGGCCTAAACTGCTGGAATAGCAGTGCTTTTGGTCTGGCTCCTATTTTGAAGTGACTTGCCAGTTAAAGCATTCTGGTCACCCTCTCCTCCGTGAGGTACACTCTTCCTGTTAGTGTATTGAACTGGGCCCCCAGAAAAAACAAGAGGATTGTCCCGGTGTTCTAAGGCTTTTTCCTTGGAGGGAACTCTCAGCAACCAATCGTCTAGATAGGGATAGATGTGGATGCCCATACCTCTAAGATGTGCTGCTACCTCTGCCATCACCTTGGTGAACACCCTGGGGGCTATGAAAATCCCAAAAAGGAAGCACTCAGAACTGGATGGTGAAACGGAGATACCTCCCGTAGTTGTTGTATATAGGGAGATGGAGGTAGGCATCCTTTAAATCTATGGAAATCAACCAGTCCCCTATTGAATGGTGCACCTCTCATCCCTGTTGAACAGGACCAAATCATCTTCATCTGGGACAAAGAGTCTGACTCCGGTGCCGAACAGCAAGTCACCCTGAAAAGGTAACTCCAGTATCCTGGACTGTGTATCTGGAGTTGGTGCCAATGTTTTCATTTGGATACACCTTCGAGCAGCCACCACACTTGCCACAGTCCTGGCGTAGGTATCAATAGCGTCACAGCCCCATAGCTTGTGTTGGTACTGTACAGCGTACACCTGGTAATTACTAATGCACATACCACATGTTGATGCTGTGTAGCCCCTTTTCAGGAAGGTGTCCACCTTCTTGTCTGCATGATCTGATGTGGAGGGTCTGGAGGATGTAGCTGCCGTTGGTGTAGCTAGGATGGTATCTAACTTAGGTAGTTTGAACAGATGGTCTTTTTGGCTGGTTGGCATTCTGTATAATTTATTTGCCCTTGGGAAGCATGCGGTAGCAGAGGCAGATCTCTCCCATATAGACTCAATGGATTTCCAGACAGCCTTGTAGAAGGGGAACCCTTCAAAGGCTTTTTTGTCCCTTGCATTGATGATGCTCAGGAAATCATCCTCCTTTGTACTGGTCTGGATATTTATATTGAGAGAGGATGAAATCCTCCTCAAAACAGCATCAGCATTAGTATCATCAGCAGGAGGGCAGCAGTGTGGAGTAGTGGTTAGGGCTCTAGACCGGAGGGTCGTGGGACCCAAACAAAAGGGCACAGGGGCCAAAATAAAGGTTTAACAAAACACAAACACAATGTCAGGCTGGGCATTCACCTTCACTGAACATACATATATCTATCCTAGCAACACTGATCACTGATCACCAAACACTCACCTACTCCTCTCAGACAGAGGATTTCTGGCTGTTTTTATGCAGGTGGCCACTCCCCCATTAGCACCAATTCACACTAACTAAAGAGTGGCCACACTTGTGATTGCTGGCAGAGACATTAACTCTGTCCCTGCCACACACACAAAGTACAAAACAGAGGGCTGAACACACTAATAAGAAGTTTACGAAAAAGAAGAACAAAATAAATAGCTGAAAGCCAGTGAAAAGGAAGAAAAATTATACATAATTATTATTTTTTTAAACTTACAAAACAAAAAAAACACAAACACAAACGGAGTACCAAAATTTGGACAACAAATCTTATTTGGAGGGGGATTTTATGGGGAAGGATACCTACTTTGACACCAAATACCAAAATAACTATATTGCAATGATCTCTGGGTTAGAGATCTGTTTGTTCTCCTGACCCAAACAAAATGGAGACCAGCAGTTCACTCTGTGTGGAGTTCATCAGACGAGGTAAGAAATGAAAGAATATGTACTACTAAAAAGGTGTCTGTCCTGCCTTTGTTCAGTATGGTTTTAGGGTAGAGTGTAAATATGTGACCCACAATATCTCCCTATCATCTTTATATGGACATTCTTACTTTAAATTTCAAAAATCAGTGTGGGGATAAAACTACCAACAAGAGATTCATCAAAAGACTAATGTATTAAGTACCGAAGTTTACGAAAACAGTCAGGAGAAACACATCCATTGTCCTCACTGATTGTTTGTCAAAGTTATCTCTTTAAAAAATAAATCATTAAACTTAAAAAAAACCTTACTGGGTGGTATTTCTTTTGGAGAAGTAATACCACAGTATGAATCTCTCACTCAAGTCACTGAATTAATTGTGGGTATAGTTTAAATGTCTTTTCTTCAGATCACCACTATAAATAAGCCTTGTAATCTTTAAATGTCTCACAATACAGTAAGACAGTAAACGTGTCAAGATAACCAGCTTTCATCTATTTCCACAATCTGTTAAACTACCTATATAATCTTACAGGTCAATGGTAGAAAACAAACAAACACAAACAAAAAAAAACAAAACAAACAAACAAAAAAAAAACACATGCTGCCAACTGGATGGCTCTGAGAACTAAATGCTACTAGGGGTGGGGTGGGGGGGCTGGATAACAATAGACAAAATGTAGATGTTAAATTAAATATGCATATGAAAGATGAAAAACCAGGCTCTGGGAGAGATTTGTGGTTATTAAATGCAGGTTTTACAGAAGATGAAGGATGAGGTCATTTATCAACAGTGGCAACCTAATTTACTGCTCAAGAGAAAGGGTTACAAGAAGCAGTTGGGTGGCAGCTACATTACACTGACAGCCCAATGATTACTCCCTCTCTGGGACGACTTTATTCAATGCCATATGTTAAATATAAACCTACAACGCTAACTCTTGGGATAGTGATTAAGGTGAAATGTATAATGTCAAAAACAAATAAAACCATTCTGTATGACGGTGAGCTTCAATAAATATGACTGTTCCCATTTATAATGATTACAGAGAACCGACACACTGAATGAATAACTCAGCAAATGAAATAAACTCAAACAATTTTCATAGGCAGGCAGCCAAGCCCTATGTGATTTTTTGTTATCTTCTACAAATAGTCTTCCACTGTTAACAGGTTTATTGATCATTGCAATTGATTATGAAAACAATGGGAATTACTTTAGTAAGAATAGAACCAGTTATTTAAATAAGTAATTAAAACAAAAAAAGGATTATATGTTGTACCCATCAAGCCTTTGCTAGATATGAACTACTCTATGGACAAAGGCATCTTTGTTCACCTGTTGCAAGTGGAGTCTGGAAAAGCTATATCTTATCATGTATCTAGATTTGAATATGATTTTATCTCTCTCTCTCTCTAGATTGATATAAATTTTTTTTTTTTTTTTTTTTAAATGTGTTAAAACGTGAAATACAGGATAAAATGATAAAACACCAAAACTGAACTCTGTCAATGAGTTAGAAACAGGTTTCAACTTTATGGGATTTTGTTACGTTTACTGCACAATAATTTACAATAGGAAACAGACAAACATACTGACCCATGACCTGAAGGTGCAATGAAGTATAAACAGCAATGCACTCTGTTATCTGGCATCTGACGTCTGTTAACACGAGACTCTGCATTCAGGTAATCCTCAAACTTACTATCAATGTGATCGATGACAGGCTGCCAGCTGCAGGAGAGTCCCAAGAAATTAACAGTCAGATTGGCATTTTAGAGGACAGAACACCTTCATAATGACATCAACAGATGATACAAATTAAGCACATTAAGTAATAAAATAAGAAATGTGTTCATTTGTCCAGATACAAAAAAACGTTAAAACAGAATTTTGTCAACAAAAAACAAAGCCTCCTGAGGCATAATGAAAGGGGTATCTCACACAGTATCTGATTGAATGGTTTGTTAACATGTACTGTAGTAAAATGTATTTAATGTACATGAAAAAGTTCTGCATCATTCATACGACTGGAGGTTAAACCAATATGGCAATAAAACAGTTAATACAATTTGTACTGGACAACACCGGTAAAATGTTATTACCGGAACTTAACTGAGCTGTGTACTAAATATTAAGATAAGTTTAAAAAGTAATAGAACAGTCATTAGATCAGAGATCAATGTCACCAACACAATTAGCATTCAGAGTTTATGTAACTCCACTAATTTTAAGTCACTACCTGTTTTCTGAGGCTTTGACAGTGTGGCAAGTTTATAAAAAAAACTGCGATCATCATTTCTGCCATTTACTAAATTACATTAAAAGGTTATATTAATTATATTTAAAATATACCACAAAAAAACAAAACAAAAAAAAAACAAACACTCATTGAGATGTAACATATTGTTTCCAGGTGCATCCTAGATTTAAAAGAAACAAAATCCTTACCAGTTACTGTTGTCCACAGCATCTCCAAATCCAGGTGTATCTACTATTGTAAGTAGTAACTGGACCCCGCCTTCTTTTATTAAAACTTTGGACTGTTCCACCTGAAAAAAACAAAATAAAACGGCGCTAAAGAAATATATCCATATAAAATCACCTTTTAAAAAACAAACATATAGCCTATAGAACAGAGATGTTTGTTATATACATCTAAACCCAGGATTACACTTGCATCCGTGTTGCAGCACAGGATGTGTGGCTGGCCCCGACATGGGCCAACCATGTTTACATATTTAAACACATACGTACTTGAATCTTTTAAATGCTATATTTGTTTTTACAAGCCAAGTGTGCAATGTAGCTATTGCTGGTATAAAAGTATCTGGTTTATTAACCCTTCAACAGCGGCAATAATTGGGCTCACACAGAATGTGAAACAGGGTACAAATGCACCCCAATACATAAACACTGTTAAATTATAACAAAATTAAACTGGTTTATATTATTTAATGCGTTCATTGAATACATATTGTTTTGAAGTGCTACTGCAAGTATTTTTAAAATATTTTATTTATTCTTAAACAAAACCGTATTATTATTATTAACAGTAAATGCCTTTAAAAATTCACAAACACAAATATAAAACTACAAAAATAAATATTGTATTTTACACAGACACTCAACATGTACAAAATATAATAAACAACCAATTTGTCATATTAATATGAAGAAGTCACAGACATTTGCACATTACATGTAGGTATTGAAACACCAAGTACAAAAACTAGGTGTTGTGCAACTGGAATCATGAAAAAGCTGCTGTAAGAAAATGGTGTCATGCTTGGTAAACATGCTGCAGGTGCGATTACTTTTTCATAGATACAGCCGTGCTACAAATATGCAGGCCAAAAGACACTGTGCAAGCATGACAGGAATTAATAACATAAGCATGTTAACATAAGTAGCTTTTTCATAACAAGATAAAGCATACCAAGTACCAAAGTGTAGGGGTTTACGAGGGTGATTTAAAAGATTGTTCCAGAGCTTAACATCAAAAAGTATGTTGGAAGGCATAGTTTCAAGTGAAGATAACGAGAAATCAAACATTTCTGTACCTATCATTCAGCATAAAACAACTATATTAGACATGCCCTGCCATGGCAGCAAAATGAGTGATCAGTAACATGAACAACTAGATGACCTATGTGTGCACACTGTATGTACTGCAAGAATGAAAGTATGACATACATACAGACAGTATTATACTGTTAATGTACTGACAACGTTTCATCACCATTACATAAGCAGTTCTCTAATGTGTGTAATAGGTATATACTCATACCTACACTATATCTCTGTCTGCAGGATTACATTCCCCAACAATGGAAACAAAGAGACTTGTGATTTAGCTGGCAATTCACATTGACCGTTTAAAGAAAACACACTATGCTACAGAATTATATTTAAATAACATGCAAAAGTAAATTTGTGTTTAAAAAAAAAAAATATATATATATAAATAAAGTGACTAGTAGACTAAAAAAAAGCATGTTACAAAAAATGTACACAACACACAAAAAACACTTCCTGGTATATTCCCCAGCTTTGTCTAGCATGAAATAATTAATCTGACATAATGCAATAGGTTTGGACAGTTACTTTTAATGATGAATGACCTAAAATTGGGCTGACACCAGTCTAAAGCTGAAAAGATTAAGTACAATAAGGTGATTTGTCTATCAGGGAAAACAAAAAAAACACTTCTCTTCCCTAGCCCCTCTGTGGTGGAACTAGCTACCGGAGAACTAAAACTCATTTTTGTTAAAAGCACCCAGGAGAAGCAATTGCTCATAACCTCCTTGATAACTTACTCCTGTGGGAACTGTATTTTTACCTCGAGAATAATTGTGCATGGAACATCATATTTTAAACTGTCCTGACTTGCAGTGTTCAAGACAGTTCAGCCTGGTATGTGATATTTTATGCTCCATTACCAAACAACTACTGCTAAACTTACCCAATCCCAACAGAAACAATTAGCTATTCTTCTGACAACTAATACCTTTGGCTTTGAGAAGATTGTGTAAGGCTTGTGTATTAATTGTTGATACACAATAAGTGGATTCAAAAGCCTTTATTGGGAGAGTAGACACTATTAGGAGGTGTACAGAGCAAAAGGGACAGTGCACCTAGCTGTTTTAGTCTAGTTTAAAAGTCTCTCACATTTCTCTCTAATTTTCACTTCCTGTATCCCCTACATAAACAAAATGAACATGTGGGAACCCTAACTCTTGAAATGCAAACATGCATTCATTTAAAAGATATAGGATACATATTCCAAGCACAGTATAACCAGGGTTTTCAATTAGTTTTAAAGTACGTGACACTTCCAAGGTAGTAGGGGGGATCCATCTCATCGAGATGCGTAGCACCGAGAGGGGAGTGTGCGGGAGGGAGGTTTCCCAGTGGGAAGTGTTTGAAAAAAGGGGTAGAAATGGTGCATTGTGTTACAGTTTTGCATGGTTCAAGCATGTGCTAGACTAGCAGTGGTCTGCTTATAGTGTCTGACAATGTACTCCATTAGTGCAATGAAGGAGCTGTATTTCAGCACTGCTCACAGGAAGGCAAGAGCAACAAGAAGAAAAACTTTGAGCATCAAGGCTCCTGCAATGCAAGACTGGCTGAAAATGTGTATGGAATTGGTGACCACACCTTAATTGTGTATGGGAAATAGCATGTTGCAGCTCCCATGCTCAGTGTTAGTGAAGTCCTGATCTTACACCATGTAACACAGACAGCTCTTATGATTACATGCTACCATTTATTTTTCAGTGAAAACAAGTTTGAGTTATTTCTATTATTTCAATACATTTTAGATATTTTCATTAGCACAATCTGAGAGCTAAATTTAGTGACTATGCAGTGCATTTCATTTTTAATTCCCTCAATGTTTTTTTTTTTTTTTCCCCCCCCCCCAACAGTACACTTATTCATTCCCAATTATGTCTATGTGTTCTGCTTTCATCTTAACATGGTCAGTTTGAGAAATAAACTTTGTTTTCCTTGTAACATCTGACCCTGCTTTAGTCCAAAACTCAGCTACGTACTGTTTTTCGTTATGGTAACATCCTAAATTACCGTGCATGCTTCTTTGGCTGACGAGATATTATCAGCTAATTATCTAACTAGGGAACCTGCTGCACAATTAAATCATCCTTAAACTCCTGATGGTAAACAATGTAACCGCATCTAATATATATGGGATAGTTGTGGCTGCTAAGAAGATGCAACAGACTAAATAAATCTGTTCATGCTGACTCTCGTTTGACTGGCAAAATATAAATTGACTGGAGTTCACAAAGAACACTGTTTTCAGCTTGATACGGTTACCTTTTCACTTTCTTTTTTGTTTAATTATTGAGCTTTTTGCTGCATTAAAGCCCTTCATTAAAATTATTTTCTTCATTTTCACAGCATTTTGTTAATGGCGCGTGTCCAACACACAAACCTTAAGTGTATTTTTATTTTTCGCTGTTCTTGTTCTAAATTTCTTCAATGGGACTGTTCATTTTAAGCTACGTTTTCACACAAGAGTACTCACAAACATTTGGTCACCATCGCAACTGTTGCAGCCCTGACCTCTACCCCCGTGCACGCTACACTAATAATAATTAAAACAGGAATACATGGCTTTTTTTTTGCATATGTATAGTCAAAATGTACTATGTATAGCTTTTATGTATTATATCTTACAGTGCGATAATAGAACTTTGGCACTTCTCCATATTTGCCACTAATTTTAAATTGGCTGAAATGATGTCAATCTGTCCTAACGCTTTTCATCACAATACCTACAAAGAAAACCTTGCAACAGTCTTTAGCCCAATATATAACCTAGACATCCGTGCTAGAAAACTCCCAAAACTGAAAATAGGACTAGATATCTTTGATGACTCGTGCAAGTGTCGAAATCACGGAAAAATATTCTTACACAAATTACTAATGTAAGATCACACCCCAGGCAGGATTACACCTCCACAAATCTGATAGAAACCAAAAGGTAATTACACATTTGAAAACATTGCTCAATACAGGAGATTTATGTATATTCTCATCTAACATTATCACTTACAGCAGTGATCTATGAAGGTACATGTAAAGCCACTGAAAAAAAAAATGAATACCTTTGAAGGGAATAATGTACTTTTTACAGTCCTTGTAAAAAGCACTAGCCATTTAACCACAAGGTATTCTAAATCTTAGAAATCACATTTTTACTTTTTAGGGCTGTCTACTGTAAAGTGGACAACTACTATAAAATGTAAGTAATTACTACATTACTACAATTACTACATTTATACCAGCCATCAGAATATACCAATTAACATAAACAATGGTCATTCCATTAAGCACAGAACTAACCAGTGCTAGAAGTAGACAGTAACAGTGTTGAATGACACACGTAGCGCACACTTACTGTACTACTGGACAGACAGCAATACCCTGCCATTAGGTAGAGCATACAACACTGTTAATACTGGGCAAAGAATCAATCAACTCCACAATCCTGTGCTGTCAGCATTCAGCAGTCCTTTGCATAATTTGTCTGGCAAGACCTGCTGGACTTATTGAGACAGAGAGCTGCACAACTGGGAACCCCTTATGTTTTTCCACCTCTGCGCAGGATGTGACTTGTAAATCATGCCAACATGGATATCAGGCTAAAATCTAGTAAACTGCGACAGATGGATCACTTGGACCTCCTTTCAAGAAAGGTATGAAATGTTTTGATATAAAACAAAACTTCAACTCTGTTTTAAAAGGTGCCACAGAGATCCCATTTTAGGAGATGCTTTCACCTGTAGGAGATGAAACTGAAAAAAGATATTCCTTGATGCCTTGCTTTGTGCAATGTAACCATTCTGGATTATGTAACTAGAAATTTAAAAAAGTGTATTGGGTGCAGAATATCTTGTTAAATTAAAACATTGATAAATATCTAATTCAGAAAGCATATTAAATATAGCACCACAACAGATGTTCCCCTGGAAGGTCTGTTTTAGTGCAAAACCAGATGGATTCATGGCAATGACATCAGAGTTGCTTTAGTAACTTTAGATACAACATAAAAGGCAGAGTATTATTGTACAGTCCTGTACTGCTGAACACTGCTTACTGTCTCCTATACATTTGACATTCATCGTGGCAGCTTCTGTATGAAAAATTGCAATGAAATCCTTTGCTAAATGCACTATTGAGAGTTTGTTATGGAGCCTGTCCAAATGTAAATTTCCTATCAACAGTACAGATTGTTATAAAGAAACATGCTACAAATGGGAACATTTGCAGCTGTTTAACAGACGCCATATTTCCATCTTGCAACAGCAAAATACTGGCTGACAGATATTAAAACAAAAAAAAAATTACCAAGACCAAATATGACAGTCAACAATGCAGTCAGCAATAGATTATATATATATATATATATATATATATATATATATATATATATATATATATATAGAGAGAGAGAGAGAGAGCGAGGAGAGAGAGAGAGAGAGAATTTTATATATATATATATATATATATATATATATATATATATATATATATATATATATATATATAGTTTCAAAAGGCAAATCAAACTGAATGACAATTAGGTATAGGTGAACTAACAAGATCAATACATATTTCCTCAGTGCTCTTTGGGCCGCTTATTGCGGCTTGAAGTTAAGTTGCATTTACCTGTACAGTCTTTTTGATTCTGTGTGAGGGACCAGGATATTCTGTTGAGTACAAGTCCGTCAGAAACAAGGAGTTGATCAATGTTGACTTTCCAAGCCCAGATTCACCTTAAAAACAAACAAATTAGTTTTAACACATTTTATTCACACATTCTCCTTCCCGATTGTAGAGATAGTATATTAAATGAATGCTTGATCACACTGTTCTGGTGTCCACATATGGGAGAAAACAATCCATTTGAAATAATGAAAGCAGTCTTGAATACATTTAAACACCAACAGTACAGTTTTATGATCTGATCTCAACGAGATCTGATATCATCTCGTTCAAATCCAATGTGGATCATTCCGAGTTACTTTGTTTTTCAGATCCATTAATTATTTACAGTTGTAAATTTATCTGTACAAAATATTTTATGTATTTATTTATTTATTTATTGAACCCTTGTCTTGTACTGGAATGGAATGAAATTAACAAAAAAAGGAGCAGTTCACATGTTCATGCTTCCCCTTTTCATTCTCGTTACATCAATTAGCCTTGTTTGACTGGGTCACAGGTGAAATCGGTGGTCACACATCCACCACACAATTACAACGTTTGCAGAAAGTCTTAAAGAATGATCAGTAGATTTGATGTCTGTACAGACTAACTGTTCTTTCACCTCTCAAGAGAAAATGTCCCCTCCCTCAGTTTTCTGATTCTAACACAAACACCTGCAAAGCATTATCTCCAAATCCCCATAGCCAGGGGGCAGAAGCCGGAAATGCCTCCAAAATCCAGTTTCTAAACACTGGACAGTAGACAACCATCTGTTACCAAAGGATGCAGTGTGTCTGGCATTCTGAGGTTCAATTTCATTTACAACATTAAAAAAATAAAAGATTTACAAATACACTAGCTTGGGGGGACCCTACTTATACTACAGTGTATTAAATGTGAAGAAATAAGCAGCATACTAAAAATTAAAGTGTTATTAAGTGTGCACCGAAATAAGTCAATTTATGCAAACGCAAGTTTCTGTAGAAACTTTAATAATTCAGCCCAATCGCATATTGTAAATAGATACAAGAATGCAATGTATCGGTGTACCTCAAGAACCTGTCCTGGGACCCCCTCTGTTCCCGCTTTACACCCACTTGCTAGGTACTCTCATCTCTTCTTTTGGCTTCTCCTATCACCTTTATAATGATGTTGCCCACATCTCCTCCCGCATCTCAGAATGTCTCTCAGCAATCTCAACTTGGATGCATTCTCACCACCTCAAACTTAACCTCTCTAAATCTGATCTCCACATTCCTTCCTCTTCCAGTCTCCCTTGACTATCACTTTTTCCATCTCCTTCTACTAAAAACCTACAGAAGGTGTTACTCTGGAGATATTTATATAACAAAATTACAGAACATATAAAAATTGCGTTGTGCCGCGTTACAGCGAGACAGAATCTCAAGGGACTGAAATACCTCACTTGTTATTGTAGTGTAGTGATTTTTATATAGACTGTACATATTATACATATTTTGTTGTGACTTATGTAGAATGTAATAAACAAGTTTTTTTCCCCCTTCACACTTTACGCCATTTCCACATTTGTTTTATTTGAAGTGTTTAAAATTAAATTTCAGTTTTCTTTTGCTTGTTCAGCTACATCATGTTATTACTTCATGAAAATGTGTCTATGGCCACAGTTTACTGTGAAGACACGGCAATGGCAAGGAATGAAAAAAGAAAATAAATAAAATGCATTGTCAACTTTATGTACTATTTATTTCGGGAATAAACAAAACAACGTTTAATTTGAATCGTTATTTGGCATCCTTTGTAATTAATTCACTGGGGTAAAGTAAGTCCTACACAATTTATTCTTTACTCTTGGGATATTTTTCTATTTTAACGTGTTACAAATTGTAAGGTCTTGCTTGTAAAATAAAGACACACACACATAGGGGTCACGGCCACGCCCCCTGCCGCTCTGCTGTCTCTGCCTGCGTTCAGATCAACATAATGGCTTTTATTACTTTTTGAAAAACGAATGAATATCTGAAAGAATATTTAAATTATGAGCGAATATCTGAACGTACAAAACTATTCTCTAAAATTCTGATGCCACTTCATGTAAAGGGGGAGGGGTGGGGGGGGTCAACTTAAAGTTCTCATGCACCAACATTCTATGCATTCTTGTAAGCATTCATGGAAAGCAGCAAAAACAAATGGCATCCTGAAATGAATACATCTTCAAATTAAGAAATAGCAAGCATAAGTGTATGAGAGCATTCCGTTTATCACCCAAATCACTAACAGCACAAAAGGGACGACAATAGTAAAATGTTCATTAAATGCTTTGTTGCTGTACCAGTTAGATGTAGGTTAAAGGTTAACCACAATTCAAAACATTTAATAGTTCATAAAAAGTCAAGCTGGGAAAACGTAATCCTCTCAGTGCAACACTGTATCAGACTAAAAAGTTCAATATATGTATTTTAGTCATGTTTATTGAAAAGATATCCATCACATTTTATTGTGAACAACAATATTTAATATTCTTACTTGCACATTCTTATTAACTGTTGCAAAATCCTCAGAAAGCTACATCACTCCAACATCTTTGTAGTATGGTCTCCTAGAACGATTTGATTGCACAGTTGGTAGGCTCAAATTACTTCTAAAAGCTGCTGATTTGACAGATCAACAGAGGAATATTAACACTAAATCAAGTGTAACGGATTGGCTGTCACACAACTTGCAGGTCTATTAAAAAGCAATAACATGGCACTTTTTCTATGAATATGGATTATGAAAAACAATGCTGACCATTTAAGATTCAATACATGCTGAACAAAATATCTGAATCTACTCTGACATTAGCACACCCTAATTTACCAGACTGAATATCAGATAACAGGAGACAATTCCTTAAATCTCACAAATAAAAGTATTGTGTGTTTGTATCAGAAAATGGTTTGGGCTCTCTATTTATCTCTGATAAGTTTTTCACCCCAGTATTTTCTGCATTTAGCTACACTGACCCTTGAAAGTACAATGGCACCACTATGACACTGTACCAAGCTGGCACAGACATTCATTTGACAGAGACACTCCATCTCTGATGTACTTGCTGGGGAGATCTTCACATAGCACAAATAGAGCTGCATTTCAAAGGAGTTAACACATCAACAAAAATAAATTTAGTTTGGTCTAAGCCTTTGTACTGATTCACTCTTATGTATCAGCTTAGAAAGCCCCCCCCCCCCCCCCCCCAAAAAAAAATAAAAAAAATAAATAAGATCATTATTGTATTATTGTATTTCTTGCTCTTATTGTATTACTTGTATTGTAACACTTGAAATGTATTTGCTTACGATTGTAAGTCGCCCTGGATAAGGGCGTCTGCTAAGAAATAAATAAATAATAATAATAAAGATAATTTTTTTCCTATCTATATCTTATTGTTATATTGCTAAAATGTATTAGATTATTGTTATATTGCTAAAATGTATACATCTGCATTAATTTATTAAATTATAAAACAAAAGGATTTAAACAAAAACACAAAACAAGGGCACATTGGCCAAAGCAAAATAAACACATCTAATAAGGCCGTTAGTCAAATGAGTACCTTTCAATGGTAGCATTCTCTCTCTCTCTCAATACTGTTGCCTTTCTCTTACGCCCTCTACGCTCTCCTCCGCTCTGAGCGGGTCTTTTATATTTTGTGGCTGGAGCCTTAATTACCCATTAAAGAATGACCTTAAGATTCCATCCACATTCCCATGCTCTTTAATCTGGTTGGGGATTTAACCCCATCCACGCCAGCTATACTTTATAAGACTGGCTTTTCACCGGTCTCAGATGAGACATAATAATGGCAGACGGGAACTGTCCGCCCGCGCGCACAGACACACAACAATAACACTAATAATAATACTACTACTAATAATAATAATAATAATAATAATTACACATGAAAACATATACATAAGGGGTGGGCACCCCGTCACAGGGTGTTTTTAAAATTCATTTTGCTACCTCATTAGCTTCAGTAACATTTCAATTTACACTTCTCCACGGTGACAGGGATACAGGGGTTATGCTTGTATGTTTGTTTTAACTACAGTATATTTTGAGAATCACTCATTCAGTTTGATTAAACTTGGTATGGGCATTCAAGTGCTTGGAGGTGTCCCGATCTTTGCCATTGTGGCCTACTTTTGCATGAGTTTTGGCCTCCGATTAGTTGGGATAAGGAACAAATTTGCGCAAATTAGATTGAACTTTGCATGGACACTTGTTACGAGAAGTTTTTCCATGTCTTACCACAGATCCTGTTGTGGGTTATGTTTATAAAATTACTCTGCTTATTTTGTAAAAAGAAACAAAAAACAATAAGATTTTAAAACTATAAAAGTATTTTTTATTGAATGTATCCTTCCACAACTGCAAAATAATCCCTATATTGTGGCAGTAGACACTACAAATAGGCTCAAAGAACTTATTACAGCTGAATTAATTATTTTTGTCAATATCCACATTTACTTACTGTGACAGAGATCGAATGATTCTTGGTGTTAGATCTCCCTCCCGACCTGTGAGGACGCTGTGTAAAGGGAACAGAGTACCCTGGACTGGATGGCCCGACAGTTTATTACCAGGGTTAGGCAGAAGTCTGCCATCTAGAAAGGGGGCGGAGCTACAGTACACCAAATCATCGACCAGGAAGGGAAACGATGTGGCAGCTGCGGATTGGAGGAGCGGTTGCACTTGTTAACCAAGGGGTCATGATTGATGGTATTTAAGGGGACGTAGTGATGTGATCTGTTCCTTCGCTATGGTTCATGCTAGACCAAAAGGAGAACTGTATTGTGAACCGTGAGTGTTTTGTCGTGTCGTTTGTTATTTAGACGGCTGACACGATCCAGAGCTGTCGCCAAAGGCCAGCTGTAAACCCGGACAACATCACTGCACTTTGTAGCACTAAAGAACTATAATTTCACTACGAGCACTAGAGCACCCACTTTGGACGTGTTTGTGTCTGTGTTACGTCTGGGTGAAAAAGAACATTTTTATTATTTTGGGACCAAACCGTGGATTAAAACAGAGCAATACACGCTGCTGTGTTGCCTGTTAACACTGTTATTTACTGCTGTTCGCCATCAGGCAATTGGATTACAAAATAAAACACCATTGCATCTGGATTATCATTGTCTGTCTGTTTATTGATCACCTGCACACTGTTAACCACTTTGAAACGCATTTATTGTTATACTGCAGATTGAATGTATTTTTTTCTGTAAAGTAAAACTACAAAAATGTAGAAAACTGCTTACTTACATGTTTTTATACACACTAGTATGTAACGATGTTTACAATAATGACACTCTACTTTTACATTTGAAATGCCAAGCCTTTGTTTGTTCTCACCACCAGAGAAAGACAGGCTTTCTCACTTGCTTGCTTGTTGGCTGGGTGTCACTCAACACAAACAAAACTGTTAACTGCATTTTTAATACACAATGATGTCTGCAATTACTGTATTTTTGTTTATTACTTATTGCACCGACTTTAAAATCTGAACCTAATTGTTTTTTTTTCATACATGATCACTTCAAAGTCCTCTCACAACTAGCGCATTACATCAAAGCGTCAGTGTCCAGCGTAACATTCACAGAGACTTTCACACCGGCCACTCTGTGGGCGTCCGGCATAACTTTACTTACTTAACCAGTGTATTTATGAAAAATATCCATCAATGTGGCAAATCATTTCTTTTATTGCCGTGTTCAAAATACTAGTCTAGCTTCTATTAATCAAGTAACAATACATCCCCCAGAATGCCATGGGAGGGAGCCAGGATGAGGTACACCTGGCGCCAATAGTTAATAATGAATGCCACCTGCCTGTGATTAGCAGACAGGTATTTAACAGCAAAAAATTTTTATTCAGGGCAGTCTGTGTGAAGGCAAGAGGCTGTTGGTAAAAGAACAAGGTACTATTTAAACCTTTTGTGAAATAACATGTAAAAAGTATTTTGTGATCGGAAAACAGCTTAACCGTCCGATGTAGTGAGAAACGGGAGTGAAAAGGTGTAGTTAGAACGTGGGGAGTAGTCCTTTATCCCCCTCATGGACTACATTTCTCTCCTCTTCCCCCTAGTCTGCCACACTGGACACTATGACCTCAAATCAGATTGTGGTACGGTACGATAAATGCCTTGCATTATTTCTTTATTTAAAAATAAAGTTGTTTAGCAGGCTTATCCAGCCTCTCAAGTCAGCATGAATAGACTGAATTTATTTTCACTGATGCAACATTACAAGATGCTGCTTGTCAGGAAGATACTAAATTGGATTAGCTGGTTGAGGGAGGGTGACGAATAATCACTTCAAATATTTAGAACTATGCAATCTTTCATTATCATCATTTTTGAAGGCTTGGCTTCTGGCAAGAGGTTTAGAAAGAGATCAGATGTGTAAATACTTGAACAGTACCAAGAAAGTACCATTCTTAAACAAATCAACATAAGCCCATTTTGATTTCTTTCAGATTTAACAAGACTGAAAAAGGAAGTCTACCATGTGAAAAGTTGGTAATTTTTTGTGGAGCTTTTTTTTGTGACTTATAGCTAGGGCTTGAAGTGTTCAGTTTTAACTGATAATAACCAGAAAAAAAACACCCCTGAAGACCTAATTAGAAAATTTTGTTTGTATTTTTAAATTTTGGCAATATATTTTAAATAATGTCAATTATTCACTACGCTCTTTCTACATAAAGAAAAAGGCTTTTAGAAGGCGGGCAGTGCATGCAAAGACATTGATACTGACCAATCATTAATTTTTGTGGACCTACGTAATAGAATACACTTGTTAGAGTGACTTGTGATTGGGTTCGGCTGAAAAAAACAAAGCAAAGCAAAGCAAAAAAAAAAAAAAAAAAAAAACACACACACACAACAAAAGGTGTGTTTGAGTAGTGTTTATTTTTAATAACCGAAAATAAGACTTTGCCAAATAATAAAAACTGACTCCCCTCCTCCCGAACTAAACAAAAAATAAACCCCCAAAAATTCAAGCCCTAATTATAGCCTACAGAAGTGAATTTAGTGGGATTTGGTCAGATTGAACCAGCAGTACTGATCTGCATGACAGAAAGTGGATACACACCAGAGTTTATTTAATCAGATTAATATAAATATATATTTTCTGTAGACCTTAAAGTTTTATAATTAAAATAAGTGATATCATTGTGAGAAGCACATACTAAATCAATTCAGATTTAAACAGCAAGAGAAAGAAGCATGTAAGGGTTTGCATGACCATGTTTGTTTTACTGTTAAGAAACAAGGCTGCGGTAATCTGTTTATTTAGGTAAGTGAATGGAGTGTTGTATAAAATGAAATTTTGCACTTTTTTTTCAAAATAACCTACTTTAGTAAGCTATATAACGTTTTTTGACGTTTATTTCTGTCCTCTCTACTTCCTTTAAAGCTGTAATTAGCATTGTTATACCATCTCTACTTCTTAATTACATCATGGATATCTGGCAAACAAACAAACATTTTTCTAACTATACATTCAAAAAAATATACCTGGTTTACTATGTTTGCAGAGTATTGATTGGAAATTAAATTGGTTATCAATAGAGATGTACAAATACTGTTACTGTTTTTGTATTACTTGAAAAAGACAACACATATGAAAGTGAAAGTAAAATACACGCGCACATTGTAATAGCATTCATTGGAAGACGCAGTAATAAGAGTGCAGTATTTACTTGTATTTCTCCTTACTGTTTTAGTGTCAGAAATAAAAAGAACGACTCTTTCAACACAAACTTTGAGTTCAAATATTTTAAGTGTGCAACACAACATTTGGTGGAGTAAAAAGAAAGGATCATTAACCCTTTGCGGTCCTATGTCAGACCAGGTCCGACATTACAATTTTCCCTTTCCGGTCCGATGTCGGACCCTGTCTGACATCATCAAAAAGACGTAAGAGACAGGTCTCTAGTCGTTTTTTCTCAGGAAAAAGCAGAGAAAACCATTCAATGGCCGAGTGAGACCGATAAGAGCCAAGAGAAGTCGAAAAAAAAGGGGCAATACACATAGCCCCAGCACCACAGATAACACGGCATAAACAAACAAGATAGCTGTTCTGCATCCAGCGCTCAAAGAATATCACAGACATTTGCAGAGCTTTTTAAGATGTTATAGTAATAATGACTTGGATCGCATTATTGAGGAGTTTGGTGATGATTTATCGGTATGCACGACTATGAAGAGGTATGTGAAAAATACAGTGAACAGGGGGTGGGGTGGGGCTGGAGATGCTGTACTGAGTGTCCTGCTGATATGCAGTGCCTTTTCAACCTGTTGTACTGTGAAAAAAAAAAAAACAACTTTTAAATCTGTATTAAAAGTAATCGCTTGCTTTTGTTTTAGGGCATTGAAAAATTATAGGTGCCCGACTCGGGTATGCAAGCAATTTTTTTACATGCTCCACAGAAATTTGTACATGCCCTGGGCATGTCGGGCAATATAATTTTCGAACACTGTTTTATTATTGTTTAGTTCATTTATTTCCACTCTACCTGCATTTAATAAAGCTACATTTGAAGTGATTTTTAAAACCCAAAACGTAATGACTAAAGCTAAGGTTTACAATTTTAGAAAAGCAAACTATGAAGTAGATTGGAGTAAAATAGAGAAAACATCCACAGAAAAGTACACAGAAAGAGTACTTGGAACTGCAAACGCAAGTCAAAAAGGAAGTTAGAAAGGCCAAGAGAGAGATAGAAATGAACATTGCTAAGGGGGCTAAAACCAATTCCAAAATGTTTTTCCAATATTAACAGCAAGAGAACATTCAAAAGAGGAGGTTAAATGTCTAAGAGACACAAATAGCAAAATCATAGACAAAGAAAAAAAAAAAGCAAATATATTAAATGATTACTTTTCACAGGTTTTTTTTTACAAAGGAGGATACAGACAACATGTCGACCTGTTCCTATCCAGTTTTAAATAACTTTATTTAAGGGACTAGGAGCTCTTAAAATAAACAAATCCCCTGGGCCGGATGAGATCCTCCCAATAGTACTCAAAGAAATTAAAGAAGTTATTTACAAACTGCTAACCAAGATCATGCAACAGTCTCTTGACACAGGGGTTGTACCGACAGACTGGAAAATTGTAAACGTAATACCGATCCACAAAAAAGGGAGACAAAACCGAACCAGGTAACTACAGACCAATAAGCCTGACTTCTATTATATGTAAACTTATGGAAACTATACTAAGATCCGAAATGGAAAATTACCTATATGGTAACAGTATCCTGGGAGACAGTCGGCATGGTTTTAGGAAAGGGAGATCATGTCTAACTAACCTGCTTGATTGTTTTGAGGACGCAACATCGACAATGGATAATTGCAAAGCATACGACATGGTTTATTTAGATTTCCAGAAAGCTTTTGACAAAGTCCCGCATAAAAGATTCATTCTCAAACTGAACGCAGTAGGGATTCAAGGAAATGCATGTACATGGATTAGGGAGTGGTTAACATGTAGAAAACAGAAAGTACTGATTAGAGGAGAAACCTCAAAATGGAGCGAGGTAACCAGTGGAGTACCACAGGGATCAGTATTAGGTCCTCTGCTATTCCTAATCTACATTAATGATTTAGATTCTGGTATAGTAAGCAAACTTGTTAAATTTGCAGACGACACAAAAATAGGAGGAGTGGCAAACACTGTTGCAGCAGCAAAGGTCATTCAAAATGATCTAGACAGCATTCAGAACTGGGCAGACACATGGCAAATGATATTTAATAGAGAAAAGTGTAAAGTATTGCACGCAGGCAAAAAAAAATGTGCATTATAAATATTATATGGGAGATACTGAAATTGAAGAAGGAATCTATGAAAAAGACCTAGGAGTTTATGTTGATTCAGAAATGTCTTCATCTAGACAATGTGGGGAAGCTATAAAAAAAGCCAACAAGATGCTCGGATATATTGTGAGAAGTGTTGAATTTAAATCAAGGGAAGTAATGTTAAAGCTTTACAATGCACTAGTAAGACCTCACCTAGAATATTGTGTTCAGTTCTGGTCACCTCGTTACAAAAAGGATATTGCTGCTCTAGAAAGAGTGCAAAGAAAAGCAACCAGAATTATCCCGGGTTTAAAAGGCATGTTGTATACAGACAGGCTAAAAGAATTGAATCTATTCAGTCTTGAACAAAGAAGACTTCGCTGTGATCCGATTCAAGCATTCAAAATTCTAAAAGGTATTGACAATGTCGACCCAGGGGACTTTTTTGACCTGAAAAAAAGAAACAAGGACCAGGGGTCACAAATGGAGATTAGATAAAGGGGCATGCAGAACAGAAAATAGGAGCCACTCTTTTACACAGAGAATTGTGAGGATCTGGAACCAACTCCCCAGTAATGTTGTTGAAGCTGACACCCTAGGATCCTTCAAGAAGCTGCTTGATGAGATTCTGGGATCAATAAGCTACTAACAACCAAACGAGCAAGATTGGCCGAATGGCCTTCTGTCGTTTGTAAACTTTCTTATGTTCTTATATAGATTAGCAATGTTACTTGACCATTTCTTAAATTATATTATCTAACGGTGAAGAAACAAGCTCAAAGCTATTTTTCTAGCTGTACATTCCTTAAAGGAAATTGATCGCTTTACTGTGTAAAGGATGTAGTCACTACACTACACTCCTTTGTTTCACAAGAGACATTCTGTCTGGAGACACACCTCTTGTTAAATTTTACAAACAAGTCACAATTAGCAAAGAAACAATTGGGTGGATTCATTATGCATTTAGATTAAAAGGGGTGCTATTTAAATTACAAATCGGGTGACACACTGCAGTGAACCTGTACTGCATTGAGTCAGTCAACACGCCTTTTTTTTATCAAAGTGTTTTATATTTTATCCTGGTTATTGTAATGCCAGTAAAACGCTAAACTTCATTTGTGGAGTACTGTAAATAGGATTACTCACTTGACATTGCTGGACTGTTACTAAACTCTTTCATATTTTGTTATTGTTATTGTAATGCCAATAATAAGCTAAACAGATCCTTTCAAAACACCGTTATTTGTAGACTGAACTATAGTGTTAGTGGGAGACTAAATAATTCTCATAACAGTTTTCCTGCTTATTTTAATGCCAGCAATGAGCAAAATTATGTTCATAAACATTATGACATGCAAGTGTCTTCAGGTGCTTTACTTACTAATACAGCAACAAGTCTGATTGAAAATCTTCACTAATAAAAAAAAAAAAAAAAAAAAAAAAGAATTGTAGTAATATTTACTAATTTACTTATTTTAACTCACATTATATTTATGTTCAAATGCTATGTGTTTGGGGGAAAGTGGGGAAAAACTGAAGAAACAGAAATCGTTATTTTTGAAAAAGGGAATTTGCTATTCCCCAGAATGGCAAAATCAGTAGTCCTACGTATGTTAGATTTAAACTCTGCTTTTGCATTTCTTTCCTGGCTTTAACCATTCTTCAAAACAAGCTTACAGCCCACTTACATTTTGAGAACTTCTCGAAAACCGATCGCTGGCAATGATATTTAGGTCTTCCATCTGTTTTAGGTTTGGCAAAACGATCAATAACTTTACTCTCCGTTCCCAGTTCACATTACTTTGTTTTTTGCATTTTTATTATTATGCCACTTTCATATTCTACATCTAAAACATAGTCCCCGCTACTATTTTCACTTACAACAGACACTTTTGTATGTGTGGGATTTCAAACTCAAACTTATCAACCTTTTGCCAGTAAAACTGGGTGGTAATATGAATACGGGCGACAGTATAGACTGGGCCCTTTATCGAGCATATACGATAGATGATTGTCACAAAGACGGCCAGAGTGGGTTGCGTCAGACCAGACAGGAATTCAAACACAGACAGTGGTTGTGATGAGCTGAGTGCAATGGCTGCACTCAGCGTTTAATAACAAAATAAAAGGTTTAAGCAACGGAATACAAAACAGGACACGGCACTTGACGCCAAAATAAACAGACAAACAAAACGAACTAACACTTAACAAACGGTGCACGGAGAGACAAACAAACAAACACGGTGAGTGAAAACAACTACTAATTCTTGCTCTTTTCATTAACATTTACCTCCGCTCCAATCCCGTTCTCCACTCACCGAACACCAACCCCGACTGCATGCTACGTGTCTCTATATATACTGTTGTGCTGGGAATCAATTACTAATTAATTACTCACTTGAATCCCAGCACGTGAATTCATTACGTGAAACCCTGTGCTCGCATATTATATTTTAAATGCACGTGCGTGATGTGCAATCCCATGCCTAAATACAAATATACAATTTAAACACACGTGAAACACAGACCCGTTTATATCCCGTGTACCAATCTATACACCAACATTAACATACGCACGCATATATACAACACAGAACACACAAATGCACACAGGGGCGGGGCACTTTGCCACAATGATACATAATCCTTCACACACCAAACTTGATGTGTCCGATTTCTAAATATGACTGTGCAATCTAAATCTTTGTGCTCAAAAGCTCTTTTGAGAATGCATTAAGAAACCTAAATACAAGTTAGTATAGGCAACCAACATGTTGTTCAGCTAGCATACATTTAAAGTGGGTCAAAGCACATAGGCCTACGTTGAAAGGACAACCATGAAGCATACCAGCTTTGTGCTTAGAACAAGCATGAGAAGAGTTCTGGTAAACGAAAAGCTGACCAGGAAAATTGTATGCAGCTGTATAAACCATAAAGCTTATTTAAAGAAACTCAATTTAGCAGCCCTGCACTAGTTGCCAACAGTATACTCAAAGCATTGGAAAAATATAAGCCTTGGAATGCATATAAAAAATGTATTTTAAAGTTTGAAATGAACAAAATAAAAAATAATACAATAAAATGGAAGAATGAAATAAATCAACACATTATTTAAGAGTGGTAATTTCATTCATTAAAAGTCCATGGGTTGAGGGGAAATTAGAAGGAAGTGGTAATGAAAATTCCCGCTCAGGTAACATTGTACAATTCTCAGCTGGTTGGCTCTCAGTGCTGGCTGAATGAATGAATTAGATTTAAAAGCTTTCTTTTCTTAGCAATTTGAAAATGACATTTCAGAATTCTTTAGACATATTGTAGAATTCAAGAAAAAAAAAGTGTTTATCATATTGTGTATACCAATTATACTTTTATTTTTTAATTACCTAGTAAATGATGGCCATACATATCAGGTAAGAGTAACTGGAATGAATTTGTTTAATCTGTGTACATGAATATGCTTTCTTCAAAGAGCAGAGAGAAGATTGTAAATGAAGCAGCAGACTGGTTACAATAGTAAATAGATAGTATACAATAGTAAGAGGTGAAGAAGAAAGCAATATTAATCAAAAGCTTCAAAAATGAAACTGGGACACATGTATCAAGGATACAACACAGCACAACAAATGCAAACTACTAGATGTGTTAAATAAAACAAACTAATCAAATTGTTGCAGCTATATACAAAATCTTATGAGGCCCAGGTTCAAATGTTACTGAATACCAAAGAATTACCAACTCTGTTGCTTCCTGAGGACTGCTCACATACTGTATTGGTAGTTTGTCAATACCAAAAAAAGATGAAAGAAAGCACAACTTACCTACTACCATCAGTGTGAACTCAAACCCCCTTTTCACAGACTTTCTGTATACTTGATTTGGAAGATTTGCAAAACCCACATATCCCTCAAGGTTTTTCTGTTGCTTACACAAAGAAAAATAAAAAGGTACAATTAAACAATCTAAACAAAAAATAAATAAATCATTATCACCTAACAGCAAGTCATTATGGAATATGTTTTAGTTTTGTTTTTTTTTACCTTAGCTTTCTTTCTCACAAGGCAAAACTTTCTAATGTGTTTCTCATACAGCTGACTGGCACAGGACAGATGCTGCAGTCACCTTATCACACGCATAAAGCATAGCTAAATGTTGACTTGACAAATATGTGTAAGCATTAATACAAACAAATATACATGGTTACATATTCAGCACAACTATTGCCTTACAAAACATTAGTTTTATGGTCATTCATCTTTCCTCACAATGTGCTGTTTTACCCACTTATAACAGACACCATCCATTAACTTATTTTGTAGCCAAACAGATGCATTCACCAGGTGTGGAAAGAAATGGGTTAGCGCTTCAATAAATGAGTCCCTGTTAATAAGCAAGATTCCATTTACCACCTTAACAGTTATATATTTTTGGGGTAACATTAATTTAACAATATCAACAAGGGATTGCTTAGTTTAATGGTTCAATACTTACAGCTACTTTGAATTGACATCATTCCAATATTGTAAACAATGACGAAGTGCCCAAGAGAGAGGAATTCCAAGAACATTGTTGTAGTAGCCAGTGGAGGCAGGTGAAGCAGCAGCAATGCAGGAGAAACATCAACATGGGGGGGAAAAAAACACAACAATTAGTCAAGTGAAACTGTACCCATGAAAACAGGAAGGAATATGAAATGCCCCTGAAATGTGAATGATGAGCAGAGCTCTCACAGCCCTGGAAAGGAATGGCACCACCACAGAGTTGGAATGTTTAGCAGTAGTGTGGGCTTTAGAGCACTGGTGTTACTACTTGGAAGGCAAACCCTTAACTGTAGTAACAGACCATTCTTCTCTCTTGTGGGTTTTCAATACGACTAAGACAAATACTCGACTGATTCGGTGGGCTTTAAAATGACAGGAATTTAATTTTACTCTAGAATATAGAAAGGGCAAATTGATTAACGTCCCAGATGCTCTGTCGCGTGCACCTTTATCTCCTGCAGGAGGTGTTGTTTTGGGTGTGCAATCCAGCAATAACAGAAAGTCTGAGAGTTTTCAACTTTTTCCTTTTTCCGATATGGATATCTGGGAAGCCCAGGTAAAGGATCCAGAATATCAGATGATTTTTCAAAAACTTCTCACTGAGATGAAAGAGTCTGAAATGAAATCTGAGCCTGCGGTTTCGTTTATTATACTTGAGGATAAAGTCTATCGCAGGGTATGGAACCTGGTACCAGATCTATATTCCCCAACAGTTAAGAAAAGCTGTTCTTCAGACTTATGATAATCCCCTTAGCGGACACCTTGGCACATATAAAATACTAAATAAGATATTGCCTATTGGCCGGGTGTCTGGAAAGATGTGCATGCCTATCTCCAGCAGTGCAAAATTTGTCAAGCTTTTAAGCCCGAAAATCAGCAACTGGTACAGAAACTTCAACATATTAAAACTAGCAAGACTTGGGAACCGACAGGGGTAGATCTAGTCGGACCACTGCCTGCAAGCTCTATGAACAACACTCAACTTGTAATTGTTGATCATTATACAAAATGGGTGGAACTTTCCTTTGAGACAGGCTACTGATCGAGGACCTCGGTTTGTTTCACAACTGTTGGCTAGTGTTTGAGAACAATGGAATGTTGTCCAGAAGCTAAATACTGCCTACCATCCCCAGACTTCACAGAACGAGTAATTTGTTGCTTAAAACATAACACAACATATTCATAATAAAGTTGAGGTCTTACTTATAAAACAACAGTACCACGTTTAAAGTTTGGGACTCTCTTTCTGTAGCTTGGTGTTGTTTACATTATCAGTACACTAAGTAATTGGAAGCTGAGTTTGTGTTTTTAAAAAAAAGGTATTTTCTTATGCCAATACATAAGAACATAAAGTTTACAAACGACAGGAGGCCATTCGGACCATCTTGCTCGTTTGGTTGTTAGTAGCTTATTGATCCCAGAATCTCAAACAGTACTGGTGATCGATCATCAGTTAGTTTCACAATCAGAACAGTTATTGCAGCGTTTAAAAAGTAAAACATTCACTGGCGGCTCTTCACAGCAGTCTATCCAGAGGCTGACCAGGTCTATGCGTCAGCGCTGCCAGGATTGTGTTCCTGCTCAGGGAGGTCATACCCAATACTAACTTTGTAATGTTTTCCTTTTGAAAGTGTGTCACGTTTCATACTGAAAACGTATCATGATTCTTTTATCTCTATTTTTGTTCATATTTTCTTTGTTTGATATCTGTTTTTAAAATCCTTTAGCCCTGAGTGTTGCGTTTCTTTTGTGCATCAGTATATACAGGATGCGAAATAACCGACGGCACTGGCAGCAATTGCCGCAATAACTCTCAAATTGAAAAAAAAAAAATAAAATCTTACAGCAAAAGTTGCCTATATGCCTGCAACATCATTGCCGCCGGTGTCCATCCAGACCAGCACATCTGATCTACAACCCATTCACAAACTTGCTCAGCGTCAGCTGGCCCGTTCTGTCACAATTCAATTGAATTCTGTCTAATCTCATCCTGCGAGAAAACGACTCATGATAATGTATTATTGTTGCCATTCTTTTTATTGTGCACCTCCCAGCATTAAGCCACGAGAAAGACGTACTGTATCATTGGTTAATGACGTGCAAACAGAGGGAGGGACATTGTTAGACTGAGCTCAATATGACCACACCTCAAAAAATTTTCAATCACACATGTTCACTGCCTGTGTCACTGTGTGATTTTTCCATCTGTGAGCACCATGTTAATTCAAAAACGTTTACAAAGAAAGAAGGAAGAAGAGCCGTCTAAAGCGGCAGCAAAGTGTTCTAGGATTTACCTAATGTTCAGGTAAGAAATGGGTCCACAACAATTTGTCCCAGACAATAATAATATTAATGTGAACTTACATCAAGTACTGCATAAATTGATTGTGCCTTCATATGTTAAGAGACACTTGTAGAATTTGCATTCCACTGTGTTTGGATCATTTAGGCATTTGACAAAAAAATATCAAAAAGCAGAGGGTTTTCTGGCCATTTCTTTAGCAGTTGCAATTTTTTTTTTTTCGATGTTTCACTTTAATTTACAGCTTAGTAAAAATAAAAAAAAATAAAAAAAAGGACACACATAATGTATACCACATTACACATAATCACATATTCTATGATCATATATGGTATAAGGAGATCTGATTCTATGCTTAAAATTGCAATACTTTAAAATGCAACGGTGTAATACACATTCTGACTCCTTCCAGGTCTTACATACATTGCTAATTTATATAGACTTTTGCTGTTTTGTAATTGTGTTACAAACACACAAAAATAGGTAGATAATTATTAGTTTTGCTCAAATCCTTACACCAGAAAAAAAAGAACAAGTAGTTATGCATGACATGGTTTAAGAAGCAGCTCCCTGCGTAATGAAATGAGCAGGAGAGAAAACATAAGAGTGTCCAGCAATGCACCATAACAAAACTGTAAATCATTTTAACTGTAAATTAAGAACTGTGAAACTATATAAAGTCTCTCAAATGTAAACATATAACATTATGTACATCCAGCTGTTCATCACTGTGATGCAGAGCACTCTCCATTGCCTGAAGTTTCTACTTCAAGTTTTTTTTTTTTCTTTTCAAAGCGGCGTTGTTTGTACAGGTTACAGCGGTTAGCAAACACTGCAGACCGAACAACTCATTTAACCACTATCATTATTACACTCCAGCAATGGGTAAATCTTCAGTCTGACTCAGAAAAATCTATCTTGAACTTTCCCTTCAAAGACATTGCTTATTTGTGCTGTTGTATCACTAAGGCTGTATTTTCTCATGGTGAGCATGGATTTCAAGATTTCCACGAATTAGAACCAGTGGCGTGTAATAATAATATCCAATTCTCTGTGAGAATCTAAATTTCTGAAAGAATACTATTTTTAGCATTTAAAAATGCACTGATTAAACATTTGCTTCACCAGCGGACAACTTGTTATATGAAATCCAGTTGAACTTGCTTACCCTAAATTATGAAACACGTGGCATAGAGGGTTTTAAAAAAGCTTTAATTACAGGACACAGACAAGCGTTATATTTAGCTCTTGTTAACAGGGTGACAGACTTTAGTAAAAATACCCTGATTATCTTCAGTGAATTCAACTATATCGTCATTTTTTCCCAAACAGTACATTAGAGGTAGCCTTCCCTTTCCTGCAAATGAACTTTCCACAGCGACGCATTCTCTGGTTGATCATTTTATTTGGCATCTCCATACTTGAATATGTAGAATATCTCTTTACAAGTGTATTTATTATTAACTGATTTACCATGGCACAACGTTTCGCCCACGTGGTGCACTAGCCATCAGGGCTACTGGATGAAAAAACTGACCAGCCTCACAGACATTTTACCAGCCCAGTATAATGTTTGTCGATGGTTCACTAAAGATGCAGTTTTAACATGTGTTGCAATGTGCATTTAATATATTAAAAAGGGAACAAAAGAAACTGCAAAAACAAGCAACATATCCAAGCTCCTCTTCCACGACAACACTATCTATAAAACCAGGTTTGGAGTTAATCAAGTAAACCGTTTTTAAACTGAAGCAGTTTTAAATTTAATTTGAAAATGTAGGTCCGGCAGCCATCTTGTTTAACAAAACAACATTTTGCCATACTTTGCCATACTTGAATTCTATTGTCACCAGGATGATGCCTACCAAGTTGGGAGTAAGTTGGTTAAATGGTTTTCGAGCAGAAGCAGTTGTTGTTTGCTGCGCGTTTTGGCGAATTTGGTGGCAGCCATTTTGAGAGTAAACTTTATCGCAGCAACTTTTGCTTTGCAAAATTGAAGCAGGTTTGGTTTCTGATGACATATGCAAAGTTTCAGATCAATCAGTTCACTGGTTCCCAAGAAGAACATTTTCAAAAATGCATCAGGCCACCATCTTGGTTGACGCAGGATTGCGATTTTTTTTGCATCTGAACTATAATCTACACAGGATGATACCTACCAAGTTTCATATTGACTGGTTACACCGCGTGCAAACAGGAGCAGTTTAAAGTTGGAGGAGGAGGAGGAGGAGGAGGAGAAGGAGAAGAAGGAGAAGAAGAAAACTTCCCAAGCCAGCTTGGAAGCCTAAAAATCCTAACAATAACAATAGGCTTCCCAACCAACCATTCTGGCTGGGAATCCTAATAATAACAACAACAACAACAGAATGCATTGGACTGTGTCACTTTATAATACAACATGTTTAAAATAGCAGTCGCTGTATTAAAATTAAAACTTCACCGGTTAGAATAAAATGACAATAGGATATAAATATCGAATCCCCCTTTCCAACACAGAATACATTTCATATTACCTCTTTTGCAGAATGGACGCTGTTTTAATTTTTTGGTGGGACAGGTACAAACTCAACGTCGCTAGGCATAGTATAATTGCGTTTAATGTACTAAATTATGACTTAAAAACTCTTTACACAACAGAATTGTACAGAACACATCCAGGCAAGAAACTGAGAAAGGTCTCCCATTCTTTCGAATTGCAAGGACAGCCCTAAACATTATTTGCAGCTTTTCAAAATTTGCCGCTTTGAGCAAAGCTGAAGCCTTCTCTGCTTGTGTAGAAGCTATGTGCTGCCTTCGCTACGGAAATCCCCATGCAATGTTGATGGCACTTTGACAATTCATGCTCTTTGACACTGCAACTTTCAGTTACTTGTTCGTGCTACAAATTGATTTTTTTTGTTTTTCTCTACTGAATACAACCGGCATTCCGAGCAGTAGATGTTCTGGTTGGTATTGTCGAAAACGAGCCATTCCTGAGTTTGTCCGTTGTGATCAATTCTCCACTTTTCATTGAAACTTTGTTTTGTTGACTTACAGGGCCACATACTTAGCAGTACAGGCTTGAAACACATACCAATGGATAGGGACGTTCACTTCCTGATAGTGGATACAAGCATATATACTATTTCATGAACTAAATGTATAAGGTATGTTTTTTTTCTTTATTACTGATAACAATGGAATTATTTTTTTTTATATTTATATATATTTATCTTTTTGCTAAAATAAAAAATCGAAAGTAGTGTTCATTACTGTTTATAAAGACCCTGAGAATAAATGTGTATTATGTCATTGCAATCACTCGGGCAACACAATGTTTTCTAATTTTGCCCATCAATATTTTTCAACAAAACTTTCAGGGAAGTACAGTAAGGTCCCTCGGGTCATAGAACAACACGTTTTTATACCTGTATCTCCAAGTAGAATACATAATGAAAAGTACTTAACTTTAACATACATACATACATACATACATACATAAATAAATAAATTAAAATATTGTGTTAAAAAAAAGCAAAACCTTTGTATGGTTTCATATAACGTATACAATTTTAGTTACATTTTGGTGAAAATATAAATTTATTAATTGGTACTACTTATTACAGGGGCTTGTTTAGTATAAATAATAAACTCCTGTTCTTTGGCAGTTAAGTTTTCTTGTATTGTTTATATTTAAGGTACTTATGTTCGCAGTAACATACAGCATTTCGAATTGTGTTTACTACAGACTTAATTTATAAAGTACTGATTTCCATTGCCCCTTGGGACAGTGGTGGAGGAATAGCCAGTGCAGCCAGTGCAGTTGCACAGGGGCCCACGCACTTAGGGGGCCTGTGATAGAGAGAGAAAGGATCAATGTTGTAAATCTCCCTCCCGATCAGAAAGGACACAGTGTAAGGTCGTTGGTATGCTGCCTCCTAGATGGACTGCCTTGATGGTAGGTGGAAATCGGAAGGTGACCATATTAGGAGGGGCGCGTAGTTGCAGGTGCCCAGAATGACTCCATTGCAAGCAGCTGCGGGACGGCCCTCTATTGGAGAAACCATGGCGACGGGTTGTTTGCAGGGGGGAGTGTCTGGGTACAAAGGGGAAGCAGCTACGCGAGTACGGGGCTTTGCGCTGAAAAGTACACAGACGGCCGGAGCTGCGTTTTTGTTGTTTTGTATTACACGTTCGTTTGTTTGTTGTTACAGAGGAGGAGTGAGAGCAAGGGGCTGCAGCCACGGAGCCAGTCCACACCGCACTGAGCACTTCCCTCACCACACAACATCAGCACGCACCACGGACCTGACACTGAAGAGCACACTTCCATGCACCAGGACGTGGAATTACAATTGTTGTTTTTTTGTTTAGAGTTTGAATACTCGCCGTGTACCCCCCCGATACCATCGCTGGTAAAGGGGCGGCTCTTTTTGTTTGTTTATTAAAAACACGGACGTTTTTGGTAATAATTTACTGTCTGGACTGTCTTTTGGATACACTACACCACTCGCATCTGTCACAGGGCCCCAGCAGGCAAACTCAGAAGTTTAAATAATTATATGAGCTATGTATTCATTTTCAGGGCCATCCACCTCAGTGATTATTCATTTAATAATCTGTTTATTCACTCACTCATTCATTCATTCATTCATTCATTCTATGGGGCCCGGCGTGTTCTCCTTTCTGCAGTTCTGACAGGGTCTCAGGACTCGATGCGAAATTAAAATACTTCACACAGGTGCAACACAGCCAACTGTACACCATAGGAGAGCATGAGTGAAGACAGCTTGAATCCCATTTGTGACTTTACGCCACATACAATCTGATTTATTTTGTGATTTCCAATAGTGTATTTTAAATTTTAAATATATGCCTCCAAAACACAGAAGTGGAGTACAAAAGTGTAAATTGAAGGGGGCCCATGAAAAACCTGCACCTGGGCCCATCTTTCTGTTCCTCCACCACTGCCTTGGGAGTCCATTATAAGTGGAGTGCACCTGTAATTGGTCTTCATCCATCTGTTTTCTTTCAGGGGGCTTTTTGGTATCTTCAAAATGGGTCAGCGTGATGTGTATACAGACAGTATTTACCACAGATTGCTTGATTGCAAAGTGTACAGTATTTGTATACAAGATTATACAGATAGAAATCTGAAATTATTTCAGACATTTTAAAGTTGTAAATAAGTTGTATAAAACACGTATCGGTGGCAGCATTGTTTGAACTACCGAAGTGCAGCTCCGTCCTGAATTTCAGAAGTACACCACTGGATTGGAATGTAAACAAAGACACATTCGATACTAGTCCCAGTAAGCATGATGTTTATATATTCTGTGTTACCATGGCAACAGACAATCCTAACCTGGAAAAAACTAATCCTGATATTAGTTACGTTCAGACGTTTGAACGCGACTAATATTTTTTTCACATTAGACTCCTTCCTACGTCTTCAGTAGAATTGCTACTATTCGATTTTAATTAATAATCTATGTTTATTTTAGAAAGAATTTACCAGGTTTTTTTTTTCGATCTTTATTTTTCAATTCAAGCAGAGAATGGGTGAAATCGACCTTTATGCCATTGAAAACATCTCTTTTAGCGAAACCCCTTTATCATACTCAACATGCAACAAAACCAGTTACCAACATTCTAATTGAAATAACGTTTGGTCACAGCTGATTTATACATTTAAAAAATGTCTCAAATAAACAGTAGTAAATGCAACATTTATTACACAGACCTTTATAGCACACATTTACGAGTAAAAATAATATGCACAGACAAAACATTAGATAGCTGAACAGAACTAACTTGTACTTATTATTCGGAGTCTGAGCTCCCTCTCTTCTGCTTCAGCACAGCTGGACTCAGAGTCACTGGAAGGCAGGGCAGACAGGCCCGCTTTGTCCTGCCGCGGAGACTTCAGCCATCAGTCAGGGTATTGTGCACAATATTCATTAAGTGTTTTTCTCTTGCGCCCCATTTTCAAATCAATCTAGTAACTGTCACCGTATACCTAAAGCAAAAGCTTGCGCACACCTTAACCCGCTAATTTCAAAGCTTTGAATGACAGGCACTGTAGCTGGCAAATGAGAATATTCTAGCACTGCTTCAGTCAACGAGATCTGTCAGAACAGGGTGAAACTACAGTACTAACGGACCACTGAGATGACTAACAGTGACCCACAGGCATTCAGAGCGGAATGGAGACGGGACAGACAGCAATTATAAAAACTACACAAACTAGAGATGATTTCTTAAGGATTATTTTTGGTAAGAAAATAAAAAGAGTGGTTTTACCAATGTTTATCGTATATAAATTTATTGCAGTCAAACTCATTTTTTGGGGAATTCGACGTTTAACCAGCTTTACCGATTAATATCGAAAAGTAGCAACCCTAGTCGTCAGCCAAGCATCAAATACGGTATGGAAATAAAGTAAAAAGGAGTATAGGCAGAATAATTATTGTTGATTAACAGCAACATCACTTTAACAAAGAGCTGCCAATTATATTGTATGGAAAGGGAGTTTTACATGAAGCAAAAAGCAAACTGACAATTATAGCTGCTTATATGGTAAATCGCCATTTAAAAGATCAGACTAATCATAATGTGTATAGAACTTGTTTTTCTGTTAGTGGGCAAACTGACGGAAGTGCTGCGGTGTGTCGTTGTCTAGATATGCAGGCTTGAAGTATCAGAGCAACACACTTTCACACCCCCAGAAAATACTACAGCCCTCATGTACTCTACTACTGGAAGAAAAAAAGATCCTGCTTTACAGTGAAAGAAAAAAAGATTGAAGGGGCTTAGAATACGCCAATATTTTGTACTTCATAACCTAGATTACCCCTTGCAATATAGATTTCACAGTTAATTGAATTAGCCTACTAGTTTTAACCTCGTGCAGACAGGATGCTCACTTGCGTCATTTTAGATTTTAGGTTCTGAAAACAAACTGCTGCTACTTCCTCTTTCCGACTTGCGGTTACCCTGTGCTTTCTCAAATCTCCTGTTTCTACAGCACCTGAACAAATAGAAGCTGGGGTATTCAGACAGACAGTCTGCTAAACCTCTTTGCAGGATTTCTTTCCTGATATAACCTGCAACAGATCACATGTTGCGTGTCAACTTTCCACAGTAATGCAACAACAAAAATTTAAATCACACACACAAAAAAAAACACATCAGACATTATCTCAGAGAGTTCCTTTATAAGGTTGTCAAATTAGAGGGCTCATTCATAGATGAAAAGTAGAAACCAATGCAGTAGCTCCTAGTGTCATACAGTGACTTAGTTGCTGGCTACATTATTAAACAACTGTGAGGTGAAAAGTTACAATGAACTTGAAGTAAGAACTTAAAGGTCTGACCCTTTTGAACGCTATGAATAAACAATGGCAAAAATGACTTTGACTTTGTTGTAAATGAGACATTCATTAATTTAAAACAAAAAATGTATACAACTATTTATATGTTTGAACAGTATAATAGATAGGCAAGCAACCAGCAGTTAGATGGATTACTTGTACTTATTTTAATGTTAAATGTCCTGTATCTTCTGTAACATGAGACACAATTTCAGTGACATGGAGCAGTTCAGTTTTCCTGTGAAATGTTGCGACGTATTCACACAAGTGACACTGAGCTAAAAAAAAAATTATACTGTACTCACTCAGCCATTTTGTACAGTATTACTGCTTACATAATCTGACGCGGTACACATCCACAATGTGTAACCTATGTACAAGTCTGAACCTTGCCAAAGAAAGTATCTAGGAAACTTGGGACAACAGCTACAGTAGGACTACATTCTTCTTATCATAAGTGAGATGGCATCCTTCTCTAAGGTCCAAAACACTGTTACATGATTCTTGAACAGATAGATGCAAGAACTATGTTCATAAATCTACTGACTGTCCCAGTATCTGCCAAGACTGATAATTACAATACCAAAAATAGTTTTTTTTATAGCATTCACCTCTTTGATAGCTTTCAAAAGCATAATATAAAATGTACAGTTGTAGTCAAAAGTTTACATACCCCAATGGAGATTTATAATTTCTAGAAATTTCTCAAAAACAAATAAAAAAAAAAATCTTTTGTACTAAAAGTTTTACTTTTGTGGATTTCAGCAATTTTAATTTCTGCAATTTTTTTGCAATTCTCCAAAAACCACAATTCAAACTTATTCATACTGACGAAGAAAATGAAATTAATAGCTAGTTGAGGCACCTTTAGCAATAATAGCCTCTTTTAAACGATTAGTCAGTGAGCTTTTGGCATGCTTCTTTAGTGATTTTCGACCATTCTTCAACGCAAAATTGTTCCAGTTCATTCAAATTCCGAGGACTTCTCTTGTGCACAGCCTTCTTCAACTCATACCAAAGATTCTCAATCAGATTTAGATCGGGACTTTGACTAGGCCATTCCAGCACCTTGATTTTATTCTTCTTTAACCATTCTGAAATAGATTTTGATGTGTTGGAATGTCCAGTTGTGCTTTAAAGTTTTGTAACGGAGGGTTTCAGATGATTGGCCAATATCTCTTGGTATGCTACGGAATCTATTTTACAATGTATTGGAACTAAATTTCCTGTGCCATTAGAGGAAAAACAGCCCCATAGAAGCATATTACCACCTCCACTCTTGACAGTAGGTATGGTGTTCTTTTCTTTGTACGCCTCACCAGACTTTCTCCAAACGTAACAACTATCAGCGTGACCAAATAGCTCGATTTTTGTTTCATCGCTCCACAAAACCTTTGACCAGAACTCATTGCCATCATGTTTTGCAAACTTTAAGCGGTCGTCCTTGTGATGTTTTCCTAACAGTGCTTTTTCCTTGCCCTGCGACCACTGAGACTTGTACTTGATATTACAAACATAGTTGAAATTGGGATACTCAAATGCTTGGAAATATTCTTGTATCCTTCTCCAGCTTTATGACAATAAATACTTTTCTGCCTAATGTCTTCAGATAGCTCTTTTCTTTTTCCCATATTGATTTATTGGTAATGACAGCAATCATCCTATGCCTAACCCTTTTATACTCTCTAAGAATGTTCACCTACAATCCAGCATTTTCTAGAACTAGGTTCTGCATTATCATATTGAAATTTCTAGCACCTTGTAGACAATAATATCATAGCATCAAATGGTATGAATACATTTTAATTAGCATTGTTGGAGTTTTGTAAAACAACTGCTGAAATAAATAATTGTAGACATCTATTTCTTGTAACTTTTTCCTTATCCACAAAAGAAGCTTTTGCTACAAAAGACTTTTCCTATTATTATTTGTTTCCATTGGGGTATGTAAACATTTGACTGTATAGCATATCTTTAGTTAATTTATCAGTAACTAACTTGCATCAAATGTAATTTTTTTAGGAACAGACATTAGACCTTCAATCTGCTTACTTTCTTATTCAGTAACTGAGCTTCTAAAATGTTGAACTTCAACGGCTGGTTTCACAGATGCCGATTAATAGTAATCTTCGATTACTTTACCTAAAGTAACATGAGGTACTGCTTATATAGTTCTGTGAAACCAGCCCTAAGTAACCTAATCTGCTTTGACTACTGCATTTGAATAAGCAAACTACTGAACATAATGGCACTTGAAATTGATAGAAGTGGTTGAATTTCCTGTATACTGGTAATAGTATTTGAACTCTGTCTTAACCAAAAAATCCAATTTCTGTACCAAAGAAACCCTGCTCAAACTCAAATACTGCTGTACTGGTACATTTTTTTGTTTGAAACTGGCAGCGCGTTTCGATAAATCTGCAATTCAATTCAAGCTCCCAATGTCTGCATCATTCCTGGCACATGGATGAAGGCTACTTCCTTCATTTCATCAAGAGAGCTGAAACTTGGTATCATTCCACATTTAAGCTTAGAAGTATGCTCCCTGGGGTTTCCATCAGAGAACATTTATTTATTTATTTATTTATTTATTTATTTATTTATTTATTTATTATTTAATTAATTTTTTTTTTTTTTTTATTATTATTTTATTATTATTATTATTATTATTATTATTATTATTATTATTATTATTATTATTATTATTATTATCACTGGGCCCAAAAGCAAACTGTAGTGAATAGTTGTGTGGAACCAAAGCTTCCCGAGGATGGTCACAATGCACTTAAAGTGGCATACAGAAATCCTGTAGAAAGTTTCTGGATTGATGTTAGTTTCAAGTAGCTAGAAAATGCACCTATTGAACTCTTTCTTCCACATTGTCTTTAATACTTTAAAACATGTATGCATTATTTTATCGAAGTACTTTTTTTCTGAGCATAGCTTCCTTTTTTTGTTACTTAGCCCCCCTCCAACAGGTAAAGAGGCAGGGGTGGTATCTAGCCTGAAAGAAATATAACTTTTTTTGTTCCATCATATTCAGAGTCATTTTTGATGTCCTTGCACATTACATTTGCAAACAGCTTCATATACAGGCAAGATGCTCTTAGATCAGCTGGTTAAGAAAGCCATAATAACACAACCTGCTTCTATGCCAGTGTGAACAAGGATAATAAGTAGTTTACAGTACCTATTGATATACTTTATGCAACTAAAACAATTATTTTGTACAAAAGCTGAATGCAGCAAGAATTAAATAAATAGTTCCACAGCATCACTGGCTATTCCTTCTCAGTTGGTAATGGGAAAATATATACACATATAATTGATTAAACTGAGATTATTTTACAGTGCCATCCTGCCATGGTTTCACACTATCCCCTCCTCCCAACACACACGACTTAATCAATAGTGAAACTAGTGGGTTACTTCACATATATTTTTTATTGTATTTACAGAACTATTGTGACCATTTTAAATTATTAATCTCTGTAGTGATTCACGTACGTTTAAATTTAAATAGGATTTGGGATATAGGCAACATCGATGTTTTAAATATGAAAATAAAACAAATACTACATAATTAAGATTGGCTTATTAAAAGGCACGTCTCAGTTAAGTATCTCGTGGCGTGATGTCTGTATTCTGAATTGTTCAACAACAAAAAATGTCAGCGAAACTTTTTTTTTGCAGTTTCCAGTTTTAATTCATGCGTTTACCTCAAATTAAGTATATATCAAGCCTCAAAGGGTAACAAAAACATAAATAATATACATATCCACGTTTCTTTAGGTTTATTTATGTATTGTACCAATAACTGACAATCCCCTGACTACAGTATCAAGGAAGCATTAACGTATGATTGTTTGACACAAGTGAGCATACGCCTACACACAAACAAACACACACACATATATATATATATATATATATATATATATATATATATATATATATATATATATATATAAACACACACACACACACACACACACACACACACACACTCAGTATTTTAGATACAAAAAACTACGTAGCTTGTCATAAAAAAATACAAACCGGGGGTACATAAACAACCGTTTTTTTTTGTTTTTTTTTAAAGCATTATGACCTTTCGGTTGCAAAACTGTATTGTTTTTCAGCAGCGCCTATACAAAAAGAACAGGAAATGCCTTGCTCGAGCTATACAGTACTGGTAAAATAGGTTGTGCGTGTGTGTGTGTGTGTGTGTATTACATTCTAATACGTTTCATACTCCCACGGCCCTTGAATGGGTAGTGTTGAAACAACATTTGTGTACATTAAAAGACAATATAATCACGAAATAGACTCACCCATGATGTTGACGTTCCCAACCGCCTCAATAGACAATCTTTCATTGACGATTTTCCCCTTCCTTTCTCGGATTTACGGCAGCCCCTCGATTCTGCAACACAAGTACGAAATTTTTATAGGGTAGCCTCAGAACTCTTTCACGTAGTTACGCAGTGGAATTTGAGTAAGAACGTTTGGTGAATCAGAACATCTAAGACGTCTCGCGAGGTTTTTTGGCGGCCACACAAATGATCATTTTGGGGTTAGGTCTGTTCGTAGCTCAGAATTAGTTAGGTTCGTCTCGAGATTGCCCTCTGAAATCATTAAGTCGTGGTGAGAGGGTTTCTGTATTTACAAGGCATTTAAAAATGATATGGTGAGGGGGTGTCTTAATAAAAGGAAAGTATTTAATAGAACAAAAATATGATACAAAATAAATAAAAAATACAAGCACCAAATAACTCCCAGTTCCCTATGCATACTCTTCTCACGCCTGTGTGCCCCCATGTGGAATATTCTGGTGTTACAGTATTGTGCTCATACTGTTACTGTATTATCATTTATTTCTTAGCAGTCCCTTCTCTTATAGTTGTTACAAAATATCAAAGTACAAAGTATCAATGATGGCAAACCATGGTAAACTATGGTAAACGCATAGTGTAAGAATGGAAAAGAATCTTAAAACTGCAAAACTGAAGTGCACATTTACTACAAGGGTTAAACACTGGAATACATATTGTCCCATCCAATTTACTTTTCTGATATATTCCCTCTAAATCTGTAGTTTTCATTGCATCTTATTGTTGATCCTATATAATGAAAATGCTGATGCATACTGATGAACATGGGAATACTTTATCTATTTAAGCATTTACTTAAATCTATTGTAGAGGTGCTGAGCCTAGTGTGGACTTTAAGGGTGCACCACAGTACATTTTTCATGTAAGAAATCAGGGGCTGACATGGGAAATATGTATTCTCCCGTTCCCAAGCAATAATAGGCAAGATTTCCTACTGTACAATTTTAATGTTAACTTTGATGGTGAGGTTTTTTTTTTTTATTTAAATATTTCTATAAAAAATTCTTAATAGCATACATACAATCTTATAATACATGCATATCTTCAAATCTTATAATACAAACATATCTTCGAATCTTATAATACAAACATATCCTCAGATATATAACTTTAACATTCATGCATTTATACATCTAAACCCACAACCCATACCCATATCTTCAGTGATAATTATTACTGTACTAGGCAATTATATCAGGTTCTACTTTAAAATAGTATTGAGAATGAGAGAAAACATGTTTTAATTTAATTATGAGACTACACTTGTTAAACTTGGTTCTAAAACTCATACTGGAGAATGGATTGTTGCATCTGGAGCTCACAAGGTAGGCTTTCAGTCTGAAGGACCCTTTCCAATGCCTTGTTGGCCAGTGCTAATACAGTAAAACAAGATCTCACTTGCTCAGCTAAAACAAATATAAAAGGCTTGTGACCAGGGACAATAGAGGGTCTTTTTTTAATCATTTTTAAATTAGATATTTTTTTTTTCAAAGCACTGTAGAATTCTTCTTGTAATTGTTTTAACACAATAATCTTTCTTTGTAGACTGCAGTCAAACTCCTTGCAGCCAGGGTAAACAGTGTACCGCTGGCTGCTCTTTTGGCTCTAACTATATATATATATATATATATATATGTACGTACAATTATAAAAGGTTTATAATAAATATATATGTAGTCAAATGTTTAGCAACTCATACATGGATAGTATAGGGAGCTTTCATATAGGATGTTTGCATTTGTTTGTTTTGTTTTTTGTATTTGTATAATGCTACTTCTGGGTTTTGTTTCCCTTGTTTTCTTTCCTTCGCTTTTTGTATTATATTTTTTGGTGGCTAAATGAGGCAGGCTGCACTTGCAGTTCATCAACACGGCCTAAAAACTTTGTGGAAACCCAGTTTAAGAAAGCTGCACAATATCAGTAGTCATGCAAGGCTAAATTGGAATGAGGACAGAAACATTTAAATATACCCTCCAGTATTTTAATTTTAATTGGGTAATTTGAATTTGGAAGGAGAATTTCTCTCCCTAAAAGAAAACTCAGCTGAAACCCAGATTACCCAGAAGGTACTTCCAAAATAGCATGATAAAAATGTGAGACTTGTTTTTATGGACTTTTCCTACAGAGAATTTGTATCTGATCGGTCCTCCATTAGAAGTTTTATCCAGTGCAAACGCTTCTGGAAGAATTCAGCAGCAGCACATATCGGAAGAGCCAAGTCCTCAAGAGATCCGGGAGAACATACTGTTACTGCAAGCAGGTGGGCATTTTGTATTTAGAATTCAAATAAAGTATTTTTTCAATTGATAACCGCAGCTAACTGTAGGGACTGAATACTGTCCACATATCTCATACAAACACTAAAGCAGACATTCTGAAGACCTGCTATTATGGGTGATGAAAACATATAAAAAGATGCCTTTAGTCATCCTTATTTGGTATGCATATTGTTATAGCTAGAATTGCCTTGTGATGCTGAACAGACTATAAGGTTTCCAACAAAACACATAAGTGTGGCAGAGATGGCTGCAGGGGTGTGTTTGGGTGTCATCAGACCAGGGGAATGAAAAAAATACGGCGCACAGTATTTTTTATTAATTAAACAAAATTTAAACAAAACACAAAAAAGAAAAGGGCACATTGGCCAAAGTAAGACAAACACAAACAATAATGATATTGATACAAAACAAGTACGTTTTTGGATCTCTCACTTGTAGCTTTTGCTCGCACTCTCAACTCCTCTAAACTCTCCCCTTAATGAGCTGGCGTGGGTCTTTTATGTTCTGTGGCTGGAGCCTTAATTACCCATTAAACAATTGCCTTATTAAGGCTCCAGCCACATTCTCATGAGCTTTATCGGGATGGGGATTTAACCCCATCCACGCCGACTACATATTCCAAGACCGGCTTTTTCGCCGGTCTCAAATAACAAATAATAATGTCGGATGGCATTATTATTATATTATTAATAATAATAATAATAATAATAATAATAATACAAATGAAAATAATCATACATAAAATTAATATACACAAGGGGTGGGAACCCGGTCACAGGCAGCCACTGTGTTGTACTGTACTTTTTACCTCAAATACCCACAGTTGTTTTGATATTTGTCCTTCGTCATTAATCGGGTTTGAACACTTATTTTAGTCCATGTCATGTAAATGTAGTTTGAACCATACATTGTAAAAATCTGTCATTTGCAATACAAATATTTCAGTAATGTTTCCCAACTGTGTATCATTGTGTAATCAGTTTCCATTCATTTTCATTTCAGCCTGCTGTGCTGCTCAGACAGAAGTTGTTCTAAATGATACTAATGCACACCAAGTTGTCCAGGTAGACCTTTTGATACATTATCTGAGTGTCACAAACATACAGAATAATACCGTAGAGAGGTTGCAGGCCCCGTCAGAAAAAGTACCCTGGCCCCCCACCTTCTGATTTTTTTGTTTTTTTTTAAACAGATTTTTTTTATTAATCAGTTGTAACATTACTTAAATATATCTGAAACAAAACTTTTTAAACCATTAAAAAAAGCCTTTCATTAAGTGTTGTAAGTTATAGTTTCAATAGTATATCGCTTTGATTAGTGTGATTTTCAAATGTTCGTAAATCATAACTCCATTGTTAATCAACAAATCAGTATGTAGCATTGATTTGGGCGTTTTCAAGAGGTTGTTATGACTATCTCATTATTAAATAATCATGCTAAAGTGATTTCTGAAATTACGTTGATTTTCAGAATAATGTTAATATCTTAACGAGCAGTGCTTCTTGTGACTATTTATTTTGTTTGTGTGGGAATTTAAAAGCAAATCTGTGTTAATTGTCACAATTTAACAGTAGTTAATTTGCACTTGGAAAAGGAGGGTTTTAATTAACGAAAGACTATAACTCACCTTGAAACAGAAATTTAACAGGCCGCGGCTGTGACGACGACGATACAGACTACTTAGATAATTCAATACAGTGTCTATAGAAAGTCTACACCCCCTTGAACTTTTTTTCACATTTTGTTGTGTCAGTGCCTCAGAGTTTCATGCATTTAAATGAGGATTTTTTCCCACTTATCTACACACCATACTCCACACTGTTAAGGGGAAAAAAGTTTTTATTGAGAAAAAAATTATATATTAAAAATACAAAACTGAAAGATCATAATTGGATAAGTCTCCACCCCCCTGAGTTAATACTTGGTGGAAGCACCTTTGGCAGCAATTACAGCTGTGAGTCTGTTGGGATAGGTCTCTACCAACTTTGCACACCTAGATTTGGCAATATTAGACCATTCTTCTTTACAAAACTGTTCAAGCTCTCTCAAGTTCCTTGGGGACCGTTGATGGACAGCAATCTTCAAGTCATGCCACAAATTTCCGATTGGATTTAGGTCGGGGCTCGGACTGGGCCACTCAAGGACATTTACCTTTTTGTTCCTTAGCCACTCCAGTGTAGATTTGGCTGTATGCTTTGGATTGCTTTGAATTTAGGCCAAAAAGTTCCATTTTAGTTTCGTCAGACTACAAAACTTTTTGCCACATGGCTACAGAATGTCCTGAGTGTTTTTTTGCATACTTCAAAACGGGATTCAAGGTGGTCTTTCTTGAGTAAAATACAGGCCAGATTTGTGGAGTGCTTGGGATATTGTACCCATCCCCTGATCTGTGCCTTTCAACAACTTTGTACCGGAGTTCTTTTGAAAGCTCCTTGGTGCTCATGGTTGAGTCTTTGCTTTGAAATGTACTACCCAGCAGAGGGAACCTATAGGAACTGCTGAATTTATCCTGAAATCATGTGAATCACTACAATTTAACACAGGTGGAGGCCACTTAACTTGGTGTGTTATTTTGAAGGTGCTTGGTTACACCTGAGCTAATTTAGGATTGCTATTACAAGGGGGGTGGACACTTATCCAACCAAGCTATTTCAGTTTTTATTTTTAATTAATTTTCTACAAATTTCTAGAATATTTTTTTCACTTGGAAGTTGTGGGGTAGGATGTGTAGATCAATGAAAAAAAAATATTTTAATGCATTTTAATTCCAGGCTATAAGGCAACAAAAGGTGAAAATTTTGAAAGGGGGTGTAGACTTTCTATAGGCACTGTATGTTAACAATTTGTAACCTTAAGCCTGGAACACACTACCCGATGACATCACAGGAAGAGATGTATGGATGCATAAAGTACAGTGGCAATGGGGCGAATCAATAGGCGAAAATGTAAGGCTATGGCAGTAATAAATATCTGCAATTTTGGCTAGAACTTAAGGCGATGTGATTGTGAAAACCACATATGACTGGAGACATGCTTGTAGTAAACACACACACACACACGGTATTCCATTGGTTTATATATAATGTCTGTGATGACATTTTCTGAAAACAAGACCTGCCAGCCCCACATTGTACTTTTTAACTTTTAGACAAAATATTTACAAAATACTTAAAACCTAAACTGTGTTGCCCAAATGCTTATAAAGTCAGCAAAAACATGTTTTCCTTTCGTTGTAAATAAAAACGTGATTTGGTATGTTTAATTGTAACGTTATAAATAATAAATAATCATGAAGCATGGTCCAGTTGTTAAGTATTCTGTAAACATTTTGTCTGATAGTTAAAACGTGCAATACGGGGTTCCCTTTCAAAAGATATCGCCATGGACATAAATGGAATATCAAATGTGATCGAGGACATTGAAGTGGATTTTGCCTAACGCATTTGTAATGTTGTCGGACTCTCCCCATACTGTATGTACAGTGTACACTCTCACCTTCACACATCTGTATGCACATCTTCTTTTAATACTGTAGTTCGGTGACTATACTTCTATTCATGTTGAGTTTATCGTGGAGGCCAGCAAACAGTACCAGAGAAAATGCATGATTAGAGGAATTCACCGAACAATTAATCATAAACAAATTGTGTGTTGGGCTGGGGAGTTCTCTCGTAATTCTAAAAGCTTAATAAATGTATAATGAAGTGTTACATACATGGTATACATGTATAATAACTAACAACTACAAATTGTAAATCAGCATTTTATATGTTAAGTGTTCTAAATAAAGCTACATTCTGCATGACACAATGCACAATTTTAAATGAAGTTTACAAATTATACACACAATAGATATTCCCGTTATTTTTTTAAATTTAATTTCTATTTGGCTGCTGCTTGCAGGTGAGAGATTCATTTTTCTTGATCTCGTTAACATGCATTTTGGTTAACGACCTCCCCTTGTTTAGTCGTTGAGACAGGAAGTGAGGTACGTGACCTGTGACAGTTAAGCTTTTTTAACGAGAAATGTGTTCATTGACGACTTCATCGACTCAATTTCAAACCATTAACGGATTAATTTAATAAACACATTTCGTTTGAAAATCACTTATTACTAAAGCTCCCGTTACTATACCACTAGTTTGATACAATAACACTAGTTTCTGAAAATCCTGCCCATGTGTCATGATGATTTACTTGTTCATGCTGCAGGGGTGTAATAAAACAGTGTTTTGCCATTTGAAATTAAAAAATCTGCTGTTTGTATCTTTCTTAGAAACTGTTTCACTTTGTCCATTTACAGTATAATCTTACAACAAGCTTGAGCACAACTTTCTCACGCATCATCCTGCATGCATAATATTACATAAATCTAAAGCTGGCAGGGGTAGTCTTATGTATAACTTGTGGGATTTTCATATATTTTTCATAGGATGAAAATATTTTCCTCATACACCATAATGGAGAATAAAATGTGTTTTTCTTAATAAAAATTCTTCTTACTGTATGTGTTGGGTGAAGTTGCACCTTATGCTTTCCTTTAAATATACAGATTTTAATTAATTAAAAATGATTACATTTTGCTTTGCTTTTTTCTGCCAGTGCTATGCATTTAGGGCTTTGCGTTTTCTCTTCTTTATGGAAATAAACCGACATCTCTTTAAAAGGTATTTATAAAATAAATTAAAAAAACATAATTTTCCATTCTTACATATTCAACTGGAATGTAACTTGATTTACAGAAATGCTTTGTAATTTTAGACCCTTTTCTACAGAAATGTTCGAGATGTTTATTGACATTGGACACTATAAACCAAACAATATCATGCTGGGTGAAAAGGATAAAGTAACTATAAGTAAGTGTCATGTCTGATAAAACAGAATAATTGTGTTTCTGACAGTAGGGTGTGCAGCAAACCTGTATAAGGAGTGTGTATACTCCACAGTGTACAGCCATAGGGAGGCAGTAGTACTTTGGATTGTAACTTCTATTTAGTGAACTTAAAACTAATTCAGAAATTTTAATTCAAATAAACAAACTTTTGATAATGCCATATGGTACAGTACTGTCCAGAATAATCTCTGCATTTGTTATGAAGTATTAAAATGCACGCTCCTAAATACAGACTAAGTACCTTTTAAACTTTTGTATGTGTCTAGAATAAACTCTTATGATCAGTCTTATAATTAAAAATAAGTTAATATTCCTGCAGGCTTATTCGTAGGCAGTATTTTGTTAAAATGCACTTTGTATAATTGTATACAGTCAGCGCTGCTTTATCGGGACGCCTCGGAAGATGTAAAAATATCCCGAATAAGCGGCTGTCCCAATTAAATGGACGCATTTGAGAGGCCCTTACACACATATTTATAATTTACAACATGCACACGAGAGAAGTATCTTTTGTGTATTTGTATTTCTAAATGAAAAGAAAAAGAATGAAATCACATCATATCACATTATGAATAATGTTAAATGCATCATTTGAAATACGCAAATTGTTTTTTTTATTATTCCTAAACAAAATGAATTTCTGTTTTTTATTTCTAAATTAAATGAAAAACCATGAAATCACATCTTATCACAAGGCTAGACACCTGCCACAGGAGACTCCAGCTCCTTCAAGTGTTAAACCTGGTTTACAAAGTCACAGCGATATTCACTTAATCACTACACTTCGCTACGCCAACCTGACTCTGAAAAGCGATCTCTGTTCATCCTTTGAAAATACTGTATCCCAATTAAACAAAGTGACGTCCCAATTAAATGACTTATAACAATGGGAAAAACTGTCTCCTAGAGTTGTGTACCAATTAAGCAGAAATCATGATTATCAGTGTCATGATGTAGGTGGTGCTGACTGTACTGCCAAAGATACAGTAATTACATCAACTTCATTTGGAACACTTTGCTGAAATAGAGTATGTGCATTGGTGGAAACTGCATTAAAACACTAGATGACACTGTTGAATCAAGAGTTATGTTGTAGAAGCACAATATTTCACAGTGGCTTACAAATTAAAACTGGTAAAAAGGTTTGTAACTAAATCTAAGTATGCTGACACAAATACTATATACTAAATACTAAACATACTAAATCCTAAACTGATTATCAGATTTTTAACTGAGGGTAGCGCCTTCAACGATTTAAAAAAAGAATCGGAAATGGAATTGGAATTGAAAGTAAGTACATACATTTAGGCGCAAATACTACAAATTAAAGGGTGTTGTAAACACAAGTAATTTTCAGAAATGTAGGGCAAATACCATTCACAATGTGCCATTCACTTGAAAAAGCACTACCATCGGTGTCACTTTAATTAAAGTAGCTGTCAGTTTTTATTTTATGTCCAATACATTATTATTTTTTTTAATCTCACCTTGATACATGTGCATCTTATGACCAAGTACATGGTCCGAGAAGATCACATTCATTAAAGAATGAAGGAAAGCCATTTTTAGGTAGTTCCCCAGAGAGTACAAGATCATGAGACAGAAGTGGGATAGCTTTTGACTTACTGGGGCAAAAGTTTTGCATCACCCTCTAGAATTAACACATTTTGCTTCATAAAGTCACATGAAACTTGCTGGTTAGTGTTACGTTAACATTGAATTACTGCTTGTAGTTTTCCATATACTTAACGAAAAACTGACAACAATTGAAAAATGTGACATTTTTTAACATGAAATACTATACTACTGTTTTGGCTTCCGGCATACTTTTGCATGTTGTTAAATAAAATATCTAAATTATGTTCATATATTTTATTTAGTTTTTATTATGTCTAGTTGATGCAAAACTTTTGGCCATAGCTGTACATAAACTGGATTGTTTATTTATGGAAATTACATTTTTATAAATCATAACACACAATCACACAATATGTCTAAACACAGATTATAAAATGACATTCAGTGCGTTTACATGAGCATAAGAATTTAATAAGTTTTCCAAAAACTAATTCCGATTTAAAAAGTCATGTAAACACAGTTTTCGGAAAATGTATCGGAATATTCCGAAAGTCAGTTTTCGGAAAACAGCACCTAGAAATTTCCGATTCAATTCCGAAAACTAACCAAATGTATATCATGTAAACGCGCTTTTCGGAAAACTTATTCCAATAGCGTACTGCACATGTGCAAACTTTGACCTTCATTCCTGCACGTGGTTTTAGAAAACAGAGAAAATAATAATAATCTGTAGTCAGTCTGTATGCATCCATTTGTCTAGTTAGGGATAAAGTAATACATTTGTTAAAGTCTGTATGTATTTTTTTAATAGCCCATACTGAAGCAGCACATGTTTTCCAGCTTTAAAATGATGTGATAATTTAAAATAATGTCTGCAAAAGAAACTGGTAATATAGAACAGGATGAGCTGTTTGAAAGGCTGATTGCACATTGTGGGGAATCTGAAAAGAGGTATAGGATAGTAATCTTTGAATTTAAGACCTGACACTTCGATAAAGCACTATATAACCCAACTGTATAAATGGGTAAATTGTATGTAAAAGATAATGTAACTGTATGTAAAAATAATGTGATATCTTGTAACAATTGTAAGTCTCCCTGGATAAGGGTGTCTGCTAAGAAATAAATAAATAAATAAATAATAATAATATTGGATTGGTCTCTGTTCTATCGCAGAAATGTCCGGTCTGTTCAAATCGTACTTAGGCTACTACAGTACTTTGCATGCGAAAATATCCTGCGTTTTCCGAAAACTTCAATCCGTGTATACAGTTGAGTTCTAATTAGACTTCCTATCGTTAATCATGTGAACACAGAAAAGTGACGTTTTAAGAAAATCAGTTTTCTGATTCAGTTTTAAGAAAATCAGTTTTCTGATTCAGTTTTCCGAAAACATTAGTTTTCGGAAAATGCTTTGTCATGTAAACGTACTGATTGCGCACTATTTAACAACATCCACACCTTGCTGTATATTATTGTTCAATTCAAACTGGTTTTAAGAGGCATCATTTTCAGTTAGACCCTTTAAGGCACTGTGACTGGGTACACAGCATTGCCACTAGCAGCATTTCTGCTGCCAGGATTGCCCAGGCTGGAGAAGCCAGCCTTGCCAATGTCAGCATTGCCACTGACAACCTTGTTAATGGAGGAAGGCCTCACACCGTGGCCGTCTGTGGGTCCATTAGCAGCTCCCGTCAGGGGCCAGGACCCAGACAGAGACTTTTGGGCAGTTAGAGCAATCAAGTCCAGGCCCAGCTGCATAAAAGAGACAGAAACCTCTGTTTTGGTTTGGTGTTCAGAGGTGGAATGAGAGAGCGAGACAGTAAGAACTGAAAATATAACAATTGCTACTCGTGCTGGCTTTAAACCAGCACGATTCTTGTTTGAGTGTCTCTAAGTATTTGTTTTGGCCACTGTGCCGTTTGTTTTCTATCAGTGTTTTGTGTTCTGTTTAAACCTTTTATAATAAATGCGCGCATCAGAGCGTCATACCTCACAGTACGGTGTCTCTCTTCCTGGTCTGGTGTCACCACAAGCCATCCTTGTCACAGGCACCAATAAACCCTCATTAAATGTAATGAATAATTTTATTAGTGCAGTATTTGTAACTTTTTACCCAATAAACTACTGAAAAAAAGATCTCCCAATTCAAAACCACAGCTGTTTACAAGGCGTTCCTATCAGTAAAATAAACACAGCATATGTACGTTGATGGAGTATTTTGTTTATGTAACAAGTACAATGTATGGAAAATAAAGTTTAAACCTCAAGTAAACAGGTGAATTTCCTTAAAGTGGTTGTAGCTAACCGAACACTTTTATAAATCTTACCTGTGGTGCACATCCATATTTTTAAAACATGATGTCTTACCACACTAGATAAAAGAAAGTTCTCAATTTTCTTGCTTGTTACAGGTACATTTCCTAGGTTATTTCTCCTCAGCAGTGTCTTCAGGGTCAAAGGATCTTACTGTCTGCAAAGCATATCAGTCATTAGCAGCTGATCGAAGGCCCCAAAGCAGTGGAGACAATTAAATTCTCCAGGTGTAATGACCATGAAATAGCAATATTATCTCAAATTAAGGCCTGCAGAGATTTTTTTAACTTAGTGTAGTAACAGTAATCATGTTTTAAAATTAAAATAAACACGTGCAAAACCAAAACTACTTGAGACTGTGAGGGGGAGGGGTGCGTGATGGAATAAAAACACAAGTCAAGAGTTTGGTGAATCACACAGTATATTGTCTCACAGTGTGCTCGTGTCACACACACACACTACTTACAATTATTTATAACAATAACAATCTTAGTTATTTTAATCCCCAGTCCTGTCGTGCCGTTCTTGAGGGGTAATGCGCCAGCTCACTGATAATGTTGCTTAGAGAAATCTGGACTTATTAATGCAGGGGCCTGGGTAAGACATCTTTTTAACATATCAAAGGCCCCCTGACAGTCCATGGTCCATTTTACTTTTTCAGGTGAACTTCAAAGTTGGGAATAAACCGCCTATAATACCCTGCCAATCCTAACACTGACTTGACCAGGTGTTTTGTCTTGGGAATGGGGGCTTCCAACAGTGCTTGTAACTTATTTGCAATTGGTTTCACTATCCCCCTTCCAAGATATAGCCTAAATATTTTGTCTCCTCTTTTCCAAAGGCGCACTTACCCATATTAGCCATGATGAGACCTGCTTTCCTTATGGATGTCAGTACTGCAGCCAGCCTCCGTAGGTGCTCCGCCCATGTCGAGCTGTAGAGGACTACATCACCAATGTACATCGCCGCATACACCCTATGAGGCTGGAGTATCCTGTCCATAAGTCGTTGAAAGGTTGCCGGGGCTCCGTGTAGACCAAAGGGCAAGTGAACATCAAACATAGAGTGGGAATTAACCTTTCTAAAATCGACGCAGAAGCAAATGGTTCCGAATGACTTATTTACCAACACCACCTGACTACACCACTAGCTCCACGATGTAAATTTGCTTTGCCTGGCGTCGCCCCGGCTGCCGAACATCAATCACCTCAAAGGAACCCTGCCATTTTGCTAATAATTTACACTCAGACGTGGGGAGAAGCAGTAACACCTAGTCGCCTGGTGGAAAAATTCAAGCGTTTTTGTTATAGCTCCGCTCTTGAGCCTGCTGAGAGATTTGCAAATCTTCCTGTGCCAATTGGCCGACCAATTCCAGACGATCTCTCAGTTGGAGCACATACCTTACAACATTGCTGGCTGGATTTTACCAAATCCAGAATACCCCTCTGCTGTCTCACATAGAGCAACTCAAATGGAGAGAAGCCAGTGGACGATTGAGGTACCTTTCTTACAGCGAACAGAAGGGAATTATTTAACCCAATTCTTTGTATCTCTTTCTACAAAGCACCTCAACATTTGTTTTAGGGTCCCATTAAAACGATCTAACAAACCGCCTGTCTGCGGGTGGTATACTGATGTTCTTGAGCAACTTGCACATTTGCTGAATGCACTCTGACATAAATGAGGTAGCAATCTCTTTCGGTATGCCCACGCAAGAGAACATTTTCACCATTTCATCCGCCACAGACTGCAGTGATACTGGGCATGAACAGCTTCAGGATAATGAGTCACATAGCCCACAATAACTAAAATTATTCGATACCCTGGTATAGCTTGGATTCGAACCAGTGATATCCAAGTTATAGGACGCATCCTGCACTCCGGGCAGATCGGACTTTAAGGAAAAAATTACACCAATTGTTTTTTTCCCCTTCTACTTGAAACCGGGTGGCCCACAAACTTGTCCTCCCCCAATGAGGTCTTCAAAGTATGACCAATCCTGCCCCATAATTATTGGATAGGGCAACCTCGTTGCTACCACCACGGTTATGTTCATGGTTTGATTTTGCACTTAACATTACTTTGGTGATGGGGTATGTCCTGGTATCACCAGGACAAATGATAACCACTGGCTGAAGTGAACGCCAGGCCATTTCCCCCAGGAGCCTCTCCTGAATTAAGGTTTGCCGACACCCTGAGTCCACTAATGCGTGGGTACTCTGGAGTCCGACCTGTGCCGTTACCAGATAGGAACATTATTCAGCAGGTTTCATTTGGCTTTATGAAACAAAATTAGTTCATTTTATAAGGTGATGCAGCACTTTTGGCCATAGCTATAAATAATAAACACACAGATATGTTGGGGGACATAAAATATAATTTAGTTTAAAATGACTTGAGCTGCTTCTATTGGTAGATGGAATCCTATGAAAAATATGTAAAGTGCAGTACTAACTTTCTGCGCACGGACAGTGATCAATATAGGAACAAAAAATACTGTGTGTATTTTCTTTATTTTTGTTTACCTGCAAACGGGCAGCAGTGTGGAGTAGTGGTTAGGGCTCTGGACTCTTGACCGGAGGGTTGTGAGTTCAATCCCCGATGGGGTACACTGCTGCTGTACCCTTGAGCAAGGTACTTTACCTAGATTGCTCCAGTAAAAACCCAACTGTATAAATGGGTAATTGTATGTAAAAATAATGTGATATCTTGTAACAATTGTAAGTCACCCTGGATAAGGGCGTCTGCTAAGAAATAAATAATAATAATAATAAAAACATAACTTCAAATCCAAATCATACAGTGAGTTTGTAACTTTTATTATACGGGAACACAGCCTTGTTTCTAGCAGGTCAACTCTTCAGTTGATGTTCTCGTTCGCCCCAAAGGTGAGTAATTGTGCTCCTGCTAAGTTGATACCTGCTCACATCATCAGAGTAATCCAGAGAGTCAAGTCAGAGCTCAAATCTGTAGGGTCTTTCTGGGAGGATCGTCTTCTAACATAGCTTGATGTATAGCCCACACAAGCACACCGAAGCCTGCCATTTTCTCCACTTACACAATGAATAGGCTGCAAACCTGATTTTTATGTTTTCCAACCAGTAAGTAGCCTATCTTGTTCATTTGAGTTAACAATGCAATTTAATGTATGCGTTACAAATAACAAAATACTTAAATGACCTAATTATTGGATTATTAAACATTCAACACATTTTTATTATTGCTATAGGCTTAAATACATATTCCTAAACACAGAAATGATGCTAGGAAATGATACCATTAGGATGCATCTCATTCTCTGCCTGGTCTGAGGCATGTGTTAATTATGATGATGGTAAGGGTCAATTAACAGCAAAATACAGATTTATGAATCAAATGAATAATATATTAATGAGAGAATTGGTCTCTAAGGACATGTTATTCTAATGTTGCGATGAGTGATGTTTTTTGACGGTAAATGGTGTTTATGAATCACCCGATTTAACTACTGACATGTTAAACACTATTACTGGCACGATAAAAAAGACAGTAAGTTATGCATATGTGCCACTGTAGAGAGAGAGAGAGAGATAGATAGATAGAAAGAGAGAGTTTACATTTTAACAAATGTTAAGTGTTAAGATTGCACTTTGGTGATGCCTCATGATTGTACAATTAAATTCAGTGACATGGTTTTGAGTACATGCTGGTAATAAAAAGCACTGCACATTACACAAGTACTTGTACTTTTAATACAGCACATTAAGTTGTACTTCACCCCTGTCGTCTTTTTCTTTTTATGCAGTAAAGCACAGGTTTAGGCAATGCTTTTCTAATGAGCTGTATTTTTAAAGTCAGTGATACAGCACTATTAGCAATCGTATTTTATCTAGGTACTCCTAATAAGAAGCTCTAATGCCAATTTTAATAAAAACACTATAAATGTGCTTTACATTTAGCAATTGAAATACATTCATAAAAAATGAATCTGTTGTTTATAAAATGCCTCTGGAATTATCGTTTCCCTTTCTTTTGTAGCCCTGAGATTGTGAAGAGTGAGCCCTATGGAGAAAAGGCTGATGTCTGGGCAGTGGGGTGCATTCTTTATCAGATGGTTATAAACCCACCCTTCTACAGGACGAACATGCTTTCACTGGCGACTAAAGTAAGACCCTAACTCAAGCATTGATCCCAGGGAAACAAGACTGCCATCAGTAAAAAATTAAAAAAGTTAATGGCTTGAGACCAAACCAATTGCTCATTTCAGTGATAGTAGAAGTGTAATCATGCACCCCTTCACTTCAAGAGAGTCCAGTCGAGTTGTGATAACCTGATTGCCCATAGAGAAATCTTCTTTTTGGTGCTACTATCCAAAAACATTGTATAGCCCTGAACACATTTTAGGCGTTCATATTCATTCATATGTTTTTTTTGTTTTAATAATAATTTTTTTTTATTCATAGCAGTGCTAGGAAAGTATGTACCTTAAAGCCGAATGAAAGGATTTAATCTTTTTATTTATTTTTTTTGGTAATTTCTTAGAGATAGTTGAGGCTGTCCCAGAGGGAGTCTACTCTAAAAAGTTAAATGGTAATCCAGTTATATTGTTTCACTCCAGTTGGCTTTGCCTACAGCTGCATTCGTTTTGTTTAAAAATAAGCATGTTTCTTGGTTTCTTTATAGCTGTCTTTGGACTGGTTGGTTTTTATGATGTTGGTTTCATCTATGGTTCTAGAAATGCAATACACCTTTGAAGGGTATTATGAAAACACAAATAAGGAGCTGGCAGAAATAGCAACCTATGACTTTAACTTCCTGTTATCCTCACCTCAAACAAATCTGTATGTTAATGAAAATCCAACAGCATATACCTGTACGCATGGCTAGGCCTATTTTTGGAATTACTAACAACCTGATATCACACTTAAAAATAAAAAAATAAAAAAATACATGCTCCAGTAACTGAATACTTTTATGAATGAAAGGAAAAAATGCTTTGCTTTTTATGCTTCTAGATCCTTAGCAGCAAATTTTTACATATTAATGTGCCCCCATGCACTTTCTCCAAGGAACAAAAGAGCAAAGACATTCATGAAGTATCCTGGCATTTTATTTCCTTTTAAAGATACAAGTACACTAAAGCTACTCAAACACACAGATCAATCTAATAGACTCCGGTGTAATTTTTTTATGGAAGTAAACATGTTTGGTGAAAGGATTACACATAATGTGTATATAATATGCAGCCAGATAAAATAATGTACCATTATATATTGTATCTCCTTGGCTTGTTTTATTTTCCATGATAAACAGGCAAGTGCTGTAAATATAAAGCACAGTGTGCTTTGTTTCAGAAAGGAGAGAATAGATTATAGGAATATTGACTATACTAAAGTTGAGTGTCTTTTTGCAATAAAGGAGCCTTATGATAAATCAAGCAGTCTGGGCAGTAGCAGCGGAGCTGCTAACATTAAGAGTGAATCATCAGAAATGACTGAAACTACAGTTTTCCAATGAATGAGGGTTACTTTCCAGAAGATAACTGTGCTTCAGAGAGCAACGAAAGGGTGTATGTGACACCTCCTAACTTAGCAACCTTTTTAATTAGGCTTATTCTTAATTGTTCACCGCTTTGTGATAACTCTGTAATGAAAGGCACTATATATAAAATTAATTATATTGTATTGTTACCAGCTACATATGTCTTTTGATGTGTAATTTACTTTAAGGCTTGTATGAGCTAGGTAGTTACATTTGTTATACATTGGTTATTACCATTTTCATTTATTCTACAATTGGGAGCACAAATATGAATTGAATTGTGTTTACTACAGTGCAGCTCTTTTCAGTTAAATTACCTGTGTTTTAAAACAAAAAAATTGTGATAACACTTTATTTTAAATGCTATTAATAACAATTCAAATGACACTTAAATTTGAATGAAATACTGTAACCAATAAGGAGAGAATTTGCAGTTTTGATTTCAGTATTAAATCTGTGAAGCCTGATTTCTAACCCCAGTGTTTTTTTTTTTGTTTGTTTGTTTTTTAAATTGAGTTTAAACGTAATTTCACCTGAGAATTGTGTGGAAAAAAATGATTAAAGCTAACAGATCCTTTCACGATTGATTCCTTTTGTAATAAAGTGGGAACTGCATGTTCTGACACCACGCTGGTGCCACCTATGATAATGGTGACACATGGTAGCATTTGTGAATTTTCTGTAAAGCTTTATCACAGCTGCACTATATTTTTTTCTGTCACCAGGTTTCAGACAAAAGTTTTTAAAAAATCATTAAGAAAACAGCAGGGGCTGCTGTAGACTTCATTAAATGCATGCTTAATGGAAGACAACGTTTTCTTTGAGAAGGCTACCACTTTTTTCCCTGTTAGATTGTGTAGGACTTGAAAATGTGTTTTAATATATTATAACTGAAGTTCAGTAAAGGTATTCTATTTTTTTTATAGCAGTGGTATGTTTAAAGAGTGAGCAGAAAGATGTCAGCAAAGCCTAATGATTCAGTTTGCAACACTCGCTGGTGAACATATGTATTTCTGTTATACAGTAATTCTTGAAATTTCCATTTCTAGCCACATAGCCCTCGAGTGCACAACGCACAATGGCTGGTTAAACTAATACCCCATAACCCCAACCTCAGTTGTGCCACATATTGTGCAGGCTCATTTGCATGTGAACTATGAACTATTCAGGAATAAACTATTCAGGAATACTAAGATATTTAGAGTGTACAGGGTCCCAGTGGAGTAAAACAGGAAACATATGCAGCACCTCACTCATTCTGCATTTATTCATCTGTCTCATTACTCGTTGGATGATAGCGTTTAACAACTGCATAAACAAATTGTTAGTTATAAATGGTGCTCTACATTAAAAGTATATTTTATAACAGAATGTTTAATTTCATAACTGCTTAATATTTGTAATACTGTAAACATTGTGACATTCTGCACATTTTTTCACTGGTCTCATTACTTATTGGAGGATACATTGTAATATTTCTGTAAAAAGTGTGTTAGATGAAGGTGTTCCGCATTATTACTGTTGCCTTTCAAGCATGAAATGTAACCATTACTGAAAGGGTATTTACCTCCTAAAGACCTGAAACCTGAATAAAATAAATCAAAGCTGTTTGCAGAGCCTGTGATGCAGTTTTACTAATTACATGTATTTGTGCACTACAGCCTGTTGTTTGTTATGTCCCACTGTGGCCTTGTGCCCCGCATGAAGCCTGTGGTTTGACTCCCCCTTCCCAACTGGAGTTATTTATTCTCATTCTGGCTTTGGCCAAAATTACGAGACAGTTTGTATAATTAAAGTAATTGTTATTACTGCATTTTGTATGGAATATTTATCTTTTCTCATTTAATTTTTCTGTTTTCACAGAGACTAAGCGTGGCTTGCCTGCAATGCGTGCTGTAGCACACGTGTAGTGAGAGCAGCTGCTGGGCTCAGCAGCGCTGCGCAGGACCAAGAGGCTGCTTCGGTTGTGTGGTTGCTTGCAATCTGTGCCACAGTATCTTGATGCCATTTTGGTGGCAGCTTTTGCACCCCCATTATGAGGGCTGTTTGTTCATTCCAACAAGCAGACGTCCCTCAGTCTCGTCTGAGTACTGACCCAGTGGTTTTGTACAGTGCTACCCGCGGTACAAGCGAACTGGTGGACCCGTACCATACAGGTACCGATGTCACCAACCCGCTCCGTTCCCAACCCGGTACCACACCTGTACCGACCCGGTGCTACTTGCATCATGCCTGGGTTTTATCCCTGTTGGACATGCAAGGCCAGTCTGCCTGTTGAGGACAAGCATGGCAGATGTTCTTCCTGCCTGGGGCCAGAGGCACTGGTGAACTGCAGTTTCTGCAAGTTTTGTGCACATTTCTCCAAGCGCACACTGGAGAAACGTCTCTCATGCAGCTCTACAAAGTGCTCTGCATCCGGCTACTCATTGCAGTTCAAGCACGGTGCCCCTCACTTTCAGGGTGTGACTGTAACTTCAGTCACAGACCTACAGGATGCCGCGGTGGTGTCTCAGGAGGCTGCAAAAATGGGCTACTCGCATGATAGACCCCCTACAGTTGGAGGAAGGGTTCTACTCCAGGTACTTCTTAGTGCCCAAGCGGGATGGTGGCCTTAGACCAGTCCTCGACAGACAGGTCAACCTGTATCTCAGCCAAAGGAGGTTCAAAATGTTGACAATGCAACAGCTGTTGCAGTCAATCAGGCCAGGTGACTTTCACCATGGTGCACCTCAAAAACGTCTGTTTCCACATCCCCATAAAACCAGCACACAGGAAGTACCTGCGGTTCACCTTTCAGGGAACAGTGTATGAATTCCGGGTCTTGCCATTTGGCTTCTCTCTAGCTCCCCATGCCTTCTCGAAGTGCATGGAAGCTATCCTGGCCCCATTAAGAATCAAAGGCATCCGAGTGCTCAATTATTTGGACGACCGCCTCATTTGTGCCCAGTCTCCAGCACAGGAACTTGTCACCGGCCACCTTCAACGGTTGGGCCTGACGGTGAATCATGCAAAAAGCCAGCTCACCCATTTTCAGATAGCCTATCTAGGAGTGTGTTTGGACTGAAGGCCCATGCTGTCCACTCTGTCGGACAGCAGAGTGCAGAGACTAGCCGCATGTTTAGAGCTATTTCAGCTCAACAGGGTGCTCACGGTAGTGATGTTCCAAAAACTTCTGGGCTTGATGGAAGCAGCTTCTCAGACCCTACCTTTGGGTCTCCTGTACATGTGCCCTTGTGGCAAAGTGGTTTGCAGTGCACAGCTGTAAAGGTGATGCAGTGTTCCAGAATGATTTGATACAACACAGTTCATAGTTAAACAGCTACTTATATGGCTGGGTTGCTTGTCTTGCAACCAGAAATAATAATACCTGGCTCTACACAACAATGTGTATCGCACAGGTAAACCATGGGGTTCAGTCCCAAAATAATAATAGACAGAAAATAAGACACACACAAACACAACACGGTCACAAGTCCAGAGTGAGTGCTCTTAGTGAAAGTGGTGATTTACAGGTTTATTCATGCACAATGGTGAAGTGTAGTCCAGGTTTAATTGCTGGCTGTTTAGCTACAGCTCCCGGATATTAGCCTTCTATAAGACAAATGTAATAGTTTAATAGAGAAACAAAACAACACACAAAATCTCACGGTATCTTTATAACACAGTATTCCTTCACTGGTCCTTTCGTAACCATAACAAAGAAACAGATTGCTTTGCCACATCCCCTGATATACCCTCAGTCACGCCCCCTTCGGTAGCGAGTGCAATCACGTATCCCCCAATCCATGACTGACACATCGCCTTCCGCATTAAGGCGATGACTTCTGGTATTGTGAATCCACCCCTTTCTGGGTGGCTAACTTCCAACTGACCCTGGAATTAACTGCCAAATCATCCAGTCTGAGACACAGTCTGGCCCCTGAAGTGTTGCATTTGAGCCGTCTTGTTCTGTCCAACAGGGTTATTGACACCTTCCAAAATGCCAGAGCAACGTCCACGCATTCCTAGTACGGGTACAAGTGAGGCATCTTTCAGACGTGGTGCCTGTCTCGGGGGTTTGACACATATGGTCTCACCCAAATTAAAAATTATCTTTATTTTTTTCAAAATTCGCACTCATAGACATGAACAGTTAGTAATGACACAGTATATGGTTTTATTACAGAAAAATGTTAAATACACTCTAGTAGCATTTAACATCCACTCAACATAGACCACACAATTACCATGGGTAAAACCATAGTAACTAGAAAAGACGACCACTGATTGGCTAGAGAGACAAGAGATTAGAAGGTGTACCAATCCCGTACTAGAAAAAAACAATGTTGACGTTTCCTTTTCTGTTTGTTTACTCTTCAGTAATATTTTGCAACGAAATTACAATTTTAAATACCGGTGGTCACGTGTTTGAACACTTCAGAATTAAAATGGCATCCAAGCAGACAGTCGTTGTCCATAATAAATGGACGTCAAACTGCAAGCATTGCCGCACAAAGGTATCAGAAGTGTGGAGACGTAAAAAACCCACTGCGCCGAAATGGTATTCTGAAGACATGTTCTGCAATGTTATATAGCGCCTGCCCCATCGCCACATGTCGACATATATTTCGGGGTGTGGCATTATTAACATATTCGCCGAAGCGATTCTGATGACAGAGCAGTGGGTCTCAATTAGACAATAGAGCACTGCGTTGAGACCTGCTGAAACCAGGTTTATTTAATGACGCACTCGGCAACGTTGTTATTGAACACACTATAAAATGCAAACTAGTCAGCAACTGACTGACAGAACGAGGAAATCGAAGAAGCAAAAGTAAAGACAAAGTAAACTACAAAACGGAAGAACCTGAACAATATTCTTTGTAAATTAACAATGAACAAATATATAAATAAATATCCTCTGGTGCAGAAACAATGGAGTACTACAGAGCGCTCACCAATGAAAGACGCAGGAGAGGCAGAACACTGAGGAACACAACACCGACGGTACCTTGTAACAGAATCAATTATTTAGCCCTCTCTGAGCAACAATGTCAGCAGCAGCTGAGGTTAAATAAGCAAACAGTAACTGATATCTGTCACTTACTGCAGGCAGATCTAGCAAACGAAAGTGGGAGATAATAGTCTGTCTGTAGCCGTAAAAGTATCGTCAGCTTTAGCTTTTTATACTGGTTTCTGTAAATTATGCTACAGGTATTAGCCAGTGTGTGGTAAGCCGAGCTGTACAAGAGGTGAGTGCAGCTTTAGTCAAGCATTTAGAGAAATCCATTATATTTCTACAGTCTGGCAAGCAGTAAAAGCAGAGGTTTTTAGCTAAGTGTGGTTTCCCCAAGGTCTTTGGTGTCCGTTTTGGAGCACTTATTAACAAAGGAATCTAACTAACAAACAGGACAGATAAGCTGTTTACCTGTTAAAACAGAAGCAAACAAAGCAAAAACACACTTTTTCTTTGTTTTTTTTTTCTTCACAAAAACACAATTCACAAAAAGGCTTCACACGGTACCTTTTAGGACTACGACACACAGTTGGCTCTTCACACAGCAGCCCCGAAGAGGCTGCTCTTTTTAAATACCCTGCACCTGGCTCTAATTTACAATGGTAGCCAGGTGCAGGGGATAATTAATTATAAAACAATAATACAATTATAATTAAATAAACAATAAACATACTGTATGTTTTTATGCAGGGAGGATTTTAACCCCCTCCATGCTGTGTTACTATATATATATATATATATATATATATATATATATATATATATATATATATATATATATATATATAAAATGACCTAATACATTACATTTTTGAGCAATGAAACATTTAAAGCAGCAATTCTAATAGTTAATTTCAAGCAGAATGTACACAATACAGTATTGTAATCTGGTTATACCAGTGCCTTCTGCTAATCCACTGTGAAAAAGACACCAAGAAGTATACACAATTCTTCAGCCTATGCTTAATTTTATATCATGCTTATATTATTATTATTATTATTATTATTATTATTATTATTATTATTATTATTAATAATAATAATAATAATAATAATAATAATAATAATTATAATAATAATAATAGTTTTAAAAGTTAATGCATGTTATTGCTTTATTATTTCTAAAAGGTCTGATGTGACACATTAAGTAATTTTAGAAGCACAATCCTATATGTGTAAGTGAAAACATGAGAATAGATTTATTGAAGCAATTGTGAAGCCTATGAGCCATTGAATATTACTTTCTATGTAGTTTGCATATATACTGGTGTCGGTCTCGGTCTCAACATATCTGGTCTGGGTCTTGGTCTTGGTCTCAAAATTGTGGTCTTGACTACGTCATTGGTCCTATGGCAGTTATAGTGCAATTTCTGCAGGACCTGTTTGACAGGGAGAAATCCCCCTCTGCATCAGCTATTTCAAAATGGACTCGGTCTCCCCAGGATTTAACTTCCTGCCGGGGCAATTTTTGAATGGAGCTTGGCAGCTTCGGCCGCCAATGAAGGATATTGTTCCTCGCTGGAGGCTTAACGTGGTGCTTGATGCACTCATGAAGCCTCCATTTGAGCTCCTGCATTCAGCTGAGCTGAAATATTTATCGCTCAAAGCAGCTTTCTTGCTTGCAATCACCTCCGCAAAGCGGGTGAGTGAGATGCAGGCATTTTCAATTGCAAAAGCCTGCTTAATTTTTTCAGAAGCCAGGAAAAAGGTTATGCTTTGTACCAATCCTGCTTTTTTGCCAAAGACTATCTCGACATTTCATGTCAACCAGTCTGTGGTATTGGAGGCTTTCGATCCATCTCCTTTCCAGTCTGACAGGGAGCGACAGCGCCATATGCTCTGCCCAGTGCGGGCCCTGGCGTACTATGTCGACAGGGGGAAAAGTTGTAGGCAGTCCAAACAGTTTTTTGTCGGCTATGGGGAAGTCCCATGGTCAAGCCCTGTATAAACAAAGGTTGTCCAAATGGATAGTAGATACAGTCAGGACTGCCTATGAGCGAGCCAACTTACCCCCTCCAGAGAAGCTCACTGCCCGTTCCACCAGGAGCATGGCAACTTTGTGGGCTTTATTCCAGGGTGCATCGGTCAAAGACAATGCAGCGGTGTGGGCTACTCCCCATACTAGGTTCTACAGACTAAATGTCATGGATCCTCAAAACCCTGGTTTTGGAACTAGATTATTAAGGATGGCTTCTTAGTCAGCCCTTACAACAGGCATAGAGGTGAATTTTTTAATTTCTTAGATTCACCAGATGATGATCTAAAAACTCGATTGCGTCTGGATAGGGAATTTTGTCAACCTCTGTCAGACTCTCACGGGTGACTTGATAAAGACGGTTAAAGATTATATCAGTATCCCACTTAATCAGGAGCAGCTACACAATATTAAAAGGGAGTTTTATGACATTGCTGGATTACAGAGTAATGGGAGCCATCGATTGCACACACGTTGCACCATGCGTTTGTGAACAGGAAAGATTCCAACGTTCACTAAAATATTCAGATGATTTGTGATGCATCCTATAACATCTGGAACGTATGTGCAAATTTCCCTGGCTCATGAATGTCTTACATTTTGATACAATCCGCTGTGTTTAATCATTTGAGACCCAATACACCAGATGGCATGTTAGTAGGTCAGATATTTTAGCCTTTTCTATACTTGTGGTTATGAAGGAGATTTATTCACTTGTTTTAACCATTTGTAACCTTACGGAACATTTGTTGTATTGCTAAAATGATAAATAATACTGTTATTTGCACCCAGTGTAATGCTACTACAGTCGGCACCACCTCAACGGGATACTGATAATCTGGATTTCTGCTTAAATGGGATACAACTCTGGGAGACAGTTCTTCCAATGCTATTTATGTAATTTAATTGGGACATCACTTTGTTTAATTTGGATACAGTATTTTTAAATGATAAACGGAGATCACTTTTCAGAGCAAGACAGGTTCACATAGCACACTGAGTACGTGGTTACGCTGTGACTTGCGTAAACCACGTTGAACTCTTGAAGGAGTCAAGTCTCCTGTGGTTTCTTAGGCTGCTGTTGCAAATAAAGTTGCCGTGTCAACATCACAGGTGCCTCGCCTTACGATAAGATGTGATTTCATTCTTTTTCATTTCATGTAGAAATAAAAAGCGATTCATTTTGTTTAGGAATAAGAAAAAAAACAATTGACTTGTATTATGTATTTAACATTTAATCATAATGTGATGGAATTTCATTCTTTTTCTTTTCATTTAGAAACAAAAAAGTGTGACTAAGGTCATCTCAAATGCCTCTCGTTTAATTGGGACAGCTGCTTATTCTGGATATTTTTAACTTCTCCTGAGGCGTCCCGATAAAGCGGCACCGACTATACCAAGAAATTATCAATGCAAGTGCAGCCTATCTGAACTCTAGATACGTACATTATATGACAGCTGACCTCTACTGTAGATTTTAGTTGAATTATATAAATAAAAACCTAAGAGTGAATAATGAAATCTTGTTGAAAATGGCACACTATTATTACAATAAAGTTTCCTTACAGGCGATTACGGATTTGCAATGCATCCTTGTTGGCGAGTTCTACCATAATTTTAAAAGCTTAATAAATATATAATACATACATGGTATACATGTATAATAACTAACAACTACAAACACAAATGGCACTTCAAACGTATTTATTTATAGCCCACAATCATACTAAAATACATACGAAAGTAGATGTCAACATAAGAAAATAAATTCCAACCAAGCCTACATAGATGGCTTTCTGTTTTTAATCAAAACAAGATTGCAAAATTCACATTAAAAGAGTTGTATGTAATAAGCTGTGGCAAAATATCCCCCCGAATGAGGGTAAATGACTCGTTTATTTATTTATTTATTTTAAATCTGTGCTGTCCAATTTTTACCCACACGCCAGATAATTGTAAATCAGCATTTTATATGTGAAGTATTCTAAATAAATGTACATTCTGCATGACAAAATGCACAATTTTAAATTAAGTTTACAAATTATGCACAAAATAGATATTTGAAATCCCCCCAAGGCAGCTTCGGCTTAGCCTTCCGGTCGTGCGGCAATCTTGCCTTTGCAATGGCTTGGGTATACTGACCCATTCAGTAATGGTTACATTTCATACTTGAAAGGGAACGCTAGGTTATTATCATAACCCTGGTTCCCTGAAATAGAAATGTAACCATTATCCTTCAAGGTCGCTGCGTCCATGACTGCAGCAGGCTTGAAGGAATAATGATGATGAGGTTTGTGAGCACTGTCATTTTGTGCGGGCCATGACTGTGTCACAGACTGCGAGCAGCTTTAATACATTTTATTCAGGTTTCGGGGCTTTAGGAGGTAAATACCCATTCGGTAATGGTTACATTTCTATTTTTGGTGAAGTTTTCTATCATTCATGGAGGATATAAAGTATCCCTTTAACAGGAAGTAGTGTATAAGAAGTGGCAGGAATTCCATTCAGTTTGCAGTAGTGAAATTGTAATTTAATTTAATATCATGAGTGGATGATTCAGTAGGTTAGCGCCTCTATTTATACCTTGAAGGGACTTTCTGTATTTTCTAAAAGCTTCAAGATGTTCTACAAACACTTTCACTCAAAATAATCAGCTTTTCACAGGGAATTGTTCCCTTTTGCCATAAACATTTGGTTTTTGTACAGTACTACTCTGAAGACCTGATGGTCATTCTGTAAGAAACAAATGCAACTTCAAAAAGAAAAAAGTTCTAAATTTGTCTTATTTTTCAGATGTAGGTTCTGATGAACAGCAGGTTACATCTGATACATCCAACAGTTCCACTTCAAGCCCTAGTAAGGATTTAGCTATGAGTAAGTGTTTCATTGCTTCAATGGCCTAACACAGGGAGATATGTGTTTTAACCATAAAATCATAATGAAAACTGCCGACCCTGAATTTCATCTAATACAATGTTAATGTGTTCATAGAGATTTGTATTAATGCAGCTAGAATGAACAGCAAATAGTAGTCAGGGCAGACTGCTCCATCATTTAATGCACCCATGAGAGCTGTACAAATAACATGTCAGATCAAGCTGCCAGAGTTATTAGGATCGGGGAATTCACAGATCACCCCTGAGTAATACTTTGATAGACACAGCCATTAGTCTTTATTATTCAAATAGTGTATGAAAATCTCCCAGTCTTGTGAAAGTTCCAGATGGTAACAATTCCGTTTTATTCCATCGGATCTCGTGTGTCATTCTGCAATGAAGAATGATCTGTTTTATGGCCATAGCTATTGTTATCTTTTTCTGTAAAGTAGACTATAAATATGATGTTTTTTTATTTTTTTAAATGCTGTACTATGGCAATACAGAAATTGGAAATTTAATAATTTAAACACTATGACATAGCAACACAAATTTGTAGACTCCAAGGGATGTTGCCACACATCATAAAATAACATTGTATAATGACATTCATACAGTCACACACATTACTATTTAACGCTGTGTCATTACTCCACCCAATAGCAGACCTGCACAACTCACAAGTCACCAACTCCTGACCCCCTTCTACCACCCCCTGAGCCCCTCAAAACAGCGGGTTATTTTGTTCTCTTATTTGCATATTGGCACAGGGGGCAACCAATCAGCATTCTCCATAGTTTCCCATTGACAAGAATGGGATGCACTGCAAGTTAAACATAGAAAACACAATTTCTTATTTTACAAACAATATAGCTGTACTGATCCACACTAAAACTTAATTAATTGTAATATTGTATGCTAAAAACATGTTCCGGGAATAAAAGATCTTTCAAAATAATGTAATAATAAATCGATTTAAAGTGAAATACAACACATGTAACTAAATATAAGCTTGACTACTGCAACTTTTTGAAACTGAGAAACTTGTGCATATTTTGAACTCTTTTGTGTTTGTGTGGGCTAAAGTCGGCTCTTGGTTACTTTGTCAAAAGAAATATGTAAATAATCCTCATGCAATTAATACATTTATTTATATAGGTTATGATTTTCCTGCCGGTAGGAAGGTCATATATATATGCCTGCTGACTTCAGTGATTTACAATTCAGCCCTTTTAGTCTCTTTAGTAGCCTCCTTGAAGAAGCCACAATTATATCTCTAACCAAGAAACTCTCACGAAGCGTCCGAAATGTCATCCATAATTGTACTTCTTATATATATATATATATATATACTGTGTATATATATATATATATATATATATATATATATATATATATACTGTGTATATATATATATATATATATATATATATATATATATATATATATATATATATTAAAAAATAGACAGCTGGGTGAGATTTTTAAGTTGTGTGTTCTAGTTATATATAGAACTATTGTTCTCTTACAGATGTGGAGATTTTGTTGTATCTAGCACAAAACCTCGGCCAGGGTAATAACATGCATTTAACAAATCTGATAAGATCTTCTGCAGATTTAGTTAATCAATTGTCTTACCTTGTTTTTTCTGTCTCTCTAGCTCAGCTGTCTTTTTCTTCACTTAAGTCAGTGACTACAGCTATTGCTCTGGCTCACTCTGAGGAGAGAAAGCAGACTGTAGGATGGCAGGGTTGTAGTCTCCCAGCGGTAATACTTCACAGTATTAAGTGCAAAGGTGGTATTAGATTTGTTAAGTGATTTTTCACAGACAGGGATAGTTTGGGTTTCTAATTGATGTATATAATGTCTGTCCCATACAATAGAAGCATGTTAGTAATTGGCTTGATACGTCAAATTCTCTGTTATTGAAATAATTCAGTCAACAGAGTCTGTGGAATACTAATTTACGTTTGGACTTAAAGGTAGAAGATAATGATTAACGATGATTGATGGGGTTGTGGGATTAAACTGTAATGTGATCTTAAAAACCAAAGCATGCAATGTGTTTATTTTTTAATGGGTGTCTAAAGATTACAGTATATAAAGTACATGTGTAATATGTTGAGTGTTCAGATATAGAGTAATCAAACACTGGAATCTGGAAAATGTGATTCAAGTTTATATTTCCATGTAAACATTTCAAATTTGAAGGTGCTCTTCTAAACACATATTTGATTACTTTGTAAACCTTGAAAATGTATCTATTTCATGCATTTATTGTACCAATAATGATTATTTAACTCCCCAGTAATGTTCTTGAAGCTGACACCCTGGGATCCTTCAAGAAGCTGCTTGATGAGATTCTGGGATCAATAAGCTACTAACAACCAAACGAGCAAGATGGGCCGAATGGCTTCCTCTCGTTTGTAAACTTTCTTACGTTCTTATGTTCTTATTTGTTTTGTAAAATCTGTGACGCACCTACTGGAATCGCTTTGTCTCAAAGGAAAGTGTGTCAGATAAGTGATCCGGTCCAGTGACATTCTCATTCAGCTGCACAAAATGATCTATATTACACAGGTAAAAGGTGTATCTGTTGATCTGAAACACTGAATCTGGTTTCATTAATAGTTTTTGCCAAGGTCACTGTTGATGCGACTTTAAGATTACTCAGCGGAATTTAAAGCCATTTTGTGTTTCTAAAAACAGATACGATTTATCTTGCTTAGTATGACACAATCTTTAGCAGTAATTTAATACGATGTATATTTTTCAGTATATCATCATTATATCCACAGCAAAACACTTCTGACCTTCTTAAGCTGGCAGGAATGTGTTTTATGCATTGTGATTTATAGGATATCATTTGTATTAATCATACTGGTCCGACATTTCAGGAAATCATTTTTCTCCTGAACATTAACTAGTGTACAGTATATACATTTAAAAAAGAATAGAAACGAGTACTACATAATTAGATTGATCAATAGCAGTCAGTATTCTTGGTTGTGTTGTTTGTTTGTGTTGCCTAATTATTGTTAGGCCTCAATTCATGGCATTAATTAATAATTTGTAACCCTATATTTCAAATGGCAATGGATGATAATTGAGTTATCTTTTATTATGTTTTCCTTGTTATACAGTAGGAAGGAAGCAGACTATTCTCAGTATTTTTAAATTATATGTGGTAATTCTGAAGTTTAAAGCTATACTTTTTCCATTATTAGTGGGCAGTGTCATCTACTTGCCATTGTCTAATGCTGCAAGCACTGAATTTAGGAACACAGCCATGAAATCGTTGTCAGTCAATCTGAAGACTTGGTTTTTCCTGGCAATTGTATGATGAAATAAATAGAAAAAGACAACATGACATAACCAAAGTGATTTAACATTTATTTATCATGTACTTTTGTGAAACATAGCTGTCTGGCAGTGAGTGAGCGATATATTAAATGTTTTCTCAATGGTTATAAATAAAGAACAACAAAAAACTTAGGTGGTCAGATTTGGTCAATTGAAGACCTTCAGTTTTTAACACAATCATTGTATACATGTACCTGTACATAGATGAACATTGTACTGTGATTTTTTCTTTGTGAATTAGCAGTTATTTAATGTACTGTATAAAGCAATGGGTTTATTTGTCAGATTCCTCCCCTAAGGGGTTACACACTGAACAAGAAGCAGGTGGGTTCTTTGAATAAACCTAGGAGAGGTTATGAGCAGACAAACAACTTAATCTACAGATCACAGCTATATCACTTGTTTTGGTAGAGTGTTTTAAAATACAAATTAGCAGACTTGTACGACACGAGTCCGGGACTCAAACTAGAGTCGGACTCGAGTCACGGCCGCAAAAGACTCAGACTCGACCTTGTGTGACTCGGACTTGAACATTCGGGTTCCATGACTCGGAGACATTTCTATTACACAAGTACTATTACAGTTACTAGGAAACTGCACAATAAAAACCCACCCAACAAAACATTATCCAATCACTGGTTAGCCCTGTTGTCTGCAGCCAATCATAGTAAGAATAAGAAATTGGAAGCGAGTTAGATTGTAGCGTAAACAAATCCCCACATAAATCCAAAAGCAACAATTGCAGACCAAGTTTTTTTTTTTCCTCTTTTGCATTAAGTTTTATAAGGAATAAATAATGCCAACACGGTAAACAAGTAAGTAATTAGTACTTTAAACCGTGTTTTAAGCACTGTAGAAATACATTTCTAAAAAAGCATTCTTGAAAAATACGTAATTTGATTTTGTTGCTGAGCTCCTGAATCTCTGGAATGTAATGTATTTGTTTGCACGAAAACAATAGAACATTGGTCACCTTAATAATTTTGATCTTACTGAAAACAGAAATAAATGAAAAAAATAATACATCATATAAGTTATAATCATACTTTTACCTCTTCTTAATTAATATCAGAACGTCGCAGTGTGATTAAATATTCTGTGCTTTGCTTCTATTAATCTCCACTCGTTCCCAGCAAATGCCATCACTGTTTGCAAGCAACATCAATGAATTCACCTGGCAAATTCAGAGTAAAACTAGGCACTAAAGTCTCAAATCAAAAATTGCTTACTGTCAAACAGGCAGCTATATCAGACTGATATGACAGAAAGACTGATTGATAGCAAAAAAAGAATAACTTAATACCACTTCATTTACCAAAATGAAAATCATTTATTATGGATGCAAGATAAACCCATTAACAATACGCTGTGCAGTGTCAACCTAGAAATCTGCCTGTGTGAACTTCCATGGTTTTTGTTCCACTATGAACCTACGCAAAGGGGAAATACATAAGTATAATGTTTTTGTGTAAAAGAGAAAAGATAAAAAATACATTATACGAAATCAAATGAACTGAAGCACAATCTCGTAAATGCATCATCGTATTACAAACTTAATAAAAGTTCAAATGCAATGAAAGTGAAACATAATGCTTCTGCTTTGCAAAACAAATAATAAAAATAATACTACATTTAATATTTAAGAACACAGTTTATAGTTCTGGCAATGTCGAAATCAGATTGGCAGATTTTACCCAAATCGAAGTCAAAGTAGATGATATAGTCAGAGGTCAAAGGAACTTAAATTTTGTACCGGTGTAGTGTTATTTTCAGGTATATGTTAAAAATCACGGATTCTATCAAAGCGAAAAAAACAACATCCACAAACTTGAAGATCACGGATTCTATCAAAGCAAAATACAACATCCACAAACTTGAACTTGAAGTTTATCTATAAACTTGAGGTACATTCAAACAGTATTCTAGTTCCAAAAGACAATAGTGACAGGCAAGTTCAAAAAGGCATGCAAACAGAATAATCTAGCTAGAAAAAAATAAATCCTAAATCTTTTTTTTTTTTTGGTATTTTCTTTTTTATTTGTGCTTTTTTTCTAAGTGACATCAGACAACATCTGTTAGGTAAACTGTTCCCCCACTATTACCACTAGTTTTATGCATTGAAATTGATTTGAGTTTGTTTCAAGGACTTGGACCCTGATGACTCAGGCTCGAGGTTTGAGGACTTGACTACAAGTCTGCAAATTAGTCAAATCAGCAAACTGATAATACCAGTGAAATGATATAGCATATACAGTGGCTCTCAAAAGTATTCACCCCCCTTGGACTTTTCCACATTTTATTGTGTTACAACATGGAATCAAAATGGATTGAATTAGGAGTTTTTGCCACTGATCAACACAAAAAAGTCCATAATGTCAAAGTGAAAAATAAAATCTACAAATTGTTCTAAATTAATTACAAATATAAAACAGAAAATAAATTAACTGCATAAGTATTCACCCCCTTTGCTATGACACACCTAAATAAGCTCTGGTGCAACCAATTGTCTTTAGAAGTCATATGATTAGTTGAATGGAGTCCACCTGTGTGCAATTAAGGTGTTTCACATGATTTCAGGTTAAATACACCTGTCTCTGGGAGGTCCCACAGTTGGTTAGTACATTTCCTAACAAAGACTACATCATGAAGACGAAGGAACATTCAAAGCAAATCCGGAATAAGGTTCTTCAAAAGCACCAATCAGGGGTAGGATATAAGAACATTTCCAAGGCATTGAATATCCCCCGGAGCACAGTAAAGTCCATTATTAAGAAATGGAGAGAATATGGCACAACTGTGAATCTGTCTAGAACAGGCCGTCCTCAAAAACTATCCGGGCGAGAAGGGCACTAGTCAGGGAGACCACCAAGAGGCCTATGGCAACTCTAAAGGAGTTACAGTCTTCCACGGCTGAGCTGGGAGACACTGTGCATACGGCAACAATAGCCCAGGTGCTTCACAAAACTGGCCTTTATGGGAGAGTGGCAAAAAGTAAGCCATTGTTGAAAAAAACTCACATCAAATCTCGGCTAGAGTTTGCCAGAAGGCATGTGGGAGACTCTGAGACCAATTGGAAGAAGATTCTATGGTCTGATGAGACCAAAATAGAGCTTTTTGGCCTCAACGCTAAGCGCTATGTTTGGTGCAAGCCTAACACCGCACATCATCCTGAGAACACCATCCCTACCGTGAAGCATGGTGGTGGCAGCATCATGCTATGGGGATACTTCTCTGCGTCAGGGCCTGGAAAGCTGGTGAAGATAGAGGGCAAAATGGATGAAGCAAAGTACAGAGAAATCCTGTAGGAAAACCTGCTGAAGTCTGCAAGAGACCTGGGACTTGGGAGAAGATTCATCTTCTAGCAGGATAATGACCCCAAACATACAGCCAAAGCCACACTGGAGTGGCTTAAAAACAAAAAGGTCAATGTCCTGGAGTGGCCCAGTCAAAGCCCGGACCACAATCCAATTGAGAATATGTGGAAAGAAAATTGCTGTTCACCAAAAGTCCCCATCCAACTTGACGGAGCTTGAGCAATTTTGCAAAGAAGAATTGCAGTGTCCAGATGTGCAAAGCTGGTAGAGATTTATCCAAATAGACTCATGGCTGTAATTGCTGCCAAAGGTGCCTCTAACAAATATTGACTCAAGGGGGTGAATACTTATGCAATCAATTATTTTCTGTTTTGTATTTGTAATTAATTTAGAACAATTTGTAGATTTTATTTTTCACTTTGACATTATGGACTTTTTTTGTGTTGATCAGTGGCAAAAACTCCTTATTCAATCCATTTTGATTCCATGTTGTAACACAATAAAATGTGGAAAAGTCCAAGGGGGGTGAATACTTTTGAGAGCCACTGTACAGTAGCTGATCTCATGTTTTTTTTTTTTTATTAGTATTAAAGCAAACTTTCAGTATCAATGTACATTTTAATTTCTAAATGGTTTCACCTTACTTTGGTCTCAGAATACATAATGTAATGTTCCCCTGCACAATAAATAATTTTTTTCATCACGGTTGACATTCACAGTCGACACAGTAAGCAAATCTACTGTGACCATTGTGAATTCTCTGCAATTGGCAGGGGAGCCGAACCATTTACATAGAAATTACAATATTTTCCATCTATGACTAACTCATGAGAAGGAAATGTCAAAATCACAAAACACTAATAAGCATATCAGTTTTATCTTTTCAATCAACAAATGGAATCAACATTGTGTAATGTCTTTCGATTACCTGCTGTAGTCTCAGTTTTTATATTTTTATTTGAGAGAGAGCGAGAGAGAGGATATATTATTGATTATTTTAGCATTTCCCACAGAACCATTACTTTTCCTCTGTTTTCCTTCTAGTTGTGCATAGAACTGTTAAAATTAAAGACTCTGACAAGATTTAAATGACCTGACTCATAGGAAATTATAACACTTCAAAAGGGGTAGTGAAGTTAATCACATTACCTCATCCTTTAATGAAACAAAACATTAAGTTGTATAACATGCTGTGTTATATTTGTATTTGCTTTGCAGGTTCCTCCTGCTTTGCACCATAACTTCAAAAGGAGGGTGTGGCAAAGTGGTAAGTGGTAGCAGGTGTATAGCAGGTGCAATGCGGATACAGTAATTCCAAGAACACACAGACAACAAAGTACGGGTGAAAATGATTGATTTAATGGTGTATAATCCAATGGTCTGATGACCCGCCAGTAAATAATAAAGAGCTGGCAATACACAACAATGTGTATTGCACAGTAATAAAACGAAGGGTTGCATTCCCGCAAATAATAGACACGGTAGAAAACACACACAATTAGACACACACAATCACTGTTCCAAAGTGAGTGCTCTCAGTGCTTGTGGTGAAGTACAATATAATACGTGCTATTAGTGAAACAAGTGCTGATAACAATGTTTATTCGTGACGGTAGTGCAGTGGTGATCCGGTTTCGTGCTGGCCCTTGGCGACAGCTCCGGATCTGTGTTTAGCCGTCTAGTGATAACAAACACAGACAATTACTAAACAGACAAACAAATAAAACACTCACGAACTCCTTTCGTTAATTATTTTGGGCAATCTCCCGGTCCTTCCAGTTTCCTCGTAGCAAAACCCAAGCGAAGGAAAAGATTTACAATTCTCCAGCCCCTTTTATGCGATTATGCATGACCCCTTGGTAAACGATTGCAGCTGATTCTATTGCCTGCAGCTGCTACCTCGTTTACCTTCCAGGTCAATACATTCTCGCACTGGAGTCTCGTCTTTTTCCAGGCTGATTGACTTCCGACACAGGGAATGAACTGTCAGGACAACCTGTCCAAAGCCTTTCCCTTTCGCTACTTCGTATCCTCACAGGTCGAGAGGGAGATTTACAACCAGAACTCATTATATTTCCATCAGAGAGGGCAACTGAAAGGTTAAAAAAATCACTGTTCTGTCCTCAGAGTAACCCAAGCAACTTAAAAGTAGAAACAAAAAAGGTTGATTTAATGAATTTTTTTTTTTCTGCAACACTGTTGTGGTCCAGCCCCAGGTATAGGATCGCTTTGGGTGGCCTTAAAAGATTTGAAAGTTGAATGGATTAACTGTTTACCAGCTGCAGTCATACCCTTGCTGGAGCAACATCAGGATTTTAGTTCCAGCACAAAAATGCCAATACCTAACAGAAATCGTGACTGTCACATTCTCACTTGTGTCTGAAATATTATTTGATATAGTAGAAAAGCCCATATTACTATTTTTGCATTTTTTTTTTTATCCTGGTATTATCAGGGGGTTCTTGATTGGAATTCAAAGCTGTATAAACAGCTTTGTTAAAATAATGAAATAATAAATAATAATTAAAATGCTATTTATTGTATGACTCTCGATCTTTACCTTGCCAGTCTTTTTATTCTCTGCTTTATTTCCAGTTTCTGCAAGGCTATCCAGAATTAATAGAGCCCATCTTCATAAGTACAAATTGCAAATTTTGTTGTCATTCCTTAGGGGGAAATTCAATTGTCCCTGAAGATAAAGCAGGTAAGAAAACATTTGCATTACAAAGACCATAAAGGCTTGCTAGGAATTATGTGCGTATTAATAATACATTTCTCGCATGCCTTTCATTAGTTTGTCAATTATATGACTTTTAGTGAAGTCTTAAACTTGGGCATTATGAGAGGAGAAACGTAATGGTTTACTAAGAGCTGTTCATCCCCAGGCAAGCAACTGTTTCTCATCAATAAATAAACCTTGTACGACATTTTTAAAAGAGAAGTTTGAGCCATTGGGGAAAGTCATGTTTTGTTGCCCTAGGTTTGGTTAGTCTTGATTCAAAATACCACAGGGTTACCATTCACAATGCTATAAACACACAGTTCATACAGAGGGTGTACGATTGGGATTTAAAGGACAAAGTCCAAGTGGGAGAGTTGAGACAGCAGGCAGTGCAAGGGCTGAAAAGGATTGACAGCAGTGCACTACCGGGCAAGATTAAAGTCTGGTGCTTTCAGTTTGGTCTTCTTCCAAAGTTGCTGTGGCTGTTTACTATGTATGAGGTTTCCCTGTTAACAGTAAGACCGGAAGCCTTGATTAGTTCATACATTAGGAAATGTCTGGGAGTTGCATGCTACCTTAGCAAGGTAGCACTCTACAGTAAAGCTGCCAGTTTCATCTGTAACTGAGGAATTCAAGTGCGCTAAGGTTTGGCTAGAAATGACACCGATGGACTCAGATAAGAAGGTGACAAGCCTTTACAAACCTTAAATACAAAACAATACAAAAAAACCCTCTGATTTGTAAGTCAGAGCCAGCATAGTTGTATATACATATAGTAATGATGTGCCAAAGGGGAGCACTCTAGAACAAATATGCAGCATGAATTATACAATACATCTAGTGTATATAAAGACTGCTTACAAACAAACTGGTAAATATAATCACCAATAATTGAAAACAGGAAAATTAGGTAGCAGTCACTAACTTTAGCCTGCTAGCTTGAGAAAAAGCCTTCTTGTTCCTAAAAAGGAAACCTAATTTAGGTCCTAATTTTAGTACCAATTTATCAATAGTGTAATTAAAAGTAAGATGCTCACCAATCCATATACCCAAATATGTATAAAAATAAATGTTCTGTAGTAACTCTCCATGTGATGTAACAGTAGCCCAAGTCAGATTTATAATCATACCTCCTATTAGAACAGAACAGCATTGTTTTTGTCTTCAATACATTAAATAATAATCTGTCTTGAAATAGTCAATATTAAATGCAGGCTGCAAAGCCCTCTGTGCTTCCTATACGAAATATAATGCTGTATACAAAATAGTATTGTCACATATTACATATTACCCACATCCGATCCCAGGTCATTTATATAGAGGGTAAAGAGGATTGGTCCAAGGACTGAACCCTGAGTTATCCCCTTAGATAGAGGCTCAAAGGCAGAAATAATTCCATCAGCTCTTATTGCTTGTGTTCAGTCTTTTAGGTAATCCTTGAACCAATCCACAGCCCTCTCGCTCAATCCTAAACATCATTTTTTACACAGAACTGTATGATCTACAGAATCAAAGGCTTTAGATAAATCCAGGGACAGTTCACGTGTTTTTACACGACAGTGAGGCATGATCATTAATAACTGAAGTAAATTCAGCCAAAAAAATCCAGGCAATGTTGATATCTGTAATAGGTGAAATTATTGTCCAGTTTATATGAGCCAAAGAAAATATAAAATGTTTATCATTAAAATTCTTGAAAGTTATTTTATAGATAATTTTAGATTTAAGTTAAGGAATATGAGAGCATCTCAAATACAGTACATTTTGTTATGGTCGCTGTGACAGGGTGGCTGGGTGGTGAAGTCACAGCAGAAGCAGGAACAAAATAAACTGACACCAGGGACTGCAGTTAAAGTAAGAAAGACGGCTCGTCTTTTTATTTTTAAATAACAAAAATAAATAAAATGGTCAAACAAAAACACTGTGCTCACAGAGCAAAATAAAACAGAAACAGAAACAAGTCACGAACACAAAAGTAATAAATGCAACACAGGTCAGGCTGGGCAGATTGCCTTCACTGTTCCTATGTTTAATTTCTTTATCTCGTTTCTCCGTCACTCCTCTCGCTCACTTTCTCCTTCTGACACCCACCTCGAGTGCCGAGAGCTGCAGGCTTTTATTAAGGTGAACCATCTCCCAATTAGCAACAAAATTAATCCCGTAATTAATTCGGGAGATGGTTCACCTTCGGCACGAGTTTTTTTAAACTGTGGATGGGACTACCCATCCACACTAAACAAAATATAAAACAAAAACACGGCTACGCCGACAATACATAAATACAAATAAAACAATACAGAAATAATAACACACGGCGCCTCGCCGTCCTATAAATAAATAAATCATAACACAAAACAAATACAAAAGCACACTGCACAGGGGCGGAGGGGAGACCCCGATCTAAAAATAAAACGAACAAACACATATCAATAAGCAGGGCTTACTACCGCCCTGCTACAGTCGCTAAAAGCATTAGAGAATGTTCCAGCCAAGCTGTATTTAGAATTCTTTAATTGGTCTGTAAAACACAAACCAATTAAAGAAGATTCAGTTATATTTTTTTTGTTTGGAACATTTATCTGTTTGGTTATACCCAATGCCAGACTTGCATTAGATTTAGTCAGTCATAATTAAAATCACTCATAAGTACCAATTCACTAGTGCCTAAAAAGGCTGAGAATTTTGAGATAAGGCCTATAACAGCCTAATATCAGCAAAGGTTGTGTATGTGGCAAGTATAACTGCAAAACATAATTTAATAACCCTTTACAACAGAGTCTACTAGCTTAAACTCATCTTGGAAAAGGTCTTTTACATATATTGCTACTCCCCCACCCTTAGATGCCCTGTCAGCTTGAAAGAGCTTATAATTTTGAACTTGCAATTCATAATCAGGGATAGACTTCTTCAACCGGAGGCTTGGTGGTCTAGTGGGTAAAGAAAAGGGCTTGATACCAGGAGCTGTCCCTGGTCCTAAGCCCCACTCAGACACTGAGTAACTGTTTGTAACCCTCAGCAAGTCACTTATCTTCCTTGTGCTCCGTCCTTCGGATGAGATGGAAAAACAAGGGCCTATGGTAAGTTACTGCAGCTGTTGTTGATGCACAGTTCACCCCCTAGTCTCTAAGTCGCTTTAGATAAAAGCATCTGATAAATTACTTATTATTATTATTATTATTATTATTATTATTATTATTATTATTATTATTATTATTATTATTATTAATATTATTATTAATAATAATAATAATAATAATAATAATAATAATAATAATAATAATAATAATAATAACCACGTTTCAGTCACAACAGCACGATTAAGATGGTTCAACCACAACTGAAACAAATCAAATTTAACATGGACAAATCCTAGGCCACTATGCTTCCTAAAGTCAGATGGTAAAAATAAACAGTCAGGATCAGATGGACCTGGGTTTATTCCACATTCCCGCTTACCGGTAACAAAAATATACAAATTGTAAGATTGTGCTGTTTTGTATGCAAGACTGACTAGAGATAGTCAGTCTTGCATAAAGGACAGACCGTATAGTAACCGAGAATCCCTTAGACAAGATTACGTTTGAATTTGCATAGAATTTTACTTTTATATCTGTTATTCTTGTATCAAACTAATAGGTACATGAAAAAAATGTGACAAAATGCTTTGTGGTAATGTTTAACCTGGGATTAGTCTCAGTCTTAGGAATATGTACATTACAAATATATTTTAAGCATTAAAATAACAAGCATAAAAAACCAAAATCTTTGCAATATAGTCCAGTGGGAAATACAACCACGAAACTGCCAGTGTCCTTATTCTGTAGTCCTTTCTCTGCTGCCGCTGAATGCTCGGTAAATGTAGAAAATACTGTTGGTTACCTGAACTGTTGGTCAGATCAATGTTATATATATGTATATATTCTAAGTAGTACAAAAAGATATCACCTAAGACCATGATTGAAGTAGTTCTGGTGGAAAATGGATACTATAGTGTAACATCCCTTATAATCTGTGGCAGATGGAAAACACGCAGGTTCCTCTGCAATGGAATTAGAATCATACAGGTGCAGCATAGATAAAAATGTTAATTAAACTGCATTTATTAAAAAAAACAATCTTGCTCAGTAATTACTAAAGGCACTGTTCAGCTATGAGCACTAGGTATATTTTGCATGTGGTAAAAAATGCACCTTTGAAAAAAAAATTACTGGAGATACTATCTATTGTTGTATTGTTTGATTCTGTTGCTTCTGAAACTGTTTGAAGTAAAGTAATTTGTGTGTCATTTAAAGTTTCTACCCGTGCTATGATTCATTATGAATATTAAAATGAAACAACAAAATGTTATTTAATTGTTTATTGTGGCTTAATGTTTGGTATAGGATAGCAAAGCAAACATTTTAATTTGTGTTGGTTAAATAAAAAAAAAATCTATCATAGCTGTACAGCGTGATGTTTCTCAACCTCTGTGATATACAAACAGTGGGTTAACTAGTACATGGAGATAAACTTGGTTTACAAATTATTATTGTTGAATTACTGTGCACTGGCTTTCCAAATTGCATATCCACTTAATTACAAAAAATAGAGACTTTCTTTTGCCTGCACTAATCCATTTTTGTTTGTGTTTATCACAGGAATCCTTCCTATCCATGGGGAAGCAAGAATGTTCATGCTGCAAGGAGATAATTACTGTCTAACAGTGTCTGTGATACTATTGCAAGTAGAAGTCATCATATTGCCAATACCACCTGAATATAAATGTACTTCCCAAACCTGTCAGTGATAATCAAAGAGCCCTGATATATGAGGGCTTATCTCCAGGTGCCTTATGCAATGAACACTAATGAACCTATTGTCACAGGACTTTAATTGTGATATTCTAATATACAGTATCTCCTATGATATTGCGTCTAAGAAATGCTAATGAGAATAATGTGCAAATCAACCAATATGAATGCCATGAAGATTAGGGATGAAGAATATGTTATTTAACTTTCAAATCACTGCAACTGGCTAATAGTCTACAAAGGCCAATTAACACCATCCGTGTGTTTTCCTTGAAATGTACTGAACTTTTGCTAGAAAAATCTTTGGGAGGAAGATTATATAAAGCTTCATTTTATAGCTGACGGAATTTAAAATGGATCCACAATAGAGTCATTTACCCAGTGGGACCTTTTAATTAACCATGATGAAGGTCTTGAAAATAAACACATATTTCATTGGCAATATATTGAGATACATAAACCTGTACGACCCAATCCAATACACTTCCTTTTTTTTCCCTTTAAATCCAGCTAACAAGCCTCCATTCTGATTGTAATCTCATTTTAAATTTCGCAAGCGCCGTCTCCAATAGAAATGCAGGAATGTGCTGTCACTCAGTAGTTGGGGCGAGTTTAAAGTATTCAGAACGAATCAATGATAGATACAAGTCAGGAAGGCGGGACATTGCCCAGCAGCACTGGGAAATGTATTATTATTTTTGTAGTAGGTTTTATTTTTTAATGGGAAAAGGGTAAAGTCAACGTGAATAGATTAACCATCACATCAAATCAGTAGCACCCTGGCTGCCCACGGTGGCCCTAGTGAAAACATTAATGCATACTGTAACTTCCTACTGTTACGTATTGAATAAAAGAAAAAAAAGAAACTGCTTGTAATTTCAAAAGATCAAACTTCTTTTTATTTTGAGGACTTCAGGTGAAGGCAGGAGTGTAGCATGTCTTGTACACAGCATACGTTTTACTACACTGCTGTTTCCAGAAACTTCATCTGCTTAATTAACATAACTGTTCTAAAATGTATCATTCTATTACATAAACAGCCAATAGAATCAATATACATATCACCCAGATTAGGTGAACACCCAATAGTAGACTCCGTGCTTAACAAGGTACTTTTCAAAGAAATAGCTTTCAGCTTTAACCCTTTATACACTACACCTACGGCTTCATTATGACAAAATTGATACATTGTTAGTTGCTTCTCTGCAGCTTTTGGGAAAGTCTTTGTTGATGGACATCAATTCTAGTTTGTTCATGAGTTAAAGGTCATATGCCCTGAAGACATCATTCTTTCACCTATGTAACATTGCTAAGATCAAACATGGCCTCCCCCAATAGGATTCTATGAGATCGATGGATGCTCAGTAATCCTCAGGAATTTCAGATCAGGCCCTGTCCAGGCTGAACTACAGGTTTAGTATGTAGGATGGCTCTACTTTGAAGACTATTTGTTACTAGCTATAGAGTTATTTTAAGGTCTCCTTGTGCTGCATTGTCAGGGAAAAAGATACTGTTGTTGAATGTCACATACACTGTATTGCAAGACAGTTAAATATATGATGCTTTGACCGATTTTCAGTCCTTGACATTTGAAATGTTTAAATCAATCAATTTGGAATAAACTATTTAATTAAATTAAGTTAAGAACAAAAACTTTGGTGATATGTTTTGATTTTAAATAAAGTGTAAAAAATGTAAAATCAGTTGCAAGGACAGGTAGGCATTATAGAATATTTTCCATTTATTGTATTGTAATAGCTGAACACAACATTTAGGTCTGTAATCTTGGTTTCTTTTGTTTTTTTATTTTTTGGGGTGAATGGGGCTGTGTGGCAGTGTGGGCTGCAGACCAGGGAAATTAAACCAAAACTGAGGCTCTACGGGGCAAAACTGAGGCTCTACGGGGCAAAACTGAGGCTCTATGTGGCAAAACTGAGGCTCTACGGCGCTCAGTGTATTATTAATTACAAAAAAACAAACAGTTTAAACAAAACACAAAGAAACAAGCACATTCACCAAAACAAAATAAACACTAACAAATAATCATATTTATAAAACGAGTACTTCGCTTTCTGGTAGCATTCGCTCTCGCTCTTAACTCCTCTTAATTATCAATTCCCATAATGAGTTGGAGTGGGTCTTTTTATATTCTGTGGCTGGAGCCTTAATTACCCATTAAACAATTACCTTATTAAGGCTCCAGCCACTTTCCCATGGGTTTTATCGGGATGGGGATTTAACCCCATTGTGAAATATACTATAATGAAGTTAATCACCCAGAGGTGTGTATTTCTAGTTTGGAAATGTTAATAGCATTTTATTGCAGCTTTGCACTTGAGAAAAAGAACAAAAAAATCTAGCTCATTATGTCTTCCTAATACTTGTGTGTTGTTTACTGTGTATGGGGTCTATTTCAATGATCCAAAAAGTAGCAGATCTCAATAGTGCCACACTAGACAACCTGCTCTTTCACACACCCCATTCCACCCTGATATTCTATTGAGAAATGATAATAAAGAGATGCATTAATTACCACTGATTTATTATTATTATTTATTTCTTAGCTGATGCCTTTATCCAGGGTGACTTACAACTGTTACAAGATATCACATTATTTTTACATACAATTATCCATTTATATAGTTGGGTTTTTTAAGTGGAGAAATCTAGGTAAAATACCTTGCTCAAGGGTACAGCAGCAGTGTCCCCACTGGGGATTGAACCCACAACCCTCCGGGCAAGAGTCCAGAGCCCTAACCACTACTCCACACTGCTGCCCCCACTTCATGGAATGCCTTACCCGATGTTGTTAAATTTGCAACAAAGATGTAATCAGTGGTTTGAGCACCTTGTGTACATTACTGCTATTTAAGGATGTCAAATATTTAGATTTGCTTCTGTTGAGATATTTAAAACAGACCCCTTATTTGATGCTGGGTTTAGTCATTGTATTTAAACAATTTAGCTGTAGGTAACTTTAGTATAACAGTATTAGGGTCATTCACTTTATTGAAAAAGTAAGGACTGAAAAATGTTTAATAGTTCAAGAGTTAAATGTTCAAGAGTTTTGCAGAGCAATACTCTTATTTATGTATTTATATATAATATATATTTACAGATATTTATGTCTGCAATAATAGTAATAAAAAAGTAACTGGTTACTCACTCCAGTTCCAACACGACCCTCCTCCTTTCCGGGGCGTGACAATCACAACTGTCATAGACCCGCAAGCCGCCGCCCAACTGACTCAGGAGGTAGCAGGTAGCAAAAGCGGGCCATTTGCATAGTAGACCCCCTCAGCAAAAATGGGGGTTCTACTCCAGGTATTTTCTAGTGCCAAAACAGGATGTCAGCCTCAGACCGATCCTCGATCTCAGACAGGTGAACCTGTATCTGTCGGAGACGGTTAAAGATGCTGACTTCGCAACGGCTGTTGCAGCCCATCAGGCTACGTGACTTGTTCACCACAGTGGACCTGAAGGACGCCTATTTCCACATCCCAGTAAAATCAGCGCACAGGAAATACCTGAGGTTCGCCTTTCAGGGAACAGTGTACCAGTTCTGTGTCCTACCGTTCGGTCTCTCTCTAGTCCCACACATTTTACGAAATGCATGGAGGCTATACTAGCCCCATTGAGACTCAGAGGCATCAGAGTCTTCAATTATGTGGACGACTGGCTCATCTGCTCCGAGTGTCCAGCAAGGGCACACGAACATACAGAGCTCTTCACCAACCATCTACATCCATGCAAAGAGCCAGCTAACACCCACCCGGGTAGTAACCTATCTGGGGGTGTGCCTGGATTCAGGACACATGTTGGCTACTCTGTCGGACGACAGAGTTCTGAGAGGAACCGCCTGCTTAGAGCTGTTTCAGCTCGGCAGGGCACTACCAGTAGTGGTCTTCCAGAGGCTTCTGGGCTTGATGGCAGCAGCATCAGATACCCTCCCACTGGTTCTTTTGCATATGCGCCCCCTGCAGGTTTGGGTCAACAGCACGGCTTGTCAACCGGTTTTGAAATGCAACCTCCTGTTAACACTGTCTATCGGCACTCTCTTGGTGGAGACATCCGGCCCATTTACGCCTAGGTGTAGAGCTGGGCAGCGTCACCAGGAGAAAGGTCATCACCACATACGCATCCAACACGGATTGGGGCAGAGTGCGGAATGGCAGGGGCATACAAGGGTTGTGGCAGCCCCCGTGGGAGGGTCACCACATCAATATTTTAGAACTGCAGGCAGCGTTCCTGTCCTGCAGGAATTTTTGGAGCAGGTTTGGGGGAGACACGTGCTCGTCCGCACGGACAACACGACTGTGGTGTCCTACATTAACCACCAGGGTGGTTTGCGGTCACCCAGTCTCCACTGTGTGGGCTGCTGACCTCCTCTCGAGGGGGATCCCCAGCAGTGCAGAGTGGAGGTTGTGAGCCTTCATTTGCACCGTTTGCGCTGCTCCTGTTATGTCTGGAGAAGATCAGACAAGACCAGGCCAGGGTGCTCCTAATAGCCCCTTACTGGTCCAGGAGAGTCTGGTTCTCCTCCCTGATGCAGCTGCTGAACGGCCAGCCGTGGGACCTGCCGATGCGACACAACTTGCTCAGTCAGGCGCAGGGCACTCTGTGGCACTTCAACCCATTGAGCCTGTAGCTCTGGGTTTGACCCTTGAATGGCTACATTCGAACAGGGTGATTGACACCCTTCAAAACGCCAGGGCAGCCTCCACCCGTTCCCAATATGGGTACAAGTGGGGCGTGTTCCAGATGTGGTGCTTGTCTCACATGTCCTATGGCAGTTGTACTGCAATTTTTACAAGACCTTTTTGAGGAAGGGAAATCTCCTTCTACTCTAAAGGTCTATTTGGCAGCCATTTCGGTATACCCTATAAAGATCGATTCAGTCTCCCCAGGAGCTCATTTCCTGGTGGGGCAATTTTTGAAAGGCACCTTACGGCTTAGGCCACCGGTGAAGGATTTAGTTCCTTCGCTGGAGGTTAAATGTAGTGCTTAATGCACTAACAAAACCTCCATTTGAGCCCATTCAGCTGAGCTGAAATTCCTGTCTTTCAAGACAGCGTTCTTGCTTGCCATTACTTCAGCTAAGCGGGTGAGTGAAATGCAAGCATTTTCTATTTCGAAAGCTTGTCTAATTTTTTTCAGAGGCCAGAGCGAAGGTCACCCTTCGTACTAACCCAGCTTTCCTGCCGAAGACCATCTCGGCTTTCCACATTAATCAGTCGGTGGAATTGGAGGCTTTCCATCCCCCTCCTTTCCAATCTGACAAGGTGCCAGGCCCAGTGCGGGCGTTAGCATACTATGTGGAGAGGACTAAAAGCTGGAGGCAGTCGGAGCAGCTGTTTGTTTGCTACGGGGTGAAGTCCCAGGGACAGGCTCGTCTAAACAGCGTCTGTCAAATGGTTAACAGGCATGGTACAAACTGCGTATGAACTGGCTAATCCGCCCCCGCCTGAGAAGCTCACCGTTGCACCAGGGGTCAGGTGACTTCATGGGCGTTGTTTCACGGTGCATTTATCCAGGACATATACAGTGCAGTAGTGTGTGCTTCCACCCATACATTTGCCAGGTTCTATCGGCTGAATGTCGTGGACCAGCAGAATCCTGGTTTTGGCACAAGAGTACTGAGGGTGGCTTCCCAGTCCACCTTCACGTCACAACATTAGAGGTGAGTCCATTTTAATGTTATGTTGGAACATTACTGTCACACAAGCGGTTACTAGCTTGTAAATTGGGTTGTATGCCATGTCCTTGTGACAGCTTGTGTATACTCACCCATTTTGTAATGGTTACTATTCCCTACTTGAAAGGGAATGTTAGGTTATTATCATAACCGGTTGCCTGAAATAGGAATATTAACCATTAACTTCGGGGTCGCGGCGTTCATGGTCATAATCTTGAAGAACATGACTATGATTGTAGGGTCGCTGCTGTTTTATGGTTGCGGGGCGCAGCCTCAGCAGCACCACCCTGCTCTAGCGAGAATCTTTGGCATAGAGTTTTTCAGTTCGGGTGTCTTACAGCGAAACACCCATTTTGTAATGTGGTCGTCTGATGGAGTCCCAGGTAAACGGTGCCTCAGGTCATCACGTAGGGCAGTGGGGATTGGAACCGTCCGAGTCACCGTGTGAGTCAGTGTAAGGGCTTGAGCCAAAAACTCAAGGACTTGGACCATTTGGTTTTTCAAGTCTGTAATATCCTGTGCCTGTCTCGAGTTGCCGCGCACGCCTGAGTCGTGCTCGCAGGGGACGTTGTGCAGGACGTGCAAGCGTGAAATTTAGCCATGCTTGATGTCTCTATGGCCCAGAGGGCATTGTTTAAACACCGGAGGATGTAAACCTGTGCATTGAAGCACTCAGGCACCAAGGGTGCAGAAGCACCAAGGACACTGAGTGAGGTAGAATAGAGTACTGGTGCACCGAAGGATCGGGGCACTGAGTGAAGGTGTTATCGATGTGCTGGGGCACCGAAGCACCGAGGCATGGAGCGTCTAAGCACCGAGGGCACAGACAGACGCCTAGCCTTAACTGCGTGTAGTCAACACAACCTGGGGTAGCACATGGCATCCACTGGGGTGGACACACAGGCTTGAGTGGCTGTGGTAGGCAATCAGGAGAGCAGTACAGGGAAGCGCTTTGCAGTTTTTTTTTAAACTGCAAAGGCAGTAATAGGAAAAAATACAGGCCCCCACACACAGCAGTTCAGCTATGGGGGAAAAACAGTCACCACGCCAGACGGGTGAACTGTAATTTTTTTTTTTTTTTTTTTACCAAACGCACCGAGTAGGCAGGCTGAAAATAGCCGGCGAATTCAACCCAAAAGCAGGGTGCAGCAGAGCTGGGTCCCGGTGGAGGATCCCGAGTTAATTTCTTTTATTTTTTTTTTATTTTTTTGAGCTGCAATAGCAGAGAAAAAAACACAGAACAGCAAGTGCTGTAAGGTTAGAAAAGCAGACTACAATCGCAAAGTGATGTAGGCTTTTGAAAAGAAAAAGCTTAATCACAGCGCAGTTGTGCAGCGTTTATAGCTCAGTTCAGAGAAGCGGGGTTTCTGATTCCAGGGAAGTGGCAAGCCGACTTCCAGCAAAAATTTGCAGGCAATAAAATTGCAAGCAAAAACTCGAGAGAGAGAGCTGTTTCACACAGGCTCAATCACAGCAACTGGACAAGGGTGTCTAGCCTGGACTACGTGCAGTCACACAACCGGGGCAGCACGTAGACTACAGCAGGGTGGAGCATTGTCTACAGGCAGAGGGCATCGAGGCACAAAGGGCGCAAGCACTGAGGGTACTGGGCAAGGGTGCCTAGTCTGCAGACAAGGGGCATAGAGAGCACCACGGGCAGCGAGGGCACCGATGCAGTGAGACAGTCCGGTGGTATTGACTCGACAGTGGGGCACGGCAGAGCCGGGGCCCAGTGGAGGAATCATGCCTCTTTTTTTAAGCTGAAAATAGCAGAGGAAAAGACACAAAACAGCAAGTAGCTGTAAGGTTTGTAAAGTAGACTACAATCTCAAGCGATGTAGCTGTTGAAAGAAATAATTAAAACAATAGCGCCGTTGCGCAACGTTTAAGCTCAGTCTTCAGAAGCGGAGTTTCTGATTCCGGAGAAGTGGCAAGCCGACTTCCAGCAAAAAATTGCAGGCAATAAAATTGCAAGCAATAATTGCAAGGGAACTCAAGAAAAACTTGAGTGAGAGCTCTTTATACAGACTCAATCACAGCAACTGGACAGGTTACTTACCTTCACTTACCTGATGTGAGAAGCAAAAGAGGATGTGAGCTCCACTGAGTGACTACTTATTCCCTCGTTAGGCGGCACCGAGGGCGTCACTCCCCGGAGGGGCCTATCGGCAGCTCTGACATAAAATGCTCAGTAAATACCTGACCTGTGGCAGGCATATCCCAAAAGTATTGTTGTTGGAACCAGGTCTAAACTATGTGCAAATTACATGGTTGACTATAAATACAGCTGAAACTACCAGGGAAGCAGGTAAAGAAAAGAGAGAGAAAAAAAGAGAAATAAAAGAAATATGCACTCTATTTCTATGTGGCCAGACAAAGAGAGAGGAGGAGACGTCCCCAAATATTTAGAAGTCATCTGTCTTTTCTGAGCCTGTCTGACACAATGTATGCAGCAATTTTGCCTCAACAGACAAACAATCACTGACACCTGCCAACTGCTTCAGGCTGACCTGGAAGGAGACATGCGGAGAGCACACTGTTTGCCTGTAGCACTAAGGGTACCCACTCCATTAACATTTTATGCCACTGGCTTGTGCCAACAAACTGTGGGTTACCATAAAGCCATAAATATTTGCGACCCAAAATATTTGGCGAATCACACCCATAAAACCTATTTTGCTCCAGAAATGTTGGCTACCTGTTGCAATATACGAAGTATCTATTGTTACTGGAATTAGATTTTGTGCCAAAAATGTTTGCGTTATTTTTTCATACACGAAAAACGCATAATAAAAGGCTTGCAAATACTTATGGCTTTACAGTATACTACAGACATGAGCCATTCGGCTGGATCATGTGCAGTGCGAGATGTACCTGCAGCTTTAGTAAAGCGGGCAGGAGAATTCATCCATTTCTCTGTCTCTCACTAGCTGCAACAAAATACACAGCAGGGTTTTCATGGGAGGTATGGGTTTCCTGGTGTCCTGGGAGCCATCGATTGCACACATGTGCAGCTACGTGCACCAACACAGAATGGGCACCTCTACATAAATCATAAGGGGACTGTGACCCAGATGGCTTGTGGGTGACATCAGTTATACCAAACAGAGGTATAACCGTACCTTTAAATGTGCTTGTAATTGAGCGAACATTTGGAATCCTCAAAACGCGATTCCGATGTTTGGATGTCACTGGGGGAACACTACAGTACAGTTAGCAATATCATCCTGGCTGGTTGTGTTTTACATAGCATAGCTCTCCGTAATGGATGTGATGTTGAACTACAGAGGAAAGATTACAGGGTTTGAGGGAAGCAGATACTGAACTTGAATCCCCAGTGGTGGAGGTTGCTTATGCTGCAAGTGCCAGGCAGGTCAGACAAAACCTTATACATTACTTTTTTTTTCATTTCGTAGCCTTGCTTGAGGGGCTTGGTCATCCTCCTCACTTGGGCTGCTGGACATTTTTAATTTATTTTCACTTTTGTCTCCTTCCTTCTTTTTTTTGGTTTCAAAATGCCCTCCATTCGCTATCGCAGATGCACAGGTGCTCTTAAAGGGAATGTTGAATCCTTATTGGTTGTAACCTTACTCGCCCACTGTGCTTTGATTGGCTGGGTGCGTTTGCTATTTGATGTGAGTTAACCCACGCATGAGACCAGACATCTAAATCACGTTTTCGTGCGCTATCACGGCGGTTCGGGAACGCTATTTATCTGCAAACAGCAATAATTAATGTTATTAGATCTTCATATCTAACATATTTTAAATCCCATTTCTATTAACATTGTTATTGATCAGAAATGTAAACACGATTAGGCACACGATTAGGAAGTCTTTGTAGAATCTGAATGTGTGTGGGAGTATGACTACTAATTCTGTAAATCTTTCTTCTACATCATATTGTTAGATGCATCCAGAAGTGAAGTACAGGACTGCAAGGGGTTACCTTTACATTATAGAGCAGTGGTTTATATATTTAACATAGTGTTTGCATGCATTCTGCCGTGTCTTCTGAGATGTATTATTTAGTAAATTGTGTTCATTTACTAGACCAACAGGACATATTGGGAATGTGTATGTAATGTGCCTCCTGGATGCAGTTAAAAAAAGTCATAACATCTACCATCTACAAATCTGTGATCATGATTATTACAATCCATAGATTGATATAGTGTAAACTATGGCTGTCTATCGGGTGAGAAATTGGTCCCTCCCTGGAATTTTTTTAAATTTGAATGCAAAAATATAAATTTTGTTCAAAATTGGTAGGCAATATATTAAACTTAAGTTTTATGGTAAACAGCCATTTGCAGAATGAAATGGATACCCAAACTCAATTTAGTTTTAACTTTTTTTTGTGTGTGTTCGTTTTTTGTTTTATTTTGTTTTACCTTTGTGCAACATTTTACAGGGTTCTTATAGGATAATAAGTAACTTGCAGAAGATTAATGTCTGAATAACAATGTTTTGTTGCTTTACATTAAAAAAAACAGAAATTAGTAGCCATTATTATTAACTGGATAAACTTAACTAGACCTCTATATCTCAATTAGTGCTCTGAATTACCTTTCTATATGGGTAAACATTGTCTTATGTAATTTGATTTTAACCATCATACTGTCATCAACAGGTTTGTTAGATCATTATAATTTTTTTTAATATATCTAATTATTTTTAACCAGCACATCCCAAAAGGATTTAAAACATTTAAAGTACTGGTAGCACAAATACCTTGAATTGTTTATCAAGGTGCTTAAATTTGCTGCCTCCCTTTAAAAATATCTTAATATTTAAAAATCCTGTATTACTTAATTCAAATGTAATATAGAATATTGAAGCCAGAGAAGAGATATGAAGTCACAGCCCTCAGGCACTTGCTGTACAATAGGGCTAATTAGCCACCTATAACTTGAGATGTATGCTAATATCTGGCTTGATTACATCCTGCTGAAAAAGGTTCTGGTGCCAAATGAAAGAAATTAAGATTTGTATTTCAATGTGACATAATTAAAAGGAAGGAACAATCCAGAAAATGGTAGCTAGTTCCATGGATTTGGTTGACTCACAATTTGTCAAAGGGATTGGTGTTTTCTCTTTACTACAGCACAAGGCAGAGTTTCAAAGGTCATACTGGAAAATCAGGATAGAGTCTCCATTGCACCATTTTCTGTCTGTAGGATTGGTGTGAACCTTTCAATTGATCAAGCCAAAGCTAACTAAACTGCTGAAAACAGATAACTTCCTACTAAGATAACCTTTTTGCAGTATAGCAATCTCATTCACTAACCGCAAAAAGGGCCTCCTGGCAACCTGCAATGATTGATCTCGCAGACCAGTCAACCTCAGCAACAGTGTTTTCAAGTTTTAACTGGATTATATACAGTAATATGCACAGAGTGTCAGATGTTTTTTGAAGCAGGCAGCAGGTTCCTTATTAGACAATTGTTCATGTAGAACTTTTTTTGACATTTAGGCAATCGGGCCACAATTTCCCCCATATCTTGTTTAAAGTCACTGGTTTGATCCCACTCCAGGCTGCAGCAGTGTTGTAAATTGCATCCTTAATGTTGTATGTGTGCCAGAAGTTCTTCACAGCATTTATGTAATCTGTTTAAATTTCTAAGGACGCGCCTGGTGTAAAGCCTTTTCAGCTGCATAATTGACCCTTGGTCCAGTGGTTGCAAAAGGGAGTTTGTATTCTAATTGGTCCACAGCATTAGATAAGTAGTCCTTGTGGGAACGGGCATTGTCAAGCACTAACACTGCCCATTCTGGCAAATTCTTAGATCACAAATAAGCGTTGATGTGTGGAACAAAGTGGTGCTTCAAGCAATCCTCAAACATATCTGCAACCATCTAAGATTTTGAACTGAACAGGCAAGTTCGCTATGTTTGTGATTTTAAAGCATCAAAGATTTTTTTTCTTACCAATTACCAGCGGCTTCAACTGTCCTCCACCGTTGCATTTGCAAACAGTAAGAGAGAAATTCTGACCTTACTGGCTTTAAATCCAGGAGCTGATTTCTCATCCTTTGCTTCCAAAAAAGTCTGGTTTCATTAGCATTGTAGATTTGCTTGGGCTTATAATCTCGGACCTCTTCTAAGAATGTTGCCTTATACAGACCAATGCTGTCGTCAGCTGATCCTCTCTCCCTGTGCATAGTTCCCACATGTATTCCATGCCGCTGTTTGAAGCGGTGTAGCCAGCCTTCACTTCCACAAATATCTTCAGTGTCAGGCGAATCAGCAGTAAGGCACTAGAAAATTACACAAGCCTTTTCAATACGTTGTGGTCCATCCACAAGGGATATTGTATTTTCTTTAATTCATGAACCACAAAAGCAGTGCTTGTTCCATTTTCCTCTCTTAATCCGTTTGCACTGTACACAATCTATTGTCTCAGCTGCCATCATTAATTATTTCTCTTTGTTCTTCCAGTCGTGAATTGTTTGAACGCCACATCCTAACTCTTCAGCAACTTTTCTTTTTACTTATTTGCCTCTTTTAATACGCTGAACAGCAAGTAACTTTTGGCTGATAGAAATGGAGACCTGTTTCCTTTTGGAAGCCATTTCCAATGAAAGTGAAAGCAATTTTAGTACAGTAACTACAATACAATACTGTCCATTGTTTTGCACTATATTGTAATCAATTTAATTGCATTCAATTAAATGCTGACCGTCCAATTTCGCACAGATACACTGATTTCTGCACTAATAAAGCGCGCAAATACCCGCTTCCGCGTAGATCACGTGATTTCTGCACTAATACATTTTGGTAATGTACTGTATTATTGAATTATTGAAACATGGTTTAACAGGAGTTTACTGTAAATCATTGGTGGATATTGTCATGCATTTGCTTTTGCCATTATTTAACTGAGGCGACGGTGAAATACATCCACACAACAACAGATAGTAATTGCAATGATGAACCGATGTTTACTCTCAGACTGGTTGGCAAAATCACAGTACCTTACTGTAGGCAGTAACAAGTTGCTCTCTCCAGCGCAGAACGGGTCTGTGTCCACATCCGAGCCATAAGCCTATGAGCATTCAACTGACTATAACTAACATCAGCATTCTCTATTCTATTCTCTATTCTATTATCCCATTGGATAGTAATTGGATAACAGGCAGGAAGGACCAGTACCGGTTTCAACACAATAACAAACCCCCCAATCAACAAACCCTTTGTAACAATATAAATGCACTTTAACACATTAATAAAAACAAATTAGTTTTAAATCTAGTCTTCGTCTATAAAATTAGATTGGTAAAAGAAATTAAAAGATTAATGTGATCATTAAAAAGGATGAGTGTATCTTCTTGGTAAGCTAAGAGGTAACAGGATTGTGTCACATGCCATCATATCAAGAAAAATGTTCTACTTAGTGAACATTATAACTATGTATTTTATGCTTGTAAACTTTGTAGCGTCAGGTGGGCTCCTGTTATCTTTTATACAGAAAGTGAATATTAAATGGTACATCAATCAAATAAACCAAACTTACGGTAACATAGAATTTCATACTTTATTCTTCTGCATTTCCTGAGCATCACCCCTACCTAGTTTTTTTCAGAGCAATAATATCAAGATCAGCTATTTTACACAACTTATGTAATCGTTGAATCTGATTCCTTATTTAATTATATAGCCAGTATATAATTCCAGCATGTACCTATCTGTGCACTGAACCATGAGGTTCTGCAATGAAAACCATCTTGGGGATTGTCACCTTATCCTCAGCTATCGACTGGGAGTCATGCTATTGCCTAATATAGTATATTCTGGTATTCCTGAAATGAATACATTAAATAGGGCTACTGTATAGTGCACTAAAGTGTGTGTTGCAATGCAAACAAACTTCAATTTATTTTACCATGAGGGTGGGACCACCAAGACCAAGGTTGTTAAAACAATCTGACATTTGACCGAGTGTTTTGTGAAGTTGGTTTTGAATGGCAAACCACATGGGGGATAATTACCACTCTGCTGTGCAGAACTGAATTGATAAACTGAACAAAGCAGCAGAATAAAAAAGACCTGGTAAACAGTTAAGGCCGAAATAGGGATAAAATAGCGTCAGAGCATTTTTTGTTTGTTTGTTTTTACAACTTTATGATTTTGCACATTTAACCTGAAATGTAATGTGAGTGCCGTTGCTCAAATACTTGCATTTATTACAGTGTTTATCTACAGGCTGGTTTATCAAAAGTACACATTTTTAGGACACGTTTTCAATCCCAACTGTCAGTTTCTCTTGAGTAACCTAAATGTATGTCTCACTATTTCTGGGCCACGGTATAGTAAATATTATACACCTCATCATGTTCAAGAGAGTGAGCAGAGTTTGGCTGCCTGAGAAACAAATAGCCACACCACAGAAAGAAGCTCAAGGGAAAATACCATCTGACAAAAGAAACCTAAAAGATAGCACTTTATATTACATGGCATACATAACCATGAAATAACACGGTAATAATCTCTTGTGTTCTTACATTGTTGAATAAGCATGTGAAATTGGAAATTGCCTGTGCCATAGGATCTGTTTGGTTATTACACAGTTATTACAATGTGATTGCATGGCTGTTCATACCCTGGAATATAAAGTGCTACCAAGAACAAAAAAAACAATACTGAAAAACTTTTCTAAAATTCCTGAAGTTGTTCATATGGGGGGGGCTGAATCTTTCGACGATCCCCATAACAACCGAGTACCCTTTCACAATTAATGTCTATCACATAGTTTGCTTTCTCCCAAAGGGACAACTCTGGATATGCTTCTTTGAAAAAGTCTAAGTCTAAAAATATTCCCAAGCCATTGCAGACATGCCGGACTAGCACAGCCAGGGTTTCATTTGAATTCAGTAGGATGTTGTTGGTGTCAATCTGTGTTTTCACTGTCCTCTAGTCCATAGCTACATTAATGGATAAGGAAGTCTGTTTGGTACCTCCAGCGCAAGACTGTACATTTCTGCTCTGTAGCCTCACTGATATATGGTTAAACTATATATTAAACAGGAAGTCAGTACACTGCAATTACAAAATACATACATTATTTGTAACTACGCTGTTATTTTACAGGGGTTATATATTAACTTACAGTATATTAGAATACTAAGTACAGAAGAGTCAATTATCCAAACTAATTGAGACAGATACTAGTTTGAAAAATCAATTTGTATGGATAATTGAACAGGTATTAATACCAATTACTGTACCTGTAATAATGTCTAGAATAAAGTTAACATTAAGTACTTAGTACACAAGTAGCTACTGATGATAAATAGCTAGTAACCTGTTCTATCACATTAATCATACAAAATTACAAAGCATTACAAATCATTAAATGAATGCAATTCAGTAAAACTTTAACACCTACAGTTAAGGTAATGAAAAACTGTAATTAAACGTACCATATACCAAATTTTGAAAATCATCAAAGAATACAATTCAGTACAACTCTGACACATTACAGAACTTCAGGAATCATTAAACTTCAAAAATTCGGTAAAATGTTTCTATACTTTGATACAGTATTTGCTGTTAAGGCATTGCAATATCGTGCAATTGAAATTAATAAAATAAAAGTTCTTAGCTGCTCAATAACATAGACAGGATCTCCAGCCCTTACTGATGAAATAGAAGAAAAATCAAGAATGAGGTGACTGTTTTAATTTGCTTAACTGCAACAATTTAAAGCACAGAATGCTTCATTTAATGTTTTGGTGGTCTGAATAATTCTGTCGCCTTCATTTGCCTCAGTTTGCTGGTCCTTTTTTTGGCAGCTAAATCTCGTAGCCGTTTTAGCAGCAGAAGCTGTGTGCGTAATACCCCACACGTAATTCATCACGTGATTACAGGTGCGTTTGGTTGATTAGACAGTATGGTTGATTTAAGATCGGATAATTGACTCTCTACTGTACTGACATTGTAGATGTAATACAGGCTCAGCTATGTTTTCATTGAATAGAAAAAAAAAACTATTCTCCTAATTTGCTAAACTGTTGTGTGAATTCTGTGGTAGTCAAATTAATTTAGGATCTATGCCAAATCTAAGCAACAGTAAAGAACATAAATGTCAAAACAATCACAATTTTATATAAAAACAAAAGATGACAATAGCGACAGGAACAGAAAGGAATATGCTTTTTACCTTTACAGGACGACTACAGAAAGATTATCCCAGACAAGCTGCAATATTTGTCTCATGCAGAAGACCTTCACAAAGGGGAATTGATTAAAATAAAACACACCATTTATAATACAGAAATTGTGTCAAGTCATTTCAATTTGCTTTTGAACTTTTGAATGAAATATTAAATGGTATCCAAAATGCATACATTATATGTTTTTTTCATATTTCTTTTTTAAGTGAAGCTGAAACATATTGGCTGCAGCATCTGCTTTAAGTAGATGAAAGTGTCATACATCCTGCCAAAAGGCCTTTGAAGTTGGTCATTCAATCAAAACTCCCAAGCAGCTTTGGAGAAGACACTGATTCATTTGCTGAACTATCACTGTACACGATTGATAGCAAATGTCTAGAATAGGCAGCCCCTTTTAAAATGTATTCTTCAACAGAAAGTCTACAGAATTGTGTAGATTGTGTTGATTTAAGGGGAAACATGGCAAAATGTGTCTTGTAAAACAATCCAGCCACCTACAGATTATTAAAAAAAACTATAATTTCCACTTTTTATGTAAATATAATAGCCCTCTCTTACAGAAACAAATATATTGCAATATATTGGATGAAGTAGTGTCATATATTGACAGATATCTTACAATATACTGTAAACAAATACTGTGAGATATTATATTATAAAATGCTTTCTAGTCGTATATTTAAGATCTTTATGAATTACATTGGAATATGGAATATAATTAATGAAATATACTGATGAATACAGTGAAATTCATGGTATATATGTATTTGACTGATTATGTATCACATTACTTTTTCAATACATCCTGAATATAATAGAATTATAAATCTTATTTTCAATATATCCCAAATTATTGAAAATATAAAGGTAAATATATTGCATATCCTGTGGTAATATATATATATATATATACCATCAAAGCCTTAAAGAAACAGTGATACACGCTCTATTAAAACCATTTTTTTTATTGCATTCAGTGTATACACTTACAGTACAACAATGACACAAATACACTATAAAACTGGATAGATAAACAATGCTTTCAAAGCACAGACATACTCAGTGCTATACCTTATTTTTAGGGCACATGGAAATGCACTGTTTGTGCTAGAATTCAAACAGACATGATCTTTTTGGGTATAATAACATTTTCTGCAAACACTGCTCACCGAAAGCATACACACAATACACACATTTTTTTCATTAAGGCAGATCAACCCATTAGCAGTAAATGCAATTGACAATAAACATAATTCAAATCATCTAAGAAAAACACCAAGGGCCCAAATTTCGAAAGGGGGTTCATTTTTCGGTGGAAAAGGCAAAATGCGCTGAATTTTTCCAGGTTAATCCGTTAAAAAATATCCGCCTATTTTCTAACATGCGCCTCCGTTTTATTCGCCGGCAGATAACATTTCATATAGAATTTACTGCGGTTCTAAATTAATAATGAGCATTTAAACTGATTTATCTGGCAAAATAATACTTATTTTTCAAATGTGTTGGCAAATGCTATGCAAACACAATTGAAAATAGTACCAAACCAGCGGAAAAAAATTGTCAAAATGCAAATGCACACAATACTAGCTGTAAAGGCAAAAAGGACAAATTCGTGCTTACGGAGCTTGAGCAGATTGTGTCATTCATAGAGACTTATCTGAATCGTTTGTTTAATTAGGACAACATAAAACAAACAAAAATGTTGCAGTTTTGTTTACATGCCATTTTGTAGCGATGAGATGCACTCGTGGAATTCAATGATATGACGGCAGTTCTGGAAAGATTTAATAAACCAATCAGTGTCCCTCAAGAAACTCTCACAATGACAAGTCGCTTTTGAAAAGACTGAATAAACCTTTTAAATTTAAGTTTGATTATGATGATTTATCAGGTAACAAACCAGTACTGTATACGCTGTGAACGAAATCACTATCGGTGCCAAGAAGGTGTCCTCTTAAGTGAAGTTCCTGTTCCTTTAGCCGGTGTATTTGCAATGGACAAAATCTGTTCCCTTAGGCGAAGTGTTCTCTTAGGAGAGAACACTTCGCCGGTTCAGACAACCCCCAACATACAGTCTGGCTCCATAACTACAAAAGATAGTCTTTTTAATAATGTATACATTATAACCTGACAAATTCCATTATGATATTTAACTATACCCACAGGTTGGACAACAGCTTTTTAGGATTATTTTGTGTGATTTATTTTCGTTGTTAATGTATTGACTTCAAATTATTAAAATATCCAACCTGGTGAGTTTTAAGAATTTAAGGGTATCTGCAAACATGGGTTTAAAAGTGTAAATTAGGAGTAGGGTCGCCATGGACAGCCAGGGCTGGAATGTGTTTAAAATGTTCTGGAGGGACAGAGACTCCTATTGAAATGTGTTTAAAATGTGTTTAAAATGTTCTGGAGGGACGCAGACTCCTATTGAAAGGTGTTTAAAATGTTCTGGAGGGACAGAGACTCCTATTGAAATGTGTTTAAAATGTGTTTAAAATGTTCTGGAGGGACGCAGACTCCTATTGAAAGGTGTTTAAAATGTTCTGGAGGGACAGAGACTCCTATTGAAATGTGTTTAAAATGTTCTGGAGGGACGCAGACTCCTATTGAAAGGTGTTTAAAATGTTCTGGAGGGACAGAGACTCCTATTGAAATGTGTTTAAAATGTTCTGGAGGGATGCAGACTCCTATTGAAAGGCTGCCATGCAGTCATAAAATAGCATCAGCAGTTTCACCTTCAATTAAATATATTCCAGATGGAGACCACCCAAGACAATAATTCTCCTGTTCATGAACATAGAGAGATCATAACTTATTTAAACAGCACCAAAAGGACTTACACATCTCATTTAGTGTGTCCTGTAACTAGATATGGATCCAACAGAATCTCTAAGGGATCAATCTCTATGGGATGAGCCATCATCTCAGAGATAAGGAACCACAGCAAACATTTTTGATGAATGGTTCTTCACAACTCTGACTTTTCAAAAACTTTTCTTTCAGAAACTGTGAAAGATTCCATGCAGAGACAAATCCAAGCTGCTGGTACTGCAGGATGTGGTGGAAGTCTGCGTCCTATTAAGTATGTTATTACACAATAGCATCGAACAAAAAATGTATCCGGGCTGAAAGATGTAAAAATCTTTCCTTTGTTTGATGAATGCACTCAAAGAGTGACTAACTGTTTTGTGGCATGTGGATACATACTTAAGCATTAATACCCGAGGAAGCTGTTTTGCCATCTTGTTATGTTGCTGGCAATACATATATTTTTTTTAAAATAATTTGTTAATATAAAATACAGCAATACAGTTCTTCATTTATGTGTTAAAGTCTTTGTGTTTTTTTTAGCAGTACAGTTAATTCTGAAACCAGCTTATTTCTTTCCAAACATTCTATTTGTGTCTATACTTAGGAGTCCATTTCAGTCCAAAGGTAGTCGATTAGCTTTAGCTGCTAAACGACAGGGAGGAGCACCACTCTGCACAGCACAACACAACACAGTACCACCACCTGTCTTGGAGCACTTTTCTGTGCACAAAGGTGGATCGATGAGATTGAGGGAGTCGTGTGTGTAATATTATTGTTTGGGACTGTAAACCTGCTGTATTTACTTCCCCCATACCATTGCTGGCAGAGGGGGCAGATCCACTGCTTCCCCACACCACTCACACTCTGACAGTGTCCTATAAGTATGTGAACACTAATAACATAAGGAAAAATCAGGCAATAGGAACACAGGAATTAAAGAGGTGATAAATGAAGGCTTACAAATACATTTCATTACTATAACATTGGGCCTTGTTCACAAAAACTTTAGACTATTTGAAGGATTGTTTTGTCAAGGAATAGTGTTAATTGAAGAGTGTTAATTGAAGTGTTTATTGAATAGTGTTCATTTAACATTTTTATTGAATAGTGTTAATTGAAGTATTTATTGAATAGTGCTAATTGAATAGTGTTAATTGAACAGTGTTTATTGAATAGTGTTAATTGAATATTGTTAATTGAAGTGTTTATTGCATAGTCCAATATGCTCAGGAAAGCAATCTGAAAGAATATATGAAATAATACTAAAGAAACAACCAGAAACAGAAAAGAAATAATGACTGTTACACAACACATCTGCAAACTAAATGACAACCCAGGAATTCCAACTGAAAAATAATGAGTCTCGCCGTGATCCATTGCACAACAAATTGTGCACATCTATCAGCCATTGCTGAGCCGGACAGAATCTATAAAACATGGAAATGTGACGTTGCACATTTTTATGTGGTTTCTAAATCAGTAAAGTGCCAGTGCATAACATATTTTTAAATTGCTTCTATAAAATAAAATATTTTTATATATAAAAATTCTACCAGGATATTCTGTAGAGCTGGCTCTCAACATTGAGAACCAATTTATATTCAGCTCCTTGGCAATAATTCACACAACAATATGTAAATTTGCAGATAGTGTCCAGGTGACATCCTGAAAAATAAATGTCAGGTCATGTTTTATTTTCCCAACCACACTTAAATAAATACATGAAATTCAGTAAAAACATTGGACAGTTTTGCCTAGAATATTTAAAACATGCCTTTTTTACTTTGACGATGAACTAATAAATAAAGCAACTTGTTGAGCAATAATTCTGAGTGCAGAAGCTTCTGTTTATTCCATTTTTGGACTTGTATTCAGCACCAGATTATAGTGTGTTGCACTTGGTGTCCCTGCTTCTATCCAAACATGTTAATTATTATTATTTTTTTTGTAAATGTTGAATATTAATATGAAATTCATTGTTCTCCAAGGGTTTCTTTGTTCAATAAACCCTTGTTGTCTGATGGTGCTTATAACTAATAGATTATTGATCTTCTCCTCTATTCGCAGAGATACAGACAGCCAACTAACAGGATAATGATGGCACATAGCCTACATTATGGAATCTCGTCTCACATAAATTCTGGAGCATCTACTGGAAAACTATGTTTCTGTTTTAGTACTGCTATAGTGTTCTTTATAGTATATTGATTGAAAACGTTTTTATTGAATGGAAATAGCTTCAAATAACATTTACCTTTTTAATATTTGATGTTTGACTTTTGTGCCATTTCAACTTGGCCCTATGGTATACAATAACATTTAGTAGTTTCTTTAATTACATGATGTTATTTATTTATTTTATTATCATTTTTTTTAAAAATTATGTCTCAAAACTAAAACTCTAGGTGATGCAAAACTTTTGGCCATAGCTGTACATTTAGTAAACAGTCTCACTTGGTATTTCTAAAATCAAGGAAGCAAAGACAACAACAAAGGTAAAACTAATGGAGTCATGGAAGTTCTAACTCCTTGCCCATATCTAACACAAACTTGACCAAACAAAAATGCACTATTTACAGGTGCAGGTTCCTTAGCCCTGCTACACATACATAGACTATGATACCCCCAGCCTTGAAACAGAATGACTGGGCATGGGACCTTTATTTCCCCTATTATGCCACTCAAACCTCTTACCAGGTACCTTGGTATCCCTGAATACCTAATTGGTCTCATTTTTAAAAATATGCAAAGTACTTTTAATGATCAATTGCTGAGGTGGGGGAGGATATTTCATAGCCCAGTTTTTCCCACTCGGGTCCCTTGCTCACTAAGGGGTTGATGTAAGTATAGGCACAGTGCAAATAATTGCTGATGCAAAATTCAAATTATTTTGCACTGTGCCCTATGTAAGCTTAAGAGCAATGCAAATTACTCAACCAGTGTAATAGAAATGTTACAGAAAATAGAATTGGCTCGACATAATGTACTGGCATTTTGCACTCCTATAACCTTGCTCGCATAACCTTGTATGCTTTGCCTAAGATAAAGTCAGAACAAGGAACCGCAAGATGCCTACACTGCAGCTGTGGCTGTGAAGATAATAGGATGAGCCAGTCGTGTCTTTTTGCACGTATACCCAAACTACCCATCCTGTTATCTGCTTGCTTAGCTATATGCCACGTATGCATAGTTATAAGTTGTTTTTTCTTATATGCAAATACCTGAATCATCATTGGCTAACCCTCTGCCTTGCTGACAGTTTTAAGGTATCTAAGAAACTGATCTAACTCTGTATGTTGGAACACTGCTCGATGATTATCTAGCACCCTGTGTGTTGAGAGTGTTATCAGTTTGCAAACTTAAGAAATAAAGGCTTGTGTGTTTGGAACTCGCAGTCTCTCTTCCTTTTATTAGAATTTCCACGACACACACACAAATAATGATCTGCAATTATCATAATGAGGGTCTCAATGAGCGCATCGGTCTATTTAGCAGCCGCACTTACAGCCCAGAGGTGACAGAGTTAGAAGTACAAAGAGCAGTAGTCGTTGTGGAGCACGAAAATACAAACCAATGTCAGAAGAAGGGCAGCTAAGTCCTCTTGGCGCACAGAAAAGAAATGTTTTCTGAGAAGGAGCTGAGAGTCCTTACGGCTGAGGTCACTCAGCATGAAACGGAGATGTTCTAATATTCTGGCAATACTGATCTTAAGATATAAGCAATGTGTTCATGACATGTGCAGTACTTCTTAGTAGTTGTGCATTTATCTTGAGAGTCATTAGTCATTTAAGCTGGGCTGAGTTGAGTGGGGGACGGAGGGGGGTGATGCTGGGACGCCAGAATCACCGTCGAGCCCTCTTGAGGTGTCGCGGGCTAGTCGACGAAACACTAAGGATGGAAGGTGCCCACTTGAAGACCCCAGAGATGTACCCTACTTAGCTCAATCCAGACGGTTGTCATGCTGATGCGCTGGGGAGGCCGCACTGTGGTTGATCCCCGGAGCCAGCATCGCAGCCATTGTGTGTGCTGATGCGCCAGGGAGGCAAAATAAGCTGATCCCTGGAGCCAGCATTACACTTCAGCCATTAACACCAGACAGAAGGATATCTACATCATCATATGGAAGGAAACGTAAATAGATGGAGACACATATGGATCACATTAGTTTGCTGTAAAGCTACGTCTTAGTTGGTACTTATCTTGGCGAGAGCCGAGTTCAAATCAGCATGAAGTTTTAACATCTACTCTTGTGTAATGGAAATCATGCACTCGCTTGTATTGTGTGATTGATAAATCAGGGGAAGTGTACAGGACAGTATTGGTCTTGTTTTTTAGTTCACTCAGTCTTCATTCACACCTACTGTAGCAGTAGCAGTCAAATTAAACTTGCAAGATAAGCAAAATGTATTCCGTTATTATCAAATATGACATTGTTGACTTGATAAATGAAATTATTTGTTTTGTCTGATTGATTAGGAGGTTATAATCCTGCTGTCTATAGACAGTTATGATACGTTATCCTGGACAGGAGGTATTCTGTGTTAGAAAACTGTCTGATGAAGTCTGTTTTCCAGTTTGTCATTGAGTGAAAAATGTGGAAATATGCCACAATTCTCAAGCAGCAGTAATGACACAGCATGGGCACGCTTGATTAGCTGTGCCAGCAGAGTCTGGGTCTGCCTATGTGGGCTTGATTTTTCTGCCAGATCAGAGTGGGATGGCAGAGTTGACTTTATAATTACACTGAGTTTAACAGCTGAATAGATTTTTTTGAAGGGAGCAACACAGCTTCCAGCGAACATGCCGTATCACGTTGGTTACATCAACTGTTGAATCCTTTGTCACCTTAATTTGCATATAATTAAATGGAGCTATTCTGTCTAGTGCTAATTGATATCAGCAAATGATTTTTTCTCATCAGTGCCTGCAAACGACTATGTAGTAGTGAAGCTGGAACAACTCATTCATTTACACTTCTGGCCACCTGTACTCTTTCACATAGCTTAATAGAGGAATACCCTATTTCCCTAGTATTATATTGGATTGTATCTATCCCCTACTTTTAGGGGTGATCCCAGGATTACCATGGAGAAGTAGTTTATTCAGTCCAGGGTGATTTTCCTAGCACTGTAAAAGGCTAAAAGAAAATCCAGCTGTGACTGATTTTTTTTTTCTGCATGCAGTCAACGACACCTAAATCAACAGCATTTGGGTGAACTGCACAGTACTGCGCAGACCGTATGGGTAAAATATTCTGCAGCTGACAGTTCTTTTTAATGACTTTACAGATTCTGTTTGGCTGATTTTAGATGAAGAGCAGATTTTCTGTATACAAAATTCCACGTGACGATTGTGTACTAAAGGAAGGAAAATAATGGCAAAAATAGAAATGGCAGTAAGTATTTAGACAAAAGACAAAAGACAGAACTATAAATGCTTGTTTTTGTTAATTTTTTATCAATATGGACATTTTTTTCCAATAAAGTATACATTTTATGCAATATTTACAGTAGATAAGACATTTGTGATCAATAGTACTATTTACAGTAGTTTAGGACACCTATTTGTTTTAGTTGCCACACTACCATAGACTTATGCCTACAAAATATGAATTGTGGTAGCGTGGTTGGTGCAGGGTGGTAATATTAGACAATTAGTCTGTAGACTTTGTTTACAGTTCAAACAAACAGGTTATTATTGTTCTTCAAACATCCAAAACAAATAAACAAAACACCTAACTTCACTTGAAGCACTTACTTCATAGTAGTTGGTTGTCCTATAATAATACCTGCACACACACACACACGCACGCACGCACACTACACCAGGGTCTCCAACCCTGGTCCTGGAGAGCTACTGTGGCTGCTGGTTTTCGTTTAAACCAATCTGTGTTACTTAATTGCATCATGGCTTAATTAGTCAAGGTTAACAGGTGTTCCAGATCTCTAGCCACTGATGATGTAAAGTAACAGTGTGGAGTAGTGGTTAGGGCTCTGGACTCTTGACCGGAGGGTTGTGGGTTCAATCCCAGGTGAGGGACACTGCTGCTGTACCCTTGAACAAGGTACTTTACCTGGATTGCTCTAATAAAAACCCAACTGTATAAATGGGTAATTGTATGTAAAAATAATGTGTAAAAAATAATGTAATTGTATGTAAAAATAATGTGATATCTTGTAACAATTGTAAGTCGCCCTGGATAAGGGCGTCTGCTAAGAAATAAATAATAATAATAAAAATAGACACCTAGAAAACCTGCAGGACTGGGGCTCTCCAGGACCAGGGTTGGAGATCCCTGTACTACACACAGGTTAATCATCTTAACAACCAATTAGAACACAATTAACTCTTAAACAAGTACATTGAGGTGTTTCCCATTTGTAGGCTGAGTGCCTTCCAGCCCTAAATGTTTCAGGAAAATGTAGTTTTTCCAGCAAATCACTGGATCCACACTTTATGCTGGGAACAATGTTTTAGCCAATCTGAGCCTGACCCTGCTCGACCTCACCACAGTAGTTAAACCCCTTTTTTAAAATCTAAAAATGCTTAGATGCTTAAAGTACATACTGTAAATTCAGGATGAACGCTCCTTTATACAAACACCTGCTAACTATTCCCATGTCCCTGGAATAGTTTGGATAAAAAACATTCAACTGTATTATGCTTTATCAAAATGTGTAGAATCTCTAGACTGCAGTAAAAAAACTAACACAGCCACAAAGGAAAAAGTGACATATTCAGTTGCATGAAATGACCTTGAAAAGTGCAGTACTGAACAATGAAAAATGGAAAATATGAGTGCAGAATAAGACGGCCAACAGGGAGAAAGATCCACTGGTATTTGTAATGCTTCCTATGCTGCTAGAATATTACCCTTGCAGTACAGTATGCTTCAAATACTCTTACACTAACTAACGAGTGTTGGTCATAATCTGCACCAGAACTTGTCTTGCCTTTGTTTTTTGTTTTTGATGCTCTCCCAATGAATACAGCATCAAAAATCAGTAATAAATACTGCATTGTGGTATTGAAATTGAGTTAATACATCTGGTATCAGCATACATTTAATTTATGTTATAACTGGATTACAAGTCACTTTAGACTGACTATACTTTTTTTTTTGGCAAAGGATAATTAGTTAGAGAATAGGAGCACAAGCTGATTCTAGCTTATTTTATATAAAAAAAAAGAGTTTGTTAGCAAATATTGATTTTTGTTATGCGTTGTGCTCAATTTGGTATTTTTCCATACCTGTAAATAAATAAAATGTGTTTTTCATAAAAAATAATTCTGTCCTGTAGAACCTAACAAGTTGGCTTTTTAAAGGCTGATGTATTCTAGTCACTTGGCAATTTCAGCCAGCCATTAAGAAGTTGGCACAGTGACATGTCTCTGCACTGATTTTATTCAGCTCTACACTGGTTTTTCGAGGTCTTCATCTCACAGATTTACTTTATCCTTTAGGTTGTGGCATCTCCTGTGTAGTGTGCAAGGTATATTTGTATTTTGACTAGTTTACATTGTAATAATAAAATACCTTATTTGAATTCAAATCATGTAGAACCCAACCTCTATCGAAATAATCAGACTAGACAACGTTTCCAGTGAATATAAAAGGGACTGTTTTATTAGAAATAAAACTAAATAAAGGAAAAATTAAAGATGCAACAACTATACTAAAATAATACAGAAAAGAAGAATGAACTAAACAGTACAGAAAAGAAAGCATAAACAACGACACCCCACTCCCGCTGGTTGATCAGCGATCCAACGCAATCGATGGGAGAGTCCCTTAAAGGTTATAACTGCATTCCTGACAGCTATTTAAGACAAAGTTTAGTCTTAACAGGCGTATCGTTAGTAACAGAAGTATTTACTTTGATAATCAAAGCATCGTTAAATCAGTCTCATATATATATAGTTTTGTTTCAGAAGGCAATTATCGCTCTTGCGAGATAAAGATGCGCTTTGCGTCCAGACAGCCTATCGAGAATTATCTATTATCAAGACAGCTACATTTGGATTCTAGCCTTAAATGCAGAATGATAATTGCCTTATGAAATGCACATCAATTTGTATAAATCACATACAATCAAATACTATAGTGTTCATTAACTCAAAGCATGAATTGAAAGCAATAATACTTTTCTTACATTCCACAAAACATACATTTTTCTTTAAGGTCTGCTTAGTCTCGAGTTCATAAGAGGATTAAAACACTACTCACTGAATGTTTAATGGACGTTCGCTGCCTCCTCCAGCTGATCCGTGTCCAACAATACAGGCGCTCGAAGGCTCGCCTGCTGGCAAGGACAGGTCCAGGTTCCGGGGTCTGCCTTCCTCGCGTTTCATCTCCACATGAGGGTACGAAAGAAATGTCTTTGCAAAGAACTAGAGTCATTAACTATTTAGGTATTCCACTGAAACAGCAATTCCTCCACCAATACGTGCACTCTTCGTCCGGTTATGTCTTGGATATTCCACCACAAACTCCGGCACTGCTAGCTCAATAAATTGAATATATTTCAATTTATGTCGACTTAAAATGTTCATCTAACTCTTTCTCCGGTGATCAATCGGGGCTAAGTTAGAGCTTGATTACAAGTACTTTAGGATTTTAGACATCTTACGCAGTAGACTCCCACACCAAAGCAAACTATGGAGCGCCATTTGTACCAAAACTATCCAGCCGTTAGTTTGTCAATTCGTTTGTCAATTCGTGAATTGGTCAATTTGTCCAGAAATTTGTGCATACATTTGTCAATTCATACAGTAATTCATAAACGTATTTGTTAATTCATCTAATAATTCATTTGTCAATTCATTAATACGAAAGGCTGTACGGATGAACCAGACAATCTTCCCAACAAACACACAAACTTCCAACTGTCAATCTCTCACTGTGCCAAAAACACCTTTCTAGCCAATGGGAGCGCACACTAATATTTTAATCGACGAAAATCCAGCCTCACTCAAAACTGCTTCAGCCAATAATATTTAGAGGGGCGTTTCAAAAGATATTCTATTTAACAAGATACTCGACTCCGCTGATTTCCGTCTCACTGCGCGCAAAGCATTGTGGTATATAGAGAAAAAAAATAATATGGAGAGTTAATGCAGGCGTAAGAAATGTTGCTGGTTTTCGACATTTACAGATTGAATAGTCAACTTGCTGATGGCACTGGTGGAAATCACACTTTAATATTGGAATGAGATTAGGGTGACCAGACATCCCAGTAAAATCGGGGTCATCCTGATATTAGGGGCTTTGTCTCACGTCCCGATCAAGGTACTGTCGGGACGTCATTTGTCCCGATTTTTAGCGTATACGTTGAAAACCCAGACGTAGAATTTGAATTTTTTATTTTCTGGTTCGGAAATTTCGTATATATATGGCTTCTGTACTGTCTCACGGTGCAACAGCATACTCTACTGGTTTAGGGCGTGTTGTTTGAGTGAATTGTTTGCATTGCATCTATGCGGCTATCCAATCAAGTTAACCTGCAGTCATATGATGCAGAATGCGTCATGTGTTTTTCTTGGTGCGTGTGCCTGTGCGTCTGGTTTTACTGTCGAAGTGTCATTAAGGCTAGTGTTGTTGACGATCCTCTCACTAAAAAGCAAAATACAGAGTGCAACTACCAAACCCGCAGTGTGGGGAAAAAATTAATTCAATCATATGATTATGATTATAATTAGGATTTCACTGACATTTCGCAGACGTGTTTAAACATTAAATACACCTAATATTTCAGAGCACTATAAAAGCCTAAAAATAGTGGTACTAGCTTCCTTACTAAAACAGTGCTGTCATTTGTTAAAAGGCAAGCATGCAGCATCCCCCTGCAGTTGCTGCTAACATTTTCTGTCTGGTGTGGACTTGCCCATACATTGAGACTGCATGTTCTGCATCTGCTGAATTGGTTGGAAGTGTAAGGCAAAGCTTTGCCAAGTTATACAGATGTGAAAATCGATTAGAAACAGTCCCAAAACTCGGTTACCCAAAGGTATCTGGCATTCTTTAATAAAGTCCATATATGCAGCATGTTCCATATATGCAGCTTGTCATGTTATTTGTCCCATCCTGGAATTTATTTTATCAGTACCGAGTCAAAACAAAGAAAACGTGCCTATTCGGGTCTAAAATTATAACTGTGCTTAAAAAGTAAACGGCAGGTTGTTTGTACCGAGGTAGCTGTGCTTGATTGTACCTGTAGTGCTGATTTAACTTGGGTACAACCAACACAGGAATACTTTTTCTGTCTGCACTGACTTTCCAGTTTGTTTTCTGAAAGCTGTTGTTTGTTTTACGTTCTGTTCAGCCGCCTCTGTAGTAGCCTTTTGTTTAATGTGGGATTCTGAAGTTCTAGCGATCGATCGTATTTCCTTTAAGTCACATTACAAAATGTGCAAAACAATTACCTCCATCTGCATGTACGGTTTCTTTGGGAAATGTCTTGACACGATACTCAGCCATTTTTGGTATTTTATGTCCAATGCTGAAAACTAGATTTTAGCAACCTGAATCAAAACAATGCAGCACTGACTTTGTCCCACCTACTACATACAGTACAGCAGGTCACAGAAAAGCCAGTACAGACGCACTGATAGACTGATTAAAACATCGCTGTCATCTGAACAGTAAACAAGAAAGTTAACCGCTTTGGAGTATTTTGAAAAAATATATATATATATTTCCCTAAGTTTTAGTTTTTGCCTATGTGCAATGCACACAGTAAGGCGAAGGAATAAAAAAGCCTATCTACAGAAGAAAGATACGTAGTTTGCATTGCTTGAGTTGTGGAGTAGTTCACAAGGTTTCTTTCCTCCCCTCACCAACTGAAAGTGTCCCGATTTTTCACTCTCGCTATCTGGTCACCCTAAATGTGATTGAGTTTTGCAAACTGGCATTAGGATACCATACTTCCATTTGGTTTCTTTAGAGATGTAAATTGCATGTTAAAAAGACACTTTATTTGATCATTTATACCACATTTTCTGGAAATCCAAAGAAAATGTCACCAAAAACGGACTGGTTCTTTGAAAAATTGGAACCCCTTTTCTTTCTTTCCATTGTAAGCTTCTTAATCCCTCATCAACCACCCTGCGCTTTTTTGCCATCCCCTAGTACTTGACTGAGCCACTTCCCCAAGGCCTACATTTATTGTCTTTGCCCTTATTCAGAGATAATTGGGGTTGCAGTCAGGTACCACAGCTCTACAATTCATTAGTGATGACAACAAGGACAATGTTTATTTTAACTGTCTTTGAACACAGTTCTGAGGCATACAGCTTACCTTTTAGACCACGTTCTTGTGCTTTTGTATACCTGTTCTGTTTGTATGGGCTGGAGGTACTTTTATCCTTCATTAGAGTGAATGACAAAGCCCAGTCCATTTGTTCTCCCTCAGAGGGCCAACCAGGTTGAGAAGGGAACATTTGATGGCTTAATTCTCTATAATCAGCATCATTCAGAGACTCCAATTGCTGTTTGGTAGGAATTTTGAAAATGCCATTTTAACTTGCTGAGGTAATAAAGAATTTAAATCTGTATCACTTTCTTAGGGAATTTTTGTAAGATGCTGATGATTCCTTGCAATTATCACAAAATACTCCTCAGAGTACTCCTGAGACCAGAACAGCTCACTGCATTACAGTAACACCATCAGCATTTCAGCCCCGGAATAAATGAATCTGTCCATAGTATGTGAAAGACAACAGGCCAGTCAACTTTGCTTCAAGTAAACATGTGCCTTGTAGTTTCTACTAATGCATTAGGAAATGAAGCTTGGTAACACAAAATTGCACAACGAGTAAAATAATATACTGGGCTGTCTGCCTTAACATATCTGTATGTGTGTCACTGTGTGGTTAAGATTAAAATCGGAATAGTTCTCCCTTTATATACCAGTCTTGTATAAAAGCAATAATATTGAATTGTCTTCCAGCTCCCCTGCTTATAATACCCCTGCTTGTTCAGTTTATGTATTTCTTCCTTTTTAATAATATACTATAAGCACACACTCAGTTTTCTTCAACATTTCTCCTTTATTATGTTCTCATTTGTTTCTTCTCTCTTTTTTGTTATATCATCATCACCCGTCTTCTTAAATCTGTAAGCGGCAGCATTTTCTTATTATCGTGACCTTGCTGCTTATATGATCCTCATTTCCAACTCCACGCCAGTCATATCGGTTTTCTAAAATTGTAAAAAGGTTGACCTTGTAGGGATTGTTGTTAAAATTATTTTCATATCCAGAAACTTTCAGTCATTCCCTTGTTCTGTACAAATGTCTATTCTCTTTTTTCCAGGTGCATTTTTGTGCTGCCTATTTTATTTATTTATTTAGCAGGCGCCTTTATCCAAGGTGACTTACAGAGACTAGGGTGCGTGAACTACGCATCAGCTGCAGAGTCACTTACAACAACATCTCACCCGAAAGATGGAGCACAAAGAAGTTAAGTGACTTGCTCAGGGTCACACAATGAGTCAGCGGCTGAGCTGGGATTTGAACGAGGGACCTCCTGGTTACAAGCCCTTTTCTTTAACCACTGGACCACACAGCCTCCTATCTCCTGTAAGTGTCTGTCTAATCTGAATTCAACAGTTCTTGTAGGTTGCAACTATTTGAAATCATCTCTTGTTTGTAGTGAAAGTTAGCATGAAGAAGCCAGCAGCGTGAAGTGGTTGTGTATGGTAGTTAAAGATGGCTGCCAACCATGGAAAGGTTGCTTAGCTCTTGGAAAAAGACAAGCTTTCAATAATAAAAATATGTATCATAGTACAGTAAATATAAGTGTTAATTTTGCAGTGTATCATGCTTTAGGAGGCACTTTTTTACACAGAATTGTGAGGGTCTGGAACCAACTCCTCAGTAATGTTGTTGAAGCTGACACCCTGGGATCCTTCAAGAAGCTGCTTGATGAGATTCTGGGATCAATAAGCTACAAACAACCAAACGAGCAAGATGGGCTGAATGGCTTCCTCTCGTTCTTCTTATCAATACTTGTACAATATATTGAGACTATATCAATCATGCTTTACCATTATTCTCAGTTCTCAATCATGGGCATATTATTTAGCTTTCACAAAGTTAACCATGATAATAAATTCAAGAAAAAATGCAGACCAAAAAAAAATGCACTTTGTTTTACTAATGAATCTCAGGTGTAGTTCCTGACTTTATAGAAGTACCCAAACAGAATGTGATTTATTAAAGGTATGCCTTCACTGATTTTCAGGAAAGTTAATTAGTAGCATAAATAATAACTTATTAAGAAAAATAAATAAATAAATAAATACATAAAATAGTTCAGACCCCGTACACAAAGGCAAACATGTTTTGTGATCTGTTTGTTTGTTTTATTTATTTCTTAATGAAAAACATGTAAAATTATAAAAGTAACGGTAACTTTTTATTTTTTTAATTAGGATTTGAGTGCAGGTTCATGCATTTGTGTATGTTTGAGTATTCTAGTTACTGTTAAATTTATTAAGTTAACATAGCTGTATTATTGCTGTGGACTACTGACAACACCAGGCTTGAGTGACTACCTATAGCGTTGAAGTCAAATCTCTTAAACATAATTCATTAAGCAAGGTTTGATTTAAAAGAACGAAAACATGAAAAAAATAACCTGTTGGCTCCATTAATTTGTTAAAAAATGCAAGACTAATGAAGTTCCAGAAAGTCCCGGTGTTATGCCAAATAGTGTCTCATTTGTAGTCAGCGCTCATGCAAATTAATTTGTGCGTGCCTTGTTTATGTTTTGAACCATCTTTGAATCTTGTCTGCTAAAAACAGTCTCATTTCAATGGTTTTGCATTGAAATTTAATGATGGAAAGGTCAGCACAAGAACTGGTTTCTCTGGAAGATGTGTATATTTATTTATTGGAGGGGAAATTATACAGTAGTGTGCATTGAAGGCTATTGAATAATGTAGTAAACAAAAAACAAATTAATTCTATAGTAACACTGAACTGAAGATGAGGGACACCATTCTGTTTTAAATACAAGCTATGTTCTCAACCTGTTGCTGATTATCTCAACCTTTATATATCTTAACCATAGGTCTATTATACAAAATCTTTTTTTATTATAAATATATACCGTATAACGTGTAATTTTGGCTGGTATTGAATTCGGCAGATTTGCTACCTTGGTAGATTTTGACGGTTTCTGAATTGGTGTTTTTCACTTCGCACGTTCACAAAGAAAAATGCCAGAGTTTTGTATTTCTACTTTTAATTAAAAAAAACATTCAAATACATGTTTACTTAATGAAATGTGTCTGCTAAAACAGTATCTCATTTACAGTAACTCGTTATAACATCTACAATGTCACTGCAGCAAGTTGGATAAGAACAAAGAAGGCCTTCTAAAAATGAGTTACAGCATTATCTTTATATAGTCATTAATTTTAAGATACCAGTAAATGGAAAGGATTAGTAGCTGCAGTACACTAACAATAGGCATTTGCTAACTCTCAGTTTTAAAACGTAGCTCTGGTTCACTGGATGAGGACAGCAGCAAGCAGCCCCAAGACGGTGGGAAACTTGACCAGCCAGGGCGGCCCCAGCCCCTCGTCGCAAGGGAACCAATGAGGCCGGCAAGCAAGAGCACCGACACGGCAGGCCACTACGACGGGACTCCACCCTGGGAAGCCTACCTGGCAAGGTTCTGCCTAGTGGCCTTGGCGAACAGCTGGAACCCAGGGGTGCTACAAGTGTTGCTCGATTTAGACCCGGAGGAGCCATGCGACTTCCACACCATCTCCACAGCTCTCCAGCACCCCTTCGAAAAAGTGGAGCCCACCGTCGGCCTGCGCCATCGCCTTGCTACGCGGAAGAGGACAAGTGGCAAGAAGCTCGGGCTACTGCCGGCAGATGCAAGGTACTTGACACGACAGGGGTATCTTGGTTACCCGTCGGCCGTACAAGAAGACTTGACGATGGAGGCATTCGTCCGTGGCCTGAACCCCACCGTTACAGTTTTCAAGTCAAGACTAAAAACGCACTTTTATAAAATGGCTTTCTTATCTTAGTAGATTATGCTGTTATTTAAATCTGTTATTTAAATGGTCTGACTGTGGCAGTTGTATGTGTGACATTCTATACAAATGTATTGTGGTTTGTTCTTTTTTTCTTCTATGTACTGTACAGTGCTTTGTGATACTTTTGTATAAAAGTATCTATACTTTTGCAATAAATAAATAAAAAATAAAAGCAGTACAACAATTCAATGCTTTAATCAATGTCATAAGCAATAGTCCAAGAATTTTGTGACTCAGTCATAAGTGCCTAACTTTGTTGAAATGGGGGACAATCTAAAGGACTAATTGCCGAGCGTAGAGAGACAATTTTATTTCTTTTGCAATTAAGACGCTCTAAGAAACCAAGCAAACCTTGCTGTTGTGAAGTTGACAGGTTTAGTAATTGCAAACCGACAAAACTGGGCAAGTGTTTCAGCATAAAATGTTCAATATGTACTTACTGAACATGTATTAATTACAAATGCATGCAAGTAACACCAAATGGCACAACCAGTACCAATGGCATCTCTGCACAGTGCTACACCGAGAATTCACACATGTAGTTTATTAAAGGAAAGTGTTAAACAAAGAAAAGCATGTACTGTTGTTTTGAAGATAAGTATTCTCTAAGTAAGGCAGTTCAAAAGAGTTCAAGAGTTTTTTCTTTTTGTATACCATTAAATGGTCTTATTCATAGAAATTGTGTATTTTTGCTTGCTTGGTCCATTGAGTTAGAGGGCAAAGTTTGCCCATAATAAAATAACTTAAACAATAATGTAACTGCTGCTACTGCAACTAAGTCAGTTCTTGCTAGTTTAAAAATATGTATTTTTTTTACTTTAAATATTGGGGTAAGTTTGCACTTGCTTCAGATCGGGTACATTATTTTATATCTTCAACAAGGGCTGACAATGCGCAGAATGACAGGACCTAGTATAAGCAAACATGTTTTAATTACCTTACAATTTCAGTAAGATCACACTGGCTGTTGTCTTTTATACACAAATAAGCTTACTTGACTTGAAAAACGTCTCAAACAAATTCCTACTTGGTTTGACTGAATGAGTAGTACACAACAAGCTTCAATATGAAACTTAAAGCTGAAAATTAATTTCAATTAAGAACAACAATTTTTAATAAAAAAACACATTTTAGCCTACTTCACTAAAGTAAAAACAGGCTTCTGTTATTCTGAAATACCACTGCTTGAGATTATTACAAGTGCTTAATTAACTGAAAACCGTTACACAGTAACTAAGCTGCATTATAAAGTCAATAGCCAGAAAAAAAAGTAATTATTTCCAACCTCTGTTGAAGAAGAACATTTTGGCAACATAGCAGATGATGGTCAAACATTCTACAAAGTACAATGATACAATCTGCTCATAGGCTGATTGGCATATGGTTTATCTTCCAAAATGACAACAATCAAAAGCATACAACTAAGTTAACTCTGTAATTCTTGAAGAAAACAAAGATAAAAGTTCTGGAATGGCCTTTGCAAGCACCTGACCTCAATCCAATAGAAATGCTTTGGACTGATCTGAAAAAAGCTGTAGCCAAGCATTGTGTATCTAATCTGTCTGAGTTGAAGGAAATATGCAAGACAGAATGGGCCCAGATTTCACCAACAAGATGTAATATACTGGTCAAGAATTATCATAAATGTCATTTTAAAAAGAGCTAAAGGAGGACACAGAAAATACTAAAGCAGGGGGGGGGCAATACTTTTGTCATGAACGAATACTTAACGAAATAAGTTCCTTTTTTTTTTTTGTAAAGGCTATTTGTTAAATTACTAGAAATTGCTTTTTATTTGATTAAAAATGTGGTTAAAGTTTAGTAAATGCTTGTCCTTAATCAGTTACCTTGAATTATGGAATAAATAGTGTAGGGTGCCAATACTTTTGTCTACGACTGTATATCTGTTGCAGTCATTCAGTCAAGCCAGGTATTTAACCAAATTTCAGGGTTTTGGTCAAATGACTCCAACATTTCTATAGTCATTTGACTAAATGCCAACAGGTTGTAGTCATTTAGTCAAATGCTTAGTATAACATGCTGTAACCTCTAATAGTCAGATATAGTGCACAGTAAGTTATGAATTTAATAATAATAGAAAAAACATCATTTTTTGTATCACTAAGGGAAACTAAGAAAGAAAGAAAGTCCATGTAATAACCCTGTATAATTCACTATCTTTATGTCACAGTGTAGCACTATCTTTATGTATAAAACAAAAAGAATAAATACAATGACTGAATCGGAGGACAGGCAACATACATTTTGAGGCACTTAAAACTAGGAATTGTTCTGTGCTACACTGTGCTTGTCTTTCAGTCTCCCCCCCCCCACCTCACCCCCTCTTTGAGAAAAAAAAATACATACTTACATACATACATGGCTAAATAAATACTCAATACTATATGTTCCACCTTATCACTCTATATACTACAGCTGTAAAGTAAGTAAACAGACCCATATCGACATGCCCATCTCTTTTTTTTTTTTTTTTTTTTTTTAATACATTCTAATACAAGTTTAAACGCATTTACTAGCTGTCATGTACACCACTAGAATGCATACCATTTTACAAAGTTCCATGCAGTCCTTTTGTTGCAATGAATATGATCTAAATTAAGTAGAAAGTAGGTATGTATACAGCATAGTGCATCAATAACTGATCACAGATTTGACCCTCCGGCATTATGGTATAACAAATACATATTAGGAACCATCTTTCTTTTTTTTTTTTTTTTTTTTTAATTTTGTACTGATACACCCTTGACTATTTCATTACCAGCTCATACCATTTTAAATGCCTGTGTTTAGACTGCAAACTGTCTATAATGTAATTACAGACAAATTCCAAGTGTTGTGCAGTTAGCCTCCAAGTGAATGGATTTTTTTGTTGGCCTTGCAAATAAATCCACGGGGGGAGAGCCAGGGCTGGAGTGAAAGCAGACTCGGGAACCAGAAAACACATAAGATAGACTGGCTCGGCGGAGCCCACGACAGGCTCTGTGGAGCGGCAGTCATGTAAGAGGGATAGGCTCTTGTGCTGAAGAACCTGGAGAAGGAATGATAGGGACCTGGAAATAGAGTCCAGTCTCAATTTGAGGAAGAGCAGGAGCTGCTAATGCAGGGGTGTGCAATTCCGGTCCTGGAGGGCCGGTGTCCCTCTTGGCTTTTGTTCCAACTGTGTTCTAAATTACTTAATTAGACCAATAATTGGTAATAATTGGTCCAATTAAGTAATTTAGGGCAAGGTTGGAACAAAAGCCAGGAGGGACACCGGCCCTCCAGGACCGGAATTGTGCACCCCTGTGCTAATGGATAGAGTGTGTGGCCGGGGGTCCCCTCTGACTCACGTGATAAGAACCCCCCCATCCCCTTGGCGGAGGCGTGGATGGCAGCGGCCTTAGAGGTCGGGGAAGTGAGCCTCACTTACCCCCAAAGGTTGGACCCCCGTCTCCCCGCATAACCCCACATCCCACAATAGTTCACGTGCTAATGCATAACATTTAAGAAAGGAGGAAAAAAAGACTAGACAAACAAGATGGATTTTTTTTTTGGACAAAAGAATGGGTAGAGTGAAATTATGTGTTTAACTGCTGCACCACGGAAAGGAAAAAAAAAACACCCTATTAAGGGGCAAAACCTCTGGTGGACCCGGCGGATCAGGTATCCCCCACTCCTGGCATGCTAACAATGTTTTGGTAAGCTGCAGCTATATCAGAAACAGATGTGCATATGTATGATTCTACTGCTGAGGTGGACTAGCACCCTAGGCTCTTAATTAGATGCTGATGTTGGCTTTTGCTGCTGAGGTGGCTGCTCCAGTTCTAAAGGAGTGAGGAGTGTAGAACAGAAGAGAAAGGCCTACTTTGGAGATAAGAGAGGCAAGGTGAGTTGAGAACCAATGTCTTGTAACTACTGCACGGGAGGAGCTGGTGAACAGTGGATCCGTCATGAGGAAAGGCTTCTTGCTGTAGATGTATCTGGACATGGCGGTGTAGGGAAATAATGGAGAATTAACCTCCAACAGTTGCATAAATTGACCCTGATGAAATTGATCTGTCTTAGAGATGCAGAGCATAATTAGGAATTGAGAATCTGGAACTAAGGGGATGTTGTTGGAACGGATGCTGAGAGAAAGGAAGCTGGAAAGGGATGGGACTGTATATTTGGAGCATCTGAGGATTCCAGAGAAAGCAGTTAAGAAACAGCCTTTTCGCAGGATTGATATGAGCAACTGTAGAATATCTGAAGATATAGGAAGTTGAAATGGGGAAGTAGGAGGGGAGCGCTTAGATATGCCATGGAGCAACAGGCGGATTGCTGGAATGGCCAGAAGAATCGGAGAGGACACTGACATGAGACAGTAATGGAACTGAATTCCAGAGATGTAAGATTTGATTGTGGAAGCGGAGAGGTTTAGAATGTCTTGTGCGTGGACGATAAAGACTAGGATCCAGTCTTGATTAAATGGAACTGGCTAAATTTGTTTGTTTGTTTTTTTTGCAGGAGGAGGAGAAAGAAGACCAGCCTGTAGAGTAGGATGATCTTGTTGATGGAGCTAGGGCAGTGGACATGTAATTTCTAGCAGATTGGAGAAGGTTGAAGACAGGAAAGCTCACAGGAATACTAAGTGCTGGTATTGTGGAACTTGGAGAGGTGCAGGAGATCCTGTGGGAACCAATTGCAGAAATCTGGCGATCTGTAAGCAAGAAAGAGCATCAGCTGCATTATGTGAACCGGGAGTGTTACAGGCTTCAATGAAGAAATTAAAAGACACTGAAATCCAAATGAGGTGATGTAGTAACTGCATTATAAGGGGAGAGGAAGATATTCCTTTATTGATGATATGGACTGTAGATTTATTGTTGCTAAAGAACGTGATAGATTTTCTTGACTATCGTGGCCCCAGATGTGAGCAGCTGAGATTATGGGATACAGTTCCAGAAGAGCAGTAGCTTTGACATGAGAAGAAAGATTCTGAATTTCAGAAGGGCATTCGCTAGAGAACCATTCAGTCCCTAGGTAACCCCCGAAACCTAAGAATGAAGCGTCAGTAAAGAAATTCAAATCATGAGGAGCTGAAATCGGGTCTTGATAGAAGAAGGACAGGCCGTTCCAGTGATGAATTAAGTAGCCCACATTGTAATATTCTTTCTTGCTTTGTTGAGAGCAGAGATCTGCTGAAGCGGTGATCTGTAACAGTGTGGTGGACTACCACCAGTAGTGTGCAGTGGCCTTCTGTAGAAATCTGCTAACGTGGAGGTCGTGACAGTGTGCGGTGGACTGCCGTCCGTAGGAGCCAAAGATGAGGCTGCTTTCAGGAGAGATGTAGAATGCATTCCTGTGAGGTCTCTGCAAAACCTATTGATTTGGTCAGGAGCAGTCTACAAGTGTATTGTCCATTGCAAGGTATGAGGCTGTTTTAACTGAAACACTGATAAATCGAAGGACATGGTTTCCGTACCTGACTGGCAGCTCACATCGAATTAAATATTAACCTGATTTGAAAATACATGACTTACGCAGTGAAAGGACAAGCTAAATTATAGAACTTGTGGTATTATACTGCCATCTGGACATTATGATTAGAATAAAACGGTTGGCTTTAGAAAATGCTGCAGGGTAGAATAGATTTGATTATTGTGATCAATAGTCCACATGATTGGAATGTTTATCCTAAATGCTCTGATGATGTATCATGCCAACACCTGAAATCTGGAGATCTTCTATAATATTGCAGCGGATCTGTGTAGAAAGAGAACAACGGTGGATTGTATTTTGTAAAGAGGAAAGTAAAGAGGAAAGTAGAATGGGCTGTGGAGGCGTTGGCTCACAAACCGCTGAAAACTCGGTTAAAAGAGGTCTAAAATCAAGACTGATCGACAAAATGGTTCTGCTGATAAGATGATAGCAGCTTTATCGGAGTATGCTTTACGGTACTCGTAGAAAATAGTATCCCCATATCTAACTGAGAGCTCCACGATGTAGAATAAAGTATTGCTCCAGCTCTTGATGGTGGTGTGGAAGTTACTGTCACATGACTTGAGTGTAACATTGATATCTTTACCTTTATTTATTTATTTTCTGATGTTAGGAGAGAGAGTGATGATTGATAGATGGGGCTGTTGAAATCACAGGTGGCTCGTCAGTACAGGCAAGTGAGGCATGGCCTGCTGAGTGTCGTTTATCTGACCATCTATGAAGACATTTTGCATATTCTTTATATATTTATTATTAATTAAATACAATGAATACATATTTTAGGACAGTTAAGCATGTATACAAGTAAGTTAACATAGGTCCACAAATTCGAAGATTGCAGTACTGAGGCACTGAGCTCACAGGGCCTCATGAAACTACCTGGTTACCATGGCAATGTAACACTCCCAGTAGTAGCTCAATGAGGGCGTTGCCGTGGTAACCATGGCCTATGTGGCAGAAGTGGAAAGTTGCAGCGCAGCAGTGTCATTGGAGTTTATGCTTTTTGTTTTGCAATGGTTTGTTTTGAAAGTGATATGCGAGTAGGCTTCAAGTAATACATTACAAAGCACAAAACTAGAATGAGAACAAAGCTGAGTTTCCCACGTTGAACTGGGAATTGAAACAAAATTAATGTGCTTATCCATTATTATTATTATTTTATTTTTTTTGTCGGCTGCTGAACGTAAGTAGCAGTGAATTGCTAAACCTGGAACCCACGTGGGGAACAGACTCAAGCGAGATGATTGAAGATCTACTGCGGAGGTGGGCATTGAGGGAGCAGAGGCTGCAATGGCGTCAAGACGAGAGTGTAACAGAATTGTGCGATTCTGTTACTGAATGACCAGGTGGGGAGGGAGAATACTGCTGCTTTAACACTGAACTGCTACAGAGGAGAACATCTTTACGAAAATAGCTTTCAGAATCTTGTTGATATACAAATCTTTAAAGAAAAGTCGGGGAGGGGCGTCTGCTTGTAGTTGTTTGCAGCGGATGCAAACAAAGCTTTGCAATAGATAAGGACAAGGTGATTGCTGTAGACGGGAATGTTGATGCCTTTGTCAAACAGAGCTTTAAAAAGTTTGGCGGAGGGCCAATAATGGAGGGTGAATAATGGAGCGGCTCTTGGAACGACGAGGCTGGAGATTAGATAGTTGCAGGCTTAACTGGCGATGCACCTGCTGCAGCGAGAATGAAAGAAGTTGAAGGACGAGTAAAATCTTCGGAGCAGGTAGGAAAATTGCTCTAAATCATCTGAGTCGGACGAGAGAACGAGCAGACGAGGTTTAGACATTAGTAAAGAGAGAAAGTTTAAGCACGTTTGACAGAGTCTGAGCGATTGCTAGAAAGCGAAAACACAATATGAGAAAATAAATTCAAAACGCAAGACTGTGTGAGATCCAGACTTAAATAGGAAATAGGAGAAGATTGACAGGGAAAGCAGAGTGGAGCCCCCGGATCTCGTCCCCTGAAATACGCCTATAGGCTAACACAGCAAGGTGTCCATGTCATGCAGAGTTGCCAAAGCGCACAATTTCTAGGAGACAAACGGGTACTGCTTGAACTTTAACTTGTGATACTGAGACTAAGCACCAAACTCGCCAATAGTGTATTACAGCAATGATAATTGTTTAAGCACAGAAGGACAGGCTTGTGTTATCCTCATTTTCACATACAGTTAGTAAATTATAATAAATTAAATCAAGCTAGAAACCCCCTACCATAGAAAAAAGGCATGATGTGTGCTTGTGTGAAGGTTGTGTGTAATCAAATTAACTAAATGTGTCTCCATTATAATGGCTCTTCTATTTTGATGATCATCTTGCCTTGGGCTCTGAGCCTAATTCGCACCAGAGAGTCATTTGTACCTAGCTATCCAGATAACCGCTTGATTCACCCTTGGTTTATTGAGACAGTAATTATGGCAATGGAATTGTATGCCCTGTTGGAATTGGTATAGAAAGACCTTCAGTGGGAAACAACTGCATTGTGTAAAACAGATCAAATAAAAATGGGGCTATTAAATTGGTGCTAGTTGTAATTTCCCTGGGGTAGTTTACTCATTAGCATTAAATGTAATAAAAATGGCCCAATACTTTTCAATCCAGTCACCTCCCTATGCATAGCAGGATATCCTGTCAACTGTGGGATACATTTAGGCATATTTCTGCAAAACGGGTTTGTGAGACCTTAAAGGGATGTTTTATATTACAGTAGGTATATTTTAATGTATTTCCTTTAGAGTTTAATGTCATATAATATATATTCCCAATTATTCTCTCTTGCTGATTCTGTTAGGTAATTACCCTACTTACAGTACCAGGCTTACTAACATTCAACCACTAAAAATGAGATGTTCACCTGTTCTCTCTGATACTGTGGCAACATTCAGTACAGCTGCACAGTCTAGCACATATTTCTATCTAGAAATTCAATGATTGAGAAAGGATGTTTTTGCTGGAATAGTTTGTAAGCATGGCAAATAACGATCTAAGCAGAAACAACAATGGAGAATTACAGAGAACTCACATAACAGGCTACTGATCACTTAAGATATTTCTTATGAAGGAAATGTACCCATTATTTAGAATGCTTGATGTACCATTCTTTGAAATACACAGGGATTCATCTTTGACAGAATGACAGTTGCTATTAGCAATGATTGTTATTAATTACATTTAAAAAAAACAGAAATTATGATACTATTTGAATCTCAACTGCATTTGATAAAAGTCTCCTTAGTAATCCGATTTCAGCCTAACCTTTTAAATGATAGTACCGGTAATAAAACTATTTAAGGCCTGGTCACTATCAGTTTAAATCTACATTTGAGTCTACTTCCTAAAATAAATGCAGACCAATTATATCAATTACTGTACTTTACTTACAGGACTGCTTCAGACTTAAAATACATTAGTCTAAATAATGTTTGGAAAACTGCCAACATTTATGATAAATTGCATTATGCAGAATTGTTTAATATTTTTCTATCGATTTAGATCTCTGTTCTACAACTAACTTTGGCCATACCAAGCTCTGCACTACACACTTATTTCTATGATACACATCCAACGTAATCCTCAAACTAAATCTAGTTGATCATCTGACATACAACAATTGTGTTTCTTATTCAGAACTTTTTCCTCCTGTGTGAAATTTGCTAAATATTTGTTCAAGGCAAATAAAATCCTCAAACTCCACATAAGTAAGCCTGTGGGCCATAAATACATTGACGAGTGACAGAAACGTTATGCTATGCAACAGTTCTGTCTTTCTGTGCCTTTTACAAACAAAAATTAAGCAAATTTTGCTTTAAAGAAATACAAGTTGATAAACCTTGTTGACTAAAGTTATTTCCCATGTACAATAGGTAGTTCTAACATGTTCTGATGTGGGGAATACGAAAGAACTCAGCTAAACCAGTAATACAGTATGGTTCCCTGTACCTGATTGATTCCTTATTACCAAAAGTGCAACAGACACTGATGATGTATTTATCTATCAACCACCTATTCCAGACAACCCACTAGGAGACATTGCAAACAGTCAAAGTTCAAAGAGAAATTTGACATAAACATCTAACCTTTATGAACATGGGGATTTAACCTGAGTCTCTTAGCTTCACCTAACTTTCCACATGGTTATGCTTTGCAACATCCTAAAAGTGGTGGACAAGCAGTATTACAATAAAAGGACTAGATATGTGTTAAAACCCCAGTCCTTATCGTAGCCCTCTCTCCAACTCTGACCAAAACCTACCCTTGCATTAAATATTTTCTAATGTTAATAACAGAAGGATCTAAAAGTTCCTTAGTTTATCCATCACACTGCTTGCAACACAGCGCTTGCAACACAACATTCCCTTTGCTTTGTGTTTTTAGAATACAGTAGCAGCATGTACTGAAGTTTACTGTACATTTTACACATGGATAACCAAAAGAGGATGAAATAACTATAAATATTTTCTCATTTTGGTTATCACTTGATGCTTTAAATGTTAACACTTTTTTCCCCAGCAGTTATTCTCTCTATTTTATAAATGCCACTACAGTTTGAAAAGGATCTGCTGTAAAATGTTTTTCTTTTCAAACATTTCCAGAGTATTTCGGCCATGTTACAGTTTACATGATGTCATACAACTGTACTTATATCATCTGCTTCATCTGGCTTCTTCTGCTTGCTTGGAAGTGACTTCAAATATTCAAGATGCCTCCTTGCGTCTTCCTGGTTTTGTCGTACATAATACACCACATAAGAAATCACCATGGTGAACCAGCCAAACATGGTAACCAACATGGCGTAGTCTGTAGTCTTTTTGGGCAGATTGCAGAGATCGGCATCAGCTTTTAGGAACGGTCTCCCAGCATGCTCCTCAAGTTCAGAGGTCTTGCAGATGACACTGTTGGCGGACTCATGGTTGGACACCATGCTTTTTAGAACCTGCTGAAGGGTGCAGTCACAATGCCATGGATTGTTGGCGATCTGGGCTTTTGCCTTCAGGTTGCTGAAAGCGTTCTTATGCACGGTTTTAATCCGATTGTCAGAAAGGTCGAGCATCTGCAAGGTTTCCGCCACGCCTTTGAAAGCGCGCTCGTCCACAAACCCAATGATATTTTTGGACAAGTTAAGCACCTTGAGCTGGTGCAGGTCCTTGAAGATTTCATTGGGGATGGAGGTTATCTGGTTGGAGTCCAGGTAGAGGAGAGAAGTGTCAGGTGGGAGATCCTTGGGAATCTCTTTGAGGTTGGCATTGCTACAGCTGACATTTAATCCACCAGTGTGGGAACACAGACAACCCTTTGGGCACATACTGGCAGAATGAAAGCACAGTATCATCAGGACAAAACTCTGTAACAGCAGACACATGGAGAGGGAGCGAGTTAACCACAGGTCCACCAGATTCATGCTGGGCTGTCGGCATAATCACATGGCCTCCTCCCCTAGATTACCCAAAAATCGGCATCAATGACACCCATTTTTGTAGCCTGGATCTCACTGTCTCAACCAGCCCGAAGAGAGGGTGGCATAATAAGTTTATTTCATTTTGGATCCACATTGGTGCAATCTAGTCTGTAAAGAAAAAAAAAAAAGATGTTAAAATGTGGTTTTAATATGTGGTATGGTATAATTTGTATAACAGAAATATAGAAAATATGCACTAAATACAGTAAATTTCCATTCATGTTATTCCTTTTTTTTCTCTACCAGTATTAAAACACAGAGTTAAAAACACAGTTTTCTGGAATCCCTTTGTTTGTAAAGCTGCAGCAGCAATGACATTGAAATGGCTATCACTGCCAGCACAGGCAGTTCTTCCTTGGAGGGGAGTTTGGTATCTCTTTGCCATCTTTGAAACCATTATGTTGTACTGATATACATCCTTCTGGTGGTTAAAAGTAATCCCGCCTGGACTAGTGTTGATAAACAAGTTTTATTGGCATTTTACTGTCATCCTACAGGGTACACTGACACTCTCCTGTGATTGCAAATGTACTTAGAGTGGCTGATGCAAATTATTGACAGGATACTTTAATAAAGAGGAACCTACCCTGGTATATCTGCACTGTAATTTTACAGTATTGTTACAAAGAAATGACAAGTAAAAAAAGAATAATATTAAAATATGTCAATTATATGCCAGTCTTAAAAATGTAATGGGCACATTATTTAAAAAATCTTTAGATTTTTTTTGTACTTTGGATTCCCGCGGTCCCCATCTGGGCGCTGGACGCTTGCGGTCCCCCCGTCTGGGCGCTGGACGCTCACGGACCCCCAGTCTGGGCGCTAGTTCCTCCTCTTCATACTGCGTGGGGCATATGGCTAAAGTGTGCCATAAGCCCCACAGCCAGGGCACAACTCCTCTGCGAGGTTCCTCAACACGGCCCTTAGCTGACATTCCTCCTGCCAGTCGATCACCTCCTGGTCCTTTCTTCTCATTTTTTTTTATTATTATTATATATATTTTTTTTCCCCCAAAAAGGACAGGAAAGACAAAACAAAAAAAAAATTCTCTTTTTTTCCCAAACACTCCTGGTCTGACGCTTGGAGGCGCTGTTATCCCTCTTCGGACACCATATGTGAACAGGCTGGCTGAGTGATGATGTCAGACCCAGGAAAGGAAACACACAGTACTGTGAGGTGATGTGGTGAATTGAATGCGCTGCTGTGCGGTTTATTATAAAACAGACAGAAAATAAAAGGTTTGTAACAACAAAACACAAAACAAAACGACGCGTTGGCCAAAGTAAATAGACAGACAAACAAAGTGGACGAACACTAAACAAATACCGTGCTGGAGCTTCCAGCACGAAATAGTAATTGTTATTTTTATAAATCTCCTTCTCTCTCACCCGTTCTCCACTCATGAACACACAACCCCGAGTGAGTGCTTTGTGCATCTATATATACTGTTTGTGCCGGGATTCAATTACTAATTAATTATTCACTTGAATCCCAGCATGTGAACCCCGTGCTCACATATTACATACTTTAAATACACGTGAAGTGCTATCCCCATGCCTAAATACAATTATACATTTTAAACACTCGTGCTCATTACCCACATTATATCCTGTGTACCAACTACAATACACCAACATTAACACACACAACATACAACATATAACACACAAATGCACACAGGGGCGGGGCACATTGCCACAGATGCGTATGACCCTCCTCCCCCGAAGACGAGCGTCCCGCTGACTAGTTTCCAAATGTTGGCAAGTATGTTACAGTTAACTAAAAAAACACTGGTCCGGGATCATCATCATGCTGGAACTGCAATGGGTTGATCATGTGAATCAGGATATTTTACTGCTCTTTTAATCTATTAATATTGACCATAATAGGACCTCAGCAGTTATTTGGCAGCTAAAGAAATTCACAATTAAATTACTTTTTTTTTTATTATAGCCATTTATTTTAAAGAGACGAGAAACGGTAAAAGGGAAAAGATGTTATAAATAGTACTATTTCCATGTTAAACAATATACAAGAAGACTTCTTTAGTTCCTATTTAATATTAAAAATGTAGTAATATTTCCAATCCAAATATAGTCATTGTTGCTTAGTTACTAGCACATCTGTGTTAGCTAAATCGTTAGCTGATGGATAAAGGCTTGCACTGCTAAGGTCATTTTTATTGAAAAGGCCAGCTGTTAACAACCCTGATTTAGATAGCACATGATCCCATGGAATATGTTCATACATTGTCACAATAAACAGGCATGCCAAAAAGAAAACCAATCCTTTATTCTAGGAAATTGAATATTTTAACATTTGGGCTGCAGAATCCAGATTCACATTTATTTAACCCAAGATGTTTTCAGTAACACTAATGCTTGGTATTTTATAAATATTTATCGTTTGGAGATTTTAGGTACACGGTACTACAAATATCAATGGCATTTTGGCTACAGGGAGATTCCTGCACAGTGTACCCTGGTATCAGCTATGTGTGCAGTTTCTGTGGTCAGGAGGAGATGGTTTTTCATGTGTACAGCAACTGTGAGAGAATCAGGCCACTGTTTCAACTCCTGACAGAGTTGCTGCAGGGGCTAGAAATCTCATTTACAAAACAGCTTTTTATTTATGGAACCTCATAGTTTTAAAGAAGGACAAAATGTGTTTTAATTAATTTTATTACATGCCAAGCAAAGCTGGGTATTTTAAAGTCTAGGAAGAACAAGCTGTCAGGAGCAGGGCTGGATTAATAGGTTTTTTCAATGGCTGCTTTTAAATATTGGTAGTTTAATACTTTTTGTCTGTTTTTAGTAAGAGTGCCTTGTTTGTGTGTTTTTTTTATAATCGATTTTAACCTGACAATGCTTATTGTTTGTTTTTAAGGTTTTTGATGCGCTGGAGAGGATCCAGCTGATCCCAGAAGCCAGCAGGAATCTTAGTTTCATATTCTTGTGGTTTTATCTTATTGTTGATTTACTCTCTCTCTCTCTCTCTCTCTCTCTCTCTCTCTCTCTCTCTCTCTCTCTCTCTCTCTCTATCTCTCTCCTCAAAGTAAAGATTAGAAGAATTTAAAGATCTTAACTTTGTTATTAACACAACAATTTTTATTTTGGCGGCAAAGTACCATAAAAGAGCGATGCTTGTTAAATTTAGGATTAGATTTTAAATACTACATGCTAATTGTCACAGATGGCTCTGGCACGTCCCTGTTGTGCTGGAAGTCATTAGATCCTTCTGCATGGAAGGCCTTGGTTGCAAGGGTGTGCGGTTCTTTGATAGACCCAGATTTAGTTCAAATGTGTTTGCCCACTGACGATGGGAATGAGAATGTAGATATGGGAGCCCAGCTAACAAGATTTAAGTTTTTGCAGGTATCAGGCTTTTAAAGACACACCTGTGGTGGCTTTGACAGACTCACTGAGAGCAGAAACTGACCCAAGACTGTCACAGCTACTGGAAGCAGGCTGATCTTTGGGGAACAAATTGAACATTTATGAAACTGCAACAAATATTGTAATGACTGTAATGTGTTTTAAAGAATATAAAACCAGTAGAAAATATTATTAGCAGATCTGTGTAAGGCCTGTGTGGAGAAGTTCATTGCATTGAAGGTCGGACTGACTTGCTGAAAGTTCCAAACCTCTCTGCAAAAGAGGTTTCAGGCAAAAGCATCTTTTTTAATTAGACTCAGAGCCTTAAAACATTCTGATCCAGCGAGAGCAGAATGGCAGAATCTATGGAGCATAGTTAATATGCTAGAAGCAATCAAACTAGGTTTGATTATGGTAAGAAAAAACAAAAGTATTTAAATAAATAAGAAACCTAATATAATAACATTTAGTAAATGTATGAGCAGTCCCAAGTTTAAATATTCAATTAATATTAATAATTAAAAATTAGCCTCTTGCCTTCTGTGTATATCAATGAAGTAAAATAGAATTGCAGTTTATAAGAGATTGCTATATTGACACACCTGAATTGGAACTACATGTTACAAAATAATTTAAAAGTATAAACTGTAACTCTAACAGTAAACTTGCTGAAGGAATACAACTAATGCTGTAACCTCGTTCTCATCTGCTTGTAGTAAAAGCAGTGTTGAAGATGACTCATTAGTGTTGGCCAATGAAGCAGGGTTTTTTGTTGGTCAGCGATTTAAAAGCCAAGATCCTCTCTATTATGAGCGATATCGTTAATATTAAGAGAGAAACGCTGAAGGACAAAAGTAAAATAACTGTGAGTGTTTAGTGTTTGTTTGTTTTGTTGAGTCAGATTGTACTGTTTGTTATTTATTAGACAGCTAACATGATCTGGAGCTGTCGCTTAAGGCCAGCACAAACCCGGACAACACCTCACCATTGTTCACGGCTAAATTGTAATTACACCACTTGCACGTTAGCACTCACTGTGGACTTGTGATCGTGTGTGTGTCTTGTGTGTGTTTAATACTGTGTATATTATTTCAGGACTGTAACCCGTAGTTTAAACAGTGCAATACACATTGCTGTGTATGGCCTGGGATTATAGTTTACTGTCTCAAACGACCTGGATTACAAACCTCCCCCAAATAAAACATTGTTTGGACACTGAAATCACTTGTTTGTCATTACTTGTGCACCGCATCATGTCTACACCTGCGCACTGCAGCCACTTTGCCACAGGATTCTAACAATTCTATATATTTTTTTTTGGGGGGGGGGTGGGGGGTTCTGTAATCAGATACATTTTACTGCAAATAAAGTGCAAATAAAAATCAACTTCTCTCTCTCTCTCCCTCTCTCTCAGGATTGTGGGTTTGTGGGAGGAGCTTGCGGAGAGGAGGCACGCCGGTGCGGTAGGACCGGGAAATTTAAAAATATTTATTTACTTATTTACTTACTTACTTACTTACTTACTTACTTATATATATATATATATATATATATATATATATATATATATATATATATATATATATATATATATATATATATATATATTTAGTTGTTATTTGTGGTGTGTGTTTGTTAGTTTGTGTGTTTGTTTGTTTATAGATTAGTGGTGTGTGTGTGGAGATCCCGTTATGGGATCTCATTCCGGAGGGTCGGGGGCTCTCACTCGCCGACACGGGGTACGGTGCCTGCCTGACCCCGGGGTGTCGGTGGAGGAGTACCTGCTGGCAGTAGGAGAGGTGGTGGGTTTTGAAAATATTAGGTCAGCGTCAAGAATGAACAAAGCGCTGGTAATATTTTTAGCGGAGGTGACGCTTGTAAACAGGCTGGTAGAGGAAGGTTTCACAGTGAAAGGTGAATTTGTTCGGTTTCTCCCTTGGTGACTCCAGTAACTAAAGTGATTATTTCTAATGTGCCCCCATTTTTAAAAAAAGAGTCATTAGAAAAAAATCTGTCTCAGTTTGGCAAACTTGTGTTCCCAATTAAAGATATTCCTCTAGGCTGCAAAAATAACAGCGTTAACAGGCGTTTGTTTTATTAAATGATCCCAATCAAGTTATTAATGTAGCCTGGAATTTTAATGTAGAAGGGACTAATTGTGTGGTGTTTGTTAGTTCTGAAACGATGAGATGTTTTTTCTGCGGCGAGCAGGGACACCAGGGGAAAACCTGCCCGAGAAGGGAGGCTAGAGCCGAGACAGGACAGGAACAGGGCAATGCTGGCGGGGAGGAAGTAGGGGCTGTTGGGGGTGAGCGGGAGGAAGAGTCGGCTCCTGCATCGCAGCCGCAGCCAGAGCCCGTGCAGACCGAGGAGGAGGCGACTCAATCGCGGAAGGAGACCGGAGCAGATCCACCAAAGCCAAGGCCTCGTACAAAGAGGGTGAGCCAGAGCCTCCCAGTGACGGGTTCGGAGCAAAATACAGCAACTGCTGAGAATGGTGAAGAACCATTCAGGGAAGTAGTTAAGAAGAAAAGATTTAAACATAAGGCTGCAGAACTTCCGAATGGTAGAGCGCAGCAGGTGCAGAGCTCCGAGCCCGCGCTGACAGGGAGACTGCAAGCTCCAGCCGGGGCGCCAGTCCCTCATAACGCGGGGGAAGAGAACACAGTGTAGGGCGAGCCGGGTGCGGTGCAAGACTCTGCGCTGGCTGAATCTCAGCTGCCTGTAACAGTTGTGGCTGGAGAAAGGGAGGAGGCGGCAAAGGCCGGTGCTAAGGAACTGAAGGGAGCAGCGGAGGAGTTGACACTCGGGGGCGAGCAGGAGGACAGCGCGGATGAGATGGGAGAGGAGCTCTCGGACTCCTCGCTTATCTCAGACATCCCCGATAGCCAACCCGCCAGCAAGAAAAAACTATATACGCTGGAGCAGGTAAATAATTTTATGAAAGAAACAAAAGGGGAAAGAGGGGTAGAAATAGAGCATTTTTTCCCTGATCTAAGATTATTTCTCCACTCCGCTCATGTTATTACAAGGAAAGCAACAATAGAAGAATTTGATCAGCCCAAACGGTACAGATTAAAAAAAATTGTTCAGAAAATTAAGAAGGATCTGAACAATGGTTCAAAATTTCATGTTTAATAATGGCTGTTTTATTCTTTTATTACTTGTTTTAGTCTGTTGGGTTTACTTTTTTTAGCCGTGATGGAAAAGTGTGTTTTTGCTTCTTTTAATCTAAATGGCTGTAGACAGTCTTTTAAGAGGGCACAGCTTTTAGAGTTTTTAGAGCAGAAGCAGACGGGGGTGTTTCTGTAGGAGACGCACTCTGATCACGAGAACGAGGCGGCGTGGCGAGCGGAGTGGAAGGGGTTGTGCGTGATGAGTCACGGTGTCAGCACTAGTGCAGGGGTGGCTGTGCTTTTTAAACAAAATCTAAGGGCAGTTTTACTAGATATGGAAGAAATAGAGAAGGGGAGGATTTTAAAAGTAAGAGCCAGGCTGGGCAGTACGGTGTATGTTTTTATTAATGTTTATGCCCCCAATAAGGGGGGGGGGGGGAACGAATTTTAATTTTTAAGAAATTAAAGCAAGCTCTTTTTAATATGAATAGTGATGATGTGGTGGTATTGGGAGGAGATTTTAATTGTACTATTAATTTTAATATTGATAGAAATAATGAAGAACCGCATCCTCAGTCCTCCAGAGAGCTGGCTGCAGTGTTAGAGTCCAGTGACCTGGTTGACGTTTGGAGATGCTTGCACCTTAATTCACGACAATACACCTGGTCTCAATCTCATAAAAACTGCATATATAGAGCAAGACTAGACCGTTTTTACATTTCTAAAGATTATTTAAATAAATGCATTGAAGCAAGAATCATCCCCAGTAGTCTCTCTGACTACCACTGTCTATTATTTACAGCAATAATTCAATCAGAGCCCCACAGAACATCTTATTGGCATTTCAATATAAAATTATTACAAGACATAACATTTAGACAACAATTTAATTTTTTTTGGATAATTTGGAAAAAAGAAAAAACACATTATAAAGATGTAAGACAGTGGTGGGACATTGGCAAAATACAAATAAAATTTTTTTGTCAACAATATACTATAAATGCAACCAGGTCATTGAACGCAGCTGTGAGAGCTGGAGTTAAAAATCCTCCTCCTAGAGGAAAGTCTAAACTCAGATTTTAAAGAGCAGACCCTGGAGTACCTAAAAGAGCAGAAACTTGCGCTGGGGAGCTTGCTGAAGGAGAGGGTGAAGGGGGCGATCGTACGTTCCAGATTTGTGGAGCTGAGAGATATGGATGCCCCCACCAGTTTCTTCTTCAACTTGGAAAGGAAGAGAGCAGACAGCCGACAGCTGTGCTGTATCAGGACTCCTGGTGGGGAAGAACTGCATACCCAGGAGGAGATCAGCACAGAGGCGGTGCGTTTCTATAAGGAACTTTACAATAAAGAACAGTGCAATCTAAAGGACACTGAGCAGCTGCTCCAGGGGTTACCCAGCCTCAGTGATGAAGAGCAGGCTCAGCTGGACGCACCGCTGACCTACCAGGAGCTGACCACTGCTGTCAAGCAGCTCTCCAGCGGAAAGGCTCCAGGGATCGATGGACTGCCAGCAGAGTTTTATAATACTTTCTGGGACATAATAGGGGAGGATTTGCTCCAGGTTCTGAGAGAGAGCCTCAGCCACAAGGAACTGCCTCTCAGCTGCCGCAGGGCAGTGATTACACTGTTGCCAAAGAAGGGAGACCTTTGTCAGCTAAAGAATTGGAGACCTGTGTCACTTTTATGCTCCGATTTAAAGATTTTATCTAAAACAATCGCAAACAGATTAAAAAAAGTAATTGGAACTATTGTACATATGGACCAAACATATTGTATACCGGGTCGCTCCATTTTTGATAACCTGTTTTTTATTAGAGATTTTTTATCTGTAAATGATATTTGTGATTTTAATGTAAGAATGGTCTCCCTGGATCAAGAGAAGGCTTTCGATAGAGTCGACCACACCTACCTCTTTAAAACCCTGGAGGCTTTCGGATTCGGCCCTGTTTTTATCTCTTATATTCAGCTTTTATATTCCAACATTTTTAGTATTTTAAAGATTAACAATGGGCTGAGTCAGCCTTTCCCAGTGTGCAGGGGTATAAGACAAGGCTGTGCCCTGTCTGGTATGCTGTATTCGTTGGTTATAGAGCCCCTGATGCACCAGCTGAGGGGCAGGTTGGCTGGATGTACAGTGCCCTCCTTGCCCTCCACACCCTCCCCTGCCACAGTGAAAGTGTCTGCCTACGCAGATGATGTGACTGTGTTTGTGAGTGGGGATGCTGATGTTCAAGCACTGCAGCAAACTTTAAATGAGTTCCAGAAAGCATCGTCTGCCAGAGTAAACTGGGCAAAATGCGACACTTTCCTGTCTGGCAGCTGGGATGAGGGCACCCCTCCTGTCCTGCCTGAAGGGCTGGAATGGAACAGAACAGGCATTAAAGTGCTGGGGGTGTACCTCGGAACGCAGAATTATATGAGAAAGAACTGGGAGGGTCTGTTGGACAGGGTGAGGGGGCGGCTGCAGAGGTGGAAGGGACTGCTGGCCCAACTGTCCTTCAAGGGTCTAGTGTTGGTCATTAATAATCTGGTGGTCTCTAGCATGTGGCACAGGCTAATGTGCCTGGACCCACCCCGAGGCCTGGTGGAGGAGATCCAGAAAGTGCTGCTGGAGTTCTTTTGGAACGGGAGACACAGTTTGAGGCCGGCAGTTCTGTACCTCCCCAGTGATGAAGGGGGGCAGGGGCTGGTCAGCATTGCCAGCAGGGTGGCAGCCTTCAGGCTGCAGGCGGTACAGAGACTCCTGTACACTGAGGAGGAGGCTCATTGGAAGAGGCTGGCTTTTTTCCTCCTAAATAGAGTCAGGGGGCTGGGGTTAGGAAAACACCTGTTTTTAATTGAGAACACCAATTTTAGTAAAGCAGGACTTCCTCCTTTTTATCAAAGTATTTTAAATGCTTGGCAGCTGGTGAGGGTGGAAAGGGATGAAGAGTCCCTGACCGGGCAGGCCCTGTTTGATGAGCCCCTATTTTTTAATCCACTTTTTCCAGTTAAGTTCCTCCAGTCGATGACGCGTTGTGCCAGGTTTTTAAAAGTAGGTATAACCAGGATGATCCATCTGTTCAATCTTGAGCTCTCCTGCTGGTTAACTGCCTCCCAGCTAGCTGCACAGCTGGGCTGGCACTCTGAGAGGCTCGCAGAGAGACTGATGGTTGAGCTGAGGGGCTGCCTCTCCCCACGGCTCAGGGAGGTCCCGAGGGAGGAGCTGTCCAGAGGCACAGAGCAGAGACAGAGTTCCTTATTCCCTGGGATGATTGTGTCACCAGCAGTAGGAGAGGGAGGAGAGGGGGGTGGAGAGAATGGAGGGACATTGCTCACTTTGCACAGTGTAGAGGAAATTGTTTTTCATGCAATGAATAGTAAAATTATATATAAATTGTGTGTTAAAGCCATGGAGTACAATAGGCTAAGGGGTCTGGTAGATTCCAAGTGGAGAGTTCACTTATCTGTAGAGGAGGGGCGCAGGCCGGTGTGGAGGGTGCTGTACAAGCCGCCCCTCACTAAGGGAGTTGGGGACCTGCAGTGGAGGATTCTCCATGGCATTGTGTCCACGGGCAGGTTTCTCCACAGAGTGGACCCCAGTATTAGTGAGCAGTGCGCTTTCTGCTCAGCAGAGGAAACCATTTATCATGCTTATAGTGAGTGCGAGAGGCTGCGGCCACTTTTTAATTTACTGCAGGGAATCCTGAACGTTCTAGGGGTTGTTTTTAGTAAGGAGCTTTTTATTTTTGGGGTTATGTACAGTTTTAAAATGAAAAACAGGTGTGTTCCAATTCATTTTTTATTTGGACAGGCAAAATTGGCTATTTTAAAGACAAGGAAAAACCAGCTCTCTGGTTCTGGATTGACCAGTGTGGTGGGTCAGTTTAGGGTGCTTGTGGTCAGCCAGATCAGAGTAGAGTTTGAGTATTTTAAACTGGTCAGACTGGTAATCTGGAGAGCTTCCAGGAGAGGTGGTGTGTGGGAGACGCCTTGTGTGCTGTGAGTGAGGAGGGGGAGCTCCAGTTTTTGTTTTAGTTTTTAATTTTATTTTTATTGTTTTACAGCGTTTTTATTAATTTTGGTTTAATCTGTTTTTTATCAGAAAGAAAACACTGTTTTTTTTGTTTTTTTTTCAATTGATTTTTTATGATCCTTCTTTTATTTAAAATCTATTTTAAGGAGAACATGATGTATTTTAAGATGTTTTATATTGATAGGTCTTATTTTTGTTGTGTTTTACCTTTATTGATTTTTAATGGATTTTAATTGGAATGTTTAATAAAGGATCTTAAAAGTCAAAGTCTCTCTCTCTCTCTCTCTCTCTCTCTCTCTCTCTCTCTCTCTCTCTCTCTCTCTCTCTCTGTGTTTACTGCACTTCTCCTCAGGTGCAAAAGTCATCCCCATTTCTGAACTGCTGAGTTGAAAGAATGAGTCATCTTGTCTGGGAACATGAAAAGTCACATTAGAAGCTGCCACCCATTCTGAATGAATCAAACACAGTGCACTGATACTCACAGTTTCACCGCCCCTGGAAGCCATATTCAATCAACACAGTACAAACCTGTTTTCCCCACTTATGGCCAATAACAACTAACCACTATTTATTAACCCTAAGGTTATTTACATTTGCCTTTTTTATATTCAGACAAAGAATATTAACATTTAAAATGCACCAAAGGAAGAAAAAAAATGCCACCTTCCTCTTAAGTCATAAAAGAAACATGTCATCACAGATGTAGTGGTTTTGTGGAACGCAAGGTCCCAAATGTCTCAGTGTACAGTATTGCAGGAATTAAGCTATGCCTCCTATTGGCAGAACAGGGTGGTGTCCTGAGAACCAGCATTAGTATAAAAAAGGAGAAGCCTTAGTGTGTTGCTGTCCTGTAGTTACCTCACATTGGTTTCTTTTTTTTTATATAATTTAGTAGTCGCCAATTAGTTTTTTTTGTAGTTTTCTCCCCAATTTAATAGTGTCCAATTATTTTTGTTTAGCTCTGCTCAAAGCTACCACCCCTGCGCTGACTCAGGAGCGGTGAAGATGAGCACACGCTGTCCTCCGAAGTGTGTGCTGTCAGCCGACCACTTTTTTTCACACTGCAGACTCACCATGCAGCCACCCAGAGCTACAGCGTCAGAGGACAACGCAGCCCTGGGCAGCTTACAGGCAAGCCCGCTGGCGCCCGGCCAAACTACAGGGGTCGCTGGTGCGCAATGAGCTGAGAACACCCTGGCCAACCTAACCCTCCCTCCCTCCGGGCGGCGCTTGGCCAATTGTGGGCCGCCCCCTATATAGTTGTAGTCAAAAAGTCTACATACCCCAATGGAAATATAATGTCTAGAAATTTCATGAAAACAGAATTGTAGGAAAAATCTTTTGTCTACAATTACTTATTTCAATATGATAATGCACAACATAATTGTAGAAAAGTCTAGAAAATGCTCGACTGTAGGTGAACATTCTTAGAGAGTATAAAAGGGTTAGGCATAGGATGATTGCTGTCATTACCAATAAATAATATGGGAAAAAGTAATGAGCTACAGGTAGTGGACAAAAAAATGGAAACACCTGGGTAAATGAGGAACACCAAGTATATTGAAAGCAAGGGCTTCCACACAGGGGTGGCTCATGCGTTAATTAAGCAAATAACATCCCAGCATGCTTAGGGTCATGTATAAAAATGCTGGACAGGCCTGGTTGCCTATAATTATGGCTAGCATGGCTGCAAAAGGAGACCTCAGTGACTTGGAAAGAGGGGTAATTGTTGGGGCGTGTTTGGCAGGAGCTTCAGTGACCAAGACAGCTCAACTTGCTGATGTTTCACGAGCAACGGTGTCTAAGGTGATGTCGGCATGGAACTCCGAGGGAAAGACATCATCAGCAAAGGGCAACAGTGGGCGGAAACGCATACTCCAGGATCGTGATATCCGTGCATTCATTCAAAGTGCAAGGCAAAACAGGCAAGCAACTGCAGATCAATTGACTGCAAATTTCAACCTGGGGCGCGAGCAGCCAGTTTCATCAAAAACGGTCCACCAAGAACTCCACAGAGTGGGATACCATAGTGGCCAAACGCCCTATTAAGTGACTTTACATTGATGTTTCCATTTTTTTGTCCACTACCTATATCTGAAGACCTTAGGCAGAAAATATGTTATTGTCATAAAGCTGCTGAAGGATACAAGAAGATTTCCAAGGATTTGAGTATCCCAATTTCAACTATTGTTTCTATTATCAAGAAGTACAAGACTCATGGTACTGTCACAACGCTCCCTTGGTTTGGAAGAAAGAAGGTTCTTTCACCAAAAACAAGTAGAAGAATTGTGAGGAAGGTTAATAACAATCCGAGATTGACTGCCAAAGATATTCAAAGTGAATTGGCTGCAAGTCGGACTGGGGTTTCCATTTCAACTATAGGTCAAGTATTGCATGGTGAAGGTCGGAATGGTCACAGGCCAAGGAAAAAGCCACTTTTAGGAAAAAGTCACAAGGACAACCGTTTAAAGTTTGCAAAACGTCACTTGAATGATGGATATGAGTTCTGGTCTAAGGTTTTGTGGAGTGATGAAACAAAAAAAGAGGTTATTATTGCTAAAGGTGCCTCAACTAGCTATTAATTTCATTTTTCTTGTCAGGGTATGAATACTTTTGAATTTGTATTTTTAGAGTCTTACAAAAAAAATTGCTGAAATAAATAATTGTAGATTATCTATCTATTTCTTGTAACTTTATGTTTTTAGAGGCACATATTGTACAACCAAGTCAGAGATTTGCTATTTTAACAAAACAATGCAGCACATGTTCACTTTTTTATTTGAATTGTTATGTTTAATTTAACTATTTATCTATTGAAACTCAACGTTAGTTCAGTGTGCACTTCTGAATAAATATTGAGCTGATTTTTGCACAAAGGCCTTTTTTAATAGTTTTTGTTTCAGATATCTTTAAGTTGGGTTTAAACTGATTAATACAGTTAATGTAGATTTGTTTTCTATTTAAATCTAAAAATGCGTTTCACCACCCTGTGGTTAGTAGTTTTTCAATTTGTCCAAAGGTACTGCTCTCTGTACTACTAAAAGGTGGACATAAAAAATTAAATATTCTACAATTTAGCATTTACTGTTTTTCAGGTAAGCATTTAAATATTGTAACGATCTGTGCATTTGTGTTTTTGTACTGTAATTCACTGTTATGGATGGTGTGGGTGGTGACGGCAGGTTCAGGAAGCAGCACAAACACAAAGGATATGGGGCTGAAACTGCCGAAGCAGGATATTTATTAAATAATAAAAGTAAACAACTTCAACAAAACACAAAATAAAGGGCTCACTGGCCAAAGTAAAAATAAACACTAACAAATAATTAATTTTTATAACAACAAGTACCTTGTTCGCTGGCTTGGTAGCATTCGCTCTTACTATCCTTCACTCTCCTCACAACTTTTCAAACTCTCCGCCGCTCTGAGCTCAGAGTGGGTCTTTTATACTGTGGCTGGAGCCTTAATTACCCATTAAATAATTACCTTAAGGCTCCAACCACATTCCCACGAGGTACTTAGGGATTCAACCCCATCCATGCCAACCACATTGTACAAGACCGGCTTTTCGCCCGTCTCAAATAATAAATAATAATGTCGGACGGCTTTCGTAAGCTCTGCACCCCAATTTGCAAATGGGGGCAGAACTAATGGTATAAGATGGGGCTGTGCCCTGCATTATGTTTTGTTGGTTTCCATTCTGAGTAAATGTTCCTATATTCTGTGTTGCTGTTCAGAGCCGTTGTATAATAAGTTGTATAATAAGTCTAGAGAGAATGATCAATTTCGAATGTGACAACGCTATTTTATTCTGCTCTAATAAATATTATGCTTAATCCTGAATTGTCTCGCAACACCTATTTTTTAGACCGTGAAATAAGCAATTTTTACTGTGAAAAATATACAGCCCTAACTATGGTCCATTTCTGGGGAAAAGTTATATTTTAGACTCATTGGACGGGAGAATTATGCTGAAGAATGCTTCAGATTCCTGTTTATATTTCTTGGCTTATTTAAAGCAGTTTGTTTTATGAATTTTCTTTGATTTCCAGTGAGGTCTACATGTATACTGTACAACTCTTCTGTGTTCTGTCCTTTCATGCACTGTTATGCCTGATGCTTTTAAATCATTCTTTAAGTCTTGGCTTTTAATGCTGAATTATATTTTTAGCTGCTCAGACAATTCTCCTACCTGCTGTACCTGTAATTTTCTTTGGATGTGCATTTCGTTCAAACATTTCAGTTGAATTTGTTCTGTGGTACTTCTTGATTATTGCTCTGATTGTAGATTTTGGTATTCCATGTTTCTTTGATACTGTTCTGTAGCCATATGTATTGATAGTTTGCTACAAGTGCTTTTCTCAAACATGAATCCAAAACCAAAACAGCACACCTTTATATAAAAGTTACTTTTGGAGACTGTAACTAAGGGGAAGAACAACTACTTACAGTCGAATAATCAAGATAAAAATAGTCACCACTTAAAAATAAACCAATCCTGTACTTTAGAATGTCTGGTTCTTTATTTGTGTGTACTGTTTTGTAACTCTTGTTTGTGCATTATATTTTAAAACGGCTTAGATTTTTTTTTAAAACTATTTATTCATGTTCTAAAAAGCCATTTTAATGTTTTGGATTCAAACTGCAACTTCACTTCTGTCCATTTGAATCCATCGGTGTCAATTCAAACAGCTGAATCCAATTAAAACATTGACATTGCTAGTTCATTACTGGTGTAAACTTTAAACACACAAAACTATTTTGATCTTGCTACTGCTCATTTGAGTGCGATTAGTCGACTACCAGTTTCTGAGTTTAACTGTCACTTTTCTAGTCGACTATTTAGTTGTACCCCTAACTGTAACTACAAGAAAACTACAAAATGGCCACCAAGCAGCCATATTAGGATGGAGGTCATGTTCACCCCACAAAGTTATTGAGCAACTGAAGGATGTCACCATTAATTTGGTGGTCATGGTGACACATGAGCCATCCACATAAGCGATGCTTAATAAGGCATGACAAATATCTACTTTTAATTTGAAAACAATATTAAAAGCAATCTGCCCGCGGCTATGGCTTCTCAATAGCTTAAAATAGAATAACTGAAGGAAAATGAGACAATTAGCACTTCAAATGTGCAAACAAAACAAAACCACCAACATGGACAGTAAAGCAAATACAGGCAAGAATCTGCCAACACATAATTGTCTTCGCAGCAACAGAAAAGTTAGACTACTCAGTGTCAGGACTATAAAGTGTGAAAAAACTTTAACCCACTGCGCACCCAAGCACTGCTACAGTAGCATCTACTCAAGAGTACTTGCAGAAACAAGGGCAGTAATCTCCAGGGAGCTGGCAGAGACACAAATCGATACAGAGGATGTTCTAGTAGACAGTCTGACCCCGATAATTAGGACAGGAGATCTAGACCCATCAGCCTACATAAGATGTTAAATCATTGATTCAATAATAGGCAGTAGATTTATATATCAACTAGGTTTGTGCAGACACTCATTTTTTTCTGAGTTATTCCCTTTGGCATGTTTAAGTTTTTATGCATTAATAAAAATAGAACAAAACCTCTTAAAAACAGGTTGATCACAATACAAAGCTTTCCTTCATCTAAACTATCACTTATAATTGGCCTTGAAATCACTGCAGAATGCTGCTTTTTTTGCTGTGAAATTAACACATTTTAACAGGCTTAATTTAATACCTGTTGGCATAAGGAATTGCTCGAAAAATATGGGTATTTGCACAGCCTATTATGGGAGCACATCTCATTGTAGCAGACAACAAACACATTCAGAAAAGACTGATCCTGTTTGAAAAACCTCCTGGACTTCTTTGAGGAAGAGAATGGAAACAAATAGAAGGTCCAACTGGTTAAAACATAGGAAGCACAGAGCACTTCTAAAGGGAGTAACTCAGCTCCCAGTGCCTTCCAGACCTGGGGCTCGGTTCTGTATTGCCAGATCGTAAGTTAAAATATGATGGGTCTTTCGACCAGTTATCACCTGCAATCTCCATCAGTTATCACCTGTTTCTATATTCCAGTCAAATCGTAGTTGGCGTCGTGTTTCAATACGACAGGTAGACTAGCCAATGTATTTTGAATGGTCTTGGAAATCACACTTGCGTAACCACTAGTCATATGACTATAGGTTTAAGTGACCTAACACCCCGTTTTCTATCTAATTTATGCTGTATATGTAATTGTATATATTCCTATCAGACTTGTAGTCAAATCCTCAAACCTCATGTCCGGGTCCTGAGTCTGAGTCACTATCATTCGAGTCTGAGACCGAGTCACAAGTCCTTGACTTCAAGTCTCGAGTCCTTGAAACAAACTCAAATCAATTTTCATTCAACTAGTGGCAGTAGTGGGGGAACAGTTTATCTAACAAACGTTGTCCAATATCCCTCAGGAAAATGCACAATACAAAATAAAAATACAAAAAATTATTTTCAATTTATTTTTTCTAGCTAGAGTATTCTATTTGCATGCCTTTGTCAACTTGTCTGTAACTATCTTCTTTTCTTTTGGAATTGGAATACCGTTTGACTGTACCTGAAGTTTATAGATATGCTCAAGTTTAAGTTTGTGGACGTTGCTTTTCACTTTGATAGACGCCGTGATCTGGACTATAGAGCCGTTGTATTGTTAGAAAGTGGTACATTGTCAGAATGTGGTATGCGTACCACAACTTGACTCAATGTAATGGCAGAACGTGTACGATGCCATATTTTGGTACATGTGCAATCCATTGCGATCTGATGGGTGTTTTCTTATTGTCTAAAAGGTTTACCATTAATTATACATTATTTTTTTGCAAACTTAAATTGGCAACAGATCAATAATTTCTCTAAAAAGAAAAAAAAAAATTCACAAGGTCCACTGCAAAGTTGCACGAGTAAAAAACAATGTACATGGCCCAATGTATTGCATATGATAAATATTTGCATACTATTTTCTTAACGGTGGACAAATACATTAAAAACGACGTAAAAGACTGGAAAATATGATGTAAAAGACCAAAAACAGCATAACGTACCATATTTGAAAGGCCGCTTCCCTGCTTTCTTAGTGGAAGATGTTTAGGCATATGCAAGCAAGTACGCGTACCTGAAAATAACACTACACAGGTAAGAAATTAAAGTTACTTTCACCTCTGCCAATCTGATTTAGACATTGCTAAAACTGTATATATATATATATATATATATATATATATATATATATATATATATATATATATATATATATATATATATACTGTGTTTTTCAATAGTAAACTTAGTATTATTTGTTTTGCAGTATGTTTCACTTTCATTGTATTTGCTGTAAGTCTGTAATACAATTATGTATTTATGAGATTGTGCTTTACTTCATTTGATTTCAGATCATGTATTTTTTATCTTTTCTCTTTTACACAAAAACATTATTTATGTATTTCCCCTTTGTGTAGGCTCTTAATGGAATAACAACATGAAGTTCACACAAGGCAGATTTCTAGTTTGACGCTGCACAGTGATTGTTAATGTGCTTTTTCCCCACATCCACAGTAAATTATTCAATCAGTCCTTCTGTCATATCAGTCTGATATAACTGCAGGTTTGACGGTAGGCAATTTTTACACTGAATTTGCCAGTTGAATTCACTGACATTGCTTGCAAACAGTGATGGCGTGTGAATGTACTGGACAAAAAAGAAATAAGCATATGAAGAATGTGTTGTATACTTATTTTGGCTAGCTATATCAGTATTCAACAAACCAAAATATAACTCCAGTTTTATGCAATGTATTCCAAAAGTACAAAGCTATTGTATTAAATACAATTTGTGAGGTTACAGTACCACTTTTTCTGTTTTGTTTTACTCTTAAGTGCAATATAAAATTTCGTTTTTTGTGAAAGGAAAATAGCAAATAACTAATAAAAAATGTTGTTTGTTACTAGTTTTGTAACAATAAAATAAAGACACTGATATATATGGTCAAATCTGTTGAGTCCCAGCAACTTATAGTACTGCATTATGATACAAAATCAGCATATTTAACAAGCATGTCATTTAAACATACACATTTGCAAGTAAGCTTTGCTTATCCTCCAGGTACCTTCCCTACTCACAGTTACACCACATACTAGTGCTCTAACACTTGCTCCAGCCTTTCCCTTTAAAAACATGCAAGAAACACCTGAAAACTGAGACATTGTCAATATTTAAGCGTATTCAAATTCATTATAAGATGTAAAACTTGTATGTGTACATATACATTAATACTACATATTTTACCATATTAATGATTTGTTCCCAAATTTGCCCACATTAATAATTATCCCAGATTCATTTCCAATAGGAAATGAACCAAAATAAACTACACAACATCATACAACAATACCTTCTCCAACGTCCTAAAGGACCATCTTGAAATGTAGGACATGCAGTAGGCTAGAGATTTTTCAAACATTAAAGACAAAATTCAAAACATATGTTACTTTGACGATCTAAAGGAGATCTTTATAACCAGTTTGTATTTGTATTGGTGACATTTATTATTATTATTATTATTATTATTATTATTATTATTATTATTATTATTATTATTTAATGATGCTTTCTAATGCAGTCTTATATACTGTGGCCTGCATTAAATGTTGTTTTAAAATACTAAAACAGTGTTTTAGAATAACAAAAACAAAATCACCTTAGCAGATGCGAAAAGCAATACAGACCTTGGCACTCCATGCTAAGCACCAAGTTGAACTTCCCTGGGTCTTTACACTGTTTTGTCTTTTATGGATTCTCAGCGTTGCCACTGCTGCCCTGAACTGGCGCTGATGTGATTCTATATAAAGCGCATACCCCAACCCTCCGAAACTGATTTATCGAACACAGGATAATAAGGAAATAATACATACATGTTACAAATTAATTAGAAAACCGTTTTGCACTTAAAACATAAAAAAAAAACATTTCATAAAAGAAAAAGCACTGTACACGCCCTAGGTACGCGTAATGCCATAGTTTACAGTGAATCCGTTATTATTCCCCATACTAGTTGGTAAACAGGTGTTCATGCTAATGGGCAACATACATACAACATACATACAACATACATATATATAATTACACCAGATACGAATGCGTAAATACTGGTTTGCCCAAAGAAAACATGCCTAGAAACCTCAGAGCATTTGCTTGGAGCAACAGGCGTCATGCATTTGCTTACCTGCAACAGCATATAATTGAGAAGTACACCAGCCAGCGTAGTTATCCTAGTAATTACACATTTTGACTTGTGTGATCTCCGCTTCTTGAATACAATACATTTGGCTGTAGGCGTTTGAATCTAAGCAGTTTCTAACCGTATTCGATATTCAACACAGGAAAGGAGTGTTGACAAGGGAGGTCCCAGAGAGAGGCTCGATGCGATTCCCTGGGCGTGCAGGCTGAAATGAACGAGTAAAGCGGAGGATGATCTGTTGCTTGCAGTCCGCACGGACAGCGTTCAGTTATCTTGTCTCACAGCCCTGCCCCTTATTTTGGTCTGTCGTTTACTGTGCATTTACCAGGTCACAAATAGTCAATGTCATTGGCAGTTTTTTAGAGCCTATACTTAAAACGGGATCAACTGAAAGAAAGTGTACGACATGCATGGTTTATATGTATTTTCTTGACTTTGTGCTGGCATGCATGAATAGATGTATTGCCTTGCATTTATTTTTCTTAGATTTGCGGAGTAAAAATACATTGTTTTGACTAGGTTTGTGGTACATGATCTCCTTCAGGTTTTCATGAATAAATGAAAATATTATTTGAGAATGCAGTTTTATTTCAAACAAACATCTCACGAAGTATAAAAGTATACGCAGAGCAACCGCAACTAATGTCCTATACAGCGCTTTACCCCTCGCTGTGAACGTTTCTTTTGTAAGAAAGTGAGTGGCTCCCGGGCAAGCAATAGGTTTCCCGGATGGTGTCAAACTGGCACAAAATTGTTTAGGAATTAGAAATTATTTAATTGATGTGTAGTCTGTTATACGTGACGTTGGTGATAAATGCACAGGTAATGGGCACGTCTTCTGGAGTTACAGTTCTTGAAGCTAATAGAACGAGGCAATGAAGAAGGAGTAGTTTTATGTTTTGTTTAATGACTCGATACAAACCACATACTTTTTGAATTTTGTAGGGATCACCTGGGGCAGTCACAATAACATAATCTATTTGAACACATGTTAAAAGCTCAGATAACATGCATTTTGTTTATGGAGTAAAAAAAATAACATAACTGAATTTTCCATTATTTTAATTAAAATAGTGCCTTGAGAGGCATTTTATAGACTTTTACAGGCACAAAAATAAGAAATAAATTCACATGCATTGTAAGAAGTGTCGGTGTGTATAACATAAATGGTCCTGATATAATTCAGGATCCAGCAGAACAAAGCAATTATGTTCTGGTGAATTAAATGTGACTATGTCAGAAGAGCCTAATAACATAGTTTTGTTCATGTTCAGTGCCAAATAGTGTATTGTGACCAGGGTTTTACATTTGCTGGGCAAATAAAAAGCACAGTAAACGCCTTTACAGAAAAATAGAACTAGGTATTGTCAACATACAGTGAAAAATGGAAACCAAAAACATGACAACAAATAAGAAAGAGAAGGACACTCACCAATCGCAGAGACTTGTTAAGTAACAGATACTCAAGTGAGTCTAGTAGTAAACTATGATCACTGGTGCCAAAGGAGAAGCAGTCAGGGACTCATTGTCACTGCTAATACATAGGGTGTTGGTGACCTTGAAGTTGTCTTATGCTACGTATTAATCTAAAACCTGCCTGGATCATCTCAAAGATAACACTCAGCAGTGTTACCATGGGTTACCAAATGTCAGGACAATTGGCATGTCGAAAATGACAGTAATTACTGTGTCTTAAATTTTCATCGAATGGCTCATCTGTTTTCACTGACAATAATATCAGCAGTGACAATGGTCACGGTCTGACGGGACCCTCTTCTATTGTGTTTCAAGCTGAATATTTCCTTTGCCTTTCTTCATGTCTTGTATACCTTTAAAACACAACCCTTTCTACTCTGCAGAACAGACTGCAGCTGGCCTAGCCCCTACACAATGTGATAGATATGCCTTCCTAGCTTTGACAGAGCATGAAGAGCAGAAGTTTGGGTCCTGTAGAGTACATGACTCCATTTTAGGAAAAATAGACTTAGAAGAAGAAGAAAAAAAGAAGCAATATGAAAATGTGCTTGTCCAGGCAGTAGAGGTATATTACTGTATGCAAAAAGCTATTTCAATGTCATTAGAGAATCAGTCAGATACATTTCCTTTTTAAAAACTCTATTAAAAACAAAAAGGATTAAGTTAAGTTAATAGTATATAGATATAAGATATATTTACATTATTCACGTTCTTCTGGGATTAATTTAGTGAAAACCGACCTTCTCAATTTAAAGTTCTGCTTTCTCATAACTGATGCTCAGTCTACAGAAATCTGTAAACCAATAGAGCATTGATAGCTTTCAGCTGACCCTAGGGATTCAAAATACAGACATACAGCAGCATTTTTCTTTTATGAACACCTATTATTCTTTATGATTTCCATGGCATTTACAGCCCCATTTGAATCACTTTCAAGGAAGAACAGATATAAAACTGATTTATTTTGCAGGGCTCTTGTAGTTATTTCAGCCTCCCTTTTCTCAGACACTACTACATCGCCAGAACTCCCTGGTCTAAACCCTGGCCCCTCCAACTAACCTTAACATGCTTCTCCACACTTACACTTTCAAAATCTGATGGGACGAAAGACAGTAACTCTGTAGCGTCCATTATAAAAGTTTACCACATACATTTGTATGGTAATTCTGTAGTTTCCATGGTTATACAAAGCATTTACCAAATATGCTTACCACACCTGTCTGGGGCTTACAATGTTTTACTATGCTTTCACTAGACTGTATTACCCTTTACTATCCTTTTACTATGGTCAGCTTTTATAAGGGGTCACCTATTATTCCCATATCTCACAGTTCTGGGGCTGCCCCAAACACCCCAATGGATGGTGGTATTACTTACGCCAGGCATTATTGGGAAGCTACTCATTGGTTAGTGAGCAGAAAGTAGGTGTGAAGTGGTGATGCACTGATGATTCCAGATTCTTTTAAATACTGCATACAGTATTTCTTTTTTTTAATAATAATAATAATTTTTACCATAGTTTTTGCAAACTGAAAAAGGTGAGACATTCAGTGCATAGGGAATATGTGATGGTTTATATTAATGGAATTATTGTGTGTTAGTTTTGCTATAGCCTTGATTTGAATTAAGTGTCATATACACAATCCAATATAAATCTGTGTAGCTTGATAAAGCCTTGCCATCCATAATTTCCAGTTTCCCAAATGATACAGCGAGGAAACCAGCCATGACCCATCACTGATTACATACCACATATAGGAATCTGCCTACAGTCGAGACCAAGGCATTGAGATATGTAGGCGCTGAACCATGAACAAGTCAGAAATAGGTTTTTAAATAAATACAATATAATCTAGAAATTAGAATTCATGCTGCATTGTAATAATTCCTTTTCCGTTCAGGATAGATTTTCTTTCTGAAGTCTAAAAAGCACAGGTCTTTAAGATCAAGATTCGGTCATCTGGGATAAGACTAGAAATGTAATGTTACTTTCCTGTAATATAAATATTCTTATTCATGCTTTTCATTAAACAATAAACTCAACTTAACTTTGGGACTTTGTCAAGACATTTGATTCATCTTGAAATTCAAAAACTACATGAACATGGATTAAATATAAATATACATTTTGTGAAAGACCTTTTAATGAGATTTTATTTCAAGGGTGTCCCAAATGATAGACACATAAAAACAAAACATGCAGTAAGCATACAATGTTAATTCACACAATACTGAGGAGGAATTAACTGAAACAACTATTTTACCTTTTTTTTTATTTACAAACTTTGATACAATACCTTATACTTTTTTAGATAAACCTGCTGTCACACCGATACAGTGCCTGCAGATATTTCATTTGATCTATTGTAAGTAAAAAGATAGAATGCCCGCACACTTACGAAGCTCCACACCTTTTATTTAGTTTAAAAACACCATGCCATCAGAGGAGGTTGTGTGGTCCAGTGGTTAAAGAAAAGGGCTTGTAACCAGGAGGTCCCCAGTTCAAATTCCCCTCAGCCACTGACTCATTGTGTGACCCTGAGCAAGTCACTTAACCTCCTTGTGCTCCATCTTTCGGGTGAGACGTAATTGTAAGTGACTCTGCAGCTGATGCATAGTAAACACACCCTAGTCTCTGTAAGTCGCCTTGGATAAAGGTGTCTGCTAAATAAACTAATAATAATAATAATAATAATAACGTTTCATAAGGATATGAGTACTGTTGTACATTGCTGCCTTCTGGGGGAAAAAAGAGAGTAATTTTCCAGTCTTCCATCAAATCTTTGAAAGCCAATCACGAAGTGTATGGCATTACAGACCAATTTTAAAAAGCTTGCTGGGGGTAATTTGATGAAACCATTTTTCTTCTGTGTCTTTTGTAAGCAGAGGCACTTGAAAAAACACTATCAGACCATACATAGAATCTTGCCACAAACACAGTTCAATGTTGCAAAAGAACTGCTGGCAGAAAAGGAAGGGTATTTGCATCACACTAGTTTTGCTGTCAGATTGGTTCTAGAGCTGTCAGAGCACTGTAATCACATTTCTTACTTGACTGGATTGAGTCAGTGGCTCCCCTGAAATGTCCCCTGGAACCGGTTGTACTAAAGGGATATGATCCTGGATCCAGGCTCCGATCTTGATCCTGTCACGTGTTGGATTGTACTAAAAGGATCAGCGCTGATCCTGAGCTCAGTTTCAGATCAAGCTCTGCTCCTGCTCCTATCTTGCTTCAGAACAGGATCAGAGCTTGATCTAATGTGTGTGTATTTTCTTTCTTTCTTTCTTTTTACTTATTTGTAGACGAGTGTGTGTATTTCGTGATCAGCAAAAGCCACTTTGAGTTTATTGCGTTACAGTTTGCCGCGTTGCTTTATTTTGCTTCAAATAAATAAATGCACTGGGTACACAGTATATGTTTGCATCGCATCCTGTTCCAGATTAGGCCTGTTGCAATATTAATTTTCATTAAAAAAAAAAAAAAATAGTAATAATAATACAAAAAAACATCAGAGTGGTACACTTTAAAACACATGTTGCTAAATGAGCCAGTTGTGTATGTGTCAAAATATGTAACCAATTCTAAAAAAATAATTAACTTTATATTGTTAGCCTGTTTGAAAACATTTAAGAAAAAAAAAATGAAATCTGAGATTTGCTTAACAAAATTGAGATGGTCAAAAGCTTGTTGGCATGTACTGGTTCAAGTAAAGTAAGAACCCTTTTTAATGTTGGATTTATATAACACACAGTGAATGGGGGTTTCTTTTTTTAATATGAGCGGAAAGAAGCAATACGAAACTGTGGCAATGTGCCCCGCCCCTGTGTGTATTCTTGTGTTTTATGTTGTATGTTGCGTGTGTTAATGTTGGCGTATAGATATGGCTGCACAGGATATAAATGGGTGTGTGCAGCACAAGTTATTTAAAATGTTAATTGTATTTAGGCACGGGGATTGCACTTCACTTCACGTGCATTTAAAGTACTTTAATATGTGAACACAGGGTTTTCACAGATTAGTTCACGTGCTGGGATTCAAGTGAATAATTAATTGGTAATTGAATCCCAGCACACTTGTATATATAGATGCACATTTAATTCACTCAGGGTTGTGTGTGCAGGGCGAAGGAACGGGAGAGAGTGAGGAGATAAATAAAAATCAACTGCTACGTCGAGCTGGAGGACCAGCACGGTGCGTGTTTGTTTAGTGTTCGTCCCTGTGTGTTAGTGTTTGTTCGTTTTGTTTGTCTGTTTATTTTGGCTGAAGTGCCGTGTCCTGTGTTTTGTTAAAAACCTTTTTATTTATAATAAACCGGCGCAAGCAAGCACCTTCATCATTTCAGCTCATCTGTCCTATCTGTGTTATTCATCTTCTGGTTCTGACGTCACCACTCAGCCAGCCGTGTGACAGAAACATAAAAGCTTTTATTATTATTGTGTCCCATACAGACTACCCTTGATGTATATTAAAGCAAGCAGGTAGCTGAAGTCTGGGTTTTCAATTTAATTGATGCATATCAAACATTTACATTGTTAAATTACAGTCATTTTTCTTTAACTGTTTTCTTATTTATCTGCTGTCAACAGTACAATATAGATTTGTTCAGAAGCAGCTTCAACATACACCAAGCCACAGCAATGGGGACCTCTACAGAATAGTACTAGAACTACAGGGCTTGTAAGCGGCCTCAAGATCATGAAGCCAGTGGCGGTTTATTTTGTGCTTGTATTTCTGCTCAATGAATACATGGTCCAGAGAATTTCAAAGCCTGGAGAAATTTACAAAATGGTGGTCCGGGCATCCGCATGCATGTCTGGCTTTAGGATCCAGGCATTTAATAAGTTCATCTATGGCAAGGGTGTCCAATCACGGTCCTGGAATGCCATTCCACTCCAGGTTTACCAGGTAAAATGAGATAGGTAACTACTTTAGGGTGTGGATGGAGGTTTAATTGGTTCAATTAAACACTTTAGAACAGGGTTGGAACAAAGACCTGGAATGGAAGTCCCAACTTTGGCCACCCCTGATCTATGGCCATTATTTTAATAGCTTTTAGCTAGTTTACAAAGTGAATGATAAGTACTTTTAACAACCTGCCAAATGGTATTGGTATACTCTATCTGTGAGTTGATGTACAGCTGTGGTCAAATGTTTTGCATCACCTAGAATTTTTGGATTGAGACATAATAAAAATAAAAATGATATACAAGCATAATTGAGATCTTTTATTTTGCATTACGTAATCAAAGAAGCTACAAAATTAGATTGTAAAAGTCTACCGGAAGCCAAAATAGTAGTACAGTATTTCATGTTAAATTTCAAAATGTTACATTAAGTATACGGAAAACCAAAAAGCAGTATGTAATTCAATATGTTAACGTAACATATACGTAACAAATTTCATTCGACTTTATGAAGCAAAATTAGTTAATTCTATAGGGGATGCAAAACTTTTGGCCATAGCTGTAGGTCTTGTAGAATACTGTTGCTGTCGAATCTGACAAATAAGAATATGTTTACCTTCTTAAACAGTACCAGCCTGATCCTCTCGGTCTGTCAAGGTGTGGGAACTGAAAACAGTGTCCTCCAAAAATCTGTCAATTTGCTCATGTCTGCTATTTTGTTAGCATTCTTCTTTTTATGGTAATCTGAATTGTTGGTGTCTTGGTCCTTCCTGACGTTTAGTGTCCTCAGAAAAGTAAATAAAATAAGAGTAAGCCTTCCCAACAGGCATGCTTGAAGGGAGGGAGAAACATTCTCCTTTTTTGTGTTGTATTTACAGCGTGTACATAAACTTTTGAGGGTTTATTAAAAAATAAATGTAAGGGAATTTAATTTTTGGAGGTTATACTGTACTATTTTTTTCATCCTAAAAGAAGTTGACAGTTAACCACAGTGAACATTTTAACCACAGCACAATGACCAGGATCAGAGGACACAGTTGGAAATTATGTAGAGAGACTCATGCCAGAGGGTAGGATATACTTTATATAGGTCATTAAGATCCTTTAAGAACAGACTAAACAAAAAACAAAATTCAAGGAAATTATAGTAAATTCTACTGATTTCACCTATCACACCAGCCCAAATGCATATTCCATATCAGAAAGAGTTAATAATTCCGAAGCCATTGATATAAAAATCTACAGTACCAGTACATAATATTTAAAAACAGATCTAAACAACTGTTGCATTGAATTTATTGGCCACCATAACTGACTGAATGAATGAATGAATGAATGCTTATTTGGTTGCTGAAACCCCATCATAAATGCAGTTAATTGCCCCCATGACATTTACATGCCCTTCATAACTGTCAAACCACATTTGGAAAAAAAAAAAAAAAGACGTACATTGATTTGTCCCCTTGACCAATGCATTTGGAAGTGAACACAACAGGCTGACATATAATGTAGTTATTATGGAAGGGAAAGCCTGCTTTGATAGCTTCCAGCCTGGACTCCTATTTGAGACGCCCACCCCCTAGATCTCAAACTAACACTTCACAGCACAGTACTATTCAGTTAACTGGAAATGACAAAATGAATAGGTATAGTCTCTGGAACACACTGCCACCCTAAGCCATACAGTATGAAGAGGAGCTCTATGAAATTGGAAAAGAGGAAGGGGAAACACTTTTGTTTCTTTCACTTTTATGGTCATTTAAACAGCTTGCCAAGGTTGGCATTCCTCTTGCTGTTCAATGTATTGTCAAAGATGTTTAAAATCCACAAAGTATACAAGAACACAATTCATTGTCTCGTCTGAAAGACACTATTTTACACATGCACGGTTAATCAATTCCAAAGTGATTACAACAGATTTTTCTGTTATTTCTGTCTTCCAATTGAATTTGTTTTGGCACTAGTTACCACCAGCTGATGCTCTTTAGGGGTTAAATATGGCTGATAAATGTTTCTCTCATATCAGTATACATATCACAGGCCCCCAAATATGTGTGAGCTTTGTCACTGCAGCAGGCAAAATACATCTGTGACAAGAAGCCCTGTAAAACAAGTATATTGGAAACATACATCCCTACTATGGTTGCAAAAACAAATTTAGATTATCAGGTTAAATTATGATACTGGATCTTTAAGCAATTGAACCTTGATTTGAAGGCAGTCCCATCTGATCATTGACTACATATACACAAGGTCAACTATCAAGGTGATGCTTGATTAACATGGTTTTATTGCAATCAGAAACTTGCAATCAGTGTCTTTATTGTCATATTAAACATTTAATTTCTCTAAATGATGCTAAATAGGTTTTGCTTTCCATACTTTTATTTGCTTTTTTAAGGCTAGACTAGTTCTATCTTAATGTTCCACAGCATCAATTCTTAGAAAGATTTATAATGATGTTATTAAAGGCTACCATTAACACATTGTCTGACTAATACAGATGATTAATGTTACCTGTAATTAAGGTTGTGTGTATGTGTGTGTGTATTTTTCTGTTAAAAATATTATTAACCCAAGCTGACCTTTCCATTATTCAACACTGTTGTCACCTGATACAAAATACCCTATGTTTTTCTTAACTAACCTGGAGAAGCTTGATTGAGTATATGACATATAAACCCTATTTTGCATTCACTGGAGGGAAAACTGCTTTGAAACCTGCAAAGTCCTGATAACCGAGGCAAGATTAATCAGCCTTCTAATCGTGGTCTGTTGTAATGCAATTTGTCTTGATAAACTCTGATCACAAAATCCCCTTTTTAAAAAATAGAAATAGCTTATATTGGAGTAAAAAGAACAGGAATAGTCAACAATCTATACAGAAATTCAACTTGCTGTACAAAGGTGTATGCTCCTGTAGGTTTCCAGCTGTTTCGTTGATAATTTATAATTACAAAATATAAAGATAATGTAGCCTACATTCTGGGTTTGTTGTTGCTAAGCATATTATTTTGGCATGGAAATCATGATTGTAAATCTACACTTTCTGAAGCAAATAGCCTGTTTAGATATAGTCTTGATCTAAACTGGGCTTTGACCTCCAGCAGGATCAGCATTGTAATCCTACGTAACTGGGAGCTGTTCATGCGTGTACTATTCATTTATTAATTCAAATTATATAACAAGACAAAACAAGGCTGGAATCTCAAAAGTAAAACTGATTTGCTTAATTGATTTAATACAAGTATTTTTTTGATGAATTGATTGCAACCTGTTGTCTTCATGTGGGATAACTTAGCAAAGTTTGATATCTTAAGGGGGAGGAAAAAGAAAGAAACAAACAAAAAAATATCTGACGTCACTCCTGGCTAGGTGGCATCCATAATAATCAATTCACTGCCTCCAAGGAAGCCTGCAGCTATGCAGCCCCTCCTCTCTAAAGAATTAGCTTGGGGTAAAACAGTGGTGTGATCCTGACGCGAGTGGTGTGGTGTAATAAATAACGGTCCTGACAGTATTCTTCCCAAAACGTCTGTGTTTATTGAAATCAAAACAAGAAGAGCCACCCCTCTACCAACAATGGTATTGGGGGGTACACAGCGGGCTTGAAAACCCAAACAAAAATACAAAATAAATCCCCACTCTACGTCCATTGTTCACGAAACTGTGCTCTTCAAATCCAGGGGATCGTGGTGAGTGTCTGTATGTGTGCAGTGAAGGAAGTGCTCAGGGGGTGTGCTGGCTGTAGGTTATGTTCTCAGCGCAAGCGGGCTGTACTGACGCAGCTGCGTCCCCTTTGTACTACCCAACTCCTCCCTGTAATCAGCCCGACGCCCCGGTGTAACCAATCGCTGCCTGGCCCGCAGCTGATCACATGGGAATCATTTTGTGTACGTGCAGCTACGCACGTCCTCCAAGATGGCCGACTTCCTGTTTCCGCCCACCGTCGAGTCAACCCGTCGATGGGAAAGTGTACTACCAACCTTACACAGCGCCCTTTCTGGTCGGGAGGGAGATTTACAGCTCCAATTCTTTCTCTCTTTATCACAAGTGGTTATAACTTAAAAGCAAAAAACAATAGCCCATTACCTGTAAAAATTAGGCTTTAAAAGATGAACATTCTAATGTCAAGCATATTATAACATGCCATTTCAATATAATCATTAGGCTACATTAACTACAAGCACATTGACAGCTGTGTCTTGTTTCTATTACCAGCTCTGTATTTTTTAAATTCACGTGGCGAGTGTGCAATATTTTTCCAGTACCATCATCTGGTTGGTAATCCTACTCTGGTATTGCATTGCTATTCTAATGGTATTTTACACAATTTCTTGTTGAATGGGTTTCATTTGGAAATCAAAGTACCATAGACAGCTGCTTGTCATTCAATTAAAAAAATCTTTAAATTAATCATGGGTAAATAAAATTTGAGGCATGTTGCAATAAAGATTTCATACAGCAACACTGTCTTTCATATTTTAAAACAGTCTGCTTTGATTTTATGGTTTATCTCAAAAAAGCTTTTGGTCCATTGATATCAGTGTAATTGGATAACCAACAACAACAAAAACAAACACTGTCATCACAGCTGTCAGAAAATTCTTTCTGATCAATATTCACTTAGGATAGACCGCTTTGTTCCTTAAAATTGATATTTTCTACAGATTACTAAGACTTTTAAAAAAGGGAGCCCCCTTAAAGGTCACCTTACCTTTTTGTTTCAATTTTACATGGCCTTCTGCTAAACAATCAATAGTATCTGTCATGGCAACAAATGAATTTGAAATCTGTTTTTGATGGAGGACTTTGAAGTGGTTTTAAAAATTGTGCAAACAATGAACTAATTAACGATCTAGATAAATTCCAGACCGTTTTAGAGACAAAACAAAACTGAACAAAATCATTACTGAAATCCATAGAAAATGACATTTGAATTAGGATTATAGATTATGTTTTAAATTCCAATTTAAATACAACCCCCATTTGCCCCAAGGATAATCATAATAATACTTTGTATAAGTAAAAGTTTAAATTGCTTTCATTATGGCTTCTTCAGAATTTTAAAAGACCATCCTAGAATCCTAGAAGAGACTGGTGCTTTGCAGCTTTACTTGCCTATGAAGGCAATAATTTACCTAAAGGCAATTTAATAAATGGGTGCTGACACTAAATCAATATGCCACATTCCCTCGTAAAATAGTTAGAAACCTGCTTTACATTATCAGGCCAAAAGTAATAATCTTCATGTTCATGCGTCACTCCTTTTATATATATATATATATATATATATATATATATAAAGCTATTTTACCTTTCTACTGAAGAAATTCCTTTTATATGCCTCAAGTTATGGAGAATGAGGACAAGACTAAATCAATTTAACAAATGTTCTCCCCACAAAATGTACATGTGCAGCAGGGTATATTTTACAGTACCAGTACGTGATGTATCTAATCTGTTTTGAGCTCAAATATACTTTTGTTTTGCTACACAATTTGAGTGCTAGAGAATCTATTGTATGGGCATTGCTTGGGCTGAAAGTTATGTACATGTTAAATACATACAGTGTATATTTGCTTGTCTGCTTCCTTCCTTCCTTTCACCTAAAATATCAAATAGGGGATTCTCATTTTAATGTATTACTTGATTACCTAATGACCCTCCTCTAATGTAACAGTATGCGTTTTATCTTTTAGTGTTGAGCTGGCAGTGTGACTCATGGATGGTGCCTTGATACAGTACATGGAAACAAAAAAAGGTCTATAGTGGTTTAAAGAGGGTAAAATGTATGACATAATTCCAATAATATAATTTGCCATGTATTGCTGTTCACTGTTTAGATCTCACACGTGCAGTTTTGAAGGAAGCAATGCAATTGATTATACAGTACAAAGAAAGTTCCCCTTTTGTTTGTCAGCCAAAGATTACAGGGCACTATGGTGTTCCTTTTGTCCATGACCAGTTCAATGTTACCATTTAAAAAGGATCACATTATAGGCAGCTCCTGACATAATGCCAAAGGTTATTAAATGATTTCAAATGTTACGATAGTTCTCTTTGAGAACAGGGGTTATTTTGGCACAGTCGCGGGCTATACCTGTCAATTGTAGTTCCATAGCAGTTAAATATGTAGAGAATGGAGTATGGAAAGTGTAATTTCTCCAACCTCATTGAAAAACATTTGCTGACTGTCCTTTCAAGAATAGGAACCGTGCAAACAATCAATATAAAAACTAGAAATAACACAGGTGCTTGAGCAAAAGGTCTATAATTGCCATCATCAATCATACTTGATAGATTTGTTTTTGGTCTATTTATTATTTTGTCACCGTTATTCCTTTCACCTAAAGTGCATCTGTCACATGAAAAAAAATAAAAAGGTACAGAAATGGGTTTCCCATATAATCAATTGAGAAATGCCTTTTCATACCTAATTCATTTCAGCTTAACCTTTGGAAAGGAATATGTTGCTTGATGGCAACACCACACTGTAATTAAGACATTAGAATTCATAATGGGACTGTTCTTAATCACGGAGATGCTGAGTACATAACAGTTGATTTAATTAATGGCTTAAAAGAACATAACATCAACCACGTGAGCCACAGAGCAGAGCAGAGCTGTGGTTTCAGAACATCTTTGGGGAACTGATTGGGTATACCCGTCTGCAGGCAGTTTCAAAAGAATCTTTTTACTAAACATTTCTGTTACAAAGCCAGGGAAGCACCTTTAGGAGTTACATAAGAATGCAGTTTGTGATAACACCCTTTCTTTATGTGATTGCATCATTTAGGTCCACTGCGAATGTCTTCCTATCAGCCAAAGTCTGCTGAGAATCAATTTGATCAAGAGCACACATTATTGTACAAGTTCTGAACACAGCTGCATAGATACTGGAGGCTAAGTAACTCAAAGCTCCAGTTTCACTTTCTGTAATACGACGGATAAATCCTTTAGGATAAAGAAGCAAGTCTATGGTTAATTGGTTAATTTAGTAATTCATCTATAACTTCGAACACCCCATAATAAATGCTGAGGTAAAAGTCAAGTTGGCAAACCTTTTGGGAATGCCTTCAACAGTGTTGCGATTAATGCCTCTCTTGCCCTCTGCTGGGCACTGTACACATTACCCCTGTGTTATAATATTCCATGTCACGGGATGTACACTCAACACATTACATATTATAATAGTCCTAGTCACCTTTAAAATAAACACAATACATGCTTTTTTGGTGGCTTTTAGACCCACAACCCCATCTATCAGACATCCCCTTTCACAAGTTGTCATTGCGAGTAGGGTCTAATGTAATCATGAGGAGAGCTACATTTCCTCAGAATCCCCACTACCAACAGCAGTAACATGGCCCCAGAATGAAATTATCAGCTTGATAAGAACACTAACCCAATCATGTCACTGCAATCCATTTTAAGCTTTCTAGAACGTTAGATGCTCTTGTGCATTATTCATGTTGTGATTATATGGGGCTTGTCATGCATATTCATAAACATGCTCACATGCGGCCTAAAGGCTGGAGTACATCTGGTGCTTCTTTGACATTATGTATGGTGGTACAACTACCATGGTTTAATTCTCAGACCTACTGTTGGGGCAGTCAACAACCCCACTGACCTGTAAAGATGGCTTCTCACTTAAATCCCTGTTTTTGCTATGCGAGAACCTATTGACAAGTTATCTGATTTATCAACCAATGTCTTCTAGATTTCAGGCACCCATCATCAATCATATGAATAATTTTATGTCAGACTACACCAACTCCAAAAAATAGGATTTGGAGAAAATATGATTGCTATTGCTATTGTTTGCCAATTTGTGATGTATTTGGCTAGTATATGGCATTGTAACCCAGGGTTCAGTCCAAGATCTAGGTGATAATGTCAATATGAGGTGCAGCTTATTTTGGGGGTGGGTTATGACATTTCCTTGGAGATCTATTTTGCAGGGGACCGGCTATAGCTGGTAATTGAAATGCATGTTCAGTGGTTACTCCAGTGGCTAATTATACCATAGTAAAGGCATAGAGCTGTAAAATACTAATTTGACAGTACATTGCACAGTATGCAACTGTCAGAGAAAGAAAATACTTTTGGAATGCACTGTTTATTTGTTTTTCATCTTAACCAGCTCTTGCATTACATTTTCTTGAACAAGCATGACCAACATCTGGCTTTTGCCATTTGTGCAATATTAACTTTTTAATTAGTTTTGTGCACTGCATCTATATCAATGCATTAGAAATTTAAAACCATGCCCCAGGTAAGTCTTGAGTTAATAATGACATTCATACTAACATTGCAGGCTCATACCCTTTGAGTAAGCCTAAATTAAGTCAGATTTGCATCTCATAGAAAGGTACTGGAAGCCTGAATAATGTATTGCTGTATTAATCCATCTTATAAATCTGAACCACTTGAAAGTAAAACATTAAAAAAACACTGTAAGCTTTTTCGATAGACTAATCCAGCATGTGAAACAAAAACAAAAAAGGACAATGAAATGTCTAAGGGAAAGGAGAAAAGAACCGAAAGGCTGTTCGATTTATTTTCTTCACAGTTTAACTAAAGCGATCGCTTCTGTTTATGATTGTATAAAAAGTAATTAAATGACCGTAAAAAGATAATCACTTATAACAGAAACACAACCATCTTTGGTTATAATTCATTACATGTAAAATATTTCATGCATTTCTTTTTCTTAATTACTGAACTGTAAATAATAATTATGAGCCATTCTTGTCTGGATGATTTGTAATTTTATATGCTTATTACACATAAAAAAAACATGGATCGAGTTGGTTTGATCAAGTCATACATTAGTGTTGTTTATTATTATTAATTTATTTAGCAGACGCCTTTATCCAAGGCGACTTACAGAGAGTAGGGTGTGTGAACTATGCATCAGCTGCAGAGTCACTTACAACAACATCTCACACGAAAGACGGAGCACAAGAAGGTTAAATGACTTGCTCAGGGTCACACAATGAGTCAGTAGCTGAGGAGGGATTTGAACCAGAGACCTCCTGGTTACAAGCCCTTTTCTTTAACCACTGGACCACACAGCCTTGTTTAATGAAAGAAGGTACCAGATCCAGGCTTTCATTCCTCTCTTGATTTCATGTAGCTCGCACTGCCATATTCAGAAACAATACTTGAGCGTGCTAAGGTAATGGTTTTTCACACAAGAAAGCACATGTGAAGAAAGTTTTTTTTTTCCTGAATAAACCTCTTATTTCCTGTCTCTTTTTCAGTCTCTATACCTTTCTCTCTCTGTCTAGATTCGTACACACACGATCCAATACTTAAAATTTATGATTTTATTATACTTTATGTTTTTGGAGACAAAAAACAAAAAACAAACCATGTTGCTAGTGTTGAACATGTGTTTGGGTTGTATGGTAGTTAGGAATGGTAAATAAAATAAGTAGTTTGTGGTGTCTTGGTATATAGATTTTGAGTTTTTTTTTCTGGTTATTCTGATTACATTTAGTGAGTTATTTTCTTTATATTTGATACGTACCAAATTATTACAAATCAAGGTATTTCAATCAATTCTTTCATGCAGGCATAATGCTTTCACAGTAGTTTCTGCCAGGTTGGGGCAGCACTATGTATTTATGGGCATCTTTTGCTGTTGACAGATGGCTATTAAAATGACAACTGACAATCTACGCAACTCACCATTATGAGCTCCGATAACTCTAAAGAGCAGCTGAGTGAGACAGCTATTAATGTTTGTGTTATGCAACCATAAGCATCTGCTGTTGTATTTTGTAAAGGAGCTGTAGTTTGTAAGGCAGAACTGGTTAAGGGGATGAAAGTTTTACACCTAATGCATGTAGTTTATTCTGTAGCTTAGTTTGAAAGGGGTTTCCTATTATACGGCATGCCCAGTTATTGTTATTGGTTTAAACTAGTAAATTGAGCAGAATGATTCGGTGAAGCATCCTGGAAAACTGAACTTGAAAGTAAAATAATCCATTTACTTCGTGCAGTAAAAGGGTTTGACTATTTAGCTTATAACACTACTTAATTGTGTTTGTATTAAAACATAACATATAGATATGCATACAGATATGAATTAAAACAAGGCCTGATACTACTCAAACTATTTTTACATATAATTAGAAATCTGCATGTGTGTGTTTGCACTAGTTTTGACCACTAAATGATATTCTGATCTGCTAAAAAATATTCCCAAATGAAAATAATGAAGCAGGGCCAGACGGTCCCCGTGTTCCACCCTAGCTGATGAATGGCAACTTATGTCTGGATAATAATGCAAGCAATATTTAAGAAGTCCTGTCAAAAGGAATATAGACACAGCCACACACACACACACACAGACCAGGCAATAAACAGATAACACTGAATTATCTCCTGAAAACACTATTTAAAGCTGTATAATACAACTGTAATTCCACCACAAGCTCTGATAAATGCAAATACTGTAAACAAAACATTAGATATTGGTATTAGTTACTTTAAGTTTAAGTTTTTGAGCGTTTGGCTTTGGACTATTATGGTTCTTGTGAGAAACCTCTCCGAACTGGGGTTGAACTTTGCCTAGGAAGATATAGGCGCAGGGAGTGCGTGAGAGATAAACACGAGAGAGGCGTGTTACTGTAGGAGGCAAGTAAAGCAGCACCATTACCTTGTAGCTCTACACTGTATGTGTAAACTTTTGGATCTCCTAACCAAAGTCTTGTGAACACACTTACCTTGTGGTGGCGATCCATGCAAGCACAATACCAAAGTCCACCTAACAGATTTATTCTTATGATGCTACCAACACCATAACTTACAGTTCTTTGTGTTATTTATATTGTGTTCATTTTTTTATACGTCTAGTTTGACTATGAGTCCAGAGCTGCTCTTCAGTTCTAGTTGTCTGCCAGAGTAGGTTAGATAAGCCAAACTGTCTCGAGGAAACTTGACCCAAAGTGACAGATCACTATATGGCAGTGGCTTAAACTTTTATAAAGAAATGTTGCCAGTCTAATGTTACAAATACGGTAGGCAACTAAAACTGAACAGAACTTCTTAACTCAGATGAAAGCACCTTAAAACAGATTAATAGAAAAAAAGTATTTAAGAAACTTCAATAAAGTACCAATCAGATCAAAAACACAAAGTCAAGCTGTAAGTGAGAAAGGTACCAAGGTATTATACAATCGGGCAAAATAGTTTTCAATACACATCAATCATGCAGAACACCTATTAGGTTGATGGGATACTATGGCAGAATATAAATTATAGTTGAGCTATAATGCAAAGACCAAAATACAGTGTGCAGTGTACAAAGATGGTAGAAACTAAATTCTAAAAAAAAAAACCATTAAAAATATAACCAGCAGTGGGAGCGGCTCATTCATATATAAGAGAACATATATATGTAAAAACTGAAAGGAAAAGAAATTGCACAATCATGAGCACATTTTGTCATTGCATTGTGTTCATATAGACCGCTGTACCCTTACATAGTGCCTCATGAAAAATGACATTTTAAACATCAAAAAATGCCAAAAAGTACTACATTGTATTTAACAGTACACCTTCCAATAGACAGCAAATATAAAGATTAAACTAGTTATAACACTTAATGAAGTACAAAATATACCAGTAGATGAATTACTTTTTTCTTGTATTTTATACATGTATTTATGTATTTGACATATGTAAAATATGATGCTATATGTATAGAAATTAAATAACAAGAACAATAAGAAATCGGCTTGTTGCCAAATGTTCAGCTCTGTTCATTTCTTCCGTCCTTCTCATATTTTTCCCTTTCTTTTTTGGGACCTGCTGTATGACATTCCCAGAACAAGGGTAGAGTGGAAATATACAGAAACTGCATGTGGCAAGGGCAGTCAATCACTGAGCAAACCTCTAGGTCTTGGGAGGGTCATTTCAAGTGCCTCTCTTTATAATGTCTGCTGGGGACCTATGTAACAGCACCAGTAAAGTGCCAGCCATTTATTCTGCTTCTTGTGTTTTACCAGAAAATGCTTAAAACAGCTAAAATACTATATTACTTTATATTAACATAATATAAATCCCCAAAGTTTAAATGCAACCTTTTAAAGCAGTGGTTTTCAACCTTTTAAAAAAAAACAAAAAAACTGTAGGCTTTCTCTCTTGTTTCAGCTCAACTACTCTTTACAATTTTCACTCTACTGAATGGTAGTACTGTTGCAATAAAAGGCTGAATATTCTGATTAACAATTTTTTTTTTCTCAGTTTATTTAATATATAAATTATGTCACAACAGTTTAGGACTGACAAACAGCTGGTTTAGGACAGAATACCAAACAGTAATGCTTAAAAAATGTTAGATGCACAGAATCCAAAGACAGTATTTGGGAATCTCTTTGGAAACACACATACACTTTCTATTCGGTAAAGTTATTATAAATAATCCAAAATATTCTGCACTGTAAATGTTTATCAAGTTACCACTTACTTCCCATCTCAGCCTAATTATGTGTGCCATTTAAAATGTTTACAACATCAGAAACATTAACCTCAAGATAAAACTATAATAACTAACAATTAAAGTCAACGTAAAATTATTCAAAGAAACTAGGTATAACTTTCTGTTGCTTTGTACTTTCTGTAAACTTTTGTGTTTTTCCACCCTTGTTTTTATTTTGCAAGTAAGTCATTTATCCTTTTCTGACACAAGAAACGATACACTGGATCATCTAGATTTACTAGACGTACGTCCCAAATGTAACTTGCTCTATCTTCCCATTGATCGGTAACAGAGACAGCAGAAGCTGGCAGAGCTCAGCTGAGTAAATCAGGTGGTCTGTGGCAGATCCAGGAGCTGAACTGGCTGAGCTAAAGCTGCCCACAATGTTCAAGTCTGGTCATGGAATGTACCCAGAGCAAATTCACAACACGCCATTGTGTTCTTTACATGTCTTACTTGAAAAATATGTCTTTCATACACATGAATTCATGCTTTAGCCAAAGTGCTTTTTGACATTAAAAAACAGTATGTATGTCAATAACCTGCAAGTCAATTGGTCTAATTCCCACTTTGCAGCTCTAGCCCTCTTCATTATATTTTTGTTATTGATTCAATGGTGGTTTTACAAAATCATTATGTAAAGTGTAGATCTAAATATTTATAATGAATAATTCTACAAAATTGGTTTTATATGTTCTGACAGCCCAATTCTCCCTGAACTTCAGAGAGTCTCCTTGATCAGCATTACACCCCCCCTCCTCCCGAAAATGAATGAAAACCTCCCGCAAGTACGGTTGAATGCACTGTCCTGTTTCCAAAGGCTTTGTTGTTTTTATATCAAAACATATTCTGTCAGAGAAATGGCCATATAGTATAATGATAGATGATAGTAATGACACTGTGTGAAAAAGAGTGTGCTATCCTTGCAAGGTACTTTGAAGAAGAGAAAGATCAAGTCAGTGTAGGCTTTGTAGATATGCCTATCTGCAAATGCGGAGAACATATTCAGATGTATTTCATTATCACTGGAAGGAAAAGGAATATTAGGCTTGGTCTTTGGGTCCCTGAGACTGTCTCCTTGAAATCAATCTCATAAACTTGGGCTGTCTGTATATTAATCCTATGAAAGAATTACACTATAGTGAATGCACTGTTAGAGTTGGTTTGTTCTAAAAAATATAGATACTGCATGAATTAAACAAGGCCTGATACTGCTAAAAAAAAATGCAAACATATTTTTATATATACGGTAATTCTAAGTCTGTCTGTGTGTTTGCAGTAGTTTTGACCATTAAATTTTATTCAGATTTCAAAACTGTGCTATAAAAAATAGCTTGACTTAAATGGATATTTAAACATCACCATTAATTATGGTTTCTCTCTGAGTCACAAATGTTTACAGTGTGGTTTCTGCCACTTCCTGGTAAGTAATGCTAACTCTAGAGGATTATTATTATTCATTGATATGATTCTAAAAATGATACATTTTTTGTTTAAAATGCAAAATTCAGTAGATCCTTAAAACCCCAAAGTGCTGCGTGACAGTAATTGCTTTACTATAAATAACAAAAAAAGAGATGCTAAAAATGTTCCCAAGTGAAAATAATGAAGCAGGGCCAGATGGTTCCTGTGTTACACCCTAGCCGATGAATGACAACTTATCTCTGGATGATAATGCAGAATAACAATATCTAAGAATCCTGTCAAGAGAAATCCAGACACAGCTGCACACATAGACCAGGCAATAAATAGGACACTTACACAAGACACGCAGGTAACTGCTGCTGTCCGAAAAAGGGTATATATAGTCTGCTTGATAAAGACCCAGAACTGAACAGCAGTGGGTGTTTAGTCCAGGAGTGAGATGCACTTAGAGTGCCAGAGTTATATGTAGAATGCTTTTGTCCATCACCTTTCATGCTCAATGAAAATCACAAATTGAAAATAAATCTACTACTACTTCGACTACTACTACTACTAAACGGTAATACAAAAAAAGTGATGATAGACCAACCAACTGGAATCACTCATTTTCAACAAACAATTTAAATACTACAATAAGTTATTAGTGTGGTGTGACTCTGTAAATGTGCAGACAGAGGTGAAAGTAAGCCGATACGTCCTGGTACTGAGTACCGATAAAACATTTGTTGCCAGTACGGGGTACTAGCAAAACATTTTGTCAAAGTAATTTTATATTTTGACTTATCAAAACGATTGTTTAGGCCGCATAATTTTTCTTTGTATTTTAAGTCCTTTCCTGCCTCTCGTCGTCTTCTTGGTTGTCTGGTTGCTAATTGTTATTGATGTTTAAGCAAAAGAACTTTGTTATAGTCACTTGGGTCCCGTTCCTTCACTTAGGATAACTGAGTGGGTGATCGCCATGGTAACCGCCACAGGGTAGATCGGTGACTTTCAGTTACGTTCAGTGCTGGAAGAAGCATTCCTAGAAAGAGTGGAATCCTTGCCTTACGTAAGAACATGGCTGAGCAAGGGATGAGGTTTTGCACACTGTTCTGAAGCCAAGGGGAGAATGAAATCTGTTGCTTGTACTTTCAAGAGGTTTCCATGCAAGTTTTTTTTTTTTACACGAGAAAAATGTCACACTGAAAAAAATCAATAAGCTGAGTTTCCCTCACAAAATCCCAAACTGGCTTCGCATTCATTTTCCCCGCCATTTTTCTTAGTTTTTCTCGCCAGCGAAGATGCTAGTCACATGACTTTATACATCACTTTCATTGGCTGATTTATTCGAGATATCATGTTGCTTTTACAAAATCAACAGTCCTTTGATGTTTGCAACAAAGGTGAAGTTTCCATGAGTGTTTTTATTTTTATTTTTATTTTTTGCTCGAGACATTTGCTCAAGAAAAATGTCTTGTGTAAAATGCTTTTTTGGGTTTCCACTTGCTCAGTTTATTTTACTCAAGTAACCAGGCTTTTCACCCGACGTCATGCAATGAAGGGGAAAGATGGGGGTTGATATGTAAATTAGCTACGCGTAAAGTACTTGTGCTGTTTTTGAAGACTACTAGTGAAATTTTGTGTAACTGGGAGGTATAAAATGAAACTGACCAACACAGGTATTGCAGATCACCATGGCTGAAAACCGTCAAAGACGTCAGATTCTAAAGCTCTGTGCCAGACATCTTCCACGTATGCTCCCAAGGCTGCCTGGATTGGGAAGAGTGGATGTTTTCCTTTTGTTACGGGAGCTTGAACCTCCAAACGTCCTCTACCAGCAAATCTTTATGTCTTGTTATCTTATGCCAATTGCTAGTGACATTTAGCGTCACCAGGGCGACATTCAGCATTATAATGGAACTGGTAAAGGAAGATATGCAGCCAAAAAGGAATTACATACGGCCTCCTGTGCCAGCCTATACAGAGTGATTGCTCTGTATAGGCTGGCATACTCAGCTGAGTACAGGGTAGTTGGCAATGTGTTTGGGGTGCATAAAACCACAGTTCAACTACCTTGTTCAGAGGCACTGTAACACGTACATAAACTATGCCAGATGTAACTGAAGCAAAAAGAATTGCTCTGCGAGACCGTCCTGCTTCTCCCGAACGGCACCTCCTTGCTAGTTCCTGCAGGTAGGACTGTTTCAATTTTTAAAATGTGTCCCTAGCTGTGGGTCCGTGCGCACTATTTCTCTTTCTGAGAGGGCATCAACCACTTGTTGGTACACATGCTTGTTACGCTGTTTAGGGCGATCGAGCTGGCTTAACACATCCAAGTCATTAACTATACTTATTAAGTTTCCTCCTCACTCCAGCGATTTTGAGTGGAGGGCGGACATGCGTTTTCTTTGGACATAGCTGGGATCAAAAGCAAGGGAATTCAGAACAGACATTTAGTAAGCGGCTCACTTGCTCTTCGTGTTTAACTTTAGTGTAGTTTTTACAGCAAGGGAATTCTCAAACAGCTGCTGTAATACTATTACAAGGGCATAACGCAGTTCATGGTAAGTGGTTTTATACAGAACTGTAAACCCACAAGAGATAAACAACATGACAGGCCAGACACAGCAAAAAACAATAATTATCATTAAGGTGAACTACACCACCACTAACCATAAAACCGCCCATCAGCCACTGCTTTCTGCTGTCTTGGAATCTACAGTAACAACTGACCTGCTCCCTTGCAATATTTATAGTGATGTCACAAGGATAAACACGCTCATTAACATGTACATGTGAAATGCGGGTTTTTTGCACAGTTGTTTTTTTTATACCATTTTTTATAACATCATCCCTTTTTTAGGATATCTTGAAACAAAACTCCCTCTCTACAGCAGTTACCGCATAGTGTAATATTTCTTAATGTGTGTCATTTACGGTTTAACTTGTAGATGACTGTGTGCTACATGCAGAGGATACAATGCTTTCAGTATTTTCAGCTTCCTTGTTTATGGTCAGCAGTGTGGAGTAGCGGTCAGCGCTCTGGACTCTTGACCGGAGGGTTGTGGGTTCAATCCCAGGTGGGGGACACTGCTGTTGTACCCTTGTGCAAGGTACTGTACCTAGATTGCTCCAGTAAAAAACCCCAACTGTATAAATGGGGAATTGTATGTAAAAATAATGTGATATCTTGTAACAGTTGTAAGTCGCCCTGGATAAGGGCGTCTGCTAAGAAATAAATAATAATGGTGAATTGGTTATAATTGATGTTATTTTTTAAGGCTTATTTTGTATTTATAAATGTATCATGTACCGATTATGTATACATTTTAAAAGTATTTATTCATTGGCACTCAGATTGTCTCCATTTTTAAAATGTTTACACCCGGCTATGCATATGAGTACCTGCACTTGTTTGTTGAGAATTTCACCCCTGAGCGAACTAAATTATGAAATAATAATGTGCTTTCAAACATATGTGACAGCATATCTTTTTATGAAAGGTATTTATGCTAGTATGAATTGAGGACATCTGCGTGAATTCTCTAAGGCCCCTCTTTGATCAATCAAGCAGAAAATTCGACTTTACTTGCATCTGCAAACTAAGCATGTCTGTTTCACTATATCCCAAAACATGCTGAGGTAACAAAATACTCATTGAAGATATTTTTCAAATTAGAATAGAACATAATATATAATTTATAGCAGCACCTGTGTCAAACTCTGGTTTAAGGATTCGATGAACATTATATAAACATGATAAATGTGTTGGCTAATAATATGAATGGGTAACAGATCTATCCGTTGAAATGAATGACCTTGTGTAATAAGCCTGGAATTAAATTGCATGCTGAAACAGAAACTGGAAACCCCAGTTGTGTTTATTGCTTTTGCTGGGAGTATCATGAGAAATGTGTTAAACTGGTTGTAAATTTAGAATGTATTTCAAAAACTCATCATAGAGTGATATAGAGGCACTTTATGAAGGTTTTCAATTACATTTGTTTCTATCAGTGATGTCTTTACATTTGGAGGTCATGGTTTTACTAGGTTGGAAACAAAATAAAAAGGTTAGTGTTCCCATGTGGCAAATGCACTCGCAATTAGAGCTAATGTTTGATATTGGAAAATACAATGCAAAAGTCCACTGATAGTTTTCTGTGTTTTGTATACAGAGGTTCCTTTCTGCACAGCCTGCAGGGTTGCAAACATCAACCTCTAAAAGGACTAAACTGGATGTAAGTGCGGGATGAGAAATGGTCTTTTATTTCCTGGCAGTCCTGACAAGTGCATTTAGTGTTTACAGCTCTTTTGGAATTTATTGCAGACTGCGGACAGTTTTAAGCTTGAGAGGTGTTCCGAGAAACTTTATAAATCACAGTTGTGTGTAAAAACACTAAAAAAAACAAAACATCATTCCCTGAGAATCCCAAAGTAAACTGAGCCCATCATTTCAAATCTGCAGCATCTTAAAGCTTTCTTCTTTTTTCGGGTGAAAGTGTTCACATTGATTTATTGACTGGGATGTTGATGCTTCTGTTTGCTATTTTCTTTATTATGTAAAGAACTGGCCTTCTTGTTTTAAAGAAGAAAGGCAGTTTTGGAAAAGGTGGACATTTGAAATGTGACACAACTATACAAATATGGTTCTTTAAAAATAACCTTCAATGACAAAATAGTGGTTTTCTACTGAAGGGGAAATGGTACCATACTGTATATCAATACTGTATATCAGCAGTGCATATCAGGACAGCCCAGTACTTACCTCCTATCTATGTAATTGCTATTAAGATTAAGGTTTCTTTCGGGTAATACATACAGTTGTTTCTGTAAGGTTGTTTTTAATTACATTTTCTTCTATAAGATATTCACATAAGGTCCTTTCATAATTCTCTAGGATCCACTGCACTATTAGAGATAGGAAAGGGAATGTGAAATAATTGATTCATGTTTTTAGATGTTTGCTAGGACATGTAGGTCACCTTGTTTAGTGCCTATCAAATCACAATTCACTCTTAAATGTTCGGCTTAGCAGACAATAACATTCCTGGATAATTGTATGCTCCAAATATTTTTTGGCAGCAGTAAAACACAGCATGCTTTATAATTGGCTGTGACCGGGCGAAGGACATTTAGTTGTGAAGTTTGACATCCTGACAGGAAGAGGCGCTAAAGTCTTTAACTTCCTTACCCTACCAAGATGGAACAGACCAGTTAGCCACATAGATGCTTCCAACCTTCCCTTCTCTAATACAAGAATTAAGGTGATGAGCCTCAGCTAGTGGTGCATCGCTGATTGTGGAGGCAGAGATTGGAAGCATATAAGGGAACTGTGATGGCTTGGAAGTTAGGTGTGCTTGGGGAAACAGTGGGGTGGGCCATAGCTGCCAGAGGACCTGGGGAGAGGGGAGGGGAGGGAAAGGAAAGGAAAGGAACATGCTTTGCAGCACCAGTAATTTCTGATTTTATCTTCCGGGCCCCTTTGAAACAGGGAAAAAAAAAAAACCCAGGTGATGACTGCACCATGTCCTATTTGCTGAGAAGATTTTTTATTTTTTTGTGCATTTGTAAATAAAAACCACACCATTTAAAAAAAAAACAACTTTATTCTGAGTTGTATTTTGTTTTGGGTTCTGACTGACCTGGTCCCGGTCCTGTTCACATTGGATTTTAAAAGTAATGAAGAGATTATGCTGTCTTTCAAGTGTGTTTTTAAGGTCGTGGTCCGGAACTAAACATATTCTTAAAAATGCATTAGTTTTCCCTGCTCCCCCACCCCTATTTTAAATCAGTTAAGTTCACAGTGGATGTGTGATGTGTTCTCTTTGTGGCCAAATGTGGAGCAGGGAATGCCAAACCTAGAATCTACTTAGTATACAGTGCATACCTGGTAAACAGTTAGTAAAAATAGGTACCACTGGGCCGAGGAATCTGGACCCATGCACACACACATACCAACCTTTCTGTTCCTTTAAACAAGACTTGGGGGACATAGTTAGAAGCATGATAAGGATGAATTAATCTAAAGTGTCTCTAGCTATTTTCAATAATATAAACAGTGGTGGATCTCAATACTACTTCCTTAAAACCTGGTCTATCAGGGATTAATTTCCAATTTGTTCTGTGATATTATTAAGGGTTTCAGTACATCACTCTTGGGCAGTAGTATTTTAGAATTATACGTAGAGTACTGTGGCAAAGTGGTTAACAGTGTGCAGGTGCAGGAATGCAGCAGTGATTAATGAACAGACAGACAATGATAATCCAGGTGCAATGATGTTTTATTTGTAAATCCAAAGTCTGATGAAAAAACAGCAGTAAACAATAACAATGAGAACAGGCAATACAGCGGCGTGTGTTGCTCTGTTGTTAATCCCCGGGTTGGTCCCGTAATCATAATAGTCCCGTTCCTAAACACCCACACATAACACAAAACACAATGAGTGCTAAAGTGCTTGTGGTGTAAATACAATTATTTGTGAAACAATGTGCAGTGATGTCCAGGTAAGTGCTGGCCTTTGGAGACAGCTCCGGATCGTGTTCAGCCATCTAATAACAACAAACAGTATTTAGACACGACAAAAACAAACAAAACACTCACGATAACAACACAGTTCAGCATAACCATACAAAGGAACAGATCACTTCGCTACGCCCCCTTTTGTACCGTCAATCATGACCCCTTGGTTAACTAGTGCAACCGCTCCTCCAATCCACAGCTGCCACGACATTTCCCTTCCGGGGTTGATAATTTAGTGTATCGCAGCTCCACTCCCTTTCTAGATGACCGACTTCCTTCTAATCCTGGGAATGAATTGTCTGGCCATCCAGTCCAGGGCACTCTGTTCCTTTTACACAACACGCTCACAGGTCGGGAGAGAGATTTATCACCAAGAATCATTTTGTCTCTGTCACAAGCACATAACTACTGAATTGCACCGATCAAACCAAGAAAACCCTTCAAGAAGCGGGATGCTGTAAATGCTACTGGAAGCAGATTGCAGATAAATATTCACATCTGCCTCAGGCCATGCCTGAATCATGTTCTCAGGGCTAAACTTTTTTTTTTTACTTTGCCCTTTTATTCTATTTTCCTTGAAGTCACACAATTAGTCATAGTTTGATAGTTTCTTTTGCATGACTACTTAAGATCTTTTTTTTTCATCAGAGTATAGGAGGAACAGAAGCCGGGTTAATATAGAGTATTTAGTTATTGTATCCTCCATTTTCCAATCCAATTTAAAATGATCAATGCTCCAACCAGTCAGGTCATTGAAGATCAACGAGTGCCCTTAGCTCCTGCCGTTTTCACTCGACAAACCAAAGCAACGGATGCTGGAGTCAAACTGTCCTGGGTAGATTCTAACTGGATTAATGGGGCACCTGACCAGTAGTGGTCAATGAATTCCTAAATTGAAGGGGTGTTTTTTTAACATTTACAAAAAAACAATATATGTATATCATGGTAAAGCCCCTTTGTGTCAGGATGGCCCTGGACTTTATCACCGTTTTGTGTGGGTGCGCCAATAAACTCTCTGAGTCTGTAAGGTATATTTTAACGCTTTTGCGCACGTTTGTTGTTTACACAAAAACAAACAAATAAACAAACAAAAACCTCATTCTCACTGGAGTACTAACTCAGCTGATTTTGATAACCCTAAATTAAACAATGTAAAATCTATATAGAAATGCCATCACTCACAATATCATTCCTCTTAAAATATATATATATATATATATATATATATATATATATATATATATACATATATATATATATATATATATATATATATATATATATATATATATTAAAGAGTGGGTATGGGATGTTTGTGCATCTTTAACATTATGAAAATCCTGCCACAATTTAACAACAGGAAACTACAGGGAAAACCTTCTTAAGGATCCTTAGCTAGGTATATCTTGATATCTACATCACCAAGGGAAAAGTGTATTACACCTCAACTGATAGATAGCCACTGATAGAAGGCCATGTATTTGTAATCATGATCTGGAAAGAGGGACCTTGTTCCTAGCCCACTTCATATTATATTTCAACAGCAGTGCCAACAGAAGGCTTTCTTGCATTTATTTAACAAACACTAGGGAAAGCTGCATTTTTTTAAAGCTGGTGGAGCATATTACTGCTTCATCTCGAAAGCTGGGCATTTCAAATAACATTTCAAACGATGTTAACAATTTACTTCCATGTGTGCATTGTATTATTGCTTTTTAAATTGACTGCCCATTCTTCCCTGGTTCTAGAAAACATGTCACTTTGGTATGATTTGAAATCCATTAATAAATCCATATTAAAACCATAGGAAATATGCTGCATTCTTGTAAGTGTATTTGTCAGCTGCTTAGTTCAAATTTGTGCATGAATAGAGACTGTAATGTAGCCATGCAGAAAAGCATTGTACTGCAGTGTGTTTATTTATAAACATATATATATATATATATATATATATATATATATATATATATATATATATATATATATATAATCTTATTTCAATTAAGGCTTTCTAGACAATTTTGTTACCTCTTGCTTACCTGTCTGTGCTGGGCAGTATTCATTTCACAGTGAATAATAAACTGTTGTCATCCACCTCATTAGGGAGCAAGGATAAGCATTAGATGGGTCGGAGATTTCCTTTAATCTGATTGGTCAATACAAGGGCTTTAATCTCTGGTAAAGGATCTTGAATGTTATCTTTCAAACTATGTTTAATCAATATTTCAAATCAATCCACCAGACAATAAGTAAATACAGTATTTGTGTATTTGACATGTTTTCTGCTTGATGAAAGGAAATCTCCATTGTTGTACACGCACACTGAACTAATTATACCTCCTTGCTGTCCTATCTGTCTATTTAAATTTAATATTGCAAATAAAGTAAAACAAGATAATTACAGTAACTACAATAGCAACTAATCTCTGGTTTGAATGACGAGTTGAAGAAATTAAACAACTGGATGTTCACTTTCAGCAACTTTATTTCAGCAGATCAAAGTAACAACACAGGCATGGTGCTCTCTTCTCTAACAAAGCCAGGAAGGAGGCTTTGAATAAACTTTATGAACACACACTGTGAAAAGTTACTGAACAAACAACATGCTAATAAAAAACAATTTAAATGTTACCTGTACTTTTATTCTTTTACATGTTTTACAAACAGTTCACAAACCATGTTCTCTTTTCTGTACAAGGTACCTGAACTGAAGAACAGCTCCATTTAAGTAGAAGCTTTTTTTTAGTATTGAGGTATTATTTGGCAATTGGAAATACCCACGAAGCGTCCCCCAATGGTATAATGAAGCCTGAGTGAATGCTACCAGACAAGAGATGGAATTCTGAAAAAAAAACTAATAGCAATAAAACCCGCATAAAGGGCTTTCCCATCTTTGTCGAGGGCCATTTAATGATGGGAGGTGGGCCTTACCAGATGGTAAAGCCATCTTCTTCAGGTTATATTGCTTAATTGGAAATACCCACAAAGCGTTGGGATAATGAAGCCTGTTGGGATAATGAAGCCTGTTGGGATAATGAAGCCTGAATGAGCCTTTGGCTCTGGACATTTAACGACATGAGGTGGGCCTTACCAGATGGTAAAGCTGTCTTTTTCAGGTTCATTTTCACAGGCTTTTTGAAGTGAAGACAAGTGTTTTTAGAAATTAAATTGAATTGCACAATTCTGTATTATTGGTACAGAAGCTTAAAAAGCATAAGAAAATGCATTTAAAATCTTAGGGACACTGATTTTAATTGTGCATCCTAAGTCATATGTGTGTAAATTGTCAAAACCGATAGAGGGAATATCATGTTTATACACTTCAGTTAACAACAGGCTCTTGTAAGCATTGCAAAGTGGATGTTTGCACACTATGAAGCCTGGACCAACTAAGCTTCTAATAAGTACTTAGAATTTAGAGTACAATTGGAAGAAAAACCAGGAGGGACAGCTGCCCTACAGGACCAGGGTTGAGTAGCCCTGCTTTATTGGGTCACATGACTGAAAATGGAAACTTTCATTAAAACAAAGCGAATGCACAGCAGTCAAAAGGCTGAAGATGAGCTCAGCCATAAACTGGAGAGTAACCTTTCAGTGACATTCAGACTATGATAATGCGGGAAGACATTTGAAAGGGCAGCAAAGTAGCTTGCCAATCCACATGGAGAATTCACTATTTCTGTAGACGTCAACAGGAAGGTAATTTAGAGAGGAATTTCAAGTTCATGTTTAAGCTAATATTGCTTCCTTACTTGAGGTTAGTATTTTTTGTTTGGTCATTTTAAAAATATCCCTTCACATCCAAACCAAAAGTTTCTATAGACACTTCATGACAGCCTCTAGATACCACTGTCTACATGGAGGTTACAAGCTCTATAACTGCTTGTGCAAATTAATTTTAAACTCAAATGTTCTGATGAGATATTACTGCAAATTGCACTAATGTTGTGTCAAAAGCTCATCGTTCCTTGGTGGTAGGTCTGAAGCATGGATTAGATCCTGTTACTGTATCAGAGCCAACACCTTCATGACAATCAGAATCCGAGACTGTCAGTACTGGGAAATGAGGCTCTAAATGTATGTGGTTCACAGACACTGAACTCCCCTGAGGGGGGATTGAATATTAAAGAGGAAACCGGCTGAACTGTTTCCATGGTGAAAATAATTCAGCCTCAGTGTACCCTAATTGAAAAGCCTGAATGAAAAATGTATTAAAAGGTGCAGATAAAATCAAAAGTACTGCTCTTTCATTGTCTTGATTGAGGTACAATGCAAGAAGCACTTGTATGGGTCAGTATCTGAGAAGACTGTAGTGGGGATCAATGGAAAAGCCAACTATTTAATGGTTGTAAAAGGTAAGGTCGCCAGGAAATAAAGAAATAGTGTGTGCTAAATAGTACTTATCGGTGCTGTGACATTCAGTGGAGACAGCAAAATCTAAATGTTTCAAAAGAAATTGGCTTGCCATTAGTGTCCAATTTATGGCTTTGCAAGTAACGATCTGATACTGGAACACAACATTATGACCTCTTTCTCTTGTGAATGGCACATTATATTACAATTTAAGCATAAACTGCTAGGGACTTTACACAAAGTAGACATTAGTAACATAGCCTAGATCAGCAAAGTGGCTGTTTAAGTGAATCAGCCTTCCTCTATACATGCACACAGTACTGTACCTGTTCACTAGATAGTGCTGGCTTCTACAGCTATGCAGTTAATTTGTTGATCTAAACCTATGTTACGCATGTCTATGATTAAGGACAATCTGTCAATCGAGCAGGAGAGCTGCTCCTGATTTCTGGTAGTTTACAACTAATAGGTTATTTTAATCATCCTGCCGGGATAAGCTTCATGTGGATCTTACAACACTGGGGAATTCCCCTGTATTGCATGAAACAGCAGTTTTTAGGGGTAATCCCAGGAAACCACCAATAAGTGGTTGATGAAATCCCCAGTGTTTTAAAATGCTATAACAAATCCACCTGTGGCATATATAGAGATTGATCAAATCAACCACAAAGTGCCAGTGCCACTGCACTGAACCTTAATTTTTTGTGTTTTCCTTTGAAAAATAGTTCAGTGTGGCACAGGGACAAAGCAATGAGTATAAGTTTTTTTTAATTTTTTTTATTAGACACCATCAAGCACAGACAAAGCACAGACACATTGGCCCAGATTCTCTCTCACTAGGAGACTTGGTCTATCCCCTTCTCGAAATTCAGTTTGACTGGCTGGAGATTGGGAAAGTAATTCCTGTACACCCCACAGGGAGAGAGAATTGCCACACAGAGATAGTGGAGATAGGGAGGTAATATGAAACAGGTATAATTTGCATTAAGGGGCAGAGTAAATGACATGAATTGACATGGGGGGATGTGAAGGCGGGGTTGTCATCGTGCCTCTCGGAACCACAGCCAAGCTACAATGATAATGTTATGGTGAATAACTCTAATTAAACTAGATAGACTAGAAGATATCATAAGACATGTTGCTTTTTGTATAGACAAATCTTGGACAACTTAACATAATATTAAGTTGTCCAAGATTTGTGCTAATCAGAGTCTCTGAAACCAGACGTTTATGCAATGGTTTTCTTAGCTTTACTGTGATTGTTTTGACACAATTCAATCTTTCAAAATACAGCATTCCCTTGTTATTTGACGTATCAAAATTCATGAAATATTGAAAACAAGGAATTAGGAGTGTAGACAGTTAAGAACATGTAAAATTTACTGTCACCATGGAGTAAACGTGAAATAATAGAATTTTTAATATTATGATTGGACTGTAAAATAATGGGGAAACACTGTATACAAAACTAAGTTCTGGATATTGTACTTTTTGTTTTAAATAAATGTAAAGAAATAAATACATTTTCTTTCCTGTTTTGTAATGAACCAATAATAAAAATAAAGGACCAAGAAATCCAGTCCTGATACAATAAAAATTGAATTATTTACAGTATAAACAAATACACTCAAACTACACTCAGTTCGCCCATTGTAGCCGCAAAAGACGTCCAAACTGTTGTTGTCATAAGACGGGATCTAATGAACCTTGGCTTGCTTGAGAAGTATTATACAGTATACCTGAAAGTGTATTGCCAAGTTAAGACTAACAAGGGATATTGAGCAAAGCAGAGGACTAAATCTGAGTGGAAATTGATTAGTTTAACCCTGAATGATCACACAGCAGAACAATGGAGGCCATCCTAATGTTTCAAATGGATAGATATAGGCTTGTCTCATGTCAGAACCCCCAGTGGAGGTTCAGTTCCAGCAGATTTACAGACCCTCCTCACCTCCAGGTTATGGTTTATAAAGGCATGATATAACTCAATGGTGAATGATTTTTTTTTCACACACTCCTGCTTTCCATTATATGTAGAATAACACTTTTGAAATATGGATTTATTTCCCCTTGGATAGCTGCTCTGGCAGAATAACAGCTTTCCAATTTTTTTTAATATTTTTTCAGGACTGTCTAAGAAACATGTGAATGGCAGGAGCCTGTTATCTGGACCTAATAGAGCTGAAAAAAGCCCTATTGCAGTTGATTTGAACCTTGGAAGCCTTGATGAAACAAAAAATAAAGAGACAATGATGCACCGAGTAAAATCCAAGCAGTCCTGTACCATGATTACACAATCTTTCAAAATAATTTGTATCTATTTCTGATGAGCAGTCAAACTACACTTTGAAGTAAGATCAAATAAATATGTTTTATTGACTTACAAAAAATATATACATGTCTATGAATGTATTATATAGTCAGGGAAATATTGGATTAACTTATTGCATGAATGATTGCAGGCCCTTTTGCACTTCAAATATATATATATATATATATATATATATATATATATATATATATATATATATATATATATATATATATATATATATATATATAAGGGAAGATAGCCATATTCTGAAAATGGCCTCTTGATATGGCGTTTAGGCCTTGAGATAAGAGAGTGAAGTGATGTGTAATTCTTTTTCAATGATTTATTTTGCTGTGGGCTTTAAGTATCTTGCAAGATCTCAAATCAGATGAAACCTGTACAAAACCTTGACTTTCTTACTAAGGATCAAAGAGACAATTGCACTGCTTCACTGGAAACAAGACGTTTATTGTGGTTTTTGGGCTCACCTGTCAGTCATCTCCATTAAGTTTCCTGTTCTAAATCTTTTTAAATACACTGTTGAGTCAGTGCATCACAGCAGTTTAAAGAAGCATTTTATAATTTTATAGATATTATATCTTCCACCTATTGATTTATGTCAAGTAAGTGAAGTGCTTTAGGCTGCTTTCTGTTTACTAGAAGGCTTTTTTCCTCTTGCAAGTATGAAACAGCTTCTGCATGATATGAGGATTTGGACAGAGGAAATCAAAATGTAAACAGTCATATACCTTCTGTCTTCCATAGACTCTCCCCTGCATTTCACTGAATTGAAAAACTGCTTCCGGCGACTGCTTTCCATGAAAGGTTAATATACTATCTTGTTTAGCCAATGAACCCTGGTAAGTTCACAAAGAGATTTGTATGTGAAAGGCCCAGTACTGTCTGTAAAGGGTGCTCCAAAGGTCCAGCAAAATATGAGTAGTCATTCAATGCAATGTATTAACATTTAGTCCCATGCAAAACCGTAATAGGGCTTGGTGATCTATAGGAATTATTTTATGAAGTGCATATGGGGAATAGGCAAATCTCCACAGTATCTTATCTTGGTCCTTTACATGTCTGTTTCAGGATCCATTTGGCAGCAACGACAACAGTTTGATTTCCCCATACATGGTATGACTTTGGTAAAGAGGGGTTTAAAAAGACAATGGCTTACATATGGCTCCAGAGGTAAGGGGGCTAAGTCATATATACAGTACTACAGTATATATGTTACGTGGCATGTGATGTTAATTACTGTATATGTAATTAATAACATGTTGCACTGCTGTTTTCAGTGGATCATGAAGTTTAAACTGGACTTGATAATGCATAGTTAACAAACTACTGTATTTTTTTGTTTCTATGTTTAACAGAAAGAACCACCACCATAACAAAACATGCTTTTCACACATGTATGAGGAATGGCATTGGGACTGTAGTAATACCCTAGATTTGTCAAAATCTTTGGTTTGTGTATAGATTCACACTAGTTTTTCTCCACTCTTTAAATATCAATGTTACATACTTCAAAAGTACTCTTCTTATTATGAATCAGCACCATCTGCTGTTCATCTATTGCCTGCTTAGTTTTCAACACATTTACAGGAACTTGTCAGTCACGGCATTTTACATGTCTTAAAATATTCTGAATAATACAATAATATACTCTATGTGCATGTGAAAATGGTATTTAATAGTATTTATAATCCAACCTCAACAATGTATGTGGACAATAACATTATCTTACCAGAATTTACTAAATTGTAAAATGTAATATGGATTATCTTTTGGGGTTGTTATTGTTAGCTGTGTCATTTAGATCAATGACATAAAGATAAATACCTGTAAAACTAAAGTATAATATAAAATAAGGTTTCTTAAGCACTTAAATTCTACAAGACCATACTGGAAAAAGAGTGTTTGCATTAGTGCCCCCAAATCCAAATGAGTTGGTAAGTGCAATCCATCTGCTGGCAGTCTTCCACTCCTGGGCTGTGCACGGAATGTAATTCAGGTCAAACCCAGGGTCTGTCCTGTCAAGATTGAGAGTAGGGGGTAGTGTACCATGGTAGCACGCCAGGGCAGTGAAGGCAGCCTCTAAAGCCCCTGCGGCTCCCAGAAGTTGCCCTGTTGCACCCTTAGTGGAGGAAACAGCCAAAGAGTGGGAATTATTTTGGAAAAGTCTCTTGATAGCTTGGTTCTCAGCAGCATCCCCTAGTGGAGTGGATGTTGCATGTGCATTTATGTAGGTTATCTCTTCAGGGTGTATGCCAGCATCTTTAATAGCAGCAGACATGCACCTGTAAATAAAATAATTGTCAATTTGTGAAATACTAAAATAAAAACCCATTGTACACTAACTGGCCAAATATTTTCTACCAGTATCAACAATAAATTTAACTTAATCCAAACCACTGTTTCCATGTTAAAAAAGGAGTGGTTATACTTGTTATTCAAACTGTATTCCTACTTTCATTATCTTAGAGCTATTAACAATATAAGAGACTGATTGTACTGCACATAGAACACCAGTGGCTGTGGACTATAAGCTGAAACAGAGACATACATTTTCTGACAAAATCAAGTTCATACATGGCAGGGAGGAACTACAGCTAACGAAGGAGGATAAATAAATGAAATATAAACATAAATGAAATATAAACATACCTAAATGCCCCATCGCCATCAGAGCTTGGTGCTGTCATGTGACTGGCATCACCAGAAAGTCCATAACCCAGCACTTATGCATAGATCCTGGCTCCCCTGTCTACCGCATGCTGGTATTGTTCTAATATTAACACTGCTGCCCCTTCTCCCATCACAAACCCATCTCTCTCCGGGTGGAAGGGGCGAGATGCAAGTTTAGGTGTTGAGTTACAGCTGGTGCTCAGTGCACGGGCTCTGGCAAAGCCAGCAATGGACAGCGGACCAATGCAGGCTTTTGTCCCTCCCGCAGTCATCACTGCTGCATCGCCATGGGCAATAAACCTGGATGCATCCCCAACAGCATGTGCCCCTGTGGTGCAGGCAGTCGACACGGCATGATTGGGGCCTTTGAGCTTGTATTTGATGCTGATCTGGCCTGCAGCCATGTTGGCTAGTATCCGGGGCACAAAATAGGGACTGACTTTGTTGTAGCCTTTGGTCTTGAACATTATAACTGTTTCTGCAATATCCTCCAGCGGGACCATTCCCATGCCCACTGCTACGCCACTGGTTAATTTGTCAAGCTCACTCTGGGGGTACCATCCTGAGTCTTTCAATGCAAGCTCTGCCGCCGCTAGGGCCATAATTGTTGCCGGGGACATGGCCTTTATATCCGCTTTGGACACGAACATCTCCTCCTTGAACTCATCTACTCCATCTCCTCTTGGCACACAGGCTGCCACTTTGCAAGGCACATTTTTATAATCATCAGTCTTCAGATTTATAATTCCACTTTCCCCGCTTATCAGGCGGTTCCAGGGCAAAGAGTTGCCAACTCCAAGGGGAGATACCAGGCCTATTCCAGTAATCACAACCCTCCTTGGAGTCTTCTGGGCAACAGGGCTGCTGTACAGTCTCACTGGAACACTACTGTAACTCTGACTGAAACGGCTTGTGAGGCTCAAGAGGTTAAGAGGTGCCGATCTCAGAAACCGTTTTTGCTGTTTTAGCAGCATACTGGAATCATTTGAAAAAGAAAAATACACTGTCTGTGCTTTGCTGCTAAAAAAAAACAAACAAAAAAAAAACAACACACGACTTAATCTATAATATGTTATATATATATATATATATATATATATATATATATATATATATATATATATATATATATTGTGAGGCAGCTCACAAGTTTACCACCAGGAGTCGTTCATGGCAGGCTTGGTATGAGCCCACAGAGGTTGCCAGTAATGATCAGATGGACCTGTGGGCAGCATACATGCCTGCCATAACATCAAGGAGTTAACGGGCCAACAGGCTGCAGGTGTGGTTAGGTAGGCAATTATGGTTTGACTATTGTTAGACTATCATTGGCCTTAATTGGCCCACACCTGTAGCCTGTAACAGCCAAATGCCTGGCTGGTAAAAGGGAGCATGTGCCGCCAGTCTGGTGGGTTGTTTGTTTTGTTTTCCTGCCTGAGAACCTCTGGGGTTTATCTACAATAAGACCAGAATAGAATAACTGGAATCAGTGTTGGATAACGTTGTGGTCCTTTGCATCTGCAATTCCCTGTTCTCTACAGGGGCTATGAGGAATGACCCGTCCGCTGCTGGGATTCATAAAGGACTGGACTGCAGAGTAAGGGTAGGAGAAGGGTTTCCTAAAGAAGAAGCCAAGCAAGCTAGGAAAAACCCAAACCCCAGGTGGAATTACCTATTCACCAACTGGATGTGGTTATTGGTCCAGTTGGCTTACATCGGCATTTTTGTTTTGGTGGTTTTGTTTTGTTTTAAATCTTGTTTGAACTGTTTACTTTCTTTATGGACACGTCTCGATAACGCAGCTGACATTGCAGTATAAGAGCAAGCCTTATTGAATGCTGGAATAAAAACTTGCTTTGTTTTGGAAACTATTGTCTGTTTTCTCTGTGTGCACCCACCCGCTCACAATATATATAATATATAACAAAATCATATTTTCAAAAAACGCATAATGTGACAATTTAATGCCGGAAGCTTGTTTTATTAAATTTATTATTTTTAACTAAGAAGGCACACAATATAACAATGCAACCTTAACACATTGCAATAAGTGAGATAGATGTAACTGATTGGTTGAATAACGTACAATTCCCAACAATAAAATGTTTAAAAGGCCAACTCCTGTAATTCAACATTTTTTTTCACGTTACCAAGTTACAAAGGGTGCGTTTGTAAACTCAATCTCTCTTCGGAGTGCTTCAGAGCGTGAATGTTCTCTTTAGTTTTTGAACGACCTAAAACGGTTTAATACTATGATCATTATGCAGTTGTACCGTTCAATGGCTTTTTCTTAGACCGACATAACCCCATGTTTAATTTATATATTACACGAGTTTTCAACTCTTAAGTCTAATACTACTGTAATTATTACTGCTGCTCTTCAGTTTAATTTTTTTTTTTTTTTGGTGCGGAGCCACTGAATTTTTTTTTTTTTTTTTTAAAGAAAAACTGGTCAGTGCTAATTGGTGTTGAACAAGGCAAGCGTGTTGACTACTCCTCCGCTTCAGTCGCTTAAAAATGTAGAAACCCGAACTTAAAATATGTGGAATATCTTTTTTTTTTTTTTTTTTTCAAAAAAACAATAAAATGACAAATATAGAAACAAATAATAAAAATAGGTTTAGAATATAACCGCATCCACCACAGCGAGCCATAGACATTTTGAAAGTGAACGCTCTTGAGAATCCAGCTTTGAAGCTAAAGTCTATTCAGAAATTCATCTCCTCTGAGTTTTCGAAAGACACCACAGAGCACTCCAGGAGTAAAAATCAACACATCTAGTATGACGATAAATGTATTCATATTTACAATATAAAAAAGGATACAATCTTACATGAACCACACGTCCCCAATTTTAAATTACGTCTTTGTCTGTTTACAAAACTAGGACCCCATATGACACAACAAACAGCAGTACAACTACATTCAAGAACGCACCGCAAGTCAGTAAACTGCAGCAGGAAAGTACAGCGCCCCCTGCTGCACAAAACCGCATCATTGACATAATCAACCTGATTTTCAAAATGGGCAAAGGGAAAAACAGGTCGCAAAACACCTTTGCGACAGCAGATGGGTGGCAAAATGTATTTTGAAAAGTCTTATAAGCAGACATAATTTATGTGTGCGCGTGTCTCATATATATATATATATATATATATATATATATATATATATATATATATATATACGTAATGTGATTTTAAATATTTTTACTCAGGCGCTGCAAGAGACAACAATACATCCGGGGCCTCATTGAAAAGAGCCGGCATGTGTACTATGGTAACCAAGGAGACTTACCACAGGCCCTGAGTTATCTCCCAAAAAACAACCAGTTGATCGAAAGCTTGCGGGTTTTGCGAAGTACATCTCCATATTTAAAGCGCACTGGACAAATAAGTGGCCCTTCATTGTCCCTGTAGTAGACATTTTTCTCCCTGTCGCCGGGAGCTGTCCTGGGCCATCAAAGGGGAAACACACCGCGCACAAGCAGGGCAGTGTCGTCGCAGCAGCGAATTCCTTTTGTACCAGTTTTGAATCCCCTCACTGATAAATTAAGTATGTTTAAAAATTATTATTATTATTATTATTATTATTATTATTATTATTATTATTTGTAGTAGTCGTAGTTATTTGTATCATATTAATAGAATGCAATATTATTATACTGTGTTTCATATGCAATATTAAGCAGTGTACATTTTAAAATGAACTATTAAGTGTTGGTTGGATTAAAAACCTGGACCGTTGTTTGTCCCCAAGGACCTTAGATGAGAAGCCCTGCTTTAACAAAGACATGGCACACCAGCTAGAAAGTCTCACTCACTGACCTGGAAATCTCACTCTGGGATAGTCAACCCTTGGCATCTCTGTTAAGTCAATGGCGCAGTGCAATTTTAGGCTTTGCGCTTTTTGAAAATACACTCGCATTACAGCTGTTCAGCCATTACAGAAATTCATAATTGGTTCTATTTTCAAATATCGGCATATTTTCCAAGTTGCAAAACACTGATGTGCCCAGTAAGTACACCGAAATACACTCGCTAATTAAGACAAGACCCCAACCGTGTCTTATTTAAGGTGCGATCTCTGGCAAAGTTCCTCAGCTGTATTAAACAATGGAGGATATTGAAGCATTATTGAGTCTCAGAGTGCAGCAAGAGAGGGAAGGGAGGAGAAGACGACCTTACCCTCATCCCAGAATATTAAGACCGCGACCAACATATTTAGATCTAACTCCTATGCAGGTTCTGCGTAGATATAGATTAGATTCCGGAACAATAACAGAGTTGTGTGATATGTTGAACAGCGAGTTAGAATCGACAACAGCCCGAAGTCACGCAATACCTGTACCAGTAAAGGTTACAGCAGCTCTACATTTCTATGCGACGGGAGCTATCCAGACAACAGCTGGGGACAGATCGGGCATCAGTCAGTCGTCAATGTCAAAGATGCTGACTGATGTCACAAATGCACTATACCGTAGGGCAACACAGTATATCAAATTCCCCAAATCTGAGGCAGAACAAAATAATACCAAAAATGCTTTCTATCAATTGGCAGGCTTCCCTAACATATTAGGTGCCATAGATTGCACACACGTTGCATTATGCCCAGATTTGACTAATGAAAATGCATTCCGAAACAGAAAGCACTATCATTCCATAAATGTGCAGGTTGTATGTGATGCTCATTGTGTCATCACTGATGTAGTTGCCAAGTACCCCGGCGGATGCCATGATTCATTCATTCTACAGAACAGTGGTTTATTTAGAAAATGTGAACAGGGACTTCTAAGAGGAGGCTGGCTTTTAGGTAAGTTGTATTTGTCAGGGTGGCCTCTGAATAACATATTGCACTTGAAGTGTTTTAATATCTTACTCAAAGTATTTATGTTTGCAGGTGACAGCTCATACCCATTAAAACCATGGCTGATGACCCCCATTTTAAATCCAGACACAGAACCAGAAACAAAATACAACTGTGCTCACATTTCTACTCGAAACACCATTGAGAGGTGTTTTGGGATTCTGAAAAATAGATTTAGATGTCTACATAAGTCTACAGGTGAGCTACATTATGACCCTGCTAAGGTATGCAAGATCATTGTGGTGTGTTGCATGCTGCACAATATTGCCACTCAGCGTGGTCTGGAGTTTGCTTTGGAACATGGAGAGGAAATGCTACCAGGGGACACAGATGACAGTAACCATGATGAAATCCTACACGGCCCTGGACCACAGGAGAGGCAAATACGTGAACAGGTCATCCATGAATTCTTCACGATGTAGCAAGTATGATCATTTACCTTAATTTATATATATATATATATATATATATATATATATATATATATATATATATATATATATATATTATATAGACTCAATTCTAACACTTAATTACCATATGACCTGGGTAAAACACAGATATGTAACAAACATGCATTCATGTTTAATAGTTTTTATTTTGTGTTTTCAATGACACTACAGAATATTGATTAAATGTATTACAAACATGTAACATAGTGTTCTTCTAACCATTTGGTGGCTTCCCTTTCCCTGGGGCTCCTCCGCTGTGCCACGGCAAGTTCCTTGCCTTTGCCTCGGGGACGACCCCGTTTGGATGTAGAAGGGTACTGCTGGCGTTGGATGGTAGTTAGTGTGGTAGATGTCGAGGCAGTGCAGGGCTCTGGTGCAGCAGGGGCAGTGCAGGGCTCTGGTACAGTTTGTGCGTTGGATATTTTCTCCATTGCCATTACCATACGATTCAGTAATGTATTACTGTTGTGAAGCTCCTGGATTATACGCTCATTGGCACTTACCCCCCGGTCAACCAATATACGGATTTGTTTCATTTCTTCAGCTATGCCACACACAACCCGTACATGATTTGCATTTCTCATACTGATTTTTTTAATTCTTCTTTCAAGATCATTTAGACGGTCCTCTCTGGAGGGGTGGCGGCGAGTTGCAGGGAAAGGAGGACCTTCACCCTGGCTTTCAGAGGACTGGGATGAATTGGGCGACACCGCTGCACTTCTCTGTACTGCCCCACACTGCACTGTTTCAGCACATGTGGTCTCAGGCTGCGAGGACACCATTGCATCGCATTGAACTGATTGGGAGAGATACTGAGGGTGGTTCTGACATGTAACATCTGTCAGGTTCGGCATGTCCTCGCTCACTGGAGAAACCCTTCCATTCCCTGGGGACAGATCAATACATAACATACATTTGTTTATACTGATGAAGAAATGTCTCTATATAGGCATACCGTATGATCTAATGATTCTCACAATATATTTTTGGAACATGCAGTATTATTTATTACCACTCTATCAACACTTGATTGACCTTCCCAGATTCCTGTGCTGTAAGCATTTTGTACTATTACTGCATTAACATTAACTTTGTTGTGTGTGTAACACACACATTTATATAGTCACCTGTGTTAGGCATCTCGTCTCTCATTTCCTCAGATTCCATTAGATCAGCCCCATCATCTATCCCTGATACACTGACTGCATTGATCAGGGGACAAATTTTCATCTCCAAAGGTGTTAAGTGGGCTTGAGTCGATGGTCCTCTGCCTGTTCCCCTAGAATGTCGATTAGATGTAGCAAATTTTTTCTTAGTTCTGCGTTTTAAGTCCCAGAATCTTTTTTGGACCTCCTTGGTCGACCTTTTTATAGCAGATGTTGCATTTATCTTTTCGGTTATTTCGGTCCATATTTTCAGTTTAGCAGTTGCTCCAGACCTTTTGCCGAAAAGAATAGTTTGGTGTTCTAACACTTCATCAAGCAAAAGCTCAACTTGGGTGGCTAAGAATTTTTTTTTCCTTTCTTTTGGTTTCATTGTTTTCTTTTCCCTTGATTGCGATTCCATGTGCACTTCCTCAGTGTTTGACAGTGGAATGGAAGTCTTGGTTATTTATTTGTGACTAATTGGCTTGTTCAGATACCTGAAATAAATTGCAGTGGTGGTAAATAGTACTCGCCAAGGGCTTTGTGAGCACGTGGAATGCTTCTGTGCCTTTTTAAAATACAGGCGTATAAATAGGTGGCAAAAAAGTCGTAAAGAAAATGCACTGTCTGCGACCTCTATTTTTTCTCTAAATGTGCCCCATCTAAAAATCAGTCTGAACGTATCAAAAGCTGTCGTACAATAAAGTACTTATTTGCAAACAGACTTACGCTTTATTAAACTGTAATGTATATTGCTCCAAATATTTCCCCGTGGAAAATAGATACTGTACAATATTTTATCCACTGGCAGAAGTTATTAGGCGAATAACGTACTGCCTGTTGGACTGGGGCAAGGTCAAATACTACAGCATATTTTAATAATAGAATATATTTGGAAAGGCTCAATATTTAGAAACGAATCGTTATTGTGAAAATTGTGTATTGAAAATGTAGTGCTGTGAACCATATACCTAAACTATGGTACTAAAATAAAAACAAAAAACAAATGATATGCGTTCAGGCATGGTTTAGACAGCTCTATGTTGACACGTCACGATATAGCTTTTCTCTAACTGGCGGTGCGTTCGCGGAGATCATTCTGCGCAGAATCTGATCAATTTAGCAAATCTGTGTGTTCACGGAGATCATTTTTAGAAGATTATTAGCTGAATTGGTCAGTTTCTGCATAGAATCTGCGCAGAATGATCTCCGTGAACGCACACTGGGTAACTGCTTGCGCAGATTTACGACAAAAGTCTGCCTTGACGACCGGGTCCTTAGCCGGGGTCACAACAGGTACCTGCGCCGAAGGAGCAGCTACAAAAAGTAGTTGCGAGAGAACTTATTTAATCCTCAGTTTTCTGATATCAGCAATTTTATTACTGATATCAATAATGTTTTTTCTGTTAAAAATTGACAATTACATGTTAAAACAGCTTGCCATGAGAACAGAACAGACGCGAATGCAAACAACAAAGGAGTTCTGAAAAATCGAGAGGCATGTAAAGTAAATGTTAAACCCGCTGCTACTGCCACCTAGGTAGTGGCGGGTAATTACGGAAACACTTACATGACTACTGTAATGACTGAGTTTTCTTTGCATTTAATGAACTAATAAAACTGTATTTTCTAACCTGCTGTAATACTATTCTTGACATTTCGGTTACAAAATCTTGGTTACAAAATCTTGTAACAGAAATGTCAAGAATAGTATTATATTCCTGTATAAATGACAATTTATACAGGAATATAAATATTTAAGGTCGATATTTGTAATTAGATTGGCTGATAATTCAATATAATAATAATAAAAATATCAGTGAGTGTTGGCAAAAGTTGAATTGGGAAATAAAGAACAAACCCTCGTTAAAGCCACTTTTACTGACATGGCAGTTTATTTATTTGAAGTACAATACATATAATGACAAGTGATGCAGATATTTTATCCATATTTAACATGTTTTATTTCTGCATAACAGAAATAAAATAACTAGCAAGTGCCATACGAGAGGAATATGTGAAAAATGAATTGACAGTGTAGGGAGATAAACTGGGACCATAGAGTTCGAAAAGCTGACACGCAGATGCAAGGTACGTTACGCGTGACGCAGTTACGCAGGCGGCGCAGTCGTGAAACGCCGTGAACAAAAAAAATAATAAAATTATGGCACGGTCGCCCGGAGTGAGTGAATTATGTGAAAATTCAACCAATGTATTTTTAGATGTATCACAATTACTGTTGACTTACGCAGATAACATTCTTCGGTAAGCATGAAATCTCTTACTAAGAGTCTTAGTAAAGCTTCCACTGACGAGTGTCATTCATTGTGTTGTATAATTCTGCAATGTCATTCTAACTGTGAATATTAGTTAAACTGATGTTTACATAAATAAAGCCAGCAGTTAGAAAGTTATTATTTGTGTGTTTATATAAAACGTATTGATTATAATAACATCAAAGACTTTAGAAAGTTTAGTAGCTACATTTTAGGAGCTGACGGGGAATGGGAAGTGCCCGTTCAAGTGTTCTATAGATTAATTTAACGTAAAGAACAGAAAACATTCTTGTTGCAATTCTAACTGCAATTAAAAAACAAACAAACAAACAAACAAAAAACATGTTCCAATGTTCCTGTACCGTTTACTGCAAAGTGTTTGTGGACAAGCTTTAGATGAGATCCATCTTGGTCAACACTGATGCATGGAGCCAAGATTTCCGAAAAGTCAGCTTACAAATTAAAAAAAAAAAAAAAAGGTATTATAAGCTTGCTAAATAATAAATAAAAAAAAAAACTTCTAAAAACATTTGTAAGTTAACACGTTGATAAAAACAATGCTGATCCCGTAATATATCATTTAAACTCCATATCTGTTTATTTGATTGTCATTATTTTAGTACTGTACTTGCGTAATTGCGTTTATTTCATTCTATCTTTAAATCAGGAATCCTAATGAAGACAAATACAGATCAATTCGAATTGGAAACCCTGCATTTTCATCAAGACTTTTGCCAGTCAGGGGGGCAGTGGAATGCCTTTTCGAGATGGGATTTGAAGAGGTAACTTTGTTTTTTTTATAAATGTTCTTCGAAAGGTCTAAAAGGAAACTGTACTATTCAGCACAACATATTGTGTTGCAGTGTGAGTGTGTGTACCTTATCTGCAACTTTTAAAAACTTGATCATACATTGAGGTAAAACTACAAGTCAAGTACACTGAACAAGACATTAGTTTAATAATGTACATACTTACCTACACATAAAATGAGAGAAAATGAGTGCTGTATCTAGATTTTTTACCTCAAACTTGAATGGTGTGCCAGATTGTGGAAAAAAAAGTTAACATTTATAGATGCCTAGTTCAAGACAGATGTAGTGAGTAAGTTAGTAAATACAATAATGATGACAGACTGAAGATTCAAGTAATTGTAGCTAACCAACTTCCATAAATGTTCCCCACCATGCACATTTATTTATTTATTTATTTATTAGCAGACACCCTTATCCAGGATGAGTTACAGTTGTTACAAAATATCACAGTACAAAGTATCACCTTAAAAATACTATAATATAAAATATCACATTACAGGTAAGAGCAGTAAAGTACAATAAAGTCAGTAGCAAATAAATAAAATAAGAGCAAAATAAAGAATACAGTAAGTAATTGCATGCAAGAGCCAGTTCGACTAAAAGCAGTTAACTTATAGTAAAAATATTTGCTTATGTGAGTAAAGTCCAGTAAGAGCATGTAGTAAGTATGATAAATGGATAAGAATGATTTCAAATAAGAGCAATTACAAAAAATGTGAATACAGAGTAAAACCAAGTATAGGATACAGGATGTAGTTATAATTAAGAGCAGTAGTAGAGTACTGCAAGGTATGGAGCAGTTCAGTGCAAGTGCAAGAGTTTTGTATTGGATGCGAGCAGCGATAAGGAGCCAGTGCAGAGAGCAGAGCAGCGGTGTAGCATGGGAGAAACGGGGAAGGGAAAAGACAAGTCGAGCAGTAGAGTTTTGGAGGAAGGGGTGAATTCTGTGTATGTTGCTGAGGAAAAAGCGACAGGAGCGTGCCAGAGTAGAGATGTGCTGAGATTGGAGAGGGAGGGGTCAAGGGTGAAATGTTGGAGTTGGGGGGAGGGGGAAAGGGGAGGAAGATCTGGACATCATCAGCATAGAAATGATACAAGAAGCCATGAGAGGAGGTGAGTGGATCCAGGGAGCGGGTGTAGAGAGAAAACAGGAGGGGTTCCAGGACTGAGCCTTGGGGGACACCTGTTGAAAGAGAGCAAGAGGCAGTGGGTGAGCCATGCCAGGACACCCGGTACGTGCAATCGGAGAGGTAGGAGGATAACCAAGCAAGAACAGTGCCGGAGAGTCCCAGGTTAGGAAGGGAGGACAGGATAATAGAGTGGTTGACTGTGTCAAAGGCTGCAGAGAGGTTGAGAAGAATTAGGACAGAGGAGAGAGAGGCAACACGGGCTGAGAGAAGAGGGTTTCTGATGGAGAGAAGCGCGGTTTCAGTGGAGTGTGCTGGGCGAAAACCAGATTGGAGGGGGTCGAGCAGAGAATGTGTTGACAGGAAAGCAGAGAGCTGGCGATGTACAGCTCACTCGAGGGTTTTAGAGAGGAATGGGAGAAGGGAGACAGGATGGTAATTCTGGTGGGATGAGGGATCAAGGGAAGGTTTTTTTTAATATGGGGATGATGCAGGCTTGTTTTGAAGGCAGAGAGGAAATGAAAGGGAGTAGAGCAGGGGCCGCAGCCTGGAAAAGGTAAGTGGGGAAGGGGTCCAGAGCACACGTGGTGAGTTTATGGCTCTGGAGCAAGGAGCAAAGATCGGAGTCTGAGGGAGGTGAGAAGGTGGGTAGACTATTAAGGGTTGCAGAGGGTGATGGGGAGTGAGTGAGCAGAGTACGGGGTGGGTGGGGAAGGAGGCGAGGTAGTGAAGAGTTTGCGGATGTCTGATTTTTGAGGAGGAGGAGGCAAAGTCATCAGCTGAGATAGAGGAAGGTGGAAGAGGGGTAGAGGGCAAGTTTACAGGGATTGTTAGTGGAAGACTGAATGATAGAGTGGAAGTAGGAGCGTTTGGCAGAGAGAAAGGAAGCGAGGAGCGAGCAATAGAGATCCAAGGCAACAGGGGGATTGGTTTTCTTCCATTTCTTTTCAGCAGAGCGCAGTTTGATATGAGCCGAGCCGAGCATGGAGGAGAGCCAGGGCTGGGGCGGGCAGGTCGAGGGGTGAGGGGGCAAAGGGAGTTGAGGCAGGAGGTGAGGGAGGAGAAGAGGGTAGAGGTAGCCGAGTCTACAGAGAGTTGGGAGAAGGAGTCAATAGAAGGGAGGTGCAAGAGAACACCAGAGGTTTTGATGGAGTAGGAAGGGATGGGAGCGACAGAGAGAAGGAGCTATAGTAGTGATCAGAGATTTCGAGAGGAGTGACCAAGAGGGCAGGGGGCAAGCAGTCAAATGTGTGTAGTTTTTACTAGATGACACTGGGACCCCTTGCCAGTAACATGCTTTGACCCAGAAGACACTGCTGAGGCAAAGTGACCCAGGAAGTGCAAGTGTAAATCATAGAAACTGAGAGCTTCCTATAGAGATGTTTAAAAATGAAAATAGCGTATTATAACATGTTTCTTTTGTTTGTTTTTGTTTTTCAAAACTGCACATTTGAGACCTATTTAGCTTATTAAAGTGCAAAACAGGTAAGAGTTAGTGTATTATTGTGTTAGCTACAATTTATTTAACTTCACACAACTGCAACAGGACATTTTCAGGCAATATTTTTGTTTTTCAAAACAAGTAAAGGTGGTTTAAAATGAATTCCAGGGAGAGACTCACCTTGTGTTTCCAAAGACTGCATCTGTGGAGCAACTACGTCGGATACGAGAATCAATTGCCAGTGAAAGGGATCAGAGGCTGGGTGGGCACTCCTCACCGTCGGGACAAGCCCAGAACACAGTCACTGCCCAGCACCAGCCAGTTGGCACTTCTGCCTCCGCTCCAGTCCAGCCAGCATGGAGCCCTGCTCCTTCCCAGCCAACTGCAATGGTGCATTGTTATTTGTTTTAATTATGCAACACTCACAAGTCTAGAAAATAGTGGCCAAATGGACAAGCAAAAAGACATATAGAATGCATGAAAATTCCCTGCTGTAAAAAACAAAACAAAAAAAACAGAACATTCCGTTATAATTAGTCGGAGAACTTAATGTTACCCTCCAGTTAGATTTCAGACTCAGAAATATGCTGTTTCAAAAGGTGCCATGCAATAGTATTACCTGTCTTGGTTTAACATTTTATCCAGAGTTGGTCAGCTGAATGCTTTAACATGCAGCACTAAGCTTAGGTACTTATGTATTAAGTCCATGTTTAGAAGAATCTGAACCACTGAACCGCTAAAATATTATATGCAGTAGGTCTATCTCACGATGTAAAAGTTAGTAAGAATAACTGCTCTAACCACCAAGTCAATGTGCCGTACCTTGCCTTACTATACAAGTGAGTGCAATTGTGAAAGAGCTCTTTTCCAAATTGATAGGAGGGAACTCGGTCATGTGACCAGAAAATGAGAAACAGGAAGTGAAAACAAAGTGAAACTGAAAGTAGTGGTATATAGTGCTGTACATGTATTTGATTATTTCCACCCCTTTTTTCTCTGATTTAGGCTTCTGATATGAGCTTTTTTAGAACCCTGCAATCCAATTTTCAACATGTTCTGGTCTACGAGAACCCTGCACTTCATCAAAAAGCTCTCTCCTGTATTCCTGCTCAGCTGCTACGAACAAAAGCTCAGGAAAATCTGTCTGAAGCCAAAAAAGTTGATCCAGGTAAGTTCACATCATAAAGAGGTCTCTTTGAATATAATACACATTTTGATTTAGAGGCATTCTAGTTTCTTTCCTGTGTTTCCAGGGTCCTGTCCAAGTGTTTTACTCTAACCATTGTTTGGGCTCCATCTGTATTAATTTCTTCCTACTTCTTATTAGTCACAGGTCTGTTTTACCAAAGTATTGAACTAGATGTTTGCTGTGACTGCAGTGGACAAAATTATATTGTGTAAGACAGTATAATTATGCTTTAAGTTGGGTGTATTTGTTTTTTATTTTTTATTTTATATACCATTTGTTGGTTGTTTGTCGTTATCTGTTGATAATGAAAAAGTAAGACATGAATCTAAGATCGCTGAGGCAATGCAGACAAAAACAAAGGTCTCAATAAAGATGTATTGACCTATGGATGGCACCTCCCCCCGACAATTTAATTAATGTTTCATAATTAAAACATTGGCTACATTTTGGGTACAAAATCAATTGTGTGTTTTTAATTTTTCATTATATTTGCATATTTGCCTTCGGATTCCTTGATTGTGTATTTCCTCTTGCCAAAGATTAATTTATGTGTGTGTGTGTATACACACACACACACACACACACACACTCACACACACTCACACACACACACATATATACATACATACATACATACAGTGCCTTGCAAAAGTATTCAGACCCCTGACCAATTCTCTCATATTACTGAATTACAAATGGTACATTGAAATTTCGTTCTGTTTGATATTTTATTTTAAAACACTGAAACTCAAAATCAATTATTGTAAGGTGACATTGGTTTTATGTTGGGAAATATTTTTAAGAAAAATCAAAAACTGAAATATCTTGCTTGCATAAGTATTCAACCCCCACACATTAATATTTGGTAGAGCCACCTTTTGCTGCAATAACAGCTTTAAGTCTTTTGGGGTAAGTATATACCAGCTTTGCACACAGTGTCGGAGTGATTTTGGCCCATTCTTGGCAGATTTGCTCCAGGTTGTTCAGGTTGGTTGGACGACGCTTGTGTACCACAATTTTCAAATAGTGCCACAGATTCTCAATGGGGTTGAGATCAGGACTTTGACTGGGCCACTGTAGGACATTCTTGAGCCACTCCAATGTTGCTTTGGCCTTGTGCTTGGGATCATTGTCCTGCTGAAAGGTGAATTTCCTCCCAAGCTTCAGTTTTTTAGCGAACTGAAGCAGGTTCTCTTGCAGTATTTCCCTGTATTTTGCTCCATCCATTCTTCCTTCAATTTTAACAAGATGCCCAGTTCCTGCTGATGAGAAGCATCCCCACAGCATGATGCTGCCACCACCATACTTCACTGTAGGGATGGTGTGTCTTGAGGCATGGGCAGTGTTAGGTTTGCGCCACACATAGCGCTTTGAGTTTTGCCCAAAAATCTCTATCTTGGTCTCATCTGACCACAAAACCTTTTCCCACATCGCAGCTGGGTCACTCTCATGCTTTCTGGCAAACTCCAGACGTGCTTTCAGATGGTATTTTTTGAGTAACGGCTTCTTTCTTGCCACCCTCCCATACAGGCCAGTGTTATTCAGAGCTCTTGATATGGTTGACTGGTGCACCATTACTCCAATCCCAGCCACTGAACTCTAGCTCCTTCAAAGTGATTGTTGGCCTCTGTGGCTTCTCACAAGTCTCCTTCTTGTTTGAGCGCTGAGTTTTTTGAGGGACGGCCTTTTCTTGGCAGTGCCTGGGTGGTGTGATGCAGCTTCCACTTCCTGATTATTGATTCAACTGTGCTCACTGGGATATCCAAACACTTGGATATTATTTTGTACCCTTTCCCTAATCTATGCATTTGTATTACTTTATCTCGAACTTCTGTAGAATGCTCTTTGGTCTTCATTTTCCTTCAGATTCACAGCCTGACCAATGATCCTACAACAGTGGGGTTTTTATCCAGAAAATGTGACAGCAACATTAATGGTTCACAGGTGGAGGCCAATGGTAAGGTAATTGTGCTCTCGTTAGAGCAATTTCTTTCATCGGTGTAAACTGGGAGCTTCCACAGCACAGGGGTTGAATACTTATGCAAGCAAGATATTTCAGTTTTTGATTTTTCTTAAAAATATTTCCCAACATAAAACCAATGCCACCTTACAATAATTGATTTTGAGTTTCAGTGTTTTAAAATAAAATATCAAACAGAACGAAATTTCAATGTACCATTTGTAATTCAGTAATATGAGAGAATTGGTCAGGGGTCTGAATACTTTTGCAAGGCACTATATATATATATATATATATATATATATATATATATATATATATATATATATACACTATATATACACACACACATACACACAAGTAAAGAATTTGCTGCCGTCTTTCAGGATAATGACCTTGTGTTGTGTAGTATATAATAATTCCAAGGAGAACAGTACTTAGAATGAAACACGCCATGGCGTGGCTTTATTTGAAAACAAAATAAATGCACAGTTTGTGCAAACAAAAACAAAAGAAAAGCCTAACCCCTTTTTTTTGGGTCTAGCTAAACAGTATAGTGTCCCTCTTTAAACGGGGACAGGCTACTCCTGTTTACACCGATTTACACACCCACGCAACTCATTTGGTTTTCCTTTCGTTTCTTCATAAACAACCAACTCCACTCACGCTCTCAGCAACTCCTCCTCATGTTCCCCTTCGTACCTTCTCATCCTCACCACTCTTTTAACTCTCAGGCAATTACATGATTAAACAATTAAGTCATATTAATAAATCAAACAATTAACTTACATTGGAGATAATCCTGACATCAGTATTGTCCCCAGGGTCTTAATGCCTCCATATAACCTTTCCGATATAATAACATACCTTTTCAACCAAACATAATATTAATTATTTTTAAACCCAAGCTTGTGGTTTAACTTTTCTTAATCAACCCGAGAACCACTTCACGTTCATTTGTTAACTCTCTGATGTTACTTTTAAACATTTTACATGATCTCCACACTTTGTTTACCATCCAATTGGTTTATGTTGTCTTTTCACACTTTATTACTTTTGTTTGTTTTATTTTAAACATCTCTTCAAAGATTCATACAAGCCTTTACCCAGATGGAGTGTGCATTCTTTACACCCATGGCCCCACAGCTGCCCAAGTTTGATCTGGAATGTACACTAACTCCCTCACTATATATATATTAGTGAAATATTTCATTTAATTTCAGGTTCGTAGACCCTTAAAAACAGACCCAGACACAAGATGTGCAGTATTTAAGCGCTTTCCTGTGATTTTATTAATTACAGAAATAAAAGAAAATAATCAAAACAAGACCTAACTCCCACACGGCACTTTCTTAAGAACCTAACTAAAATTGGAGGCTAAGCCATTTAGCGATTAAAAAAAAAAAAATAAATAAATAAATAAATAATAATAATAATAATAATAATAATAATAATAATAATAGACACACACAAACAAAAAGGTTCACACAGTACCTGTTGATAACGCACACAGGTCTCTTCATAGTGACAGCCTCTCTCTTCACACAGACTGGAGACTGCCCTGAACAAACATTTATCTTGTTTAAATAATCACAGGCAAGTGGCATTCATTCATAATTAGTCAGGTGAACCTCATCCTTTTTTTTTTTTTTTTGTATTAGTCATTGTCAGAGTCGAAGATTGGTGTCACTCGCTTGGTTGGTAATCCCGTTGGTGAAGGTTGATTGTAAATCTTCACAGAGACAGATTTGTTAAGTGCCTAAAAAAATATGAATTGTGGGTGCTGTCAAGTGATTTAGTCATTGACAGGAATTAATTTCCCGTTCCTCTCCAGTTTCTCTGATACAAATGTACCAGCTTTACATACATTTTATTTTTTATTTTTAACGTATTCTCATTTTTTGATCATTAATGAACATTTCTCTACTGTGGGTGTTGTTGAGTGATTGAAATCAAGACATTTTGTGTTTGAACTGAAAGTGGTCTTGAGGAGTTGAATGTGTCAAAGTTCAAGTATATTTTCCTCTAGAGAAATTATGACATTTTGACGTCACTACTGTGCTATTATGCCTTTTTTTTTAGGAATGGCTCAGGATGCAAATATAGCCTTCATCCATGTATTTATATGTGTGTGTGTGTGTTTCATTGGTTAATAAGGCTATTCCTTTGAATAGTCAAGTGGCGGATCACGTTGAGATAGGGTCTTAGAGGGATCTTCTGATGCTTTTAAATGAACAAACTTGTACTTGGTTACCATGACTAAATTTTTGTTCTCCTGTAAAACATGCTGACGGTTCGAACACTGGTCTCCCACTGTTCTAGGCAGTGAAGTGAATGTTGAAGATTTCCTGCTGTTGGAACTTCTACGCTGGTTTAAGGAAGAGTTCTTCTCCTGGGTGAACAGCCTGCCCTGCAGCAAGTGTGGTGGCCAGACCCAAAATGCTGGTGGTCTGCCTCCGTCCACAGATGACCTGCGGTGGGATGCCCATCGAGTGGAGAATCATTACTGCAACCAGTGCCATCTGACCAACAGATTCCCAAGGTATGCTGTAGTCCAGTTAGTATTGGTGCATTTGACTACTGTTACAGGTTTTACTCAGGTTATTTTCTGTACTCATCCATAACTTTAGGAAGCCAACATCTGTCTAGAACATTAATATCCAACTCCTATTTTATTATTAAAAACAGACTTTGACAAAAATAACTCAATCAATCACATATAGTGATCAAAACCACTGGGACAAAATCATTCCTATACTAACTAATGTAAAATGCTCTGCTTGTAAGAATCAAGAAATCTGCTTATAAGAATCGTTTGGGGCAAACTGACTACATGTAATACGGTACTGTGTCAAGTGCGATGACGTGTACAGCCAATAAAGCTGTTTTTGAATTTAATCACACCTTACGCAATTAGGCACGTCTGCAGCGTGGATCGTACAATGATGCAGAAAACACGACAAGTTTGTAATCAAACAATGACTGTGCAACTGCATTGTGTAGGTATGTTTTTGTGTTCTCTTAGTGAAAATGTGTTTTAATTAAGTGAACATTCATTTAATACATACTGAGTACAGCAGTGTTATTGTGTGGCGGCACGGTGAGGAGGAGGGGTGATTGTGGAGCTTTGCGTCTCTGCTTAGTGAAAAACTATGAGATTTGCATCGCAACTGAAAATAAGTAAGCCACAGATGCTTAAATGCAGTGGTAGTCCTGACAGTAAAATACTGTACTGTAACGTCATTTTAATTCAAAGGCAGTTAAACTAGGCACCCTCACAAGACGATCGCTTCTCAAGTATACTGTAGTAAATTAGGATTCTGCAGACTTGAGTAAACATAATTGTAAAAGCTGCTTACCCCCTCCGACTTGTTTTAATGTATTGTCCTCAGTGATTGAGCATCATTGACATCTGTATACTGTATTTAAACTGCTGATGGTACGCTTTTGCGAATTATAATGTGACAGAGGGCAGTGTAAATTATCAGGCTGGAGTCTTGATTTACAGTTTTAAACCGGTATTGGTTTTATTTTTCTTACACTGCGGTGGCGAAACAACCGCTAATAAAACAAGCAAAATAAACCTAGCTCTCAGCTGGAGCTCTAACTAAACAGTACTTTGTGTGGAACAAACACCAGATCTCTTACTCGAGTTTTGGTTTCTTTTTGTTACTTCTGCTTCCTTACTCCTCTATACCTCCATCACAAAGCTATCGGCTAAGCCATTTCTATCGAGGTGTCATTAACTTTAACAAACGGTTAACCAATTGACTATTATCCATAATTCATTAAGGAAAAGCAGCTGTGGATTTTTCGTGGCCGTGCATACATGCGGGAACTCGTGACATCTAGTGGTCAACCCATTACACTGCAGCCCGGGAACAAGCTCTTATCATTCTCATACTAAGTTTGATTCTGCACCACAGTAATCATATCAGTCCGCATTTAGAATCACGGGACGGATGTGATTCTTATAAACGGAGTGCACTGTACTAAGTCAAAGATTTATTGAAACTGGTCTTATTACACTGATGAAATGTTGTATTTCTGAATACCCTAATCTCAGTTCCGTGTCCAAAGCACTAGTTAATTAAAATCCCTCGTTAGGTGCTACTTTTATGAATCCTGTTGTGGCAGAGTGGTTGCAGTGACATCACGGACCAGGAAGGACTAAAGTATAAACAAAGGGCTCTGCAAAACTGAAGTGCAACCGGCGCTCAGCGCGTTTATTAAATAATAAAACAAAATATTTAAACAGAACAAAAGACAGAAACAAAAGGGCACGTTGGCCAAACAAAACAAACAAACAATTATGCTAACAAATATTGTGCTGGCAGTTCCAGCACAGTAGCAGTTGTTTTCGCTTTTCTTTTACCTCTACTTAACTCCTGTTCATTACTCCCTAAACACTCTCTTCTCGAGTGCAGCAAAGCTGCAGGTTTTTATACAGGTGACCATCTCCCGATTAGCAACAATTAATCAATTAATTAACTCGGGAGATGGTCACCAGCTGCACGAGGTTTTTAAATAATTAAACTAAATAAACACACAGCTTTTCGCCGTCATCTCAAAATAATAACTGTGATGGACGGCTTCGTCCACCTGCATAAAACTACAATAATTATAATAACTACAACAACAACAATAATAATAATAATAATAATAATAATAATAATAATAATAATAATAATAATAATAAAACATACATACATAAATAAATATAAAGGAGTGGGCACTTTGCCACACCTGTCCACTGCTGTTTTTGTATCATAAACGTTTACCCATATAATACAGACGTAAAATTGTGTTAAAAATAAGTTGACTTTCAAAGTACTAATTAAAGGTTAGCCTTTATCATGTTTTTTCAATTTAATGAAACTCCATGGACGATTGTTACAAAAATGAATGATGTGTTGATATATTGTACTAGATTTTATACTTTTTATATGCCTCCGCCTTTTCTTAGCATACACAAAAAGTCCAGATTTAGCTAAATACATAAATGTTAACTTACGCATGGAAGCCACCATTTCGGCTTTGTTCACTGCAGTTTCACTGACTTGCCACTTCAAACATCATTGTTCTGATTCTTCAAGTCCTAGAGTGATTGTCAATGGCTCATTTGAGAACTTGGACTAATTCGCTGTCATTTATGCATTTATTTAAAAATGTCTATCCTTTAAAAAAAAAAAAAAAAAAAAAAAAAAAGTTGAAATTTTTACAGAACTGCCTCATATTCGCACCCCCATTACTGACTCTCCGCGCATCACTGCACTATAACAAAGTGATTAAATATCCACTCAAATAAATAATAGAACTATATTATATTAGGCAGTTTCTTGCCAGATGAAGCGGTCACATTTACTTGTCTGTAACAAAAAGCCATGAGATGTGTTATGTCCACATGCTATTTAGAAGTGGATCTCTGTTTTAATCCCAGGTACACAGGCAGTAATAGGAATTAAAATACAGGACTAGATCTTTATTGCTTTTTCTTTCTACCATGTTTGAGTGCTACCTGCAACCTTCTTGTTCCATTGGTAAAACCGCAAGAATCTTTAATAATTCTTTTCTTGAACCCTCAAGATATAACAATCCTGAAAAGCTGCTGGAAACAAGACGGGGGAGATGTGGAGAATGGGCAAACTGCTTCACTCTGTGCTGTAGAGCTCTGGGACTGGAAGCAAGGTATATCTGGGATAGCACAGGTATGCCTTTTTTGTAAGTATAATATGTATGATAATGGTGGAGACAGTCTAGTACATAATACATGACCAAAATCAGTACTGCACTACATCCACAAAATTCTTCTTGAATAATTAATGAATGTGATTTATTGGTATGAACACATGCTGCCTTTCATTTCATTTTTTTAACAGAAAAAAATATATATTATTAAATCAGTTTATCTTATTACACTTCATACAAAGTAGCCCATCAGGACCATAACATGTACGTAATACATATAGTATCTTATTGCATGTAACACTTGGTTAAACTTTGTATTGACATTCCTTAGAACACGTTATTAGGGACCTCTGATTCTCTTCTTCATTGGGCTATGTTTAAAACCGCTCGCACCAATGTGAAATCAAGTATGAAACTTTGCAAGGACATTAAGTTATTTCTAGGGTTGTGGGAATTCACTGGTCAAGGACATAGACAGTCTGACATTGCCATGCCGCATAGGTGGGCAGATTTATTTATAATCACACAATGTAGTGCAGTGGTACATGGCCGCTACTAGGCTACCAACAATGGTACCCCTAGTGTGGGAGGAAACACTCAGTGTTGATAGTGTAAAAATGCCCCAAAACAAAACGCATCAAAACACAGCTAATAAATAAAAGGTGGCCAAGATCGGGCCGTGCGCTATCTCTAACAGGAGGGTCCCACTGTTAAAAGGCTGAACTGAACACTCACTATACTATTGGGGATCGGTAACCGGATCCCATAGACTTGTCCTACTTCCACAAACACACAAAGTGCTGGCTCACGTACCCAGCGATCTCAGCTCTGCCGATCCTGGTATTCACTCAGCCATCCCAGTTCTGAGGATCCCGAGCCACACACACAGTGACTTGTTGCTGTTTTCCAGGGTCTTGGTTTATTTCGCACTCACATTTCACTGATAACTTTCTTGAGCCGAACGCTGATCCTTTTAGTCAAACCTGGATGTACACAGCAGATGTGCTGTAGAGGCGATTAGGAGGAGGAGCAGCGAGTGTTGAGTGCAACCTTCCTTTATGGTTGGGAGCGCCTTAGGATATGCCCCTCCAGCCAATCAGGGACTCCTGGTCAACAAAACCCTGACCGAGCCCACTTCGGTTCTTCACACCTGATTGGCTCAGCCATTGAAGGCTACAGTACATGGTTGCTGATCACCCAAAGCTTAATGGTGAATATAATGAAATAATAAATACTTCTCAAATACAACTGATTTCCACACATGTTTAGCAGCTGATCTGTATAGAAGTTGGTGAATCTTTTGTTTGTGTAACAGATCATGTCTGGACAGAAGTGTATTCCACATCCCAGCACAGGTGGCTACACTGTGACCCCTGTGAGAATGTGTGTGATAAGCCCCTCCTCTATGAGATTGGCTGGGGGAAAAAACTCTCTTACATCATCGCTTTCTCCAAGGAAGAGGTAAAGCGCTCTTTTTGACTTAACAAGATTCGAAATGTAGGAAAAGTTACTTTTTTTCTGGTTATTCAATACTGAAAAATAAATGTCTTGGTAGCAAAGGTATTTTAGTAAGTCCTACCTTAAGGAATTTAATGTTATTTATTGCATTTGTTTCACTGCAAGAAACACACATTTTTACAAATATTAATATGTTGTACGTTCTTGTTTACCAATTTTTCTTAACTGATACTGGGTGGAACATTATTCTGGTAAAACAGACTGTGAAGAAGGTTGTCAATATTCCAGGTTGTTGATGTAAGCTGGAGGTATTCTTGCAAACATGCTGAAGTTCTGAGCAGGAGAACACAAGTCCAAGAAGGGTGGCTTCGAAAAACTATTAATGGGCTAACTTCTGTGGTAGGTGCACCAGTTTATCCATTCATATATTTTTGTGTTTCTGTTACTGCAGATATTGTTTAATTTCACTTAGTCTGGGGTGGGATTTTAGTTCCAATTTGTTCACCATCAGTTTATTGTATTAGATTTTTTCGTCTTGGGGAATTTTTGGACAGGTGGTTTACCTGACTGATGAGGTATGATTAAAGTTGAGGGTTCTTATTCTCTTCTTTAAAGGTTTCAGTCCTGCAGGTAGTGTTATTTTTTGTATTCTTTATTTGATCTGTTGTAAATATATTATTACAGAGACAGCAGTCCCTTACTGCAGACAGGAGGAAGGAGCTTCTGGAAAGACTACTTGTGGAGCTTGTGGAATTTATATCCCCAAAGACTCCGAAACCTGGTGAACTTGGGGGACGAACATCTGGCTCTCTAATCTGGCGAGTGACCAGAGGGGAAACTCCCAGCCAACAACTGGTAAGGTGGTTTGCCCCTTTTTCAAAGCAAACACAGCTGCTCCAGATATTAAAATCTGTGAAACTAAAGATACTGACTTTAACCACTAGTTTCACAGACTCTGATTAGCACTAATCTTGGATGAACAAACAACCTTAGATAAGGTAGACTCATCAGGGCCTGTGCTATACTGGGTCTTTTAAAGCAGCCAATAATCTGAAAAAAGTCATTTTCACATTCCCAGTGTACTGTTTTTAGAATAGAATTAGCCTACAACACCCCAAAATATAGCAAGGTATTCACTACAGACCCAGGTCGAGTTGCTCTTCTTAACTGGGAAACCCCAGATGATATCTCATTATTCAAAAGGTTAAAGGTGGCCAGATAAGTGTACAGTGTGTCAGAGTGACCTGCATAGTGTGTCAGACAATCTCTGCTAAGGCTGGAATGATGCCATCAATACATTGTTTTATAAAACAACCGATGCATTGATGTCCTTAAGAAAAAAAAAAAATCACCAAAACTAACCAAAGTAGTACATTTAAAGCTACTGAATAGGTGCTAAATTATTGAAATGTATTACATCAGTTGAATGTCAGGGAAAGCGCTGTATTTTCGACTTCCTCCATTCTAACGGAATGCACTGTAATGAAGTGCAAGGCTTCTTAAAATAATTTTGTACTTCACTTTCTATAACAGTCTCTGATGCATATTGGAAGTAGTCATCTCCTAAGAGCATTGCCACAGCACTCTGCACACTCTTTGGGATACACACTTGAAACTTAAACAGACTGTTCTGAAGATAAAACTGTCGTAGCACATTTTAAAGCGGAGAGAATGGGTAAGATGTCTTCTATCAGTTGCCACTGGTCATCACATAGCTCAAGGGTTCAAGCATCTGACAGTTTTGTGAATGTGCGATCTGACAGCACTGGTGTTTATTGCCCATCGTTGTTCATTGAGTCATTCAAACATACTGTGAACTGAATTCCACCGAGTTTTGCTAGACTGGATCAGGCGGTGTTGCTTTAGCTTAAGCTGCATTTGTTTTTTCTCGAGTGCTTTAGCAGCAACAGTGCTGTGGTGAAAGTGTGAGACAAGTGTGCTGTAGTAATCACTCGATCAACACTGCTGACAGAAAAGCCATCATTTGCTAACTGTAGCTTATGTACAAAACAATTAACAGATTTCCACAACACATACAGCAGTGTTTTGGCAAGAACGATGTTGCTTGCATTATCATGGTCTTCAAGACCCAATTTTTCTAATCCAGTATTAAGCCTTTAAGAGATTTTCCGAGGTGTGTCGTTCAGGCATTTATTCTCTCAAGAACAACAAACTGAAGCTCCCAATTTTCTTCATTATAATGGCACGTTATTGTTATGTAGCTTTTACTGTTAAGCGCTATCCAGCAGTCAGTGGTATGTGCTGCTCTTTCAGCAGCCTGTAGTTTGTTACTAAGCATACTCACACATTCCTCGTACCGTTTCTCCAGACGAGCAGAACTTGTTTGTCTTGAAGGCACACGGTACTCCGGTTCTACGAAAGCCATTGATTTGACAAAGCCCGATCCCTCCACGAAACTTATTGGCAGCGTGTCTTCTGTTACCATGGTGCACAACAATTCACAACATTTCTCAGCCTGCAGTGGCCCGCATTTTCGTACACTTTCAGAAAGAAACGTTATCAGTGTTGTTTGCTTTTTACCATCTTTACTCTCAGCAGAAACACAAGGGTGTTTGAGTCTGAAATGATTTAGCATTGTGCCAGTGCTGTTTGAATATGTAAGTTTTGTGTTACATAGTTTACATTTAACTGATGTTTCCGTTACTTTTTCGAAGTAATTCCAAACGTGGCTCCTTTTTGAACGATCCATTATGTGTGTCTAGTAGTTCTTCTGCCTGATAATATTGAGAGATTTTTTTCAATCATGATATTGATACAATCAATGATATTTCTAGCAGTTGCACCTTTTCTGTAGTTTAAACTAAATAGATATATACTAAACGTTTATTAAAAAGTTATCGTTTATTCTTTTAAACTGTTACATCCCTAATCACAACACAGGACATTTCCTTTGCAAGTTTAGTCAGTAACATGAGGCATTTGGAGTGAAGTTCCAAATCTGTATCAAATGGCAGATAGAGACACCGATTGACTCTCTTTCCATATCTCAAAAAGAACCTGCAACTTTATGTAGAGATCACTATTTGGCCACTTGTCATTTGGACTTTTAAAATGCTGAAGTTTGTTAACAGCTGTTTTTTTTATATATGTCAATCCCACACAGGCAGATATTTTTCCACTATAGAAACTTGTGCATATTCTAGGTGGTAAATTGGTGCTCAGATCACTGAAATGAAAGACATTTGATTTCTGTATTTGACCATTCATGTCACAAATTTGTTTTCAGTAAATAATGCAAGTTTATAAGGATCCTTCAGTAATTCACTGTTTTCAATATTTTGTGTTTTTGTGTTGTTTTTTTTTAATTTTTTTTAATTTTTTTTAATACGTCAGATAACTGTATATGAGTAAAACTTCTGCTGTCTGGACAATTATTGTTGTGCTCATGTTTCAGAACAAGGGATTTGTTTTCATTCCTTCTGAAAATGAGAAGACACAGAAGTCATTCCATCTTCAGTACAACATAGCCAAAGACCACTACATTAGAGTGTCCAACAACCAAGAAGAATTGAGCGGCTGGGAGAAGGGCACCTGGAAGACGGAGTCTGTTTTTAGGAAACTTGAAACTGATTGGCAAATGGTATGGGGAAAAATAATAGTTGAAGCATATCCCTTTCCCTATTTGAAACCTTTTCGGGGGAAAAAATAATATCTGTCTACAGGTGATTAACAGGATTACATCAGTTAGTTATCTAATTATTTAATTCAGGATCTCTATTTGCAAATCTGAAAAACTGTTTTGTGTTTTGTGGGTGGAGGATGAGGAGTACCAGAAATGAAGTAGACCATGTAGAAATGTGTACAAGGCAGGTGTACTGAAAATAAATAACTAAAATAGACTACTGCATATGAACTAGTTTCCACTGTTGAAATCTTGAAAAAAACTGAAAGGTAAAAATAGTAAGGAATAACTTCAGATAGATAAGAGTTGGAATATTACATTTTATTTATTTTTTTAAGTAAAACCACATTATCGCTAGTTCCAGAAATTCCATTTCTTTGTTACAGGGAGAGCTGTCAAACACCAAACACTATGCGCATGGAAACATTCTGTTTAATATATAGTTTGGTACCTGAAATTTAGAATTAGATCAACTCTGTTGGCAATAGGTTTATAAATTGTTATTTTAAAGTGTTCTTAATCTTTTTGGCAGTTGGTGAATTAAAGCAAGTCTGCAATTCTACAAATACTGTATCTTTTAATGTTAATTGACAACCACCAAAGCCATACAGTTTATACCTGTAATACATAATTGCATAAAGCACACAATAGGCTTAAGTTGTTAAACTGGGCCATTAACAATATAATTGAGCAGTTGTAAACCATAAGCTATAATGCTTATTTTATTTGTGATTAAGCTTAATTGAAAAACAGCCATTTTTATCAATGCTTCTTAAGAACTGGTAGATGTCAAGAGTGTTTAGAACAAACAAACAAATTCTTACTCTTGCCTGCTCTGTAAAAAATACATTTTAGAACAATACATTTTGATAAGATGTTTAAAATAATAAATAACAGAATCCTAAATGATCTTATGTAGTGTCTAACCAATACTGTAAGGTTTACAGATAATAGTTCAAAATTGAATGATCTGCGGTATTCTAGCTCCTTGATAACAACTGCATATTAAAAGTTGTTGCACAATAATTAACCTTTTGCAATACAGTTGTATATGTACAAAACTTATTTCTATATATTTTTGCCCCCCTTTCATTTTAATTTCTGATTCTGTATGTTATCAGTGAGCAGGCACAGTATTGCAGCTTTGTCACTAGTTCACAAGTAATACTGCATCTTACCTTTTTTGTCATAGGTTTATATAGCACGTACAGAAGGATCATCTTCAGCTAAAATCAGTTGGAAATTTGTCTGTGGCTCAGTTGGACTAAAAATCAAGACTGTTTCAATAAGAGCAAGCAGTGAGACTTTTCAGACTGGCAAAGTGAGATGGAAACTGAACTCTGATAAAGAAAGTGTTGAACTTTCAGGAGGTATGCACATTTAAATAAAGGGGTTATATCTTGTCATTTTTTAAATTTTAAATGAGCTGTGCTGGTTCTCTGCAGGCATCCGAAAGGTTGTTTTTTTTTCTAATGATGTCATCAATCACGGCAAATGTCTATTATCATGTAAGATTTCAAGTATTTAGTCAAGGGAAAGTCATCTCTCGACAAGCGTGTATCCAAGAAAATTCAGAGCGATAGCTTTATTTAAAAAAAAATATAAAAGTTTTAATAAAATAGGATTTTACTGTCTGGAAAATGATTTGCTACTAAGTACAGTATAACAGTTTACAGTAATTCTATAGCAAGGAGTAAGAGGTGCTGTGTTTGATGTTCTGTCATATATACAGGTAAGTAAGCATGCAACCCAGTGGAGTTTTACATCTAGAGAACAGCTTATGCAATTGTGTAATGACATTCTTTACATATTATTGTATTTATTTATTTCTTTTTTTTTTTTCAGATAAAACACTGCATTCATTCCAGAATTTTACTGGAGTGACAGAACTTGTATTGGAAGCTGAACTGACTGGTGGGGAAGGTGATGCTTCCTGGCAGCACACACAGCTGTTCAGACAAAGTCTAAAAGATCAGGAGGAATACCCTTTAGAGATCATCATAGCCCTGGATGATGTTTGATGTCCCTTTTCTCTGAAGAAACACGTTTCATTCATGTCTGTTAATTGTTTTTGTGACCTGTTTCCAGTACATTAGTCGCTCAACTGTCATAAGCATTTCTTTTAAACTTGCATGGTAAAAAGGGGGTGTTAGGGAATTGTTGTTGTAACCGGTGGCGAGACTAGTTATTTTTAAGATAATGATGTTTCACGGTTAATGTATTTTAAGAAATTACTCAAATAAACAAATGTTTCAGCTAATTATGGAGTCTTGGAAGTTACTGATGGTTTTAAGTATTTACATTTCATGTTACCTTTGTGAAAGATTTTAAATGAACTGATTAAAAGGGCTCAGGTAATCATATTTTAATTTTACTACTTAATTTTTATTATTGCTATCTTTTCTATATACAGAAAGTAATTAACTGTAACTGTTTGACAGACACAGGATTTGATTTGGAGGGAGAGTGTAATATGTCACATACTTGCATATTTCTTGTGTTCAATTTACAGTAATAAATAGCTACAACAACAATAATTATCAATATAGAAAGATATAAAGGAAACCTACAATAACAAATACAACAGGTAATTCAACCCCAAAAAAGTGTTAATGGCAAGAGATTTCACTTAATTTAAATAACAGAAGGGCAAAACAAAAGCAGGTGATGCTAGCATACTCAATCAAGAGGGATCATGAATGGGGGGAGTAAAAAAGGCACATTCTTGCATTTAAACCCCAGGTGTTCCAGTCTGTCAGCTGAGGCAGGGCTTGGAGAGCAATCCAGTAGTTTCAAGTATAATTTGAAACTTGAGAAAGAAAAAAAAAAATCTATAAAGTGATCCATGACGGTCTGTATCCAGTAGTATAGGTTATGACAGGTTGTTAGTAATTTTTTTTTTATCCTAATGGAGGAAAGGGCATAGTGATCAGGAGCTTGATTGTTATGGGAAATCGTCTGTGTTGTGTTTATAAAAGGGTATTTTGTCTAATTCCAAACGGTTCTGCTGATGGTCACTTAACACAGTTTGTTGAGATGAATAAGCAGAGCTTCTTTCTAAGTAATGTGCGTTAAACATGGATACAGTAGTACAGTAGTACTTGGGAGACCATCTCCAGGTAATCCCATTTGTTGTTATTATTATTATTATTATTTATTTATTTATTTATTTCTTAGCAGACACCCTTGTCCAGGGCGACTTACAGTCGTAAACAAAAATACATTTCAAGAATCACAGTACAAGTAATAATACAATTAAGAGCAAGATAAATACATAAATACAATAAATACATTAATAGCTGCATACCAGTTGCAAGAAGTCCAGCCCATACAGTGTTAATTGATCCCACCACACTTCCTGGGCTGTGGATGAAAAGAAGCATAACTAAATATGAATTCAAATTCTTTTGGTTTTAGGTCAAATTTAATTAAGATTCAGATCAACTACTATTAACATGGGACCAATAACATCTGCATTTACAAACAATACATTACCTGTACTTCTGCGTTATAGTTTATTATTATTATTTATTTCTTAGCAGACGCCCTTATCCAGGGCAACTTACAATTGTTACAAGATATCACATTATTTTTATATACAGTTCCCCATTTATACAGTTGGGTTTTTACTGAAGCAATCTAGGTAAAGTACCTTGCTCAAGGGTACAGCAGCAGTGTCCCCCCACCTGGGATTGAACCCACGACCCTCCGGTCAAGAGTCCAGAGCCCTAACCACTACTCCACACTGCTGCCCTAAATGCTAATGTGATTAAATTTGTAGTTACATTTTAGCAGTGACTGATTAATAGTAATATGAGGGATATTTGATGGAGGACTTAGCAACTGTATTGTTGAAGAAAAGAGCAGATTTTTTATTTTTTTTTAAACATATATACTGCGATATGTGTAGTGGAGGGGGGTTGAGAATACGTCATCGATCACTGCCAATTGGTATATCGCACCACACTGCAGGGGATCCTGCTGTACGATTGGTTAGTTCTGTTCGAAGGGGCTCATCGCCGTGCGGGGAGTGATGCCGGACGAAAGAAGCGGTGGCGTTATTGTTTCTGAAAGAAAACCGGAGAGGGGAAAGAGTTAATGTACAGATATTTTATTTAAGCGGTTTTACGTTTATTTTTGTACTTATTAAAAATACTATGACATTGTTAAATTAATTGTTTTTATAGCACATTTTAGAATTTTCAAAGGGAACAGCACCCAGGCCTCGCGGAGCCGCCGCTGGTCGATTTTAACAATAACCGTGAGAAAGTCCCTTCATCCTGGACGTCTTTTATCGCGGTTCAACAACATTTTAATTGTGTATTTGACTGTAAATTACAGTACAGTCTGTGGTCCAATGGGGCCATTTTTTTAGTGTTTAGGTTTTTATTTGAAGTCTTTAACGTGCAATACATATTTTACATTTAAACACGATTGTTTTGGAAAACACAAAATAAGATGTCAAACGGAGCTGCAGGAAGCGGAGCTTTGACTTGGGTGGTAAGTTTCAATAATAATTTAATTACACTTATTTGAAGAGTGTTTTTTTATTTTTTATAAATCATTTAAATTAATTTTAATTGTTATTGTGTTAAGCCTTTGTTGGTTCTGTGCATAAATATGCATGCGCCTGCGTTTACCGGTTATGTCTCCATAGTAGTATAATTGTAATTGAATATAGCCCAGGGTACGAGCCTGGAATACAAAATGAAATATGAAAGTTTGAAAATGTGTCCGTGGTTTCCATCTTTTGTTTAGTTAGAAAGCAAACAAACATCACTGACATGAATGCATTAATACTCGTTCGGGAATACAAACTGTGCTCGTCTGTACACTGCAGAACTAAAGTTCCTTTGCTCTTTGTTTGGATTATAATTGTATTTTTTTTTTGGACCAGTTTTAACTTTACTATTGTTCTGTATATGATATTTGTCCATGTCCCGGCTATTTAAATTTTAAAGCTCGTGGTGATATTTATTGATTGCACTACACAGGCGCACTCTCTCGCAGAACAGTGCCTAGATGAAAACAATAGAGCATCTGGTCAATATACGCATACGGAGTACGGGTTAGGCCAGGTTTTGGGGTCTTTAATTTACAGTCGTCGTTCAACTAGGGTAGCCAGATTGGAAACGTTGTCGTATATAAAATATAAAGATTTCATGATAGCGAGTAAAATAATAATAATAAAAAAGTACATTGTAGCCAGCCATTAGACCGAGTTGCAATAGTGTTATGTTTTAAAGGTGTGACTTAGAGCTTTACAATAGATATAAATCCAGCATGCAGTTCACATCGATACATACATGTATTTTAGATGATTACATATTTCGGAGGGGAAAAAAATAGTGTTTTATAACACAAGGATGCTAATTATTTGTGTATTTACACCACCAATGCTAGTTGCAATATGTTTTGTAAAAGTAAAATACAACTTTTAACGTAAGCACACCTTTGAGTACTTGACGACTAAAGTTGTAACTTCATAATGGATACAAATTACATTAAAGAAAAAAAAATCTATTGGCACAATATATGTTTGCTTGGAAAGCAAAATTTAAGCAATTGGATCACTTCAGGAAATGCGAGTAGAACAAAGAGCAACACATAATACAGCGTTTCCGAAATGTGACATATCCGCGATGTGATCTATACCTCGATACATAGGTTGCCATATGATACATATCACGGTGCAATTAATAAAATGTGAAAATTGTTTTTGTTATTGTGAACTTGCAAAACAAATTATTAAGGTGTTAGCAGTAATGTAAATAAGTAAAACAAATGTGATATCAACTGCTGAAATATTGCAATATAAGACAAGCCACTATGAAACATTTCCATTGTTTACCATAGTATATTCCACTAATGAGATGAGCATTGTTTTGTTTTTATGCAAAAATTGCTAACTGCAAAAACATGCAATTCTTAATCAATCTATTAATGAAATGTTAACATTATCTAATCTCCATTAACAGTAAATATATTAATGATCATGACACATAAATGGAAATAACTGTTTACATTTGAGAGAGAGGATTTAACATGCTCATTCAAAACCCTCATACACCCTCAAAGTCAAAACACCCTTTGTTAATCTGTCATTTTTTAAAGCTATTAACACATTTGTGACAGTTGGTGAGGTTTGTATTTTTTAATTGTTTTTTTTTTCTGTTTTATGTAAAAAAAAAACAAATGAAGGCACAATTTCATTAAGGCAGTTGTTTTTACATTACCTACCCCATTGGTGCTTGCAGATGGCTGTCTTGGCCAGGCCAGTTGCTATTTCATTGGTCCACAAACAGTACTGCGAATTAAACAGTTATGGTGCAGTTCTATTGTTCACATTGCAGAACATGGTGAAAATAATGGAACAGAAGGAAAAATTAATATACATATATTTATTTTCTGTTTTCACTTGTGGAGCGAGCGATGGGGGGGAGCGGGGGTTGATAGCAGACATTGTTGACAAAGCCTGTAGACCCCCACTCTCCTGGAATAATCCATAAATTAGGCATGTATAGTTCACCTTCAAATCGTGAGAACCGTCTGTCTTTATTATAAATGCTTTTGTGTATATTGACGGTACGCTTGCGTCTTATACAACAATAACTAAGTCTGCATTTATTTTATTTTTTTATTGGTCTGCATGTGTACCTGCATACCAGTTATGTCAACCACTGATTATGGAACAAGAGGATACAAGGCATTGGAAAGCCATATTCCCTGAAAGAAACATGTAGACATAATAAATACTCGTTGCAGTAACTACAGCCTGTCTGATTTTTCTTTGCGACCTGATGTTGATGGACACAAACATGGTGATCCAGCGAATTATAAAACACACCCCATGTTTAAACAAGCATCTTTTTATAAACAAGAAGTTGCCAGACATTTGAAGACAGAGTGAAAAATCAAGAGGTCATTTTAAACTTTATCAACAGAATGTTTAAATTGTTTCTTTTAAGTTGTACACGGACCCTTTATGTTTAAACTTTTTTTTTTTTAATTAAACTTATGTGATGTAAGTAATTCATGTTTGTTTTTATTAGCACTTTATTTTGTTACATTTTTTTCCAGGGTAACATAACATGTCAACTTTGTGCTTAAAATAAACGTTTATAATATTAAATGCTTAGTAATGCAAGTAGGCCCAAACCTATTTTGTAGGTTCTATTATTATTATTATAATTATTATTAAAGCTTAAAAACAGGGGGAAGGAAGATGCCACAAAAATAGAAATTAACAAGAACAATTGAAAGTGTACAGAGTTCTTTTTTTTTTTTTACCTTTAACAATTAAAAGGGAGTGACTTTCTGATGTAAACAAGTTGCATTTGAGATCCAAAAGAACAAGAACATTAAAATAAGACATGCTGTACAACATTTATTTCAGACCTTGTGCACAGGTAAGAAAAAATAGATTTCACTTGAAACCTAAATATATATTTTACCTCAACTTTATTTGACTGGATACTTACATCAAATTTCACAAACCCTATCACCGTCCTGACTTGTCTAAAAAAAAAAATAAAATAAATAATAATAATAATAATTTTGCTTGGCAGGTGCTGTTTTGTTCAATCTCGGGTATTGGCATCTCTGGGTTTGTGTAACCAGCAGTTGAAGTTCACTTATTTGGTATACATTTTAATTTCAGGTGCAATCTGAATCTTAACTTCATCCAATTTGGGTTCCTGAGCAAAAAAATCCAACACGGCAGTGGATCCCAGATACATCGTAATAATAATAATAATAATACAAAAATAAATAAGAACATATCAGTGTAAATGCAGTTATAAATGTTAAATGCACTTCATGCAGCGGTATTCTTATATTGGCTGTTCTGTTTTAAAACTAATGCAGTAGTACACCACCGCCATTACGTTATGGACTGTCGCAATAGCTACCGTAAATTGAGCCAGTTGGATTTTGACAGCAGTCGCAAAAGTTAGTGGGACGTGTGTCTGTTTGGTTGCAAGATGTCTAACAGGTGCCGTTCCTGATCACTAAATTCTGTCTTGTGAATACATAACAGTGCCATCCAAGCAAAGCATTGGGTGGAATTTCTTTACCAAGCAGGAGAAAACGGAATTTGCAAACTCTGTCAAGGAAGTATTTCATTCAAAGGAGGAAGCACATTTACTTAATGTGCTCCACATTATTTTATTTATTTGCCGCTCGCTGTGTGTGATTGTTTTCTGTAAAAAAATGATATCATGTCAGTTAGGTAAAGGCTTAGTGCAAAGCTTGTTTTAACATTGTCGTTATTACGCCGATCAGAGACCCACGCTAGAGACCCCAATAAATCGATACCCGGGTAGTAGAGACCTGGGTAGCGTTGGGTAATTTAAAACCCACCGATTACTGTGAAGAAACGACAATGTCAAGGCATGGGGAAAAAAAAGGAAAATAAATAAAATGAGGTGTCAGCTTTTATGTACTATTTACTTTGTGAATAAACAAAACAACGTTTAACTTGAACTGCTATATGACATCCTTTGTTTTGTAGTTAATTCACTGGAGTAAAGTAAAGCCTACACAACGTATTCTTTACTCCTGGGATTTTTTTCTACTTTAACGTGTTACATATTCTAACATCTTGCTGTAAAATAAAGGCACACACACACATGGGCTTCAGTGAGTTACAGAAAAATAATTTAATCAATGGTTTCTGTGACGTCATAAATTACAAGACCGAAGCTCGAGTAATTTTATAAACTCGTAGAAATCCGAGATGGAATTGTTTTCCTGTAACTCACTTGAAGAGGCCTGTCTACTATTATTTTTTGTAATACCCTTGTAATGCTAATATTAAAGAATACGAGGTTCAGCAGTACAGTTTGGTTTTTTAAACCTAGTGTTTCAGTGCTGTACAGACGTTCTATGTCGTTATCCGTTTCTCCAGTTTCTCTGAGTTACGAATGTACCAGCTTTACATATTATTTTTTTTAGTTAGTTAAACGTATTCTCATTTTGTTGATCAGTAATGAACATTTCTCTACTGTGGGTGTTGTCAAGTGATTGAAAATGAGACATTTTATGTTTGAATTGAAAGTGATGGTCTTGGAGTCGAATGGGTCAATGTTCAAGTATATTTTCCTCTAGAGGAATTATCACTTTGGCGTCACTTCTGTGGTATTATGCTTTTTTTATTTTTATTTTTATTTTAATTTTTTTTAAAAATGGCTCAGGACACACATATAGCCTTCATCCATGTATTATGGGGGGGGGGGGGGGGGAGTAAAGAGCTATCTGAAAATTATTTATTGTCATAACACTGGAGAAGGATACAAGAAGTACAAGACTCATGGTACTGTCACAATGCACCCTCGGTCTGGAACAAAGAGGGTTCTTTGACCAAGAACAAGTAGAAGAATTGTGAGGAAGGTTAATAACAATCCAAGATTGAGTGCCAAAGATATTCAAAGTGAATTGGATGCAAATGGGACTGGGGTTTCCATTTCAACCATAGGTCGAGTGTTGCATGGTGGTCTCAATGGTTGCAGGCCAAGGAAAAAGCCACTTTTAGGAAAACATCACAAGGACAATCACTTAAAGTTTGCAAAATGGCATTTGAATGATATATGAGTTCTGGTTAAAGGTTTTGTGGAGTGATGAAACAAAATCCGGGCTATTTGGTTATGCTGATTGTTGCGTTTGGAGAAAGTCTGGTGAGGTGTACAAAGAACACCACCATACCTACTGCATAGGTGAAAGTGCTCTGTCTGTAGAAGGAATTCCATCAAAATGGCCTCTCCAGGTCCATTCCTGATTCGTGTAGAAATGCCAAAAAAATATGGGGGGGGGGAACCGTACTACTACAAAAAATGATTACGTGTAGGCAAGGTAATTGTTAGTTTGGTTTGTTTTATTCTCTATTAATTAATTATATTCAGGCGATTATGTATTTTTTATTTTATTTAATTTATTTTTTTTAAACAAGGACATTAGTAGGTTCGTGTTGCTGCAGGCCCATGAACGGGTTTAAGTTCAACAACAACTCTAAATAAAATGTTACTGTGGCAAAATGGTGAGTGAATACAGGTGTGTGCAGTGCAGAGTGGATACAAAACAGACAATGATTTCCAGGTGCAAGGGTGTTTATTGACTTATTAACAATCTCCAAAGCCTTATGGTGAACACCTGTAAATAATAATGGTGGAGTGATACAGCGGCATGTATCACTTGGTAATTGTAATCCCCGGGTTTGACCCGTAACCAAACGTCCAATTTTAAGGTACACCAACACTAAACACAGAACACAAACACAGTTTTTAGTGACAGTGAATAGGAGATAGTGGTGTAATACATTTCTCTGTGAATGCAGGGGTGAAAGTGATGTCTGGGTTCATGCTGGCTTGCGCTACAGCTCGGGATCGTGTAATGGGTAGTCTAGTTTAAGACAAACAGACAGTTAACTCACGGTTTTCAGAAAATAAACACAGGCTCCTTGTAGGTTGTATCTAACCATTTACCAAGGAACAGATCACTTACACTACGACCCCTTATATACCCTCCCCCATGACCCCTAGGTTAACGAGTGCATCCGCTCCTCCAATCTGCGGATGCCATGCCGTTTCCTGTCTGGGTCATTGAGTTTGAGTACCATAGCTCCTCCCCTTTTCTAGATGACTGACTTTCACCTAACCCAAGGAATAAATTGTCATGCCATTTAGTTAAGGGTACTCTGTTCCTTTTACACAGCGCCCTCACTGGTCAGAAGGGAGATCTAACACCAAGAATCATTCGATCTCTGTCACATATTGCTATTAAGTATTGGTAATATTCTGAAGCCGTGGTATTGCAAAATAACAGAATCACGTTTTTACTTTAGAAATGTTTTTTTTTCATTAAACTTGTTTATTGAAATAAATTTTCAGCTTTCATATTGAAGCTTGTTGTGTACTACTTATTTAAAGCAAACAAAGTAGGAATTTGCTTGAGACGTTTTTCAAGTCAAGTAAGCTTATTTGTGTATAAATAATTACATTCGTTTTAATCTTACTTTTAAAGGCTTGCACCTGAATCATAAGGTAATTAAACTGTTTGCTTGTACTCTCCCTGCCGTTCTGCGCACTGTAAGCCATGGTTAAAGATAAATGTGTCCGATCCAAAGTAAGTGTAAAACTTGCCTGAATATTAAAGTAAAAAATATAAATATTTTTAAAACTTGCAAGAAATGACTTGTTGCACTAGCATCAGTTACATTATTGTTTTGCATTATTGTTTTGCCCTCTAACTCAACTCTACAGTTGACTCTACCGTTAACTCAAAGTCCCTGAGATACTGTAGTTTTCAGGAAAAAATCTTTCTTTAAGCAAGCCACTAGTAACAATGTACTGTAGGTCAGTCAACAAATAAAGGTGTTTTTTCAAAACAGCTTGTTGTTGGCATTACAATATACAAACTAGTCAAACGAGGGGCATTAAAAAATATATACAATTTTCATAAAATTACAAATTAAATACAATGTTCAGGACACATCTCTCCCATCTGTAGTTTCATCTGCAACAACGCAGACTGGTTTATGCTGTACTTGCTGTAAAACTGCTTTCTCGTATACCCTGGACAGATAGTTGCCTTAGTTAGAGCAGGGCTCTTCAACTAGTTTTTAAAATTTAAGGGGGCCAGATTGGGAAAAAAGTTAGGAGTAGGCGGGCCAGAGTATTTTACTCTGCACATTTTTAAGCAATAATAAATATTACATAATGTTCATATATTGAACAAGGCACATTTGACCATATGTATAGTACTTTAATAATAGACCAGTTTGATAACAGCGTATCATTACAAACATTTTAAAATGCATGTGACATATTAGTGGTAGAACTGTTAAGAAGAGATCAGCGGTTCTACTTTTGAGCTTCTAACTACTGTGCCCTCTGGATACATATTTCCAAAAGCTCCTTGTTTCATATTGTATTCCTTAACTACAGACACGCATTCATTGCACAATAAACACATTGGCTTTGCGTTCGGTACAGTTGGTAAAATAAATAAAGTATTTATTGGTCCACTCATTGTTGAATCTACAATTTTCACCATTCTCTGTTCTTACTACAGTAGCTAGAGTAGAGAGAGCAATGTTGTAGCAACACGAGTAAAATAAAAAAAAATCACTCTGGGTGCGTAGTATTATTAAGGAGTTAATGATAAATTTATTTATTTTCACACGTGCAGTTTATTTTAGACACGCTGTTTTTAAAAGTAATTTTTTTCACAGTAAAACAGGTTTAAAAGTCAGTGCATATCAACAGGACACTCATTACGGTATCTCCAGCGCCGCCCCACCCCTTGTTCGCTGTATTCACATACCTCTTCATAGTCGTGCATACCGATAAATCATCTCCTGATCACTCGTTTTATCACCAAACTCCTCAATAATGTGATCCAAGTCATTATTTTATTACTATAACATCTCAAAAAGCTCTGCATGTGTCTGTGATATTCTTTGAGCGCTGGATGCAGAAACAGCTATCTTGTTTGTTTATGTCTGTGTTATCTCTGTGGTGCCGGGGCTATGTGTATTGCTCAGATCCGCCCCCTTTTTTTTTTTTTTTTTTTTAATTTATTTCAGCTTCTCTCGGCTCCTATCAGTCTCACTCGGCCATTGAATGGTTTTCTCGTTTTTTCTGGAGAAAAAATGACTAGAAACTTGTTTTTTACGTCTTTTTACATATATATATATATATACATAGAACAAAGCCAGACTGTCTGTACAAAAAGAGAGAAATCAAAGAATAGTTAGTTAGTCTGTTTGAAGGAAATATTTTCTTTTTGTTTTATCGCCATTTATCTGTCCTTGGTGGTAAGTTTATCGATCAGCTTTTGCAGAGGTAAGGACCGGAAAGGGAAAATTGTAATGTCGGACCTGATCTGACATAGGACCGCAAAGGGTTAATCGCTATTAAAACCATCCCTGGTGTCCTGCCTTTTCTGCGCCGTCAGAAGTGGAGGCAAGGCAGGTACCCTGGCACACACTTGGAAGCTGGCAGAGGAGAGTGTAGAAATGCAAAACTAGACTCGCCTAAATAATTGGCATAGGCAAAACTAGATTGGCCCAGCATCGATGTTAAAGCTTTGGACGAAACTAGACTCGCCCAGATTAATGGCATGGGTGAACCAGATTGGCCCATCATCGGTTTTAAAGACACGCCCGGGCTAGCCCCGAAATTCAGTCGACTTTTTTTCAAGTTCTGGGCCAATCTAGATTCGCCTGATTGACTAGATTGGCCCAGGCAAAATTAGACTCGCCAGACCACCGGGTTTCGCCCTTGACACATTTTATATATATATATATGGTTTTGATAGTAAGCAGGCTTTAGAATCCATTCTCATGTGTGTATTATATGTGCGAGAATGGATTCTCAAGCCTACTACTGATGATCAAAACCAAGCATCTGTGCTGATTTATCTCCTGAAGATTACCTTCATTATGCTCTCGCAAATACTACACCAATAATTTAAGAACTGGTGAAATGTAAGCATGCACAACCTTCCCACTGATTTAACTGCACATTTTAATTACTAACTTGTTTCTGCAGATCTATAACACATTAAGGCTGTATTTTTTTTTTTTTTTTTTTTTTTTTGGGGGAACTCACGATTTCCATGAAATGAACTGATTGCCATGTAATAAGTAGTTCCCTGTGAAAATTCCCATTTCTGAAAGAATAGTATAAATATACATATTTGTATAAAAATAAATATAACAAATGTTTGCCTTATTGACACACTACCTGAGTGTTGCACTGCATTTAGGACCTGGTAACCTGAGTGTTGCACTGCATTTAGGACCTGGCAACCGGTTTAGTTTGCTGCTGGTAAATGATAGAACACTGCATACAGCTGCACAGTTTCTATAAAATGTCTTTAATGAAAGGTCAGAAAGGTTGAGAACTGTTCTAGTTTAACTGTTCAGATTAGGCTACTGCATTTCAGTTCTTCCTTGTTGATGATGATGTGGTGATGATGATGATGATACTAAATCATCATCATCAAATGTGTTTTTAACTGTTTTATAAATGTATCTAATAACAGACCCTCTTTGATAAGAACAATGCTGCCAGAAAAGAAGAAGCAAATGCCAAGAACGATGGTGCCAAGACTGAAGGCTCCAAAAAGGAGGGTTCTAAGAAGATGTCAGTGGAGCGAGTTTATCAGAAGAAAACCCAGCTGGAGCACATCTTGCTCCGTCCAGATACTTACGTCGGTTCTGTTGAACCAGTAACCCAGGTGAGGTACTAACTACTGTTTTAAGACCTGTTTTTTCTTTTCTTTTTTTTTAATATAACTGTGCCTGTACTGAAATGTACTACTCAATGTAAAGTCTTCACTCAGTAGGTTTACATGGCCACTAATATTCCAGGTGCATTCAGAAAAGGTATTCTAGCCATGGTAACAGCATATTCCGAATATGAAGGGAATTTAATATTCTGAATATGATAGGTGGGATATTCCACTTAGGTTGATTTTTATTACATGAGAGTAGTGATTATTTACCATGCTAATATTAGGCTCCACTTTCGCTAAGATAAAATTAAATGGCAGTGGTGGGGACCAACCAAGACGTAGCATTGCTGTGTTATATGAGCTTTCAACACTTTTCCTCTGCCTGGTAACTTGGATTTCCTATTGGCCTGGTGTTGATGGCTGAAGTGTAATGCTGTCTCCAGGGATCAGCCTATTTGCTGCCTCCCTGGCACTTCAGCACACACAACGGTGGTGATGCTGGCTCCAGGGATAAACCAAAGTGCGGCCACCTTAGTGCCTCAGCATGGCCAGTCTGAAATGAGCTGGGTGGGGCACTTCGCAGGGGTCTTCAGGTGGGCACCCTCCCGTCTTCTGTGTTGCGTCGACCTAGCCCACGACACCCTGGGAAGGCTCGACAGTGATGCTGGCATCCCAGCACCGCTCCCTAGCCCAGTGTACTTACTTTAGCCATCCATTCCTTTTCATTGATGTTAACTTCCTCCGTCACCTCTTGTGAGGTCCTCAATCGACCTCTTTCCTCCTTCTCTTGAAGCAGCAGTGTGGCGTAGTGGTTAGGGCTCTGCACTCTTGACCGGAGGGTCGTGGGTTCAATCACCGGTGCGGGACACTGCTGCTGTACCCTTGAGCAAGGTACTTTACCTAGATTGCTCCAGTAAAAACCCAACTGTATAAATGGGTAATTGTATGTAAAAAATAATGTGTAAAAAATAATTTAATTGTATGTGAAAAAATAATGTGATATCTTGTAACAATTGTAAGTCGCCCTGGATAAGGGCGTCTGCTAAGAAATAAATAATAATAATTTGCCCCTGATATGAATGACAGCCTTTGCAACTTCCACCGCCTCCTTTGCTGCCCACTTTCTGCCAGTTCTCACTACGGGTGCTATTAATGGCATGTGATGTTTTGTGCCTTTTTTATATGTATAACTTATTTTTGTTTTCCATTTTTAGCAAATGTGGGTTTTTGATGAAGATGTTGGAATTAATTTAAGAGAAATTACCTATGTTCCGGGCGTGTACAAGATCTTTGATGAAATTCTTGGTAAGAGAAATATAATATATTTGTGTGTGTAAAGTGAAATTGCAAATAGACGGGTGGGCATTACATTCTCATTTATCACACACTACCCCATGCAGTATTTTTTTTATAATCTCTGGGGAGCATTTTTTTTCCAGCCAAAAAGAGTTCTGAAGTTCTGTGTTGCTTGTTGTGGGGGGCTCACCCTACTTGGTTTATGTCCGTGAGTTATTAGACAGAGCGTGACCTGCATAAAGATTTCTATTTAAAATAGTAACAACTTTGGTAACTTGAACAAAATGTAAAATAAGTTTTGCATTCTGTGAGACAGTAGAGTACTAGTTCTGTTGTTTTTTTTGCCGTCAGGATTCCGTGGCAACTTGTGTTAGTGTTAATTACAAGCTTTAACATTTTTTATATACAACTATTTTGCCATTTTTATGTTCTAGTTTGTTCCGAGGATGTTTGTTTGCTAACATTTGTGTACCTTTTTGTGAGAAGTGGTTTACCTTCAGTCAGAATCTGTGTATTACAAAGCATTTTCATCTGTGGATGGGAGATTTTTCGGGTGGCTGATTTTATAGATGTTTATGGTGACTCCCTCATAGAAAATGCAGTATGGCCCGAAGATTGAAAGCAGAGAAGCTGTTGCCAAGGTAGTTTCGATATTGGAAACGTGCGTTACTCTTGGATTTACCTTATTTTCGCTGGACGTGGAGAGGGCTGAAAGTGTTTCTTTATCAAGTGCACTGGAGAATTGTGGAAATGTGTTACTGTTTGACAGCTCGCACTGGGGTAGCGTTCTGTTGCTGGTATTAATGAGTGCGTGCTTCCCATATCACACGGCTGGAGATAAGCCTATTGAAAGAATTGCTCGCCAGTTATATAAAAACTGGTGAGCAATTTTTTCCCCATTTTGCCCAATTTTCCTCTCAGACCCCTTACTTACTAAATACCCTGATATTTGAATAGATAATTATCTCCTCTTTAAAAGATATGCTAAATATTTTAGTGGGCAAGGTATCACAAGTAGAATGGTACCCTGAAATGTTCTTCTTTTTCTAGGAAAGCAGTGCAAATGGGGATGGGGAGTTTGTTGCCGGATAATTTCACTTGCGCTACTTGCTCACTAAATGTCTTGGTGTCCCTGAATAGATCATTGTCTCCTCAAAAAATTTTATTTTTATTTTTTTCAGTAAATGCAGCTGACAATAAACAGAGGGACAAGAACATGTCCTGTATTAAAATAACAATTGATCCGTAAGTACAATGTGTTTAACTTTTTGAGAATCCTTTCAGGTCATCCTTGCAAAGTTAGGGCATCATCTGAAACTTGGTAACAATTTTTTAAAAAGTTTGTGGGTATACTCCCAAAGACACAACTTTATCTTTCTTTAATTTATTTTAGTTAAGTAGGTCTTGGTCTAGGTGTATAGTGAACTACCATGCCCATCCACATTTGGACCATATGTTTTTACTAGATTATGTTCTATACACAGTTGATTTAGGTCACGGTGATATTTGGACAATTAGTGGTGCATGATATTCTTGACGTTGGATATGTATGTAGCTAATGTACTTGTCGTTTTGTTTTTCTGCAGAGACTCAAACATTATCAGCATTTGGAACAATGGTAAAGGCATTCCAGTTGTGGAGCATAAAGATGAGAAAATGTATGTACCTGCTTTGATCTTTGGGCATCTCTTAACATCAAGCAACTATGATGATGATGAGAAAAAGGTTACAGGTAAGAGACAAATTGTATTTTTGCAACTATATTGTTGTGTGTAGGGTGTCCCTTATTCAGTCAGAGATCTTTCTGTTTGAGTGAGAGAACTGCAAAACAGTGGTACAGGTAACAAAATGCATTATGCTACAATCCTAAATACACCCACTCCTTGTTATATCACCCCTCGCTATTCTGCGGATTTGGATATATCACGGTCCTGGAGTTGGCTTCCCATTTTTAGAGTCTAACTGTGCATGCCTTGGCTGCACTATTTTTCACTTAGAATTACTGTTTGTTTTATTTTGTACTGCACATCACAAACAACAATATACAAAACAATTAAAAACAAAGCATTAATAGCATTACTGTTATCATATACACATGCTTTGCACAATAACACAAAGCAAATTAAATATCTACTTGCTGAAGCGGTTTAAGCAATGCACTAGCAAAAGTCACAGGGCAGTGACGTCGGCTCACTAGCAACACGCCTCCTATGTAATGGGAATGGATTCTTTCAATGCAGCGGTTTGGGCATTTGAGAAAGGAGAGGAAGATTCATAAAATTAACTGGAGACTTAAGCTGATGAGAAGCAATTACCCTCTGCAGTACGAATTGAAACAGTGTGCTGCTTTTTAGATGAAAAATGAGAAAAAGCGGGTTGCATAGAGGATTTATATTGGACCCTGACACCCATGATAAAACGAGGGAGTGGTTGTACAATATTTATTAGCTGATTTGTTTTTCATGGGTCTCTCGATTTTATATAGCGGATTTTTATTGGACCCCGACACCCGCGATATATCGCAAAATTCCCCTTTTTACTTTCAAGAATTAAATGGAAATAATTTTCAATGGTGTATGTATGTTGCATACAGTTTTACCATATTCAATCTGACAACTGTATTAGTTCATAGTCTTCTCCCACATCAACATGTGATTTTTAACGTACTTGAAAACTGAACAGAAATCATTATTGATGTACCTTGTGTATATGCTGTGTTTTAATTTTAGCACATCAGTCTTTCATTTCCCTTTTTTTGCAGCTATTTTAGTGCGGGAATGTATAGAAAGCATATACATTCCTGACATCGTGCCCATGCCCGTTTTTATGTCAGTTCACAATGCACATGCTCAGTTACTTGTATAAAAATTATCACCACCACTATACATTAAACCGGGAATATACAGTTAAAATATTACACTTAAACGGGGTACATTTAATGATACAGCATTGGTAGTAGATTTGGTTTTTGGAATTTAATACACTTAGGCAGGATACACACTTAAGTGGGGTAGACTGTATAGACCGGAATCAGGTCGGTTTCAGTAACCCCGTAACAGCAAATTAACTTTCAGTTGCAACAGAGTACCGTACCTAAAGATACAAAAAAAACCAACCAAGTAGGGTGTGAATGTTATTCACATTCCTAGAAAATGACAGTATTGATAAAGTGTTAATATTGTTTTCTCCAAGCTGAAATTTATTAATATTAATTAGATTCTTATCAAGTGCATTTAAACAGCAGATTTGTTTACACCAAGCAACCTGGCTGTAGAGCAGTGTCCCGTTTTTCTCTTTTGCAAGTATTCTTTAAATGCAGGTCAGGTACCCCTTTTTACCTTTCTCCATTCAGATTGTTTTGGCAAGATAACATCTTGCAATTTTTTTAGGAACCAGGTTTATTTCACTTAGAGCAAGTAGCGGGGTCCCGAAAAATATAGCGTTATACATCCCCATGTGTTGCTACAACTGTTTAAATAACGTGCCTGTAATTTTCTCTTCATTGTTAACATCCTGACCACTTTTTACACTTAACTTTAAACTCTGTTTTTCAAAGTTATTTTCAAAGTGGCTAATCTAGTTTCAGAACTCTTTAATTGTTTGTTCTCTAAGTTCCAAGTGTCTAGTACTTTTACTGCTTTCTGCTCTGACCTCTCTACAGCTCTCTCCAATATTTTGCTTTTCAGTTCTTCAAGGGACAGTACCCCTATATAATAAACCCACTATATTTTGAAAACTAGCAATGCTTATACATTATTTGCATTTAACAGGTAATCTTGTATTATTTTAATATATTATTTGACTATTTCAGGGCTCCAGACTTCACCTAAAATGGTTGTACAATTTCTTTCAATGTAGCTTATGCCAGGGCTGTCCAACCAGCTCTTTTAGTTTGATTTTAGGTAACCAATTTCATGAAGTAGTAGTTTAAAAATGTTAATTTTGACATGTTCACGCTGTTTTTCTATGCAGGTACTGTTATAGCTTCTATGCACACTCTTTGCACAGTTCATCCAAATGCAAAGAGGTATAAAGATGCAGTTGTGCCAAAGATGTGCCAGTAGGCAGGAATACAGTAGCTAGACGCACAGGGGACATTGACAAAAGTTATATGATATAAGAAACTGTGATGGGTTTTCAATAGCTATTGATGAATGTAATATTTAAGACACAGCCCAGTTGTGTGTCTTTGTTCGGTATGGAAATTACTTTTCCTTCAAAGAATAATTATTGGGCCTGTTGCCATTGCATGAGAACTACTGCTATGGGTAGAAAAGCACACTTGGACCAGTACTCTGGGAAGTGGAATATTTCTAAAGAAAAATTAGTGGCAGTGGTTGGTTGTGAAGCAGGGCTTATTTCTTTGATGCGGAAGGATGCAGCTTACCCCAATTTCAAGAGTTCTTCCCATTGGTCATTTTTTTTTTTACTGTTTTTTTGTGCTAAAATATTAGGTTTTACAGTCTGTACATGTAAATGATTTTATACATTTTAAAAGTTAAATGCTTGTGGCTGTCTGGCTCTTTTTTAATGGCCAACTGTTCATCAGTATGGCTCTTCTTGCCAGAAAGGTTGGACACCCCTGGCTTATGTTGTATTTCAATGCTTTGCTGTTGAGATGGCGAATTAATAAATTAAGTTCTGCCACTGGATAACACAAGCTGAATGGCTACGTTTTGTATTCCTAGCTTGCGAACAAACCTTTGAACCCATTCCTAGTTTATATACTCGGGTGACCAGGCTAAATTGGCAATCAATTATTCAACATAACCACATGACCACATTAACCCTCACACTTATAAATACACCAGTGTAGGTGTCACAGTGATATACAATGTTGTAAAAATTTGTTTTCATTGTTTTAATTTCCTTCTTTTCTTTTTTCCAGGTGGGAGAAATGGCTATGGTGCAAAACTTTGCAATATTTTCAGCACCAAATTTACAGTTGAAACAGCATCCAAGGAATACAAACATAGTTTCAAACAGGTAGGGAGAGATGCACACTTTTGTTGGGGACTGGAAACGAATACATGAGATTACATTCAGGCCAATTTATTATTATTATTATTATTATTATTATTATTGCTGATGTTTACAGTTACAAAACAGCTCTGTTTGCAAGTGTTTTTATATATGTACTGTATTTATAAAAACAATATGAATTTCCCAAAACACTTGGAAATGATGGTGTTCCCAGCACGGATTGATTTGCGGAGTGTTCTGTTCACATGGGCTAGCTGCAGTTATAACTTTATTTTTGACTATGCCAGGTTCTTGAAATTGTGTTGCTCTTCTCTGGCACAAAAATACAGTTTTAGCACCCAACAAACATTCAGCTCAATAACACATAGATGCAGTAGTGAATGTATTCTTATTTACACTACTGAAACAAGGCATGTATTTTTTTTATAAATACAGATTCCAACAATTAACATTGCATTTATTTCTTAAAATGAATACCAAGAATAGTAAAAGATAGTGAAGGTGTAATCAGCTGTTGCTTGACAGTGATTTTATGCTGTATAAACTTATTACAATGGTCACACGGTATTAGTGCTAGGAAAACACTCTCGATTTTTAGCGATTTTATATTTTTTAATTTTCTTTTTTTTTTTAAATGTAATTTTACATTGTTGGCGCCGATTCCTATATGCCGATTTATCAGTGCACCCCTATTATAAAGCTTTCATAATTCTTAAATAAATGGCTATAGCAAAAACTATGTTTTCAACAAGTACTCTTTTGATTATTTTCAAAGGCTTTCTCATATTAGACATGTGTTTTATGTTAACACTTGCTTATAGTTGAGTTGGTGGTGGATTTATTCCAGCAAGCTAGTACACTTGCTCTGGTGGTTACCATAACTTTTTTTTTATAGCATTGTAAGGTTAAAAACAAACAAAACAACCAACCAAACAAAAAAACAATCACTTCACAGCACTGCTCAGTACTCCAGTGAAACACTTTTTTGTTAGATCATGTGTGAAATTGTCTACAGCTGCAATGCATTGGTCCTACTATCTCAAGGCATTTGTTGCCAGCCATTGGCCTAGGCATTGGTTCGTGGATCTGGGATGTCCACTCTGCAGCCTGTTGTGTGTGTTTGTTGCCATCATGCTTATAAACTGTGAAGTAACATAATAATGTACCTGTGTCTTCTGCTTCTGATCAGCGGTATATTTTAAAATGTGTGTTTTAGGAAAGGAAGGTCAAATTGTTGTAAACTATGGGATATATTCATAAAACATTGACTGTTTAAAAAAAACGGTTAATATTGATTAATTTAATCATGTTTGCAGTTCATGAAACCCCTTTTCAACAGTTTGAGAGGGTTTATTAGTTATTTATTTTCAAAGCATTATTTAAAATTTATAAAGTCTGAGTTTGCCAGGTGAAGATATACAGTACATTTCGAGTGGGGTATTTTGCAATCACATTTCTTGGTTTGTTGCTTAGGAATATTAAATCTGAGCATGCTTTCTGGTGTATATTGTTGCTTGCATAGTTACAGAAAAAATAAATCAATACCAGATTTGATTTTTTTATTATTATTTTTAACAGATCTGGTTGAACAATATGACAAAAACCAGCGAGCCAAAAATTAAATTCTTTGACGGCGATGATTACACCTGCATTACATTCCAGCCGGACTTGCCAAAGTTTAAGATGGAGAAACTGGATAAGGATACTATAGCCATCCTGACAAGAAGAGCTTATGATATTGCTGGATCTTGTAAAGGAGTCAAAGTCATCTTCAATGGAAAGAAACTGCCTGTGAGTGTGTGTGTGTGTGTGTGTGTGTGTGTGTGTGTTTTTAATTTAGTCGTTGCCAATTATATTTATTACTTTCTCCCAATTTGGAATGGCCAATTATTTTTTTAGGCTCAGCTCACCGCTAGCTACCACCTATGCACTGACTGGAGGGCGAAGACGAACACATGTGCCGTCAGCCGACCGCTTTTTTTCACACTGCGGACTCACCATGCAGCCACCCAAGAGCTACAGTGTCGGAGGACAATGCAGCTCTCGGGCAGCTTGCAGACAAGCCCACAGGCGCCCGGCCAGACTACAGGGGTCGCTGGTGCGCGGTAAGCCAAGGACACCTTGGCCGACCTAAACCACCCCGGGCAACGCTCGGCCAATTGTGCACTGCCCCCTGGGAGCTCCTGTCCACGGTTGGCTGTGGAATAGCCTGGACTCGAACCGGCGACATCCAGGCTATAGAGCACATCCTGCACTCCACGCGGAGTGCCTTTACCGGATACACCACTCGGGAGTCCCCTTCTACTTTTACTTTTTGACTGATTTAACAGTTGATGTGTATTGTATGATTATTGTAAATAAGAGCTTGATTGTTTTATGGGCCATCTAGCAGAAGTGGCTGCGACGGTGGAATTTGACTGTTTTCTGATTGGGCAGTATACAGTATACATCATGATTTAGAATACATTAACTGCTTATTTTTTAGGTAAATGGATTCCGCAGTTACGTAGATCTATACGTAAAGGACAAGCTGGATGAGACCGGCGTTGCATTGAAGGTGGTGAACGAGACTGTGAATGACAGATGGGAAGTGTGTCTCACAATGAGTGAGAAGGGCTTTCAGCAAGTCAGCTTTGTAAATAGCATTGCCACCACAAAGGTAAGGGCATCACTGTTGATTACCGTAAAAAACGTTGTATTTTCTAGGCATTTTTACGGGGCCTGTCAATCTCTATGAATTTCCTTATTCCCACCCTCCCGAGTCAGTGGTTTGTCAACATTCAGACTAAACCCGCTCCTTGGATCTGTAGCAAAGAGCTATTGGTTAGAAAGCTGAGTAAATTTATCAAATTTGAGTTTGTTGTAATGCAATTGTACTGTACTGTATGCAACAGCAAGATGATTTGTCAATCAGTCAATCAATCTTTATTTTATATAGCGCCTTTCGTAGTGGACCACCATCACAAAGTGCTTTGTTTTGTTTATTGGTTATTAGATGATGCACTGTTTAATTTTATTTATTTTAAATTTGAATTAATACAACTAATTTGTAAAAGCCAATGCAGCTGGAACTATTGTCTATGGTACAGGAACACACACAAAAGGTAAACAAGCAATGACGGAATGCAGCGGGAAGGGAATCACACACAGCATGCAAACAGACAGGGAATTCAGTACATAAACACAAATGCACGGATGGTTACAAAATCTATATTTTATGTATTTTGACAGTGCATTTAAATTTACTTGAATCAATTATTTAGACATTTTGAAAAACTGAATAGATTCTAGCAGTTCAATAAACACAAACATTATTAATGGAATAAAATGTTGCAAACAAGGGTTATTTCTAAACTAAACTTTCTTTCTTTATTTATCGGTGTTGAGCATGTAGGGGGAAAAAATCTATTGTAAAAAAGCTATTTTAACACAAACTGTTTTCCTAAACTTGAAGTCTCAAAGGTGGGAGTGACTTTTACGCCAGTGCGACCTATAAAATGATTTTTACGGTATGTGTGTGTATATAGTGGGTTCCATAGAAAATGTCCCCGGTACTGTGGAAGGCGTGGTACGTGATATATGCTTCAACTACATTTGTGAGGAACCCTCTTGAAGGGACTGCCAGGTGGTGTGTTTTTTTTTTTTTCAGAACATTAAAAGAAAAATGCTGCTGTTCACCAGATGGTGGTGCTTCGTTATGTAACACTATCACGTTTTAAGAAGCACGTGAAGCTTATATTGATGGGAGAAATAGTGATAGTAAAAATAAATGGTGACAGTTACATAAATGGTGAGAATTATATGTAGCATAAACGCAACTTGAGATTTTGTCTTATACGTCTACAAAACGGAAATTATGTTATTATGACCAAGATTTAGACATCTAATGTTTTTACATAAGAACCTGACAGGGAAAATATCTAAACTAAATCAGTAATAATGGTGCACAGGAAAACAATGGATCATTAAATGGTGACAACAGCTGGAATGTTCATATTTTTGCAAGAAGGTCTGAGTCAGCAAAATTAATATTTAGTATAGCAGCGCGTGTCATTTTCTGACTTCAAAGCAAATTTATTGTGTTAGAAGCCTATGGCATTCTGAGTATTTAGAAATAATGTTGGTGATGTCATGATCATGTACGGCAGCAGTAAACATCTTCCAAGAAAATATTTAAAGCCCAAAATACAAGATGAATAATGTTAATAATCTGACAAATTCACATATAGTTCAATGGGTTTAACCTACAATTTTGAGTTTGATATAGTACAGTTCAGTGTCAAATTATTTATTTATTTATTTATTTATTTATTTATTTATATGTGTATTTTTACTTTCTAATTGTCAAAACAATTGTCTCACAACCATTAATTCATTAAGGACATTCTTCTGAACAAGTTAAAGTGAAAAAAAACAAAACAAAAACAAACATTAAAAAAACTATACACTCTAACTCTAATCACGGCTAGTGGTGGGATGGTTATTAAAAATGTGATAATATCACGATAAACGTTCAATACACATGATACATCATTTTTGTAATACCTCATTTATCGGTTATTCAACAAATCTTGTTAATGAACAACGGTGTACAGCCCATGAAATTACCGAAAAAAGCTCTCTGGCGCACTGTTCTCGGGGGGGGGGGGGGGGGGGGAGTATTGTTTTTTACAATTCAAGCTTCAGTACCAGAGACATTTTCCATTGAACCTACTGCGTGTAAGTGGTTTCATTTAGTGCACAACTATAGAAAACTAAGATTACACCGTGTAACAAATTTTTTTTTTTGGTTCCGGGTAGTAAGTGTTATTTCCTAATTGCTTATGCCTCAGAAGTATAGAAAATGGCTATTATTCCCCACAAACTTTGCTTTTGTGACCAGGACAGTGATATTTTGAAATTTACCTATTTTCCAGAACATTCCAGATAGATTCAGTGCTGAGTAAACTTGGAGTAACTTCTAGAACTTTCTTGAACTTTCCTGTAATATAAATAGTTGTATAAATACAGGGGCCTTAAGCCCACCAGTTCAGTTTAGTTCCAGCTGCCTAAGTGGATACATATCTGCATTTTTCTGAGATGGCATCAAGAGGCTGCAAGCATCCGGCAGACGCATTTTGCTATGTCTGCGGCCAATTTATCAAGACAAGAGCGAAAAAGTACTCCGTGGAAGCATCTGCTAAGATGTGTGAGGCCTACAAGGCATATTTCGGCATGCCTGTCAGGGATCAAGACAAACCCTGGGCACCTCATTTCACCTGCGAGCACTGCAAAAAAAACTCTGGAAGGTAAGATGGACAATTGTTGCTCGGAATTTTATGTTATAAAATTTGTTAATTTTTAAAATTGTAAAAGTTTTTAATTTTAAAATGTTTTACAATGTTCAATGTTATTGAAAAAATATATCATATATGAAAAATGTTGCGAGAATCTCTTACACATTAGTCATGGGTGAAATAAATGTATTTTTGTAGGATGGTACAGAGGGGAAAAGAGAGCCATGAAGTTCGCTATCCCAAGAATTTGGCGGGAACCCACTGACCACTCAAGCAACTGCTACTTCTGCATGGTGGACCCTTCCAAACGTGGGACTGGCAAGAATGCACCTGCTATCACGTATCCGGACCTTCCTTCATCCATCGCCCCGGTGCCACACTGCCATGAGCTCCCCGTACCCACTCCTCCGGAGAGAGAGCAGCCGTCTTTAGAAGAGAGCAGCAAGTCAGAGAGCGAGGAAGATGTTATACATCCAGATGACAATTTCAGAGGTGGAGCTGAGGAGAGAAACCCATACTACCCCAACCAAAAAGACCTCAACGACTTGATTAGATATCTTGGTCTCACCAAGTCCAATGCCGAGCTTTTGACGTCTAGGCTCAAGCAGTGGAACTTGTTGGATGAAAGTGTGCAAGTCGCAGATCAGAGGAAGCGTCACCAAGCTTTTTCCAGCTGCTTCAATACGTCAAGATGGGTTCTGCTTCTGCCACAATGTGACCAGTCTGTTCGAGGCAATCGGAATCGCCTGTAACCAGAATGAGTGGCGCCTCTTCATTGACAGCTCATCCAGGAGCCTCAAAGCCGTGCTGCTCCATAATGGTAACAAGTACCCGTCTCTTCCCCTGGCTCACTCGGTGCACCTCAAAGAGGATTACAACAGCATCAAGACCTTGCTGGACGCCTTGAAGTATGATGAGTATGGCTGGGAGGTCATAGGAGACTTCAAAATGGTGGCATTCCTGATGGGTCTCCAAGGCGGTTTTACCAAGTTTCCCTGCTATCTTTGCCTTTGGGACATCAGGGACACCAAGGCGCACTACCACAGGCGGGACTGGCCACAGCGGACCGAGTTCTCTGTGGGGAGGAACAACGTCAAGTGGGAGCCACTGGTGGACCCCCGGAAGGTGCTGATGCCACCACTGCACATCAAATTGGGCCTTCTGAAACAATTTGTCAGAGCTCTAGATAAGGAGTCGGCAGCCTTCAAGTACCTTCAAGACTTCTTCCCTAAGCTGTATGAGGCAAAGGTCAAAGCCGGTGTCTTCGTCGGACCACAGATAAAGAAGATCCTGGAGTGCAATGAATTCCCCAAGAAGCTCACTAGTAAGGAGAAAGCGGCTTGGAACAGCTTTGTCGCAGTGGTTCAGGGCTTCCTGGGCAATCACAAGGCTGAAAACTATGTGGAGCTGGTTGAGACTCTGGTGAAGAACTATGGCACAATGGGCTGTAGGATGTCCTTCAAAGTCCATATCCTTGATGCTCATCTTGATAAATTCAAGGAGAACCACCAGGATATACTGGACTTTGAACGCCGCTACCAAGGACAGTATAACGAGAACATGATGGGAGACTACATTTGGGGGCTGATTCGTGAAAGTGATTTATAGTATAATCGTAAATCTCGAAAACCTACTCACTTCTAAATCTTTTGTAGTCATTTTTGTATTACTTTAGTATAAATACATGTTAATTTGGGATTCATGTTATTTTTTTCTGACTTTATGTGAATGAAGAGACACAAATTCGCCCGTTTTCTCATTGGAAATAGGTAAATTTCAAAATATCACTGTCCTGGTCACAAAAGCAAAGTTTGTGGGGAATAATAGCCATTTGCTATACTTTTGAGGCATAAGCAATTAGGAAATAACACTTACTACCCAGGAACAAAAATTGTGTTATATAGTGTTATGTTTGAAAGTGTATTTTTGTATGATATTGCTGTTGTCAATTAATTACTTTAACAATATCGTTTTTTTTTTTTTTTTTTTTTTTTTTTTTTTAGGGTGGCAGACACATTGATTATGTTGTTGATCAGATTGTTAGTAAACTCATTGAAGTCGTGAAAAAGAAGAACAAAGCAGGAGTTTCAGTCAAACCGTTTCAGGTTTGTAATTTGTTATGTATTTAGACGTCCTGTAAATTGTATGAATGACCTAGAAATAACAACTTCCTTCCGCTTTTTCTTTTGTCTTTTTGGAACCAGTTTATTGAAACAGACATTTTATTTTGTATTATTACAAATATAAGTATTGAGAGATTTATATTTGCATTCGCAATTCAACAGGTAAAGAATCATATGTGGGTTTTTGTCAACGCACTGATTGAAAACCCAACCTTTGATTCCCAAACAAAAGAGAACATGACTCTCCAAACCAAAAGCTTTGGATCCAAGTGTCCGCTTTCAGAGAAATTCATTAGATCAGTAGGTACTCTTTTAAAAATATTTTAAAATTTGACATTTAAAATATGAGGAGTGTTCTGTAACATGCACTAATATTTTTATATTGCAGGCAACAAATTGTGGCATTGTTGAAAGCATCCTCAACTGGGTAAAATTCAAGGCCCAAACACAACTGAACAAAAAATGTTCTTCAGTGAAATACAGCAAAATTAAAGGTATCCCAAAACTTGATGATGCCAATGATGCTGGTAAGTTTTCAGTCTCCATAATGATTGGGCACAATTACCATTCATATACAATAATGCATAATATTGCTTTGTTACTTGAATGAAAAAGTTAAATGTGTAGGGCAGCTACAGTGTGAACCTTATTTTACACATTTACAATTGTTGCTATACAAGGACGTCTTTTTAAAATGCAACTCCTAAATGTTTTATTTGGACCAGACACAATTTTGTTTGTTTGTGTCATAAAACGCTTTTTTGCAATTTCTCTTTTTTATTTTTTTAATATAAATAGGGGGCAAGCATTCCGCTGACTGCACTCTCATTCTGACTGAAGGAGATTCAGCCAAGTCGTTAGCGGTGTCAGGTCTGGCTGTTATTGGTCGGGATCGGTACGGAGTCTTTCCACTTCGGGGTAAAATCCTCAATGTTCGAGAAGCATCTCACAAGCAGGTATGCTAAAGCATTGGCAATAGTTAACCTTACATATTTCTGTCTTCCACATATTTCTTTAGACTGGAGATATATTTTACTTTGGGGTAACACAGTGCCCATACAGTACTGCAGTACTTTATATTTCTAATACCAGTGCTATTTATCCATGTCATGCCTATCATCTGTATTTATATATTATTACATAATTTGTATTTTTTTCAATATTTTAGATTATGGAAAATGCAGAAATCAACAACATTATCAAAATAGTTGGTCTGCAATACAAGAAAAGCTATGAAGATCTAGAGTCTCTAAGAACACTCCGCTATGGAAAGATTATGATCATGACTGATCAGGTTAGTGTTGTTTTTTTTTGTTTGTTTTGTTTTAGAGGGGCGTGAGGGTCATGCTGATTTTTGACATTGCTTTTTGTTTATGTATACTAGGATCAAGATGGCTCTCACATCAAAGGTTTACTCATCAACTTCTTCCATCACAACTGGCCATCTCTGCTTAGGCACAGCTTCTTGGAAGAGTTTATCACCCCAATTGTGAAGGTAGGAAGCACCATTATGTTCTCCCAGTAGTCGTAGTTAGAAAGCAATTCTGTAATTAACACATGTAGTGTTATTCTGTTTTGAGGTGATAGAGATGTGTCATATCTTTTAAGGGAGGGGTTCCCAAACTTTACCTTAGTCGCACTATTGGCACTTAGAAAAATGACAAATTTAAAAACATTTTTAAAACCTGTAACACGGTAAATAAATGTAATCTAAATCGGTCTTTTTTCTTCGTTAGTATTTTATTGTTGCTTTTCCGCTTGCGAGATTTAAAACGAGATTACAATCAGGATGGAGGCTTGTTAGCGGGGTTTTAAAGCTGTATTACAGTTGACACAGAGGATTTAAAACAGAATTGTGGCAAAATGTACAAAAATGCCTACACACAAAAACCCCAGAAGAATGTGCCCGTGACCATAGGGATTTCACTGTGGAAGACAGCAAAGGAAAGAAGGTACAACTTAAGTGTGCAAGTACTGTCGAGTTACTATACATATTTTGACACACACAAAAAAAAACTTAAGCATTTTGGAAAGTAACCAAAAAAACTAATTTCATACAATATATCAAAAACGAAAGCCCCCCAAAAAAATGATTAACATAAAACTCAAAAATTAGCTAAAAAATAAGCACAGAAAAATACAATTAATAAAACCCGAAAAACAGAAGCCCTACTTATATTTGAGCATCAAACAAAACTTATCACTTGTATTTGGATAAAATTCACTAGATGTGATCTAAAAATGACAAGCTCTGTTTTAGAGCAGGTGCAGTGACTTTTTATTGTGCTGATTTTAACAATTGACATCACGAAGATGCTGCAAAATGACCTGTCGATCTTAGGCAGATGTGACTCTTCGTCTCCCAGTTCGTGGCCTGTCATTGACAGTGTGTGTCCGGTTATACCATGTTGCCAGGTTTGAAATTGCTGGCCGTGAGCACCCAAGACGGCAAGCCACAGTACGCTGCCCTAGTCCAGCCTCCAACATGCCGATTGCACGAAGGTGCTGCTGTCTTGACAGACGTGGCATATTGTGGTTTTTTTTTCTGTGATTTTCTTTATTACTTATATATATGTGTGTGTGTGTGTGTGTATGTATGTATGTATGTGTATGTGTGTGTGTATATATATATATATATATATATATATATATATAATGTATGTATATGTGTATGTATGTAGTGTGTATATTGACCTCTCCAAAAGGATTCAATTTTTTGTAGTTTAACATCTTTTCATTTTTCAGGCCACCAAAAATAAGCAAGAATTGGCATTCTACAGCATACCTGAGTTTGATGAATGGAAGAAGCAGACAGAAAACTACAAAACTTGGCACATAAAGTACTACAAAGGTTACAATGATTTTGTTTACCTTCTATTGTATAGATATTTCAGTTCTGAAGTAGTAGTCCGTTTTTTATGGTAGATAAATATGTTACAACTACCAAATGTGAAGAATTAGGTGTCTTATCCATTTACAGGTCTGGGTACCAGCACTGGAAAAGAAGCAAAAGAGTATTTTGCAGATATGGCCAGGCACAGGATCATGTTTAAATATGCTGGTCCTGAAGATGACGCTGCCATTACTCTGGTACGTTTTACATGCTGTAAATAGTACATTTATATTCATAATTATCCCACGTCCTTAGCAATGAACTTTTTATCCACCAGATATAAGGTGATACATACATATCCTACTTAACATACGTTTATACAGGGATCTCCTTTTTCATGTTACTGATGGCTGTAATTTAAAAATTACAGCCATGCTTATTTACTGAAGAGACACATTTAAAATAAATGAATAAAAAATCACTGGGTAATGTTACACTAGTTATGTTGTGTATATTTATAGTTCAAGAAGCAAACACGTTTTCCTTTGGGAGAAAAAGGTACAGCTTGGGTGTGTTGAAACATTTCTGTTTGTGTGACAGGCCTTCAGTAAAAAGAAAACGGATGACAGAAAAGAGTGGCTAACAAACTTCATGGAAGATAGGCGACAGCGGAGGATGCATGGCTTGCCAGAGGTAAGGGCTTGGAATATCAATTATATTAAACATAATGTTTAGGATTGTGCAATATTATTATTTGTTTATTTAGCAGACGCCTTTATCCAAGGCGACTTACATAGACTAGGGTGTGTGAACTATACATCAGCTGCAGAGTCACTTACAATTACGTCTCACCCGAAAGACGGAGAACAAGGAGGTTAAGTGACTTGCTCAGGGTCACACAATGAGTCAGTGGCTGAGGTGGGATTTGAACCGGGGACCTCCTAATTACAAACCCTTTTCTTTAACCGCTGGACCACACAACCGTCATTTATTGTGCACAGAGGGTTTTATTTTTAGACATAAAGGGTTCTTTAAAAATGTATGACTGCTAATTTTAATAAGCCTTACTACCCCTAGGGGTCAAGTGTCTGTAGTAAAGGCAGGCAGTAAATATGCTTTGTAATAGACTAATTAAAGGAAGAGAGGCTACAAATGCAGCATTTTATGAGATCTTGAATGAGTATTGCATAACCAGATGTTATGCTTTAGGGATATGCCAAGTGAAATATGTTGCATTAAAATTATTTTCTCTACAGCAATATCTTTATGGTACACAAACAAAACACCTAACCTACAATGACTTCATTAACAAGGAACTGATTCTGTTCTCAAACTCTGATAATGAAAGATCGATTCCATCTCTTGTTGATGGTAAGTTTTTTCCAATATATTGAATCTAACACTATTTCAAATTCACATCACTTTACTGTTATGTTTATTTAAAATACACTAGATCATACAATTCAAGCATGATTATGGTTTAATAAAACTGGCATTATAGCAGTTATCCTGCTGTGTTTGTGTTTGCTGGGTTCAAATCCACAAAGCGTGATGAACAATACATTTGATTATACTCATGGCATGCCGCTGGTTAAAGTCTACTTTGCGTTTCTGACTTTCAATACATTTTTCTTTTAAAGGTTTGAAACCTGGTCAAAGGAAAGTGTTATTCACTTGCCTCAAAAGAAATGACAAACGAGAAGTCAAAGTTGCTCAGCTTGCTGGGTCTGTGGCTGAAATGTCAGCTTATCATCATGGTGAGGTAGGTATAATGCAACATACCACCCCCCCCACAAAAAAAAAAAACAAAAAAACAATTTGCATAGAATATGGGATATGGGTAAACTGCATTTATTTATTTTATTTAATACAGCAAGCTTTGATGATGACTATTGTGAACTTGGCTCAGAACTTTGTTGGAAGCAACAATGTGAACATTCTGCAGCCCCTTGGTCAGTTTGGTACTAGGATTAATGGTGGCAAAGATGCTGCCAGTCCTCGTTACATCTTCACATTGTTAAGGTAAGAACTTTGTTTTATCCAGGGCTGTTTTGCTGTGTAAAAATCATGCAGAAATGTGATTGTCAGTCAACAAATGAATTCTAAAAATACAGTACGTTTAATACAGTACGTTTAATACAGTACTCCTAATGATGAGTCGGTATACTGGTTTTGCTGTTTAGGTACATTACTGTATTGGCAGTTCGTGTTATGCTACACCGCAAATATCGTAATTTCATTATGCAATGGTTAACGGTAGGTAGGGCTGCCAGTTAAGCCTCCAAATAGCAATTGATTAAATGGGCACACAAAGTACTAAACGATTTGTACTAGAAATGTTCTCACCTCCCATGGATGTGATTAATTTTTTATCATTGCTGTTCAGTAAAAGCTTGTAATTAACTGTAATATAGCTTTGTGTGTGGTATGGTAGGAGTACCAGCATAAAAATGTTTTATCAGCTGTGGGCAGCACTGATTGTACTTAAATCGACCTAGATGTGGTCATCTATTAGGAAGCCCAGACAGAGCACGCAGCCCGGTTTGAAAAACATATTGGAGAAAAACTGAAAAAACATAAACAGTATTATTCCCAGGTTAAACAGTTCATTTTGAAACTCCAAAGAAGCGCAAACTATATACAGTCAGTTTTCTTCAATGTGCACAATTTATTTACAAGCTGTTTGCCAGGAATACAAACTTGTCGACCTTTTCTGGATCCAAGGCGGCACGCTTTTTATTTACATGGAATACACAGAGGGCGTATACATAAAGCATTTTCAAAACTGATTCGCTGGTAGGATCGGACCAGCAAATCAGATGCTAGTTAACGCTTAAGCAGGAAAAGAAGGACAAGCCCACTGCTTGTCTTTGGCAGAAATACTGTAAATAGCAAGGCAGGGCGATCGTTGCAGTTTTGTTGATCGATTTATCCAGTATTTATCAGAGATGTACCCTACTTAGCTCAATCCAGACGGTTGTCATGCTGATGCGCTGGGGAGGCCGCACTGTGGTTGATCCCCGGAGCCAGCATCGCAGCCGTTGTGTTGATGCGCCAGGGAGGCAAAATAAGCTGATCCCTGGAGCCAGCATTACATTTCAGCCATTAACACCAGACAGAAGGATATCTACATCATCATATGGAAGGAAACGTAAATGGATGGAGACACATATGGATCACATTAGTTTACTGTAAAGCTACGTCTTAGTTGGTGCTTATCTTGGCGAGAGCCGAGTTCAAATCAGCATGAAGTTTTAACATCTACTCTCGTGTAATGGAAATCATCAGTCATGAAGAATGGAATCAATTGAAAAATGTTGTTTTTTTTTATTTAATCATAGCAGCCCTAATAGTAGGTTTGTGTTCTTATGAACAAAGTGAAGGAAAATACCTTTTTCATATGACCAGCATTTTACTCCACGTCCTTTACAAAACAAGTCTCGGTACTACTGCATCTTCTTACCTACAGCAGCCTCACACTTGAACATTCCATCCACTTCTACTTTACTGTCAGTCAGCATCATCACTGCTGTTTTTCCATTGCCTTATTTCACTGCAAACATGCTTCTAAACCAAACGATGATACTTCCAGCCTTAGAAAAGTGTCCAGGGAAGATCTTTTTGTGAACTGATTATACTGGATTTTGAGAAATGGTTTGGTTTGGTTTTGAAGGAAATCATCAGCAACACAATACAAGTTTTAAGGTCTCAATCTGCAGAGACATGCAAGTACAGCGGGATAGCCTACTTATTCTCAACATAGTTTTGTTTACATAAGTTATTTACAGTATTAACTTATTTTTTTAAGTCGATGTAGAAAACTACATATGGATTATTTATTTGTAACAACACTGGAAGCTTGCTTGTGCAATGTCGCGAACTGTAGATATAAATCCAATAACATATGTCTTAAAAAATAAATGTATTTGGGCCCAGTACCAAAAATAAATAACTCTTCTGTGCTCTTAAATAACCTGTATTAGCAAATGTTTGTGTTAAGCAATATAAATGATAATTCCCTAATTCTGTTTACCATCAACTAAACAAAGCACTTTTTATTTTGTGTTGCTTTTTGTAATTTTTCAGCACCACATAAAATGAAAGTTAAAATCATTCAGTAAAAGGAAGTATGGTATTTTTTGGTGCATGTGTTATGTTTGTGAATTACAGCAATTTAAGTAATTTTATAATAGTTTCTCAAGCTTAGCAAGCTTTCATTTTATAACTTGCGTTATATATACTGTGATATTAAGGTTAACATGGTGTTTGTTTTAATGGTTATCATACCGTGGACATTTTATACCAGCAAATCAAACGGGTTCTTATGAAAAATAAGCAAATAAGACAAATGTCAGAATAAGGAGTCAATCTATATACTTGATTTAATTTAGCAATATTTCAAATGATTGTAAACACACCTGAGGTATGGTACACTATTTTTACATGGGTTGCTTTAATTTGGAAATAAATTAAAACCATGTTTTCCTCTCTTAGTTCTTTGTCAAGGTTGCTGTTTCCACCGGTAGATTCTAATTTGCTCAGGTTCCTTTATGATGATAACCAAAAAGTTGAGCCAGAGTGGTACATTCCTGTCATTCCTATGGTGCTAGTAAATGGAGCAGAAGGTATCGGCACAGGATGGGCTTGCAAAATTCCTAACTACGACCCCAGAGAGATTGTGAACAACATCAGCCGATTGCTTGATAACCAGGAACCGCTACCAATGGTAACCTAACATTTTTCCTGACTTTATAACAATTTGTGCTTCTTGCAGCTGTCAGGTAGATACTAAAGAAAACGTGAGAGCTGTATAGTTGATGTGCTGTCAAAGTACTGTATTTATTAACTACAAACAGGGATATTACAGTAGTTTGGTTTATGACAATCATATAATCACATAAATGGAAAGCTGTCACTCAAACAGCAGGTCCATTGGGATTGTCAACTGGTAGCAGTATATATCTGGTGTAATTCAAGTTTAATAACCTTTTGATGTGACTTCTTTTCTTTCACCTAACAGCTTCCCAGTTACAAGAACTTTAAAGGGACTATCCATGAATTGGGTCAAAACCAATACATGGTCAGCGGGGAAATCTATGTGGTGGACAAGAATACAATAGAGATCACAGAACTTCCAGTTAGAACATGGACACAGGTACGATAACCGGGCTATGTTGATTTAAAAATATAAAACAAACCCTAAAAAATGTACCCTTTCATAATTCCAATGAGTTTATAAAAAAAAAAAATATATATATATATATATATATATATATATATATTTTTTTTTATAAACTCATTGGAATTATGAAAGGGTACATTTTTTAGGGTTTGTTTTATATTTTTGTGAGTATAATGGTTTATACATTTATAATTAAAGTAATTGAGCCAAAAAAGGTATAATTTTATAAAAATTTGGAGAAGCAGCAAGTTGGAAACTTTGAGTGGTGGTTCTCATTTTTTAAAATAAAGGTGTATTTTCCAAGCTGCTTCTGAAACAGTGTTTTTTAATCCTTTAGTTTAATAAACCTTTTGTTTTTAATACTACATTAACATTTTATCTTTAGACATACAAAGAAACAGTTCTTGAACCAATGTTTACTGGAACAGAGAAGACTCCAGCTTTAATAAGTGACTACAAGGAGTATCACACAGACACAACAGTCAAATTTGTGGTACGGATGACAGAGGAGAAACTAGCTCAAGCAGAAGCTGCGGGACTCCATAAAGTCTTCAAACTCCAGTCGAGTCTAACATGCAACTCCATGGCAAGTGTCATCATTCTTGTTTCAGATTTGTTGACCAATAGGAAAAACCTAGATTTTGACTTTTTGCATTTGTATGCTACCATGAGTTGTTTAATCGATTTCAAATATATTGCTTGTATTTTTCTCTTGTTTGGTACACTTTATAGAAACATGAATATATAATTACGAATGTCAGCAAACATCTTACCAGTTGCATTAACTTTTCTTATAGGTTCTCTTTGACCATATGGGCTGTATGAAGAAATATGAAACCGTGCAAGACATTTTGAAGGAATTCTTTGAATTGAGGTTGCATTACTATAAGTTACGAAAAGACTGGCTTGTGGGAATGCTGGGAGCAGAGTCTGCCAAACTTTCCAACCAGGCACGATTTGTCCTAGAGAAGATTGAGGGAAAAATCTCCATTGGTAAAAAAAAATATATATATATTGATTTAATGTGGGATGGGGGTGAGGTTTAACTGCATCTGTTTGTTTTGGGCTCTGTTAAATATTTCTTAATGCTTCAGCTGTGTGATTTACAATATTTACCAATGCACTGTTCGCTTCCTTCTAGAAAATAAATCAAAGAGGGATCTAATTCGGATGCTTGTTCAGAAGGGCTATGAGTCTGATCCTGTGATGGCCTGGAATAAAGCACAAGAAAAGGCATTTTTTAAAGCTATTTTTATAGATATTCCATATTCTATTGGTATTCAGAAAACTTGTTTGCATTATACCATGGAAGAGTAAAAGCTTTTTTAAAAAGGTCATATCTTTTGTGTCACAACCTAAAATTATTTCTTTCTTCAATTTCATTCAGTTGCTGGAAGATAATGCAGATGATGACGATGATACTAGCTCCATTGATTCGGGCTCAACCTCTGGGCCTAATTTTAATTACATCCTAAGTATGCCTTTGTGGTGCCTCTCTAAAGAGAAAGTACAGGAGCTCTTAAAACAGAGAGATTCCAAGGTAAATTATTTGTACATTCTGACTGTTTAATGATGGGGCATCATAAAAACTGACTCTTCATGTTTTTTAGAGAACAGCTTATCCAATTGTGATGATACTTGGTAAGGAATTTAGTAATATTGCTGTGCCAGGGTATATTACTGACATACTTGTGTGTTTTATACTAATTTAACTTCTCTGAAATATTTCAGAAAATGGAGCTGGATGACCTTGAAAGAAAAACTCCATGTGATCTTTGGAAGGAAGACTTGGCAGCATTTGTTGAAGAACTTGATGTACGTGCGTTTCACAACATTCAACTTTTTACTTGCTATCATTTTGTCTGCAGCTGCTGCCTAAGCGGGGAGCGTTATACTAAAATAATGCTTTCTGTCCGTCCATATTGAATTGTTTAAAAGTGTGTGGTGTTTTTTTTAAAATTTATTAATTTTTTTTTTTTGTCCTCTTTTAGCGAGTGGAAGCCCAAGAAAAGGAGGACATGATGGCTGGAAAAGCTGGCAAGCTGGTAAAGGGGAAAGTAGGCAAACCTAAAGTAAAGAAATTACAGCTGGAGGAGACATTGCCTTCACCTTATGGACGCAGAATTGTTCCTCAGATTACACAAGCCATGAAAGCAGACGCATCCAGAAAAATGACTAAAAAGAAAAAGGCAAGTAATCTTTGGATATTTGCGTTTGTGCCCATATAAAGTACAAAAATAAATATTGTACTGTACATGGAAACTCAACGGGTTCAAAAGCTAACCAAACAAACAATTTGTCAGTGCAGATCTCTGCTTCAGTATGTAGACACATTAACATAAAAAAGCATCTTTAGTCTTTTGGCAAAAAACAAACATAAAAAAACATAATGAACAAAGAACTTGCATACATAATAAAGAAAGATAGAAAGGCTCCAACCCTCCAATCCAAGTAGCGTTGTTATCAAAGTTTAACATGTGTCAAGAAACAACACTAAAATGTAATATTAGTGTGCACTACATCACCATATTGGATTTAACATTAATGCAGTAGACAAGTTGATTTATTGATCTCAATCATTATTAGTAAAGATTTCCATTTTTAATCTGGTCAATTTTAAAGGACTTTCTATATAAAAGTAGGTGCTCATGATACTATTATTATTATTATTATTATTATTAGGGCTGTATTTCGCAGCATAAACCCCCCAAAAAATCACATTTCCCTATTGCAATAGTGACATTTTTCCATTTTTGAGCCACTGAAGTGGAGGTAGGCGCACACTAGAGTTTTCACTCGCATCTAAGTGAGCTTCCACACCTGAATACAAGCATCCACTATTTTGGCACACTTAAGTAAGCACCATACTTATTTAATGTTTCTGGATGTGGGCGTTTAAAATTCTGTAGGGGGCACATTTGCTCTAAATTGCCTGTCTCTCTTGGGCATCGAGTCTATAAGTGTTGATTCAATAGGGGCTGTGCAATAGTGGTAGCCTACAAAACTCAGAATACAATAACATTTGTTTTCAATATTATACTGTAGCAAGTGATGAATAGGATACTTTAAGGAATGCAGGTATCCAATTCAGTGCTGGAAGCTAATGTATTATACACATATGATTATACACATATGAACACACAATTTCATGAAAATGACTTGGCTGAAAAAATAAGAAATAAAAACTAAGGCTAAATCAATAATTTTAGAAGCGATAAACCTTTTCTACATCTCTCCCAGCTGTCCCTGCAACTCGGCAATATATTCTGCCAATAAGCAGGAGCTGTGATTGTGGTATGTGAAAAATGTATATTTTTTGCAACCCTCCTAAGGCAGAAAGGGGTGCAAATGCACCTCAAAAACTTACCATGTACACGCTAAAGAATGATTACTCTGAGTGGGACAAGAACGTGCTTTGTATCAAAGTAAGGTAATTGTTTAATGTAAGTGTCTCAGGATCTTCAGTTATGAGAGGTTAACTTTACACACTCTGAGGTGCATATGCACCCCTTGCTGCTGACGGAGGGTTAATAATAAAAGGTAGTTATTTTAATATATACAACACACGATATCTGTAAAGTATATTAAAAATAACAAAAGCATTTTCAGAACTTTACACCATTTTTTCATATGTATAGGGAGAAGTAGATTCCATGGCAGTGAAAATTGAGTTTGATGAAGAACTGGATGGAATGACCGAAGGAGGAACTGGGCTGGACTCCATCAGTGCATCAGTAATAACACCAACAAACACACCAGCAAACACACCAGCAGTCAAAGTCAAAACTCCACGTGTAAAGAAAGAAAAAAAAGAACCAGGTGATTTTTAAATTATTTTTTTTAACCCTTTGCGGTCCATTTATTCAGCGTGTCTCAGGCGCGTCAGGTCCAATTTATTTTCACACGAGCAGTTTATTTTAGACGCGCAGTTTATTTTAGACACGCTGTTTAAAAGTATTTTTTTTCACAGTAAAACAGGTTTAAAAGGCACTGCATACCAATAGGACACTCAGTACTGCATCTCCTGCCCCGCCCCACCCCTTGTTCGCTATATTTTTCACATACCTCTTAATAATAGTACATACCGATAAATCATCTCCTGAGCACTCGTTTTATCACCAAACTCCTCAATAATGTAATCAAGTCATTATTTTATTACTATAACATCTAAAAAAAAGCTCTGCAAATGTCTGTGATATTCTTTTGAGCTCTGGATGCAGAAGCAGCTATCTTGTTTGTTTGTTTGTTTGTTTGTTTGTTTGTTTATGTCTGTGTTATCTGTGTGGTGTCGGGGCTATCTATATTCATGAGATACAGCCTTTCTTTATTTATTTTTTTTTGTTTCGGCTTCTCTCGGCTCCTATCGGTCTCACTCGGTCATTTTTCTCGGCTTTTTCCGGAGAAAAAACAACTAGAGACCTGTTTTTTACGTCTTTTTGATGTCGGACAGGGTCCGACGTTGGATCGGAAAGGGAAAATTTCAATGTCGGACCAGGTCCGACATAGGACTGCAAAGGGTTAAACTACTGTGGTGTGTGTGGTTTTTTTTTTTTTTTTTGTTTTGTTTTAATTCCTGCTATTTTAAATATGAAAGATGCGCTTTATTTTAAAAGCAATTTCAATGTTTGCTCAGTTAATAAGACATGCTTTGCTCAGATTACCATTTGATCAGAGACGCCCACAGATTTAAAAGGGTATTCTGGAATTGAATTAGGCTTGGATACACTGAAACAAGGAACAGATTTTATGCGATTGCTGACTGCTAGGACAATAATAAAATAAATTGTATTCTTTCTCTTTTTTTTTTTTTTTTTTGTACAGCCACTCCTAGGGCAAAGAAAACCCCAAGTGCCAAAGGAACCCCCAAGAAGACCAAGAAAAGAAACCCTTGGTCAGACGATGAATCCAGATCAGAAAGTGATTTGGAGGAGAGGGAACCTGTTGTAATTCCACGAGACACTAAATCTCCAAGATCCTCTGGTTTGTATCAGTGTGTTTATTTAATGGTCACTAATATATATATACACACACACACACAGTGCCTTGCATAAGTATTCATCCCCCTTGGACTTTTCCACATTTTGTAGTGTTACAACCTGGAATTAAAATGGATTTAATTAGGCTTTTTGTCACTGATCTACACAAAATAGTCCATAATGTCGAAGTGGGGAAAAAAATCTACATATTTTCACAATTATTTACAAATAAAAAAACTGAAAAGTCTTGATTGCATAAGTATTCACCCCCTTTGCTGTGACACCCCTAAATAAGCTCTGGTGCAACCAGTTGCCTTCAGAAGTCACATAATTAGTTGAATGGAGTCCACCTGTGTGCAATTTAAGTGCCACATGATCTCAGATTAAATACACCTGTTTCTGGAAGGCCCCAGAGTTTGTTAGAGAGCATATCTAAACAAACAGCATCATGAAGACCAAGGAGCTATCAAAACAAGTCCGGGATAAAGTTCTGGAGAAGCACCAAAAAATATCCCAAACTTTGAACATCCCCCAGAGCACTGTTAAATCCATTATTAAAAAATGGAAAGAATATGGTACAACTGCGACTCTGCCTAGAGAAGGACGTCCACCAAAACTCAGTGACCAGGTAAGGAGGGCATTAGTCAGAGAAGCAACCATGGTAACTCTGAAGGAGCTGGAGAGATCCACAGCTGAGATGGGAGAAACCGTCCATGGCACAACTATAACCCGGACGCGCCACAAAGCTGGAAGAGTGGCGAGAAGAAAGCCATTGCTGAAAAAAACCCATATCAAATCCTGTTTTGGATTTTGCCAAAAGGCATGTGGGAGACACAGCAAACATGTGGAAAAAGGTTCTCTGGTCTGATGAGACCAAAATTGAACTTTTTGGCCTTAGCGCAAAACGCTATGTGTGGCGCAAAGCCAACACTGCTCATCACCCTGAGAACACCATCCCCACGGTGACGCATGGTGGTGGCAGCATCATGTTATGGGGATGCTTTTCATCGGCAGGAACTGGGAAACTGGTCAGGACTGAGGGCAAGATGGATGGAGCCAAATACAGGGAAATTCTAGAGGAAAACCTGTTTCAGTCTGCAAGAGACCTGGGACTGGGGCGGAGGTTCACCTTCCAGCAGGACAATGACCCTAAACACACAGCCAAAGCTACACTGGAGTGGTTTAAAAACAAGAACCTGAATGTCTTAGAATGGCCCAGTCAAAGCCCAGACCTCAATCCGATTGAGAATCTGTGGCAAGACTTGAAAATTGCTGTTCTCCAACAGTCCCCATCCAACTTGACAGAGCTTGAGCAATTTTGCCAAGAAGAATGGGCAAAAATAGCAGGATCCAGATGTGCAAAGCTGGTAGAGACTTACCCAAAAAGACTCACAGCTGTAATTGCTGCCAAAGGTGCTTCTACCAAGTATTGACTCGGGGGTGAATACTTATGCAACCAACAAATGTCTTTTTTTTGTTTTGTTTGTTTAATTAACTTTTGTGTCACAATAAAAAATATTTTGTTAAGTATGTTGTGTAAATCAGATGGTAAAAATCCCAATTAAATCCATTTTAATTCCAGGTTGTAACACTAAAAATGTTCCTATCATTTGGTATTTTGTAGACAGGTCTTACAAAAAAATAAGGTGTACCCAGAATTGTTTATTCAGACTTAGAAATAGTAGAAACAGCAGGGAGAAGGAAGCTAATTTATATTGAGTGTTACTCAACCAAACTTTGATTCAACTTTTTTTCCCCACTGATTTCATAGTTTTAATCTAAATAATTAAATGTTTGAGAAATAACCTTTTAGTAACACATAAAAGCAAGTGCCTCAAGGCACTTTGCAATGTTCCTTTGGTACATTTGATGTTTAGACATTTCAATGTTAGGTGTGGACATTAATATACACTGCTGTTACTAAAGTCTTAAACATGTTGCATTGTTCTACTCCGATGCATTATGAGCATCAACAATTTACTCAAAGCCCCCACTAGTGTTTTCTACTATAATAACAACCTTGACTTGCATAAAGAAGGAAAAACATTGAGTGAAATGGCTCACATCACTCGATTTTCAAGGTATGATATCCAAAGCATAATCAACAAGTACAGAGAAACGTCATCTGTTATTAACAAACCCAGGACTGGAAGACACCAAAAAGCTCTCTAACAAGGATGAGATAATATCCTTAAGGAACAGAAAGAAGACAAGCGTTGAATTGACAAGAGAACTGACAGAAAGCACAGGTGTTGTTGTCCATCCATCAACAGTCCAAAGCACCTTTTGACCATTGTTCCATAGTCTAATTTCTGTGTTCTTGTGCATATTTTAGCCTTTTAGTCGTGTTCCCCTTCCTTAACAGAGGTACTCTTACTGCAATCACATCCTTGATAAGTCCTGATTTCAAGAGTGACCTTCGTACTGTTGATTTGATGGACAACGACACCTGTGCCTTGTGGCAGTTCTGTTGTCAATTCAATGTGTCTTCTTTCTATTCCTTAAGGAAATTATCTTCAAGTATTGCTCATCCTTGTTAGACAGCTTTTTGGGTCTTCCAGTCCTAGGTTTGTCAGTTACGGTTGATGTTTTTGTACTTGTTAATTATGCTTTGGATACCACACCTTGAAAATCGAGTAATGCGAGCTATTTCACTCAATGTGGAGGCTTTGAGTGAATTGTTGATGCTCATAATGCATCAGAGTAGAACAGTGCAACATGTTTAAGACTTTTGCACAGCAGTGTACGTTCAATAGTATTCAAATAGTGACCATTAAATGCAATTTGATACATAAACAACAATAGGGGGTCCTTCCCTGCAGTAAAGCATTTATCTATATTTTCATCTTTTGTGATTAACTTGCAGAATAAAGTACAGCTGTTACTTTCTTTAAAATGATCTAAAAGGAAAGAAAGTATCTTTTTTTCCAGCTGACCATTTTTTATATATTGTAGTTTTCTGTTCAGGGTGTATTTTGATATAATCTCGCTACAATCCTATTAGTAGTATTCAAGGAGATGAGAGGAACATCTAAATTCAGAGTACATTTTTTTTTCTTCTTCAGATTGTCAGTTATTTTTTGTAATGAAGCTTTCTTGGTTTTGTTTCTAGCTGCAAAGCCAAAATATACCTTTGATTTCTCTGAAGAGGAGGACAATGACGATGACGATGTTGATGATGCAAGACCTGCATCTTCACCTGTTAGGAGTTACAAAGATGATGACTTTGTACCCTCAGAAAGTAGGGACAGATATGAAGATGATGAATTCCCTTCAGCTAAATCAACATCTCTAGCAGAGTGAGTACCTGAAATTGCACATTTCAATGTGCAGCTGTCCCTTGTCAATACAGACACTGTTGGTTCAAAAGGCAAGATGTGGACTATAATAATTACAATTCTGAATTTGAAGTCTTTTTAATTGCTTACCAACGGAAAACAAACGTAGCACGTAGGCTATGTGTTTTACTTGCAACCATGCATATACTGTAAAGTTTTCTATGTACATTTAAGCCTTTAAACTGTATTAGTTGCCTTTTAAACCGTCTTAAAAGTGCTTAATACGGTTAGCATCCACACTACGCAGTGTTTTAATACTGTACTCGAGACCACCTCGGGGTAGTCTCGAGTCTGGTTCTCGTAAATTTTAATTGCATCTGGTAGTGCAGTTTGTCGGAAGTGTGGACCCTGTAATACCGAACTACATTTTTTGTGTATCGTCCAATATCCGAAAATGCTTTGATATGTTTTGGTGTGTGGACATTACAAATACAGTACTCGGAACAGGCGCATGAAGTAGTTGAGAAAGACTATCAATACTACTGTACCATATACCATTTCTGAGGCTTGTTGTAAAATCATGGGTCATGGAGTTACATGATCAAATGCCGAAATCAAGGCCCGTTGAGTTAAAAATTAAATGCACACATTCTAATAAAAAGGATCTTGTGTTTAAGAAAAAAAGCCTTTAACATTCATGCTAAGAAGCGCTATGTCTTCCGTCGGCATGGGCCCCATATTTGCTTGGTTGTAAACATAAAATACAGTGCATGGTGGGATAATGTCATATTAAGTCCCACAGTCCATTGCACTGCTAGGAACTGTAACCAGACTATTTTAATAGTGTGTGTACGCATTAAGCCTGACTAAACATGAAACGGTACTTTGTGTGGGCGCTTTAAGCTGTATTAAAATGTTTTTGAGTGTGATTCTTGTGTGGTGGACAGGTCCTTAACCCTTTGCGGTCCTATGTCGGACCTGGTCCGACATTGCAATTTTCCCTTTCCGGTCCAATGTCGGCCCTGTCCGACATCATCAAAAAGACATAAAAAACAGGTCTCTAGTCGTTTTTTCTCCAGAAAAAGCTGAGAAAACCATTCAATGGCCGAGTTCGACCGATAGGAGCCGAGAGAAGCCGGAAAAAAAGGGGCATATCTGAGAAATACACTTAGCCCCGGTACCACATAGATAACACGGACATAAACAAGCAAGACAGCAGCTTCTGCATCCAGCACAAAGAATATCACAGATATTTGCAGAGTTTTTTTAGATGTTATAGTAACAAAATAATGACTTGGATCGCATTATTGAGGAGTTTGGTGATAAAACGAGTGATCAGGAGATGATTTATCGGTATGCACTACTATGAAGAGATATGTGAAAAATACAGCGAACAAGGGGTGGGGTGGGGCTGGAGATGCAGTACTGAGTGTCCTGTTGATATGCAGTGCCTTATAAACCTGTTTAAAAAAAACTTTTAAACAGCGCGTCTAAAATAAACTGCACGTGTGAAAATAAATTGGACCTGACGCACCTGAGACGTGCTGAATAAATGGACCGCAAAGGGTTAAATGTTGTTTATTTCTGGTGTGTGTGCAGTATATATAAGGTACTGTATAGTATAGTATAGTAATGTGTCAATGCGACACCATGATCTATTTTGTGTTGTGTACTATGCTACGGTAGAAAAGAAAATGCACCAATACCATTTAGTTTTAAGTCATTTTCACATTGTACAGTAATGTTACCAGTAACCTATAGGCTGAAGTTCAAAGAAAGTGCAATAGCTATTCATTTTATTTTACTACTGCACTGTATACTTTATTGGCCTCCTGTACAGATTTATATTGTGGAGTAGTGGTTAGGACTCTGGACTCTTGACCGGTGGGTCGTGGGTTCAATCCCAGGTGGGGGACACTGCTGCTGTACCCTTGAGCAAGGTACTTTACCTAGATTGCTCCAGTAAAAACCCAACTGTATAAATGGGTAATTGTATGTAAAAATAATGTGATATCTTGTAACAATTGTAAATCGCCCTGGATAAGGGCATCTGCTAAGAAATAAATAATAATAATATTTTTACATAATGTAACGTGCTTTAAACCAGACACCTTGTTATTTCCTACATCCGTTTTAGCGAGGGACTACTGTAGATGCGGAGCTGTGGATAAGGAAATATGTTAATTTATTAGAAATGGGGTATACGAGTCTGTTTTTAAAATATAGAAAAAAGCCAAATCCCTGAATGTTTGAATTTAAAACTTGCAAAGATCAGTTTTTTGGCATGTTTGGTAGATTGAAGTAAGTACAGGTTTACTTTGAATGTGGCAGGGGTGGAAATATCCAAGATGGATGTTGGATCAAATCCGACTCTCACCTAGTCTGATTTACAGTGAATCAGAAAGATGTTCTTGGAAGATTGTGCCAATAAGGGGGGACATAAAGGAAATGAAAACAGTACTATATCTAAGTTGAGACTTTTTTTTTTAAAGATTTTTTTAGATGTTTCAGTGAGTAACTCCATTGCACCCAAAACAAATTCATTACACTTAACGAGTGAATGAGTATCTTGTGCGCTCCTCAAAACCAAACACTGAAAGGAAGAAACCAAAAACGAACAGTGGTAGACACAACTGAAGATCTACGTCAAATATTAAACCCCTCTGAGCAGTATTAATGGTATAGTTAACAGTAACCTAAGTGTCAAACTTCCAACATTTTTTATTTTTTACTTCAGCCCATTTGAAGGTTAAAATCTCATTGAACTTGGTAGAATTGATTACTTACACCGTGTAACAAATTTTGTTTGTTTTTTTTGTTCCTGGGTAGTAAGTGTTATTTCCTAATTGCTTATGCCTCAAAAGTATAGAAAATGGCTATATTCCCCACAAACTTTACTTTTGTGACCAGGACAGTGATATTTTGAAATTTACCTATTTTCCAGAACATTCCAGATAGATTCAGTGCTGAGTAAACTTGGAGTAACTTCTAGAACTTTCTAGAACTTAAGCCCACCAGTTCAGTTTAGTTCCAGCTGCCTAAGTGGATACATATCTGCATTTTTCTGAGATGGCATCAAGAGGCTGCAAGCATCCGGCAGACGCATTTTGCTATGTCTGCGGCCAATTTATCAAGACAAGAGCGAAAAAGTACTCCGTGGAAGCATCTGCTAAGATGTGTGAGGCCTACAAGGCATATTTCGGCATGCCTGTCGGGGATAAAGACAAACCCTGGGCACCTCATTTCACCTGCGAGCACTGCAAAAAAACTCTGGAAGGTAAGATGGACAATTGTTGCTCGGAATTTTGTTATAAAATTTGTTAATTTTTAAAATTGTAAAAGTTTTTAATTTTAAAATGTTTTACAATGTTCAATGTTATTGAAAAAATATATCATATATGAAAAATGTTGCGAGAATCTCTTACACATTAGTCATGGATGAAATAAATGTATTTTTGTAGGATGGTACAGAGGGGAAAAGAGAGCCATGAAGTTCGCTATCCCAAGAATTTGGCGGGAACCCACTGACCACTCAAGCAACTGCTACTTCTGCATGGTGGACCCTTCCAAACGTGGGACTGGCAAGAATGCACCTGCTATCACGTGTCCGGACCTTCCTTCATCCATCGCCCTGGTGCTACACTGCCATGAGCTCCCCGTACCCACTCCTCCGGAGAGAGAGCAGTCGTCTTTAGAAGAGAGCAGCAAGTCAGAGAGCGAGGAAGACGTTGTAGATCCAGATGACAATTTCAGAGGTGGAGCTGAGAAGAGAAACCCATACTACCCCAACCAAAAAGACCTCAACGACTTGATTAGAGATCTTGGTCTCACCGTCCAATGCCGAGCTTTTGACGTCTAGGCTCAAGCAGTGGAACTTGTTGGATGAAAGTGTGCAAGTCGCAGATCAGAGGAAGCGTCACCAACCTTTTTCCAGCTTCCTCACCTGTCAAGATGGGCTCTGCTTCTGCCACAATGTGACCAGTCTGTTCGAGGCAATCGGAATCGCCTGTAACCAGAATGAGTGGCGCCTCTTCATTGTCAGCTCATCCAGGAGCCTCAAAGCCGTGCTGCTCCATAATGGTAACAAGTACCCGTCTCTTCCCCTGGCTCACTCGGTGCACCTCAAAGAGGATTACAACAGCATCAAGACCTTGCTGGACGCCTTGAAGTATGATGAGTACGGCTGGGAGGTCATAGGAGACTTCAAAATGGTGGCATTCCTGATGGGTCTCCAAGGCGGTTTTACCAAGTTTCCCTGCTATCTTTGCCTTTGGGACAGCAGGGACACCAAGGCGCACTACCACAGGCGGGACTGGCCACAGCGGACTGAGACTGGTGAAGAACTACGGCACAATGGGCTGTAGGATGTCCCTCAAAGTCCATATCCTTGATGCTCATCTTGATAAATTCAAGGAGAACATGGGAGCGTACTCGGAGGAGCAAGGCGAGCGCTTCCACCAGGATATACTGGACTTTGAACGCCGCTACCAAGGGCAGTATAACGAGAACATGATGGGAGACTACATTTGGGGGCTGATTCGTGAAAGTGATTTACAGTATAATCGTAAATCTTGAAAAACTACTCACTTCTAAATCTTTTGTATTCATTTTTGTATTACTTTAGTATAAATACATGTTAATTTGGATTCATATGTTGTTTTTTTCTGACTTTATGTGAACGAAAAGACACAAATTCGCCAGTTTTCTCATTGGAAATAGGTAAATTTCAAAATATCACTGTCCTGGTCACAAAAGCAAAGTTTGTGGGGAATAATAGCCATTTTCTATACTTTTGAGGCATAAGCAATTGGGAAATAACACTTACTACCCAGGAACAAAAATTGTGTTACATAGTGTTATTTATTTAAGCTAAAATGCAAGTTATTAAATGTTTTCCTTTTTTATTTATAGCCCAGCTTCTCCAGCAGAGAAAAACCATGAACCAGCAAGTGTATTCTCAACAAAACCTTTGTACTCTGAGAAAAACAATGACAGTGGTATGTAACTTTAATAATTATTTACAGAAGTAAACCTAAAGGATAGTTTGCATGAAATTGTTTGCTTATTGACTACTTTTTTTCCTTTTTAGATTCATTGAAGTTTGATAGCGATGATGAAGATAGTGCACATGTATTTTCATCGCTTTCTAGCTCCACAACCTTTGATAAACTATCTGCTGCGAAGAAAGGTAAGATAATAATTATATATTTTTCTTGGTTTCCATCAAATGCAAAATACAATTAAATATATGTTATTAATTAACAGTGTTTTAGAAAAACAATTGTTTAACGGTTGGCAATTTATGAAGTAGAATGTTGATGTCTATCAAAACATTCCTTAGTAAGATATCATGAAGCACAACATTTTAGAAAAAAAAAATTGGAATTGAATCTTTAGTTTTGCTTTTACATTGTGTTAGGTGATTTTTTTGTTTTTGTTTTTTTATGCATTTATAATCCCCTGCTAAGGGATGTACACATCATTGATCTGCCTTGGAAGTGTAACCTAGCATTTGATTGTAATGTTTTAAACAGCAAAGAAACCTTCAGACCGAATGCCTAAACCTAAAAAAACTCCAAAGCCCAAGAAGTTTGAGACAACAGCCTGGGATTCAGATTTAGAGGTTGGAGCTCCAAAGAAATCTGCATCTGCAACTCCTAAAGGTATACATATTGACATATAACTGGACGGTTAGTACTTTTTATGTCCAGTGCAACTGCATGTTTAACTCTTTGGGGTTAAACGTGCAGTTGCACTGTAAAAGCTGTGCAGCTTCACGCCGACCATGCAGCAAATGCTGACGTTTTTCAACATTATCCGACCCTATGCGATTTCAGGTTGCAGACGCATGAGAAAATGCTGTAGGACTTTCCAAAAAAGATGCACATTGCAAGAGTGTGGGTGACGTAAAAACGACCTGTCGCACAGAGTCGGAGACCCTCGACTCCGATCAGAAATTAGGTCGGAGTCTGAAGTATGAACCAACCTTAAGTCTGTTAGTAGAAATAATTTAAAAAAATATATTGATTGAAAACCATTACACATTAATTAAGCTGCGTTATAAAGTCAATAGCCAGAAAAAGGTAATTATTTTCAACATACGTTGAAGAACGTTTTGGCAACACAGCAGCTGATGGTCAAGACGAGTTGGATTCAGGTTTTGAGAAAAGCACTTCTAGCAAACTACAACAAAGGAAATGGCTACAGGACAGTATCAAAGAAATATGGAATACCAAAATCCACAATCGGAGCAATAATAAAGTACCACCACTGAACAAATTCAACTGAGACACTTGAAAGAAGTGAGCGTTCAAAGAAAATGACAGGTACAGTAGATAGGAGAATCATCTGAGAAGCTAAAGAAATTCAAGATTAGCAGCCAAGGACTTAATGAAAGATTTAGAAGCATCAGGCATAATTATGTTTTGCAAAGAACTGTACAAAGGCACCTGAACACAAGTTGTATTTGCGCAGACCTCGCAGCAAATCATAAAACAAACCCGTCTAAAATCTGCCAAGAAATATGAACAGGAATCTAAAGCATTCTTCAACAAAATCCTCTGGTCCAATGAGACTAAACTAGAACTTTTCCCCAAAAATGGATTGGCGGAAAAAAGGGAAAGCCTTAAATGAAGTAAACAACGTTATACCTACAGTTAAACATGGAGGTGGTTCAATCATGGTATGTGGTGTTTGCAGAAGTATTCACCTCCCTGCAAAGTTTTCACATTTTGTTGGCACCCGAGTGTACTCCACAAAGCTTTCAAATTAGACTTTACATGTGGAATCTACACAAACTACTACACATTGATAAAGTTAAAAAATGCATATAGAATATAAATAAGTAAGATATACAGAGAAAAACAGATTCATCTCAGTTGCATAAGTATTCAACCCCTTGACTACTGCAGCCCTAAATCATCTCGGGTGCAAATGATTTGTTTGAAAGGTCACAAAATTAGTGAAATGGTTTCAGCCTGTGTACTCAAAGTGGTTTAACTTGTAGATAATTTCCCTCAGGAATATAAAGACTTTCAAGCTGAAACTCACATAGTGATCCAACAAAGCAACCATGAAAACCAAGGAGCTTTCGAAACAAGTCAGGGATAAAGTGGTAGAGAGGCAGAGAGCAGGAAAATGGTACAAGAAAATTTCAAAGGCGCTGATTAACCCTCTCAGCACAGTGAAATCCATCATTAAGAAGTGGAAGATGCATCATACCACCCTACGCTACCCAGATCAGGTCGCCCTCCCAAACTGAGCAGCTGGTCAAGCAGGAAACTGGTTTGAGATGTCGCTCTGAAGCCAGCAATGATCTTGAGAGATCTGAAAGTTCTGTGTCTGAGATGGGAGTCAGTGTTCACACATCAACAATAAGCCAGTCCCTACACAAAGCTGGTCTGTATGGATGGGTGGCAAGAAAGAAGCCATTGCTCAAAAAGCCTCATCTTAAATCATGTATGGAGTTTGCGAAAAAGCATGTAGATGATACTGCAGACCTGTGGAAAAAGGTTTTGTGGTCAGACGAGACATTCATTGAACTTTTCAGTCTAAAATTCCAAGCGTTACGTCTGGCGCAAGCCCAACACTGCACATCACCCAGTCAACACCATCCCAACTGTCTAGCATGGTGGTGGCTGCATCATGTTATGGGGATGCTTCTCTTCAACAGGGACTGAGAACCTTATCAGGACAGAGTGGTGAATGGATGGTGCAAAGTACAGGCGAATCCTTGAGGAAAACGTGTTTGAGTCAGCCAAGACTCTGAAACTGGGGCGGAAATTCACATTTCAGCAGGACAATGACACAAAGCCAAAGCCACACTGGAGTGGTTGAACAAGAAGAGAATTAATGTTCTTGAGTGGCCCAGTCAAAGTCCTGACTTGAATCCAATCGAAAATTTATGGTGAGACTTGAAGATTGCAGTCCATTGACGATCCCCAACAAACTTATCAGAACTGTAGCAATTTTCCTGTGAAGAATGGGCAAAAATGTCACCATCCTACTGTGCAAAGCTAGTAGAGACCTATCCAAAAAGACTCATAGCAGTAATTGCTGCATAAGGTGCTTCTACCAAGTACTGACTTAAGGGGCTGAATACTTATGCAACCAGTACATTTCATTTTGTACATTTTCTTTGTAAGTTTTGCTGACATGTAACCTCCTCCTCATGTAACAGTGTTCAGTTTAACCACTACAGCTTTGAATACTTTGAAGATCAAATGAATGCAGCTGTGTATCAGAATAATCTACAAAACTTTATACAAACATTATACAATCTTCCAAAACGACAACAACCCAAAGCATAGGGCTAAGTCAAGAGCTTGTTTTAATAATGTTGACCAACAATAATAATCACATTCACACACTAACTGAAGATTTTATTAAAACTGAAAATCAATAAAGTATATTAAACTAATTCTCAGTATTTACAAAGAAATGTGTAGATATAAATGTTTTTTTTGTTTTGTTTTTTGTGTGGTGTACCCAGACTATTAATTTATTTAGTCTCCACAAAAGGAGCAAAAGCAGACAGTATTTTCTTTTCCTGACAAGCTAGTTGTGTGTTTTAAAAATTTTTTTTATATGTACTTGTGCTGTATTAGTGTCTTTTGCTTCTCTCCCTGTGTGCATAGCCCTTAAGTCTAGGTCAGTCGCATAGCTAGCAGCCATGTGCAAAAATCTTGATCCGTCACCAGCACCCGCCTCCCCCCATGTATGACATGTATGTAATCTGTCAAATAGAACTCCTGCTGTTCCTGAACTCATTGAGTACCTATGTTTCCTCAGGTAAAGGTCGAGGAAGGAAGAGAAAACCTCAATCTGGCTCCGAAGAGGAAGATGAATACTCTCCTGCAAAAAAGATAGGGAAAACTCCTACAAGCAGGGTGAGTGACTTGCAAATTATACATTATTTGAGAAGGTACCAAAAATTAAGTGATAATGGTGAATGCAAATTAAGCAGCGTGCTTGTCGATCACGATACTTGCTGCATCTAAGACTTAACAGTGGTATTTATTGTTCTCACACATTTTGGTAAAACCCAGTACTGGTCTAATCATGCAATCCAAGTCAAGCTGGCTACTTTTTAAAAAACAAACAAACAAAAAAGAATTGTAAAACCATATTAAGACTACCAAAGTAATTTATTTTTTTAAAATTTTGGAAACTTTTATAAATAGCAATCTCATGGTTTCAACGTGTGATCAAACATTGTTTTGGTAATCTCAACAGGGTATTACCAATCAAGAAACCTTGGTCTGAAGATATTTTTGTTCAACGGGCATCTTAATACAGTATTTCACTGGCTGAGCACTAATTATTATTATTATTTCTTTTTAATTAATCCTCTGGTCATAGCAGAATTATGTTTGGATATTCATGTATCAAAACTATATTTTGTAAGTTATAATGTTCTAGCTCTCAGTCAGTCATTGGTGATTTTTAAAATGGCAGATGCTGAAATTTAATAACCAATGGATAAACATCACATGTGTAAGAATCAAATTTCACTTGAGGAATGTGCAAAAAAAGGCTTCAATGAAATATTTTACTTTTTCAGAAATCTAAGAAGGTTGTTTCAGAAGATGATGATTTTGACACAAACAATTTTGGCAGATCAGAAACCTCTTCAAGAGAAAGGCCAGGTCGAGCCAAAAAAGAAGTTAAATATTTTGCAGAATCAGATGACGAAGATGCATTTGAAATGTTTGATTAGGTGTTCTTGGCAACAAAACTTATTTTCCAGCAACACACGTTATCTTGTAGAGTATCTTCTCTTGTCTTGTCTTGCAGAATTTTGTACATTTTGCTCATTTTTTGTGATAATGTTCTCAATGGTTTTTACTGTGTGTGGATGTTTTACACTTTTTATTATTATACAGTTTTATTCTCTTTTCAGTTTGTTTTTTTACTTCTCACTGAAATCTCATGTATTTGTCTTATTGGCTTTTAGAAGTTGTTTAGACTGCTGTGCTAAAGCACATTTTAATTGTTAAGATAAATAAAATGTAAACCTGCTTTTTTGAAATGAACTTGGAAGTAAACATTAAGAACTGTAAGATGAGTTTGGTCTTCAATTCTTATGTGGTGCTAAACAGCCATCACAACCATTATTAATTAGCATCGCTTTCAGCATAATTTAAACAGGGCTACAGATTTGAATTGGCATCTGAAGGTGCTGATGTTTATTTCTTCGGTGGTCATATATGCTCAGTTAAGCATATGTAAGCACTAAGAATGAGCATTCACACACTGCTGATATTACTGATTTCCTCTCTTTGATTGGTACCTTTTAGGTGTAGAACTGAGGACTGTTTCAAGCAGTAGAATCAATTCATATTTAGCAGACAAAATGCAAGTAAATTGATATGCTAAGAGTGCAAGATCATCAGCAAATGTATGAATTGAGCATGCTTTTACGCTGAAATATAGAAGTGTATAGTTGGTAAATTTTATAGAAGTGACCATACGGTGATCTGATGAATCATTCGGGTCTGAAATTCCTTAATGTGAGACTACTGATCCTTGCAAGTATACAAATCGAAATGTAAACCATTTTTTAAATACAATTGTAGTACAGGATTCTACTAAACAATATAGATATTGTTAGTTCTAATATTTTATGTATTTTTTAAATAAATATATTTTATTAATTAGCCAGGAGAATCCATGGTAAAGGTAAACAGTATATGAACATAAAAAGCATTGTTAATGTACAGAGCCAGTGAAAAGACATTTACAGGTATAGCAAATATAAAAGAATATCCCAACAGCAGTGCTTGAAAATATTTGGCCCAGTCACTGCATCTGCAGAAATTTGATTAATCTGTGGCTATCTTGCAAATTTTTCTGATACTTCCAAATAGTAATCTTAAAAATTATTGCCACTGCTTTTAGTGTTTTAACTGAGGTCTAAAATAATTAAAAGTAGGGGGTTTAATCTGGTCATTTTCTATTGATCAATTAATCACACCTGTTTGCTAGTGATATGAATTGTATTGAAAAACAAGTAATACAAGTATTAACAATGATATTTACTGCAAGTGTTTCATAAGGCCAGTTAATGTTTAATATACATATATTTACTTGCATGTAATTTGACAGTGACTATATTTGCAACTACTATGATACGATAAACTGCTGTGAAAGAAAAGCACCGAGGAGCAAATGTTACAAGTTGCATTTTTCTCTTCATTCTGAGATACTGTTAAATATTTGGTATACCTTCAAGATACTCAACTCTGCAGATTCTCTCTCCAACCCCTCTCCATAGACACTCAATAGAAAAATAGCCCTGGAGCTCTCTTTATATCCCATGGTCCCTTGCGCGTCAGATGATGGAAGCAAAGGCGGAGCTGAGTTGAGTATCTTTTGGAAGTATCATCTGCCATTTTTCAAGATTTCTTTTTCATGCACTATATTTTGATGCTGCGCTCGGGTCGATAAAATTAATCAATCTATTTTTTTTACTCAATCAAAATCCACAGGTGTGATTAATCTATTAAAACCCCTAATTAAAAGTATCTAGGAACACAACTCTACAACACTGCTGCATGGGTGATTTACATACAATATGACACGGGCAAACAAAACAACATTGTAACACTGACCAGTGATTTGCCTTGGAGGCTATCTTTACTGCAAAATATGTGTAATGTTATTTCTTTGAACTTCTGACATGTTTTAAAAAGATGTGAACCATTTTATTTACAGTGACTGACAATGTTTTGACCTGTTTAACAGAATTGGCAGTTTATTGATATTGAAGGGTAGGGCACTTGCTGCCATTTATTTAGGTGCTGTCATGTTGTTTAGTGAGGGAATAAAGATAAACATAGATGCACCTTAAATTATATGAACAGATATAAAATAGACTTCCATACTAACCTAAGTCAGAACATTCTAGATTTTTTTTTAGGATTTAATAAGCCTGTTTTATACTCAAACACATTTAAGGCAATGGAAAAGCACCACAAATCCAGTATAGTAACAGGTTAAGGTTTAACTGTACAATGTACGTTAACAAGTAAAGAACTGAATCACTTGCCAAGCTCTGAACCTGTCATGCAATCATGAATTTAAATAATGGAGACCGTTTTAAAACTATTTTAGATATTTTTTACCAATGGAACTTTCAAATTCAAGGCTATATAGACTGAAGTCCAAAAAAAGTTAAGAGCTTAAGAATTATATGCAAAGAATTGGTCCTTTTAGGCCTTAGTGTTTGTAAAAAAAAAAAAAAAAAAAAGGAAAAAACATCTATGAAAATGCTTCTAGCCTTGCTTGTTCCTCTGATATTTTGTAAGGGAATGTCTAAAATTGTTTAATAGTCCTATTGTGCCGCTGCAGGCTGACTGACAGGGTCGCTGTCCTCTGATCTTGGAGATGAGCTGGGGCTCTGTTCGGTTTTGTTTGTACTTTCCTTTTCATCAGCTCCTTGTGCATCTTGTCCTTCTGAGTTTTCAAGCATCTCCTGGATCAGTGGAGGCATTGATCCTGGAATTTCCAATTTTAGTGTTATAACACGTTCTGCACCTGAAAGAAGAAACATTTTCTGTTAAGCATTTCACAACCTACCGGGATTGGTATTGTATTTGAAAATAACACCCACAATTATTTTATTTTTTTTGGACCATCAACCAAAGTCAGAATGTTTTTCCATGCTAATGGTATACTTTGTAAGCAGAAAAATATAACCCAAAAACAAATCACAATTTTGGTGTTGTAACAGTCGGTATGTACGTTTTTTAGAGGGTTCCCACTTATCAAAAACACGACTGTTATGATATACACTCCTATAGGATTCCAATGACATGTGCGCTTCCTAGTAGAAAACAGAATATTGCATAGCCTGTTGCTTTCACGTCATGATATATGTACCATATAATCATGCGGATAGGTGAATGTATACTTTTACTTAGGTATACACTACTTTCAGTAAAAATTAAGTTAACTCCTTCCTTTGGTTTCATAGAAAAGACCAATGCTTCTGTGTCTGAGTGTTCTCTATGACTGATTTATGAATGCAATATGTTTAAAAAGTTTCATTACTTTACCACAGCATCTTAGCAAAATTGATACAATACCAAAATAAAGCCTTGTAGGTGGATCTCACTTTATTCTTTCTCTTCAACTCTAAATAGTCCTGCATACAAGCCCATGTGCTTATCTTGGGTATAACCGAAGAGCAATGCACCTATTTGTGCAATTATACAGTACATTGTGTGTGTGTGTGTGTGTATATATATATATATATATATATATATATATATATATATATATATATATATATATATATATATATATAATAATACACACACACTACTGCATAAGTCTTGAACATGTTGCATTTTTCTACTCATGCATTATGAGCATCTACAATTTACTCAACGCCTCCACTAGTGTTTTCTACTATTGTAACAACCTTGACTTGCATAAAGAAGGAAAAACATTGAGTGAAATAGCTCGCATCACTTGATTTTCAAGGTGTGGTATCCGAAGCATAATCAACAAGTACAGAGAAACATCACCTGTAATTGACAAACCCAGGTCTGGAAGACCCAAAAAGCTGTCTAACAAGGATGAGCAATACTTGAAGATAATATCCTTAAGGAATAGAAAGAAGACCAGAGCTGAATTGAAAACAGAACTGGCAAAAGGCATGTGTCGTCCATCAAATCAACAGTATGAAGGTCATTCTTGAAATCAGGACTTAAAGTAAGAATACCTCTGTTAAGAAAGGGGAACAAGACTAAAAGGCTGAAATATGCACAAGAACACAGAAATTGGACTATGGAACAATGATCAAAGGTGCTTTGGACTGTTGATGGATGGACAACGACACCTGTGCCTTCTGCCAGTTCTCTTGTCAATTCAACACTTGTCTTCTTTCTATTCCTTAAGCATATTCTCTTCACGTATTGCTCATCCTTGTTAGAGAGCTTTTGAGGTCTTCCAGTCCTGGGTTTGTCTATGATGTTTTCTCTGTATGTGTTGATTATGCTTTGGATACCACACCTTGAAAATTGAGTGATGTAAGCTATTTCACTCAATGTTTTTCCTTCTTTATGCAAATCAAAGTTGTTATAATAGTAGAAAACACTAATGGAGGTTTTGAGTGAATTGTTGATGCTCACAATGCATCAGAATAGAAAAATGCAATGTCTAAGTCTTTTGCACAACAGTGTATATATCTATCGATCTAGATATAGATATTTATCTCTCTTTTTTTCTTATTGCTGTCTTTTCAGGACATACAGGTTCATACCTTTTGCACTGATGCTGCGCAGATCTGTAATTTTCATTAAAATCTTTGGAAACATGTGTGGTTTACTAGGTCTCCGCTTTCTTATATAAATCTTTAATGCCTCCAGAAGTGGTTCCTGCAGCTTATCTACTTTTGCTGGTTCCTCAAGATCTTGTCGGTCTGGAATTGAAACAAAATTTAAAAAGCTTTTAGAAAGAGTTCCTGTGGTGATTATAGTTACAGAGTTAGTAATGTTTTTATGGATGATGTTAACAGCTATGCAATACTGACATTTACACCATGCTGTCAGTCCATTCTAAACCAAAAGAGGGAGATCCAACTCAACTCCATTTTATTGGCTGTTGTAGAACTTTATATTACCAGTAGATGGCAGCATTTAAGGATAACTCTAATCCTGTCTGTGGAATTACATGTGAAAAACAGCTGTCAAATACTGTTTTTGAAACATGATACAACATTTTAATATTTTAACACAGTACCTGGATGCAAAACGTCTTGATGATGCTTCTCATATAAGTGGACGAAGCTAATTTGAATTCCAAAACCTACCGCAACACAGATTTTTACTTCTATTTGCATATAGTTTTTAAGTGTATTTCCCAAATAACCAAGTAAAGGAGAGTATGATAAGGTCTGAATCCCTCCTCTCCCATCATATTTGCTTACATTTATAGATGGGTACTTTTGTTTTTGTGTCACTGTTTTTAGATTCACTTGTTGCTCGTGGCATATTGTGTGATATTCTTACTCACACATTATGCTATTAATGGGTTCATGGGTATGTTTTCAGAACTTTTATCACAGATTGTTTATTGTTTATATATATATATATATATATATAATATATCAATTGTGCAGAACCAGAGCAGATGTAGTTATTGATATGGGTCCAAGGCACACTTGGATTAGGCCAGGACACGAGTTTAAGCAATGGCTCATGGTTTGGTATAGTAAGAGTGTCCCAGGCTGATGGTAAAGAAAAGACGTTCATGGATGATACTGCTCAGTAAAGGACCTGTAACTTGTTCATTTTTTTTTTTATACGCAAACCATCCCAAACAATGGCAAAAAAACTGTACATTTTTTATGAACCTTCCTGAGTTTCTTTTAGCTTTTCTATAGACCAAGATAACTAAAAAGGCAAACATGAACTTTAGATTTGTATAATCTCTGGCCCTTTATTAATGGTTTTAAAACAGTGGTATTTTTACATGACTTTATACTATTATGATTATTCACTGCGGGGGTAACTTGGGCAACACTTTTGTGGTACTTCACTCCAGCTTTTTGATGTTTATTTTGAATGAGTGCACAAAATACTGTAATGCATCTCTGATCATTTAAATTAACAAATGTATTTTAAGCTGACTTACGTTACTCATTGAAACAGTATGAGAAAAAAAATGTATTATTAAATTAGCTGCAGCTATTATCCAATGCTGTGTGTGAATAAAACGATAATCATCATATGTGTTGTAATTCCAAATACAAATCCTTGAAAAAGAAATACTTTTTTTTATATATATATATATATAGGGCTGAAGAAGTTAAAAATACTGCAACATCTTTTCTTCAGAGTTGCAAATGTTCTTCTTTGTTTTTAATTGTTCATCTTTCTGAATCAATCTGAGGTAATACAGGTACCACACATGTTCAAATCCGTACCTCCAGAAATGAGACAGGTGGCACTGAGCAGTCCCGTCTCCGTGTCGTCCATCTCTAAAGGCAGGAGCTGATTGGCAAACGTGAAGACGAGGTCTGTGAGAGGGCCGAATCCTGCATTGTGCATCTGCGTTCGGTTCAGCGTAAGGCCGTCAGAGAAGGTCATCGTGTCCTTGTCAGGGGTGTATCTCGTGCAGATTCTCAGAATCTAATCAGGGTAAAAAAAATAATCCACCATCAGTTTTTTGGTCTGTTTTTAAGTGAAAAAGTAACCCTCTAAAACAGATATGAGGAAGGCTCCTCCTGTCACCTGTACTAGAAACTAAGACTAGAAAGCTTCTAAATGTTTAGGGGAGGACAGAAAACTGTGAGAAAGATGCCTGGAGGTTCTCTACGAAGATACAAGGGTTGAACACATTCCAAAAACATTTCAACAGCTCTTTGTACAGATGCTACCAGCATATGTATTGTATTGCTCACAGAAAAGACAGCTGAGTGAAGTGATTAAAGCACACATTTGGGACCTAATGGACGTTGATGCATAATAGCTTGCATAGATTTTTTGCCATTAATCTTTGAAGAAAATATAAATTAATATAGATAGTGCTACAAAAAAAGTATTCCTAATAAAAATGGTGGTTTCTTTTTAAAGTTTATTGGTCATGTATCAGCCAAGAGTTTCTTATCTATTCAACTATGCAGCGCACCCTTTTGCCTCTTTTCCACTGTACGACCGAGCCCTCACAGTGTGGTTAAGGGGAGCCTGTGTTGTTTTTCCACTGCAGAGCCGAGCCGTGCTACTGACGTCACACGCAACAAAAGACAGTTGTTATTAACTATTGTTATTAATTAACTCAGTTTGCCAAAAGATGTGCAAACAAATGGTGTTCAAAAACTAGAGCTTGAACTTCCTCAGCGTCCCAAGGCTGTACTTTTCTCTCATCACACTCGCTGCCCGCCATTTTGTTGGTCTTTGTGGAGTGTACTGACTGATGCAACGTAATGATGAAAATCCTTAACCCGCCCCTGGCCCGGCTTGGCTCCAAGCAAGAGTGAGGCCGGAGTTTCACAGTTTGGTTCTCGCTATGCTCGAGAAATAGCCAGTGGAGAACCACCTGTACCTGTACCGTACCGAGCCGAGCCCTCACGTGTCAGATGTGCCAGTGGATAAGGGGTATTTTTGGCTACAGGCCACATGGGTCTAATCCTGTAGGTGGTTGCTGTACTTTCATCTTTGCATGGCAACAAGGTTCTAAATGAGTGGGAGGCAAATGTATCTCTGTAGCAACAGGCATATTGAGCAGCTTTTAGAGAGATCCGCTTGCACAGTCACTGATACAATACCGGTAAAAAGTCCTAAATACTTTCAACCATTCTTGATTAATTTTAACAGCTAAATATTAATTGTAGTTTTCTTTTACTTTCCAAGATTTACTGAATAAATCCTACCCTTGTATTTAAATATATGTATTTGGCTTATGATTTAAAAATACTTAAATTTTCAATACAAATTATATTTTCAAGGAGCATTTTCAATGCTATGTCCTTCCTTGAATACTAACAAACGTGGCATGTGGACAATATGCACCTACAAAACTATTGGCTTTATCTTCTATTGGCTTATAGTTCAGTGTTTTCAGTACATTGGAAATAAAGGAGATGCACTGTGCTTCATTTGATTGCTTTTTTGGTTTGCCTTCCTACAATATTTAGGTGCAGAGCTTGCAGATGATGTTCATAACCTCCTGCTGCTGCAGGTTATGAACTGTTTAGTTCACACTGTGAGGGTGGCTAGAAAACTTGAAGGAGGGATAGAGCTTATGTTCCTTTAGCAATAAACAAACTCAAAAGTCAACAATGTTTGGCTTCTTAAAAAGTAGATTTCACAAAAGACTAAACTATGAAACATGTATTTAATAGATGCCAAAGAAACATCATTTAGTGTACAATGTAACATGTCTGCGGGACACTGCAGTTTAAAATGAAACAGGCTATAAACCCGCTGAGATAACATGTCTCTTATAGATGACACCTGTGGAGGGCAGCATTGACATTACATCTAAAAACAACAGAAAAATAAAGAGGAATAAAACATGATCACAGTGATTCATAAAGGCACGGCTGAGGGATGGTATTTGTTTGATCGTTCCTTTGAATTCTGTCCATGATTGACTGCCGCAACGCAATGGATCAAGTGTATGAAGCAAGGCTATAGGAAAAGCACACTCTTGCATGTTTTCTAGCATTTGAAAAAAACATTTTTATTAATGGAGATCGCTCAGTTTGTAGTTTGATCTGAAAGAAAGGCAGCAGGGCTTAAATTAGTATCTCTCTCTCTCTCTCTCTCTCTCTCTCTCGCTCTTGCTCTCTCTCCCTCTCTCTCTCTTAAAGCTGAAGAAGGGCTTTTGTTTGATCTTTTAAACCTTTTGTGTACATGCAAAAAAAATGGTGCTGGACATAACAGCGCATCTACTGTTATTCATGCATTTATGCATTGTTCTACGAACAAAAGATATGGAACGAGAAGTAACCTTGACCCTTTTCCTTAAACGTTTAGCATTATTCAAGCACTAAAGATGTCGTGAAAACTAATGCTAATGAACCTGCTGGTGGAAATTAAAAGCATATATTCCCAAACAGAATCTCTTAGATTAAATTATCAATGAGTTTAGTAGTTGCACAATTACAGTTTTGTTCCTATTTTTTAATTTATTTGTATTTATTTATTTATAGAAGTTTAGCCTTCTATTGTGTCCAGCACAAATGACAAAGCAACAATGCAGTATACAACTAATTACATATAGGGGGTTAGAAGCAGTGCCATATATGAAAATACTGTTATTATCCTTCATTAAACTTTGCGTAGGAATACAAATGTAAAACACCTACCAGAATATCTAGACAGGCAGCTTTAAGTAGAGTTATTTGGTCTGCGATGGTCAGTCCTGTGAAGCCAGGCACCTTTTTTGCAAACTCCACTATTTTAATAATGCACTTTGTGGCCAGTTCACTGAATTTGTCCCATAATCCGAGGTCTAGTCGTACACGGTGATCTGCACTAGAATTCTGCAAGACAAAAGCACAACACAGTGTGAGATTCATGTCTCTATCGCAGAGGTGAAGTGGTCTGGCATCTGTAGGGTTATCTTTCTGAGATTCTCACAGTTAAAGCTTGACCAAGAGAACCTGAGGATTTCTTTACCAACAGTTAAGACAACATATCAATAGTAGGGGACAGGAGAAAGTGGAGTTGGATAAGCGTGTAAACATGACGTCGGCATCTCAGACAGCATATTTACTGTTAAGGAGATTTACAAAAACATACAGGCTCTCCCTCACACGAAAGCTTAAACTCGAACGAAGTGGTTTGACCGACAGGTAGATAAGGACCCTTTGATGTTATCTGAACCAGATGGAGACTTAGTTTGGAAACATATTTTCTCTCTAAAAGGAAACCAGTGGTAATTTTGGAAAGCTGAAACATCCATTAATATTGCATTTCTGAATACAAAAATAGCAGCGACACGGGGTAAAAAACGCAGTGAATAAACATATGTCCCCACGTGTTGCTACACCTATTTCAATAACACACCTGTCATTTTTCTTTTCATTGTTAAAATGCTGACAACTTTTTACTAGGGCTGTCACTCGATTAAAAATATTGATCGGTTAATTTATGGGCATTAGTTAATTAATTGGTAGATTAATCCATGCACATTTTTAATAAAGGTAAAGATCTTATTAATAAAAAAAAGCCCAATGGAAAATTGGTCTTTTTAAACCATTTTTATTATTATTTCTATTTTTGTAAATGTAACAGAGCAGCACAGTTACATGTACTGTTTAGGTAACCCCTAAACAGCAAGATTATTAGCAATGCACACACAAGGAAACAAAAAACACTCTGAGGTTTATAACTAAATCACCAGTTTATTATGTTAGTAAGGATAAATGCACCATGGATTTTGCCACAGCGGTCACCACAGCTGGTTACAATGCACACGAGTAACTTTGCAGTTTGGCAATCATTTAAATCAACGTAGGTAAACATTTCAGTTCAAATACATATATATATACATCTGTAGCACACTATCAGCAATCCTTGTACAAAACAAGACAACAATTATGATTTTTACACAACTTTAACCCCTTTTTATATGAGCTTAAAACCACAGTGTCCTATCACTTCCAGGGAGAGAGAGTGCATACTTCAATCTGCACTTCCCTAAAAAGCAGCGTGTATTTCTCTCTCTACCCAGAATGCACTGTTAATGCACGATTAAATTGTAAAAAAATGTTTATCTGCGACCAACTCTTTAGTTGGTTAATCTGTCCAATTAATCTGTTAACTGGAACAGCATTACTTTTTACACTTAGAACTTTCAACTTACACTTAGAACACTTACAGCGGACATTTTGAAAAGGGCTTTGAAACAGACTTTAAAAGTATAAGTGTAAACAGTTGTCAGTATGTTAACAACAGAAAAGAAAAATTACAGGTACGTTATGTAAACAGTTGTAGCAACAGACAGCAGTTTGACAGTTATCTCCCCCACAGAGCAGCAATCTAAGTAATGATGCTTTTTCTCTGCCAAGTTTTGAATTTTATCAAATGTCAATGGAAAGTTCAAATGGACATTCAAGCAAATGTTTCGTTTCAAGCAAATTTTTCTTGTAACAAGTTAATCTCTCTCTCTCTCTCTCTCTCTCTCTCTCTCTCTCTCTCTCTCTCTCTCTCTCTCTCTCTCTCTCTCTCTCTCTCTCTCTCTCTCTCTCTCTCTCTCTCTCTCTCTCTCTCTCTCTCTCTCTCTCTCTCTCTCTCTCTCTCTCTCTCTCTCTCTCTCTCTCTCTGTGTGATGTACATACTGTATTTCACAGTACTCCACTATATGCTCAGGATAATAAAGGCCTTTTATATCTGTTACCCTGTATGAGAATGCTAAAGTGTTTATTGGGACACAAGCACCTACATTCCTATGGTCCCAGGCCACTACTTAAATCAATTAAGGGGTCTGAAGAACAGTTATCTCTCTCAATCTCTTTCCACTCATAGGCACGTTTCTCGAGGAATTGAAAGTCAGGGAGTGTTTTCCATATTTCTTCACAAAATAATGATGGGACAATCATAGACTACAGCCATGTACCAACTATGCTTTGTTTCCAACACTGCAAAGTTTAAATATTTTAAAACAAGTTAAAAATAAATATTGGGTTAGTGGTCAATGATAAGGTCACTTACACATATGAAAGAGACAATAATAATAACAATAATAATGCTTTTCCAGAAATCTGTGTAACAGCAATAAAACACAGACAATGGAAGAATTCAGCACATGCGCATTTCTGAACGGCAGATGTGCAGAACAGGTGATATTTGCTTGTTTGTGTTTTTAGAAACGGTTTCCCAGAATATATGATGCCTCATTTGCCAGCCACTAAATTCATAACTGGGTTAGACAGATACACAGGGAGATGATGCGTCTAGCTTTAGGCCAGGTTACTGTTAGTCACTGACTCCGTAGTAATCCCACTTTACATTAATTGACTCTAAACCATAAAAACAGGAGGAATCATTGTAAACCTGTGGTAAATGCATAGTATAACCATGCAAACATTCAAAACTACCATGTACATTTGCCAAGGTAAATGTCTCAAATTCTCAGTGACGTTGTTTAAGTATGCCTAATTCTGTCCAGCGTTTTAGTAGCAGAGCTTTACTCAATGCAAGTTTCCAAGCTTTATAAATAACCCACTCAAGGTTGTTTTTCATGCATCCCATTAAGGCTGAATAGTCAGGCTTTATTTAATTTCTAAATATGAACAAGTACATTGGTAACATATTGTTCATCCCCCAGCCATAAAATCAGGTATATCAGTAATATAAACAAGTGGATCAACATGGCCCACATCCACCACATACAGCCACGTGGTGTGCAGGGTGAGTCATACAGCGCAGGTTTGCGTCCTAGCTGTGCAGTCGTCGGTCTTAGCTGGGGATTCCAAAGGCAGCGTCGCATTGGTTCTGCGGTCCTGTGGGTTATGGAGGCAAAACCAGAAGGGACTGCTTCTCATCATCGCGCTACAGAGAACCCTGCTGGCCAGGCGCTCAGTGAGCTCAGAGCGGACACCTGCAGGACTCGCCTTTGTCCTCCAGAGGCCGGCAGCTCACTTGGGCGTGGGATCGGAGGACGCCCACTGAAACCTTCGGATCTCCTGAGCTGTGTGGGGAATTGCTGCGGTGAGGAGAAAAAAAGAATTGCACATTCCAAATTGGGGAGAAAATCAGGGGTCAAATTCCTCCACACACCCACACACACTTTAACCTCCAAACACACGCGTACTTTAACCTCCACTGTCCCTATCGCCAAGGATACGCATGCCATTATGTTGTTACATGGTATGAGGAGTGTGCAGGAAATTCCTATTAGTTTTAAAACTGTGCTAAGCAAACATCTCATTCCACAAAAAATGGCATTACTGTACAACAGGCTGCACATAATCAATAAAGGGAAATAAAAAGTGTATGTGGATATTTTTCACATCAATACATGCCATACTAACAAGATTTTTTTTTTTTTATCATCCTAGAATAGTATTTCAACACCTCTCTGTAACACAGCTGCCTCTTTACTTTGAACAGCCTTACAAAAGTCAAGTGTCTCTATCTCAAAACCAAGTGTGAAGTAACTTCAAGTGGTCAGCCTTATATCGTCTTGAACACTTGGGCTTTTATAAGCTCAGGCTCAAGTTTTTAACCACCAACTCTGATGAAACTCACTGTCAAGCTCTGATTCCAGCAAGCCTCTCTCTTAGGCCCAAATTTATAAAGGGGAAAAACCGACTGCAAAAAGCCACGTAATGTGAGTGTTCAGTACGGCCGCACTCATCGTCAAAATAACAACCTAAGACTAATTAGGTGATGCAGGCGATTCCGCATTCGAACAATTTAAATACTGCTCACCGCAAAATACATCACCAGGACAAGGGAATAAAATATGGAACGTGTGGTGGCTTCTTAATAAACAAATGTACCACTTCAGAGTTTGTAGTCTAGGTTGTTATACATTACGACACATCATCCAGTTACTGTGCGTCGCATATTAGTTCAACTTCTTATTTCGTATAGAATAATTCCAGGCATACAAACTTTTCAAACTTTAGAAACAATACGTTTTATTTACTTACATCCATGGCAGTCAAATGGGTGGAAAATCCTTCCATTGTACAGCAATATGTTTAACAACAATAACTCCATACAGCTTCATACGAACAGTCTTCAATTTAACTACGACTTATATCTTCTTAAATTCTTATACAGTTACAACTGTTCTATTTCTTATGTATGTCTGTATTTCTGACTCTGTATGATTTTAAAGCATATCTGTATGGTATATAATATAGCTACATTATTCAGATGTGCCTACAACCAGCTGTACTGTATTTGCTCTAGCTACAAACTAACTGTGTCATCTGTCCCTCTGCCCTTTTTTTTACCGTTTTCTTTCAAACTCTCAAACTTTTCTTTAGTGTGCCTCGGAATATTGTTCCATCTTTTCTTAATCTCCTCCACCGTTCTAATAATAATGCCTACACTCTACTTTAGAAGTAAAGGCTCTCGTTAGAACCTTGCTTTGCCACTGTTGGGAGACCTTTTTAGGTGCTTCTAAGAACCTTTTTTTTACATGGATTCTATATTCTCTATTTGCAGACTTTCTTTTTTGTCATGTAAGCTATGAAACATGCATTGAAAATTGGAGTTTGCAAAACAATACGGTATTATAAACCGCAATTTACAAACTGACTTGATCAGAAGGGTTAAAAAATTAGCTCTTTGCAAAATGTTATTAAATGTTTCTTTGTCCTTGAAAACGATGTCTCCTTCTTGCTGCAGACAAGTCTCCCACATCACCTTTGCCTTTTATATAGCCGACTGTCTGACTGTGGCAAATTAACGCCTGATTTTTAGAATTCTTAAAACAATCAAGCAAATACGAGACCCGCAATTACCTAATTTGCAAATTCCCCTCCCAATTTTAGCGGTTTCGTTCAGAAACGCCCCAGAATTACATATGCATATACAGAATTAAATATGAATCAAGGGCTAAAGCACACAGAGACATTGCCCCCATAAATCACGTATTAATTTCGTGTTTATGCCATTGCATGTGTTTTATAAATCCCATCCAAGAATTCAGAACCCTCAGCGCCCGTTTTACGGTCGTATAAACATGCGCAATCCTTTTATAAATCTGGGCCTGAGTCTCTTTCACACTGCAGAGCAATGTTTACTCTCCTGGGTATCAAATGACATCAGGGCATCACAGGGGTTCCTTTCAGAACAAGATTCAGTCACATGGGGCCTGATTTACTAAGCTTTTGGTCTTTGAATAAAACACTATTGTTTCAAAACTAGGAATACATGTCTTAGGATTTCAGTATAAGACCCCTACATGCAATTAAGCTGCTTCTTTCAAACTCTGTAACATAAACAGTTATTTTCTCATCTTAGAAATACACTGTAAGGGTGCAAACTGCACTGGAAATGGTAGTGGAAATAATTCACAAATCATAAGCTGACCCGAAGCTGATTCCCTTATGTAAAACTCTGGAGGTGGAACATTGGAGTTTGACAAGCTGAATTTGATTCACTGAGTTAACAAGCAATACAAACAGTAAGAAAGGATAGCATGAATAAAACTCCAGGGAATATTTTCAATGTGTCTTTCATTAACTGCCCTTTATTGGAAAGGAGAAGCCCCCCCCCCCCCAAAAAAAAAATACTGTGTTAAGTCAAATCCAATATGAACACAATTTAAACTAATTTGAATGTAATTATATCCTGTTTCTGAAGCAGTTGAAAGTTGAATGCTGTTGACAACAAAGCTAAGAGTGTTAAAAACTCAATCTCCAGTATGCGATTTGAATGTTTGTTTGAATAAACAAAATCTTGTCAGCAGCTGCTCTGGATCTGAGCTACTCTTGCATCACCAAGAACTGATCCTGAGCCTTTTAACAATTAAAAACAGTAAACCTGTACATCTTCGGAGAGCTCCCTGATCAACGGCGAGCAGGTCTCAGCCCTTGATCAGCGGCCCGCAGCAGCCTCTGGGGATCCGAACGTGCTTGGCCGCTACAGCAATTCCTGTTATTTAGCAGAGTGCCTGCATTGATTGTTTTGACTACATCTAACAAGGGCAGGGATAAGTAGCTACTGCCCAAGGAGCACGTAGCAACTGAGCCTTTTTTTTTCCCACTCTCCAATGCAGACTACTTTAAAGTAAGTTGTACAAGCTTCTGTATAAATCTGCCACAAATTGATTTTTTGAATAAATAAATTAAAAAGTACAGCCTTCAGTCATTACATCTGTAAACAAACAAAACATGAAAATGAATACTGTGATGAACTAGGATTATAAAGTTTTAAACTCTACCTCCGAGTATATGTAAGGTTGTTATGAAGCATGGGGATTTAACTGATCCATAAGAGTGTGGTTCTGCTACACTCTGAACACTCTTCTTATGTCACTGTCACAAAGACGGCCGGAGTGGGTGGCGTCAGACCAGAAACAGGAACACAAACGACAGAGAGATGGGGTTTTGGTGAGGCTGAACGCGTGATCGCGTTCAGCATTTAATAAACAGAACAGAAAATAAAAGGTTGGAACAGACAAAAACACTGGACACGGCACTACACGCCAAAATAAATAGACATACAAAATGACTAAACGCTAAACAGACGGTGCAGGACAGACAGACGAACAAACACGGTGAGTGAAAACACGTTAACTATTACTTTTACTATTACTATTATTATTTTACTTCACCTCCGTCTCCAATCCCGTTCTCCACTCACCGAACACCAACCCCGACTGAATGAAATGTGCGTCTATTTATACTGTTGTGCTGGGATTCAATTACTAATTAATTATTCACTTGAATCCCAGCACGTGAATTAATTCTGTGCAACCCCGTGCTCACATATTACATTTAACCAGCACGTGAAGTGATTTGTGCTCTCCTCGTGCCTAAATACAAATCTACACTTTAAATACACGTGAAACACAGACCCGTTTATATCCCGTGTACCAATCTATACACCAACATTTACACATGCAACATACAACACATAACACAAATGCACACAGGGGCGGGGCGCTTTGCCACAGTCACCAATACTATACACTTACAAGTCTGAACTGAGCCGGCTTAGGGTTGGCTGGCTATTACAATTCTTATCAGTTCCTGTTTAGCTCTGAGTCAGTTTTGGTCCTAAATACACGCGCATTATCTAAGTTCATGTTATTAACCCTTTATGGAACCATCAAGGATCCTCAAAACACATAAAATAACTGGATTTCATCTTTCACATTAAGACACAGTAGTGTTTTTTGTTTTTTTAAATAAGCATGTGGGGTATCTGTGTGAGCAGTGAAAATGTGTTTCTTTTGCATGTAATACTTGGTTTAAACCCAGTAAAATCCTTTCAAGTTGTCAACAAGGCCCACGACTAGATGGTATTGCACAAAATCAATATTTTAAGCATCAATTTTTACTTAAATACCATGTTTGACCAGAACCTCTCTAGTCTATTCAAAGGAATAGAAACAGGAAAAGTATTCTGTTTAGCCGTGTGGACCACTAGATTTCACACCCTATGTGATACTGTACCATCATAATGGTAATCCTGAGGCAAAGCTTAATCATTATAGAAGCTAAGCTGTATTACTGACAAGCAGCTTTCAAGTTACCTGAAGCCATGATGGCCTGTTGTCAGTTTTCACCTGCCTCTTCAGCTTTGCCCCTTACTATAATGGAGCTGCAGGCTGATGACATCATAATCACACAACGCCAGCATTTTTATGGAAGCATATTTTTGGAAAAACCTTAGTGGCAGTATTTGGTTTAAAAATCTGGTGCATTTCATTCAGTTCTCTGCTGTCTCTGACCGTGCACTTGTGCTTCACTTATAATCTGTCACAGTTCAACAGCTATGGCCACAAGTTTTGCATCACCCTGTAGAATTAACAAATTGTGCTTCATAAAGTCGAATGAAACCTGCTGAATAATGTTTCATTAACATATTGAATTACATACCGCTTTGTAGTTTTCCGCATACCTAACTAAAAACTGACAAAAATGTGACATTTTGGAATCTAACAAAAATACTGTACTAAAGTTTATGGCTAGTTTATGGCTAAACTTTTGGCCATAGCTGTACACTAGTGATAGTGTTGTCAACCAACTGCATCCCAAATCACACGATTCCTAATACATTTTGACTTTCACTAGTTTAACAGAATGTTGGTTAAAGTAGTCGACGGCAAATATGTTGGTTTGTGGTTACTGCACAGCTTGTATCCTCAGTGAAAGGAAAATGCAGTCGTGATGCGACATAACAAGACTACATTTCCCATAATGCTGTTAGGTAGCATGGCCGAGCATGATTTTTCCCAGGTATTTAATTGGCACAGGTATTTGAGTGGGGCTGGTGCAGTTATCAGGGTCGGTGTTAAGGCTGAGACCTGAACAAAGACCTGGAAACCACGATTGTGAAAAGGTACTGTAATACTTGAAGAGTATGTGTTTGGTTACCAGTAAACGGCATAGCTGTCCGGTGTTAGTTTGGAACTGATGAAAAGTTTAGTTTACACTCCAAATTGGAGTTAGGTTTTTGTTTGTTTATTTTATTGTCTGTCTTGTACACAATAAACACACAGGTACCACCCTGTTTAAATATATTTAATTTGTGAGTGAATTATTTCCTGCACTAGAAGACAGGGTTACTGTCCCAAAACAACATGCAATTTTGTCACACTAATCACAGATTTCTGATTTAAGCTTAAAATTCACGATTTGGTAAGTTCCTACAAATAACAATGCTACATTTATATTCTAGAACAGTATTTGATATGACTTTGCAAAATGGTCACTGGTTACAGATTTGTTTTTCGATACAATGTATTTATTCTTTTTTCTGTGTTTAATTTTACAACCAAAAGTACTCTTTATACAGTATGTCATGGCTTAGACCAGTGGTACTCAACTCTGGCCCTCGAGATCAATTCGTGTCCTGGTCTTTATTCCAACCAGGTCCTAAATTAGTTAACTGCCTCTTAACAGCTTCAATTAACTAGGCAGGAGTGTGGAGTAGTGGTTAGGGCTCTGGACTCTTGACTGGAGGGTCGTGGGTTCAGTCCCAGGTTGGGGGACACTGCTGCTGTACCCTTGAACAAGGTACTTTACCTAGATTGCTCCAGTAAAAACCCAACTGTATGAATGGGTAATTGAATCTAAAAAATAATATGTAAAAAAATAATGTAATTGTATTAAAAATAATGTGATATCTTGTAATAATTGTAAGTCGCCCTGTGCGTTACCATTCGGAACCCCAGTAACAAGTAGCTAGGGCTAAACAATTTAGGGAGAAACTCACCTCTATGCCTGTTGTAAGGGTCGACTGAGAAGCTGCCCTTAACACTCCAGGGTTTTGAGGATCCACGACATTAAATCTGAAGAACCTAGTAAAGGTATGGGAGTAGCCCACACTGCTGCATTGCAAATATCCTTGACAGATGCACCCTGGAATAAAGCCCACAAAGCTGCCATGCATCCTCTGGTCCTCCATAACAGGAGGCAGGGACCCGCTGGTGATACATGCCTTGGCACACCAGTGGCCGAGGCAACTGTTATATGCCTTCTCACCGCTCGCCATGCTCCCGTTGTGTCTGGAGAAAAACTGGCAGGAGTGGGACATGGTGCTGTTAGTAGCCCCATATTGGCCCAGGAGGCTCGGGTTTTCTGCCTTGATGCAGCTCCTGAGCGGAGGGCCGTGGAGACTGCCCAAGCGCAGCGACCTACTCAATCAGATGCGGGGGACCTCAAAAAGGCACGGGGAGCTACAGAGGTCAAATGGCAAGACCGAAAAGGCAAATCACAGGTACTTCCTGTGCGCTGGTTTTATGGGGATGTGGAAATAGGCGTCTTTGAGGTCCACCCTGGTGAACCAGTCACCTGGCCTGATTGACTGCAACAGCTGTTGCATTGTCAACATTTTGCACCTCCTTCGCCTCAGATACAGGTTGACCTGTCTGAGGTCGAGGATCGGTCTGAGACCACCATCTCACTTGGGCACTAGGAAGTACCTGGAGTAGAACCCTTCCTCCAACTGGATGGAGTCTATCATGCGAATAGCCCATTTTTGCAGCAGAGCTGCTACCTCCTGAGACACCACCGTGGCGTCCTGTGGGTCCGTGACTGACTCCGAAAGGGAGGAGGATGGTGCTTGAACTGCAGTAAGTAGCCATTCTGAACGGTAGTAAGCACACAGATGTCTGTGGTGCACTGACGCCAATACTCCAGATGGCTCCCTAAAAAGGGTCCCTGGGCCTGTGGCAGCAAACTCCTAGGGCTGCTGCACGGCTTGTGGCTTCTGTCTCTGTGGCGAGCGGTGGAACCTATTGTAGCATCCGCGGTGGGCAGCCGCTGGCTTCATGCGGGGCACAAGGCCACAGCGGGACGTAACAAACAACAACTAATATCATTGTGTAACAGCACGGGGAGGGAGTGCATTCATACCAGAGCTGTGTGTACACGGATCCCCGCAGGCATTAGTACTTACTGTGGTGTATTTACCCAGCTGGCAGAGGGAAGGGAATGTTTCCTGATGAGCTTTACGAATCTTCTCAATGAGGCTCTCTAACTCGGCTGTCAGTTCATAGCTTTCCATGCACTCTTGCTTCGCCGTCTCTTTCTTCTTTTTATTCCTGTCGTTTCGAACAGCTGAAACAAGACACAGTTACTGTACATGTGAGACAAGTGCAACCCCAACACCACCCACTGCAATAATAATATCCCAAGCAGGTGACAAATGTGTCTTCTTTTTAAACAGCCTTGGCAATGTACAGGGAACACATTTCCTGCTGATTTCCATTTGACTGATTCCAAAAGGTACCGTTAAGAATTACTGCAGTACAATAACAAGTTGTTAAAATTCCCTGACTAGCTGTGATCCCCCCTGCCAGCTTAATGTCATTTCAGGCCCTTAATGTCAGTATAAAATGAAAATTTCTCAATCATACGGGTAATATGTAGTGGCATTATTTTACAATTATTTAAATCTTAATCTTATAACGAGGCTTGTGACTACAATTTCTCGTTGGCAAGGCAAGCCACTGACCTGCTCCCCAAATGATGCTTTTCAGTGCATGACAGTGGGTTACTTTGTATATGGAACAAAGACTGTAGCCAATTGCCCTCATAATAAAGTGTGTCATTTGGTTTCCCAGGACATCAGATTTGATGCAAGAGAAAGAGCAGGTCATTAAAGGTATATATGAAACAGCATTCACTAATCGAGCAATTCACTTAAGCACCAGTTTTGTTTTTCAGCAGTATAGTTTTCAATATATATATATATACAGTAGATCATAAAACAGATACATTAAAAGTTCTTCTGTGCATTGTGGTCCCTGAGCAAGTCACTTAACCTCCTTGTGCTCCATCTTTCGGGTGAGATGTAATTGTAAGTGACTCTGCAGCTGATGCATAGTTCACACACCCGAGTCTCTGTAAGTCGCCTTGGATAAAGGTGTCTGCTAAATAAACAAATGATAATAATGATATGAATCGAACAAATTTCATATTTTCATATACACGGGAATTAAAGCATTCTAAATGTCGCTGTGGCTATTAATGTTTTGCTGCTATAGGAAATCCCTACTGTTCTATAAACTATTTCCTGACCCCTCTGGATTGAAGGATATGGTGTTGACACCTGACCCTTTCAGAAAATTAATAATAAATGCAGAACTTTATCTGTATATTGTATACACATAGTGAAATACATAAAATATATTAAGTGAAAAACTGCATAGTCAGAATACAAAAAATTATTATATATATATATATATATATATATATATATATATATATATATATATATATTACAATGTATTCACCATTCAAATTCATAGCAAGACATTCTGTACAGTGTCAATAATAGATAATAGCTGAGTCAATACACTAGATGCAAATTGCACAGCTCATTATAAAACCTACATAGGTCAAAGGTATACTGAGTCAACTCATATCTAAACTCAAAATGCATGTGTGCTGTTCCCTCCTGCCTAGAACATACTGATCGCACATATTTCTGGCATAGATCAACACCCAGTATGGACCTCAACTGACAGCCCTCAGCAAAAGCTTCTTAAGACCACTACTATGGCTTCACTTGTTGGTACTGAACCTTTTTCTTATTCGTCTGATTCATTATGCCATCAATTTAGTATACTTTTCCAATATTCTTCAATACAACCGTGAACATGTACACTTATTTCCACTCTTCCATTTTATTTCACCACCACACTGTTTATTTAGTTATAATGTTCTCCTGTTTGCCTGACTTAGCCATTCTGAAAGAAATAGGAGATTGCGCTTTGCACTTAGCATGTGTAAACCCCCAAACCAAATGCCGAAATGTTTCTATATTATGGGACCTACTCTTAAAATAATGTCAATAGCCAGAAATCTTGCAAGTTCGTTAGCCTTTTTAACCAGCCTGGGATGTCATCACTAGAAGCTGGAAGTAATACCCCTACGAAAAAAATAAAACTGCTTTCCCCAGTGAAAGAATTCAAAACCTGAAATGCATTAAAAAAAAGGCTAAGTAATGAAATGTTTTTCCTCTTTTCTCCCTTTTTCCACAGCTCTGTCTTATTTATGCATCTTGCTTAACTTTAAACTTACATCTCATAAAGGGGACTAATACTGTGTGCAGCATTATTTATAAAACAAATGTAAATGATAGCTTGTGACAATTCTTTTTTAAACTACTTGTCAATCTTTACTTTTCCAAATCACCATAAAATATAACCTTCGCCTGGCACTAAACAAGTGACAAACACTGCATTATGAAGACACCATTTACCTATGACTTAGGCTGGAGTGACAGCTTCTAAACAGCCAACTTCAGCAGCTCTGAACTCTCTGCAATACAAACACATTGTTATTATAGTGTTGTCTTATGAACTGCTGCCAACAGCTACAGTACCAAAACACGAGGATGATTCACACAGGAATCAGTTTACTGCACCTCAGCTCTATCTGTCCTTTAGAACAAATGAGACAAAACAGATAACTTTGCTGTAGTCAAATATATTAAATTAACATCTCAAAATGGAGGAACTGACTTCGCATAGGCTTCAAATGCAATTAGTGTCCATTCCAGACACCAAGGATTAGATGCACTGTTAAAAATAACAGTCAAACCATCTGGAAACTTCAGGGACTCACAGAAAACAGAATAGCAGCCAGTTTTATATATATGTTACACTCAGCGTCAGGATTCGGTCAATCACCGCCAAAAATAACCATTTCACAATTTGAAATGGAAAATACCAAACAAGCAAAGAACCAACTATTGCCCCCATGACACTGCTTATGGTCCATAGTTTTTTTTACAAACTCCCTCACATTACATCATCACGCTGATCGTCCTTCCTCTCTTCACAGAACACAGAAAAATGGCAGACAACAGAACATTATTTTCAAAATATACTACAAAACAAAGATGTTGCAAAGACAAAATCGTCATAAAAACTTCGCTTTCAGTGTTTTCTGACTTCCTAAAATTCAAACAACTCCAACTCGACGATGTAAGTAAATACGATGTTCACAAACTCAACTGACTCCTCAGAGAATTCTCTGCCGCAGTCAGAAAGTCTGATTCATAAAACAAATATGGACTGCAGACCTCGGCTCATAGTGGGAAACTAAAGGCCCCTTAAGCATTATAGTCCCCTGTTGGTAACTATAGTTCTTCCCACGGGGGCCATATTTTCCCAATATACACCTCCTCTCCAGTCCATATTCCATATTTACTAATATATATATATATATATATATATATATATATATATATATATATATATATATATATATATATATATATATATATATATATATATTAGATGTGGACTGGAGAGGGCTATAGTAGAAAATTATTGACCTGAAGGAAGACTATTGTTACCGACTGGGGGCTATAATGCCCGAAGCCACAGGCTGAGGTCATTGCACCCTGGAGGTAACAATAGTCTTCCATCGTGGCATTTCATTTTCCACTATGGCTGAGTCTGCAGTAAATATTTAATATTTGAATCAGTCAAGAAAATAAGTGAGGTTGGATAGTAAATACAACTTTATATATTTTGTTTAAATATAGCTGATACAGCATAAGTACATAAATAAATAACATAAATAAACTAGATGGTAACTTTACAAGTAAAGTTGTGGGGCTTGCTTTATTGGGAAAGTGGTCAAAGTAGCTGATTTGTGTCAAAAGTCACATTGTTTACTAATTGTCTCATGCTTAGAATGTGCTAGAATTTGAAATTTCTCAAAGTTCTATGACAGTTAATTCAACAGTGGGAAGTAGCCTCCTGAAAGAAGTTGATGAGGTTACTAAAACAGCTGTACCTCTTGATTGGTAGACGCCATTTCTCTTTTGATTTCATATTTGAAAAGCTGAGAAGTAGAGGAAGATTTCATTTCCTCTAAGTATTTGTCTAACTTGTTGGGAAAGTGGTCAAAACGGCAGTTATTTCTAAAAGTTCACAGAAAACGTAGTTGGTGCGGTTACTAAAACAGGTGTACTCTTGATTGGTAAGTTATTTCTGTTTTGAATAGCAGAGAAGTAGAGGAAGATGTCATACCCTCTAACTTTTTGTCTAGCTTGTTGGGAAAGTGGTCAAAATTTCAGTTGATTTGTGTCAAAAGTTACATCGTTTACAGTAAATAGAATGTTGGAAGTCTGGGAGTTTTTAAACAATGGGGAGCTTAAGAATGTTGAAAAAAGTCCCATTAAAGTGAATGAAGATGGACAAAAAGCATAATTGTTTAAAAAGTATAAAAGATATAAAAAAGTTGTATACAAGCACACTATTCCAGACAGGTCTACACGTTTTAAAGTTTGAACGGCATTTCTAGCTTAAACGGTGTAAGAGGAGTAGCGTGCTAAAGAACAAGAAGAAGAAGAAGAAGTATGTCGAGCAAGCCCCAATAATAACAGAAAATGTTTTTGAAGTTCATACTGTACCGTTAGCAAAGTTTTTCTCTGTCTCCATCTGGTTTGCCGACTGCTGCATAATCCAATTTATATCCCGTCCGTCATATTTGTTTTCGTCGAGTTCAATTTGTTTGAATTTCAGACAGACAGAAAACACTGACAGTGACATTTTAATCACCATTTTAATCACAGAATTGGTGTTCAGCCATTTTCTCTTGTGATGAGTGCAGGGGAGAAAGGTGTTCCTTTGAAAAGGGGCAGGACTGACAGTGTTGTGAACCAATCACATGACAGACGGAGACTATTGAGCGGTGATGTAAAGATGTTAGGGCAATAGTTCAATCTATTTTTCCTCCTATGATGAAGTTTTAACCTTTTGGCACCGAGCCATTCTAATTTCGGTGCTTAAGCACAGATGACGCACTCTGTCTTCAGAGATATCTCACTACAAAAATAAGCCGTGGGGTAAACAAATCAGTTTTTCTGAACCTTGTCATTGAATAAGGCTAGGTACTTGGGAAGAAAAAAACTGTATCCCTCCATGCAAATTTTGATGATACACGTCAACAAAGTGAAGCACAGGAAACGCGTCTACCAGCGCATATTTTTAAGTTTTTATTGAGTCACACAACTCAGAATGTTCCGGAACTGCCTGATCTACAGCTCTTTTTGAAGGTAATTATCTCTGAAATTGTAATTCAATACACATTTAGACTCAATATCTAAAATAAGAACTTGAATAGTATTTCAATTTCTTTTTTCTTTTTCTTCAGACGCTTGAAAAGGACGAGAAGAGGCTTGTGCTGTTTACGGTACGCGCACATTTTTATTCATTTGTTTTTTATTTATTTGTTTGTTTGGTAAAAGTGTTTGCCACATTCATTGCATTTTTACGTTTACTGCTTTATCACCATATCGTTCGTTTTTCTATAGACTTTATTTTTTATTTTATTTTTTCTGCTGCTGTTGACTTCTATAAGTTTTGTATATAAATACTATTTTTTCCATGATACCAAATTATTGAAAATCCGGTAATATACATTACATATATTTATGTCAAAAATGTAATTAGTACCCTCATTTCATTTTTAATTTATTTTTTGCTTCTTTTGACTTGCTATATGTGGTTGAATTCTATAACTCTTGTATATAAATATTATTTTCTCCATGATACCAAATGATTTAAATTCTGGTAATATACAGTACATACAGTATATGTATATGTCCAAAATTAAATAAGTGTCCTCATTTCATTTTTTTTTTTTTTTTGAGGTAAATAGTTTTTGTAATTTTGTAATCCTGTTTTTAGCTTTTGTTATGACATTGTAATTTGCATTTTTGTATTTTTCCTGTAAAGTGCTTTGGCATGGCATTGCCATGAAAGAGTGATATATAAAAATAAATGGGTTGATTGATTGATTGTTGAATTGTTTTGTGTGTGGGTGTGGAGTTTGCAGGTTTGAAAGATGGCTGGAAGAAGCTACAAGAAACTGATGGAGTCTGAAGACCACCAGAAAGCCCCTTGATCTCGAGGATATCAACACCCTTTTCCTTGAGGATCACGAGGGGATGGATCCACTGGAGGAGGACCAGCTGGATGAGGAGCTGATGATGGAAGAGGGTAGAGATGAAGAGGAAGAAGCTGTTCCAGTAGAGCCCCAGCCCAGCACCTCCACTGTCAAGTAAGTGCATTGTTTACAGTATTCATTGTTTTGATGTTTTTTTGCATATTCAAAATAGCTTTTTATGTATTCCTAATTGATTTTTATGTATTCCTAATTGTTTGTCTTTCTTTTATAGTCTGGCCACCACAGATACAGACCATGCACACTCCTTGCCCACCAAACGTCGCTGTACACATCGTCACAACGCACTGGATCGCTGGTCACCAGACAGGTCTGCACCCACTCATTATACACCCGCTCGCTACACAGTCGCTCGCTACACACTTGCCCACACTACTGCCTCCACACCTGATGCTTCTATGGAACCTGCTCCAGTCCACGTTGTCGATGAAGAGAGTGACGCAGCGCCAGGCTACCTTTCAGACCCAGTCGTCCTGTAGGAGTTGACATCCCCATGGTTACCCGCGCTCTTCGATCCACCACTGCTAAGTTTACCCGCAAAATAGATTTTTTCCTCCTCTTTTTCACGCAGGTTATCATTGTTGATATTTGCAAATTTACAAATGCCCAGGGATGGAATTTAGTTGTAGAAAAACCTAGCAACTGTAATAGTCAAGGCGGTTGGAACGACGTTACCCCAGAGGAGTTCATGCAATTTATTGGCCTCATAATTTACATGGCCATTGTACAGTTACCTGACATTCATCGGTATGAACACAGCTTGATGACACGCGATCGATTCAAGGCAATAATGGCTGCGCTACATAGCGTCGATCCTGCCACTGAAGATAACACTGATCAGTTATGCAAACTGTGCTACCTCCTCGATCACCTAAAAGCCTTAAACCTTATCAGCCAAACCAAAATGTAACTGTTGATGAGCGTATGATTAGGTCTAAGTCACAATCATGTTTTAGACAGTTTATGAAAGATAAACCAACTAGGTGGGGGTTCAAATTGTGGGTTCTAGCAGCGTCAGACAATGGTTACACAATACATTTTGACATTTACACCGGCAGTCGCGGCGGTAGGGTAATTGGCTTAGCGAATAAGGTCGTCTTAGAATTCTGCAGGATTCTTTGCGGCATCTAGTGGCCATATGCCGCTGTAGTTGTTGTTTTAAAACATGAAATCCAAGCAAAGGAACTTGTTTTCATACTTTAGGCTCCGTTAAAGTAAGTATGTTTTTAATTTATTCATTTGTTGATTTATAAGTTTCATTTAAAGCATGCTTAATACAGATGTTTGTGAATTATTTCTCTTTTTCACATCAGTTTAGCTTATTTGTAGTGTGTTAATCTACATCATTAGTATGAGCACTCTTACTTAATTTGCACCACAAATATGTTTTATTGAACCCAAAACAAAATAGGTCAACATAAGTGTGTGAGTGATGTTTTTCTCATTCTGATTTAATTTGCACCTTACGCATTTTGTAGTGCATGCTTTTTCTTAGTAAATCTACTTCATTAAAATAAAAATAAAATGTTTACGGTTTTCAGTCTGTTTTCTGGGGTACACCGCTTACAATACTTTATTTATTGGTTTATTTATTTTTAAATAAAGCCTATATTTTTGGTAAGAAACTATATCTACGCAATAACTGTAGATAAAGCATTCCGTATTGGAAGCCACACAGTTATTATTAACTGATCACAGAGTTATCACTGACATAAATCCAACAGGATGTTGTTATGTTGTTTTGTTTCTGATTTAGTTCCTGAGAAGAATAGTCGCCGCAGTTATTATTACTGAGGTGTACTTGCCGCTCGCTGTGTTTTTTGTTTTCTGTAAAACATTGATATCCTGTCAGTAAAGAAAAGGCTTAATGCAAAGTTTGTTTTAACATTGTCCTTATTACACCAGCCAGAGACCCACACTTACAACTGCATTGTCTTATTTTCTACATTTTCTTTAAATTCTCAAATTAATAAATGTATACCCGGGTAGTAAGAGACGCAGGTCGGGTTGGGTGATTTAAAACCTGCTCACTGGTAAATCCATCTCAGTTACATATGTGAGCAGGAGGATGATGGGAAATGTAGTTCTGAGAGGTCCATCCAGGTACATGGGACACCATCTTGAGGCAGGGAATGCAATTTAAAACTTTAAAAAAGTGGTCAAAATGTAAAAAAAAATAAAATAAATTAAAACAATACACACACCTTACGTAAACAGTTGTAACAACACATGGGAACATGAAACACAATAAAATAAAAAGGTCCTTATGTACCCTTTAATTCACATACAATTTAACAACACAAATCTTCTTTTACAAACCTCACAAAGATTCTACATACTACATTAAAGAATCATCATCCTTCTTTAACAGCAAACCAGCTGCTATTATGTGGGCAGGGGGAATGGTGGACCTATACATACAGTAGCTATTCAAAATGATAAATTAATATACAGGTTTCTTTTAAATAATGCATACAAATGTTGAGGGCAAAAGTCCCTTGTAGTGAGTGGTTCTCACACATGCATCACACTTTTTAAATATAATTGTTTAAATTGCTTCCTCTGTTTCTTTTTAAATTTTACAATGATTAAAAAAATCCTGCTTCTTTATAATAACTGCTGCAGGGTGAGAAAATAGGTCAGAGTGTTTCTCTTACGCTGAAGAAAACGTCTCCCAGGCTCCATTAGTCTGTCACATGACAAGCAAAGCCTGTAATCTGATGTAAGTGTGTTGAACTTCACTATTCACCAAGGGAAAGACAGGGTTCTATTTAGCTTCAACTGAAAAATATGAATTCAGCCTTACCTCTAAAAGCAGGATTAGCTACAGTTTTTAGTAGCTCACCTATTTTTATTTTCACCAGTCTGGAAGACATTTAAGACATTAGAGCACCATGACCAAGTGCAGGCTGGTGTTCACCCACCTCAGGCACTGCCTGCAGGGCTGCTGGGTGCAAGTCTCTTCATGAAGCTAGTTGCAGAACCGTACACTTTATAAATGAGTAATGAACTTTTCATTAAATCTTAAACGAAATATGAAATAGAGTTCATAAATATTCAATCCACTACCTAACATTGCAGAAGATACAGAAATAAGTAATGATAAAAAAATGAAATTAAAACAACATACAAAATAAGAGTTTCTGTTTAGTTTACAAGAAAATTAAAGTGTCACGCATAGCTATTTGGACAAGCCACATAATAATTTCACTACAGGCGATTGTCGTTTGGCAACTACCAGAAGGTTCAAATAAATAAGGAATAAACGACATTTAGAACCTAATGCACATGACACCCGTAACAAAATATTTCTGTCAATCTGATTCAGCAGTCATTATCTTAAAACACTTAATGTAATTTCAGCAACCTTGTAAATACTTGGGGGTCTACTCATAAAGGGTTACCGGTTGTTGTAAGAGGAAAACAGGAGTACACGATCAGATTTCGACCATAGCTTCTTATCTAATGACCATTGCCATTCATACGGGACAACTGACATGTGTTGTTAAGCCCCAAGGGCATTCGTTCCTGAAGGAATATTTGAAACGCACTGAGATAAAGGTTAACGAATATCTCATTAACATAAAGTTTTCATCGGTTCTGAATGTCAACCTGCTAATCATAAACTTGAAAAACAACAAAATGCTGACGACAACTAGGTGATATTGAATGCTTGGAGCGGTCAAGTCTAAACTAACGACAGCCTCATTTATAAATGTAAAGTGCCAAAACAAATAATCTGAACATTTAAAAAAGGTTCGCCCCCCAGATTTGTTTTAAATAAACTTCAGTACAGTCCAAAGGGGCTCCCAAGTGGCGCATCCAGTAAAAGCACTCGCGCAGAGTGCAGGATGCGCCCTATAGTCTGGACGTCGTCGGTTTGAGTCCAGGCTATTCCTTTGCCGACCGAGGACAGGAGCAATTTATATTTCAAATCTCTTTTTAGAATGGAAAAAAAATTTGTAAATAGGTTTTTTTTTTTTATACCAATTTGAATAAAAAATATAACATGCATGACACAGGTTTACAACAAACTTCTAAGTGAGAGGCTATGCTAATATTGTGAGAGTCAATCATAAAAAGAACTGTGCTATAAATGAAACGTGCACTGAATTAAAAAGGGTGTTTACAGCATTTGATGACAGACGACTTTACTGAAATGTTCTTATTTTACTTGCCTAATCGTGGCCATATGGGTTATGCTATGCAATCATGAGTATCAGTAGCATCACAAATATGATTACTAACTCCAAATCAATTTTCAAAGAAAGGTTATAGGTAATAGTTGTAATTCTAGTAAGAAATACTTTCCGACGTGCTATAATCTCAAGGACTGTAAACTAAAGTTTTACTGACTAAGCTAAACGGAGAGGTCTGCTCCATGCCAACATTTCAGTTGTTTTAACAGAGACCACTGGAGGGTATATGCATTTATAAAATAGGTATTTTAAATACTCTATCTTAAATTGGTCAAAACAAATCATGGGGGGGGGGGGTGAATATTACAGCATATTCCCATGGTTTAAAAATGTTTTTCAAAAAAGGGCGAATCACTTGTAGATATCCATATGCCACTAGAATTTTGAAAAAAAAAAAAAAAAGATAGCCATATTTAAATTTATATTAATAAACATAACTAACCACATTTAACATCTAATTTAAAAAATAAACGGTAGCCATATTTAAATTCGCAATAAAGATGACTGACGAGGTATATCAATTTTGATGTTTTGGGAAACCAAACTCAATGAGATTTTGGATGCGTCTGAATCAGACACCAACACTTATTCAAGTGGTGAAAAAAAAGTAATACTTCTAGGCATCGAACTTACTGAAGCACCGTTTCTGACAAGAGAAAAAGAAAGGAAAGAAAAATTACACAGAAGTCCGCTGCCTGGGCATCGGGTGTCCCTTTTGCCACTGTCCGAGTATTTCAAAATGCAAACAACATCTTTGTTGCCACTGGAAACGGTACCGCAAATCTGGCATGGATACCTCCTGTCACTACTCCCAGATCACAAAGGACGATTTAAAAAATAAAAATAAATAAATAAATAAACAAATCTTCCCCAATACTGTCACCTGACACTGACGCGGGTCTTGTGACAAAGGTTTGTTTTGATGTGCAACTAAAGGTCTGCGTGATGTTGCTCGAAATCGCTTGCTGCAGCGCCACCTACTGTTCAGAATAAACATCTAAAAAAAGGGCCTGTAAAGGTGCAATTTCAATGGCAGTGTTCAATTTAACATCTATAAATCGTGCACTTGTTTAATCAGTTCAATGTTTATTAAAATAATAATAATAATAATAATAATTTTTTAATTAATACATTTTTTGTTTTATTTTTTTTGTTTTAAGGGACTATTTTTTAGGTCAGAGGCAGAAGGATATTTAATAAAAAATACTTTTTTGTTAATTAAAACATGTTTTACATTTTTTAAATTTTATTTTTAATTTAGTTAGTTGACCCATTTTATAAGCACAATAAGACATTTCAGGCTTCACCTCGTCACTTATAACGCACCCAGGGCATGTGGATATTAGAGTATATCCCACACCCTGTCATGCCTTATTGCTTACCTATATCGACTTTATGCATTATGTGACACAAAACTTGCAACAGGATTTACAGGTAGGGTTGCCAACTGTCCGGTTTTTGACCAGACATCCGGTTTTAAGGGAATTTGTACAGTGTACGGTCAGAACCACTGACCGGACAGCAGAAGTCTGGTTCTTGCGAATCTTGCTTACTCACTGTTCATTGCCGTCAGGGCATTTCCATTCTCACGGAGCCAGTCCTCTGTGCAAATGTATTTTTTTTTGTTTGTTTTTTTATTATTATCAGTCCGTTAAGCTTGAGAACTATCCTGAAATGTATTGTGCATTATTTTGCCATTCACTGCTTAATTGGATCCAATTACTGAGCATCTATTATTTTTTTTAAAAATTACACAAAGCACCGCACTCCCCCACAATTGCTTAGCTTGCATTCTTAGGTTTTGTAATCAGCAGGAGCTTGTTAAGTGCTTGTTAAGTGCTTGTTCGTTTCGTGGACAATGGCATTGAGCAAATGCTCTATGACTAAAAAACGAAAGTATGAGGCTTTAAACCTGACTGGAGGGAAGAGTTTGCTTTCAATGAAAACAGTGGTAAACCTGTCTGATCTGCAACAAATCGCTTACACACTGTAGCCTGTAGCCTACTACGAGGCGAGCAACCTCAAACGTCATTACAAAACAAATCACAACACATTTTCATATGATTGAATATCCTCCTGTATCAGACTTAAGGCAGATACTGCATTCAGTGTTCAGTAAAGAAGCTGATTTAACAACTCAAGCGAGTTTTGTATGGCAAGCATGGAATGTGGCAAATGTCCTTATTCAGATGAATGAATCTTTTTATACAATTGGAGTGTTGGCGCTAGACTAAAAAATGCATGTTTAAATGTTATATTGCAGGTCTAAAATTATTATATTTATATCTTACTTATATCTCATCATGAGCAGGTACTGTAATCCCTTTCAAAATAAATACAGTGCATTTGTCACCCACAAAGCTCAACAGTTAAATACACACAGCAGTCATAAAAAAAAAGCTTTTCAAAACAAATCCTTACAATTTTTTTTTTTTTTTTTTTTTGTTGAAATCAAGGCATTTATTGTATTTTGCTTTACAATAACTGAATATATTTTATTCAAAGTGTGTAATACATACAGTATAAACAGAAATAATGGAAAAACACCACAGTGCTACATTTAAAGTTTAATACACTGTAGATCTACAGTACAATACAAATTACAAAAACTGTGTAGGCAATGTTCTATCCCTTGTTCTTGTGTATTTTGCTGCAATCAAGAGAAAGCGTAACCACTGTACTTCACAACAATGCTAGTATTTAAAATGTCTTGCTTGCAAACATGTCATGTTTTACAGTACGTGTCTTGCGGCTCTCGACCATATGGAAATTTTGGTATGCGGCTCGTAGGGTCAGGAAGTTTGGCCACCCCTGTACTATGATGAAAACAACTGCACGTCTTCTGGAGTTGATATGCAAAAGATAATTCTCCCAAACATGTTCGAACCCTTGGAGCAGCCAAATTAACAGAATCCTGAGAGCATAAACTACAACCAATGCTCGTCCTTTCTACCACTCAAATAAAAAGGTGACAAGCCTTTACAAACCTTAAATACAAAACAGTACCAATGAAAAAGCCTCTGATTTGTAAGTGGGAGCCAGCTTAGTTTTATATACATATGACAATGATGTGCCAAGTCCCATAACTCTTTGCCTAAACAAAGCTGTAAAATGATAGCTAAATGATGGTTGAATTTACAGGCAAATAAAAACAAATTGCAAATACAACTAAGATCAGCATCACTTAGTATTAAGAATCAGGCAGAACACTAAGATCCATTAAATCCATGGATATGTGCAAAAGCAATGTTACTGCATTAGCAATAGTAGAAGGATATGATACTGAAAATAATATAATTAAACAGATTAAGGTATATCATTGTCAGTTATAGTGCTTTATAACTAATACTAGTAAATTATAATTTACTACTTAATCTAGAGTGGCTTTATGGTCACCTTAATTAAGCAGCCATCAGCTCTTACCAGTCATTAAACCCATTCTTTCTAATTTTGGTATTATGATATACCATAGGTATCAATATACCGCGGAACACTATTATGAACAGCTCCACAAACAGGAATTTTTTTAATTTTTTAAAAGGGTCAAAGATAAAAATTGCTATAATTGCTTTTTTATTTTCAAGCTGCTCTAAAGGGGCTACACACTATTGGACTATATTTAATTAGACATTTCAAAATGGAATAACCCTAAACTTCACAGTGTTGGTGATTTATGCATCTTTTGAAAAAAAGAAATGCCAGCTCAAGTTCTTTCTTCAAACAGCCAATGTTGAAAGAGTTTGCAAAGGTTAGTTTATTATGAGTATTTCCACTCCTAACAAATGTCAAAATGGCAGAAGCCGTTAAACTGGAAGCCTGAGGGACTGATGCCAACAATGACTCAACCCAGACACGAGTTACAAAGAGGTCCAATGGGACTGGTGAGAGGCAGTCCACCTGTAATAGGGAGCTACATTCTGTTCTGGAAACCAAATAGTACAGGGTGAGTGATCAGGGCTAGCAGTTCTTGCATATATATGCCCTGCTGGAGAGGAGATTGGTTGCACCGGCATTCTGAATACATAGAAATGTTTCTGACACACCACAGGACTCTCAGCACCATAAACATTTCAAGAACCTCAAACAATGATGCACTAATGACTATTTGCTTGTTGTAATTATTCTTATTTGCTGACTGCAAAAAAAAAAAAAAACGGACCTTGTCTCACAGAAAATAGTTACATTATGATATACTTTGTGAAAGATATTTGTCACTGCGCTACTATATTTTGTTCGCTGTACAGTTATGGTCATACTATTGTGCAACATTATGTTGGTTGGGAAACAACTTGAAATGAAGTAAATATCATTGACTAAACTTACATTCTTTGGACATTCCTGCTTCGAAGCACCTCTGCAGCCGGCAGTACTGGCATCGATTTCTTGTGACCTTGTTAATAACACAGTTTTTATCTCTGTGACACGTATAAATCATGTTTTTCTGAATACTTCTGCGGAAAAAACCCTGAAATGACAAGAAAAAAAGAAAGAAGAAAAGACATGTTAACCAGTTTATTTTGTATTTCCCATGTGTTTCAGAGCATTCTTGATGTCAGGGCTTCAAATCCAAGTACATCAAAGATGTTCCAAAACAACAACTAATCACATTGTGGGGAATTGGCAGTGAAATGACAGAATGGAACACTTTGTACAAACTGCGCAGTCTTTTACTTGAGCCATGAAATACAGAACATCCCAAATCTTTGCATAATAGGAACAGCACATGTATTAATCACTGAGCATTCAAAAGTTCTAGAAACTCATAAACAGCCATAGAAAATACTGGATAATCACATCAGCATTTCCGTGTTGTTCTGTTGTTGAAGATTAAGCATTTCAAACCATTCCCAGTCAATTCACAATAACAAAACGGAAAGTGTGGCTTTGAAAGTTTTTATCATGTAAAAAAACAATACCGTATACTGTATATGGTAACTGTAGCAGGGCAGTAGAAAAGAGCCCTGCACATTTTTAATAGCCTTGTATGTATTGTAAATATTGGTGATGGGAAAATGTATTGTTTTTTTTTAAACGGGTGTTTGTATTTTGTGTTTATTTAAAACAGTGATTCTTTGTCATTGTTTGATTTGACTGTGTTTTGTATTATAATTAATTTATTATATAAATGATGGCGAAAATCAGTGCGTTTTGTTTTGTTAATTGTTTATTTTAAAAACCTTGGGCAGGAGGTGACCATCTCCCGACTTAATTAATTGTGTGTGGAAGCGACAGCGTGGGAGAAGTACGACTGGACAAGTACAACGCAGTTAGAAGCAGAAAGGAGGAATTACATCTTTAAATTAAATCTGGAGTTGCTTTAATCAGAAAACACTGCAACTTAAGGCCTTACAGCTGTGTGTATATTTCTGATAACAAGCTGAAACTCAGAGCAGCAGATTCAAATTCCACGGCGTTCTGAGACACGGGGGAGGGGCGGATCCCATAGCACAAGCACAAACAAACAAAAGGCAGACAGTCTTCCCAGCGACAGCGTGTGGAAGCGACAGCGTGGGAGAAGTACGAGTGGACATGTACCTCACAGTTTGAAAGCAGATTGACAGCTGCAGAAGCTAAACTAAACTTCCAAAAAAAAAACAAAAAAACAAAAAAAACATGGTCTTCAAGCCAGTAATCTGTGACAACTGCATGATGTGGGAAATCCGAGAAAACCCAAAAGAGCTCAACCAAGTTTGTGTAAAGTGCCGCACGATCCAGGACTTGCTTCAGCGATTAAGCCTGCTAGAAAAGGAGCTGGAGGAAATGAGACAGCAACAGGAGCTTGAGGAGCTGACACACCCACAATTCATGGAAGTCTGCACCCCTAGCAGACTGAAAGCCACCAGGAAGATGGAAGAGAGTCGAAACAGCTGGGTTCAGATAGGCAGAAGCAGGGAAAAAAAGAAACTTCGTCAAACACAACCACCAGAAATCTAGACATCCAACAAATTTGAGCCACTTCAACATTTAGATGACCAAAACCAACATCAAGAGAATGAAAGAAACAACATCCAGGACCCTATAAACAGTGCTAACCAGGCAGCAAAAAGAAGGGAGGTCATGATTGTTGGGGACTCCATATTGAGAAACACAGCAAGTTCAGTTCGCAGTTTGGACCCCCTTACTACAACAGTGTGCTGCCTTCCAGGAGCCTCTGTCAAGCACATCACTGAGAACGTGGACAGGCTCCTAGAACGAACAGGAGACGACCCGGTAGTAGTCGTCCACATCGGTACAAACAACATTGGAAGAGACAGACCAAGATCCCTGCAAAACAAATTCAGAGAGCTAGGAAGGAAATTAAAAGACAAGACCAAAACTGTGGTATTTTCTGGGATACTGCCGGCACCTTGCAAAGGACCATATGGACAGCTGGAAATACAAAATCAAAATGCATGGCTAAAATCGTGGTGCACACAGGAAGGCTTCACCTTTCTTGAACATTGGAGCACATTCTACAACAAGGACTATCTATATAGGTGGGACGGACTGCACTTAAACAGAAAGGAGGTCCAGAAGCATTTAAACTAGAAAGGAAGGGGGGTTGAAAACAAAAAAACAGAAGGGAGACCACATCAAAACAAGGGCAACAACTCAGGTAAGACAACTATTAAATGTATTTATCTTAATGCTAGAAGTCTCAGGAACAAAATGTTAGAACTTGAAGCTACTGCACTAACAAATAACTATGATGTGATAGGTGTTACAGAAACTTGGTTGCCTGAGAGTGATGGAGACGAATATAATATTAGTGGGTACACACTGTATAGGAAAGACAGGCAGGACAGAAGAGGCGGAGGGTTAGCGCTATACATAAGAAATAGTCTTGAAGCCCAGGTGTTAAATCAGGACAAAGAAAACAATGCAGAATCAATATGGGTCAGAATAATGGACAAAAATTCAAAGGGCATAATAATAGGAGCATGCTATAGACCACCAAATTCAGACGCTGAGCAAAATAATCTGTTATACAATGACATTCGAAATGTATGTAGAAAAGGAGAAGCCATACTATTGGGGGATTTCAACTTCCCCCGTATAAAATGGGAGAACCCGGTGGGGAGCACGACGAACGAAATTGAAATGGTGGAAATGACAAATGACTGCTTCCTAACGCAATTTGTCAAGGCACCGACTAGAGGGGAGGCATGTCTTGATTTAGTTTTTCAAATAATGAAGACAGAATAACTAAAACAGAGGTCAGAGAGCCATTGGCAAACTCAGACCATAACATGGTCTCATTTGAAGTATTTTTTAAAACCCCAAAAGTAATGACTAAAGCTAAGGTTTACAATTTAGAAAAGCAAACTATGAAGGTATGAAACAGAAACAGAAGTAGATTGGAGTAAAATAGAGAAAACATCCACAGAAAAAGGATGGCTGTTTTTTAGAAATGTAGTACTAGATGCGCAAAAGAATTACATCCCAGTATTAAAAAAAATATTCAGCGAAAAAAGGCACTTTACAGAGCGTTTAAAAGGGACCAAAAACAAAGTACACAGAAAGAGTACTTGGAACTGCAAACACAAGTCAAAAAGGAAGTTAGAAAGGCCAAGAGAGAATAGAAATCAATATTGCTAAGGGGGCTAAAACCAATTCCAAAATGTTTTTCCAATATTATAACAGCAAGAGAACATTCAAGAGGAGGTTAAAGTCTAAGAGACACAAATGGCAAAATCATAGACGAAGAAAAAAAAATAGCAAATATATTAAATGATTACTTTTCACAGGTTTTTACAAAGGAGGACACGAACAACATGCCCCACATGTCGACCTGTTCCTATCCAATTTTAAATAACTTTAGCATAACAGAGGCAGAAGTGTTAAAGGGACTAGGAGCTCCTAAAATAAACAAATCCCCTGGGCCGGATGAGATCCTCCCAATAGTACTCAAAGAAATTAAAGAAGTTATTTACAAACCGCTAACCAAGATCATGCAACAATCTCTTGACACAGGGGTTGTACCGACAGACTGGAAAATAGCAAACGTAATACCAATCCACAAAAAGGGAGACAAAACCGAACCAGGTAACTACAGACCAATAAGCCTGACTTCTATTATATGTAAACTTATGGAAACTATAATAAGATCCAAAATAGAAAATTACCTATATGGTAACAATATCCTGGGAGACAGTCAGCATGGTTTTAGGAAATGGAGATCGTGTCTAACTAACCTACTTGACTTTTTTGAGGATGCAACATTGAAAATGGATAATTGCAAAGCATACGACATGGTTTATTTAGATTTCCAGAAAGCTTTTGACAGTCCTGCATAAAAGATTAATTCTCAAACTGAACACAGTAGGGATTCAAGGAAATGTATGCACATGGATTAGGGACTGGTTAGCATGTAGAAAACAGAAAGTACTGATTAGAGGAGAAACCTCAAAATGGAGCGAGGTAACCAGTGGTGTACCACAGGGATCAGTATTAGGTCCTCTGCTATTCCTAATCTACATTAATGATTTAGATTCTGGTATAGTAAGCAAACTCGTTAAATTTGCAGACGACACAAAAATAGGAGGAGTGGCAAACACTGTTGCAGCAGCAAAGGTCATTCAAAATGATCTAGACAGCATTCAGAACTGGGCAGACACATGGCAAATGACATATTATAGAGAAAAGTGTAAAGTATTGCATGCAGGCAATAAAAATGTGCATTATAAATATCATATGGGAGATACTGAAATTGAAGAAGGGAACTATGAAAAAGACCTAGGAATTTATGTTGACTCAGAAATGTCTTCATCTAGACAATGAGGGGAAGCTATAAAAAAGGCCAACAAGATGCTCGGATATATTGTGAGAAGTGTTGAATTTAAATCAAGGGAAGTAATGTTAAAACTTTACAATGCATTAGTAAGACCTCACCTAGAATATTGTGTTCAGTTCTGGTCACCTCATTACAAAAAAGATATTGCTGCTCTAGAAAGAGTGCAAAGAAGAGCAACCAGAATTATCCCAGGTTTAAAAGGCATGTCGTATGCAGACAGGCTAAAAGAATTGAATCTATTCAGTCTTGAACAAAGAAGACTACGTGGCGATCTGATTCCAACATTCAAAATCCTAAAAGGTATAGACAATGTCGACCCAGGGGACTTCTTTGACCTGAAAAAAGAAACAAGGACCAGGGGTCACAAATGGAGATTAGATAAAGGGGCATTCAGAACAGAAAATAGGAGGCACTTTTTTACACAGAGAATTGTGAGGGTCTGGAACCAACTCCCCAGTAATGTTGTTGAAGCTGACACCCTGGGATCTTTCAAGAAGCTGCTTGATGAGATTCTGGGATCAATAAGCTACTAACAACCAAACGAGCAAGATGGGCTGAATGGCCTCCTCTCGTTTGTAAACTTTCTTATGTTCTTATGTTCTTATGTTCTTAATTGATTAATTGTTGCTAATCGAGAGATGTATGGTACATGATGATTAAAGAAGACTTCAGTATTTTGTGCAAACCGGGTGATAATTCATTTCTGTTGGAATGACCAGTGTACAATCTTAAGCATCACCGTGCACTATCAGAAGCCACAAACATAGCTGCTCATTGGGTTTAGTTTATCAACTGTCCCTCGGTGAAATTAGATTAAAAATCATGCTCACAATACATTTAGAAACAACGCTGCATTAATTCAAAATAATTACGGGATTTTAAAATGAAAACCTGCCAAAAATAAATAAAAAATTCTCACAGAAATACACAAAAGACAGGCAATGGGCTAGCTTTATATTTTTATTTGCTGGTAGGTAAGCATAACTTCATTACAATTTGCTTCAATAGCTACATATTAATTGTGACAGTGTACAGATTCCTGGCTTCTTCAGTGTTGTTTCTGGCTATGAATGGGACATTTTAAGTTGCATCACAAAATTACTCCTTCCACTACCTCAACAAATGATTTCTTATGCATGGCTGAAATCCAGTCCCACTAAATAGAACCCCATTGTGAACAGCTGCAGCATGCCAAGTCACTTCTCTAGGTCTTCTCAATCCAGATAAATAGCTTTCTATGGGATTGTATCCAGTGACTTAACTAGCAGCTCAATATAAATCAAACAGGATCCCCTCAAAGGGATATTTCTGTGGAGTATATAAAAAAAAGAGCTTTTTCCTTGGAAATGAGATACATCATCTCAACAGGACTATTATTATTATTATTATTATTATTATTATTATTATTATTATTATTATCTTAGTTAAATATTTTAAATAAATGTACGCTTTAAATACTATGTTTAAATGATGGTATTTGATCAGCAGTCTGTTGTTTTTTTTTGTCTTGTATTGTGGTTGTATACTACCTAAGAAAATACACCATGGAATACTAAATATAATACTATAACCAGCAGAGTATAGTGCACAGCTTCTATATAGCACGCACCTTGTATATAATACCGTATTTACTGTATACTTTCTCTTCAAATTTGTAAAAGACTTTATACTCTGAAGATTACGGTATGTATTTTATACTGTATGAGTGCGCTAAAAACCTGCAGAGATTATAAAATTGTAAAAATCTAAAACATACACAAAACATTTTTTAACATTTTTAGCTTGGATTTAATAGCTTGGATTTGAGTCCTTGATTAAGAAGCAGAACACATTTTGTTCAAATGCCCAGATGACAAAGTACAGCTATGGACAAATGTTTTGCATCACCTTGAATTTTAGGATTGAGAGATAATTTTAAAAACTATATGAACACAATGTAGATATTTTATGTAGTCAAAGAAAATACAAAATTATATCGCAAATGTCTACCAGAAGCCATAATAGTTGTACAGCATTTAATGATAGGTTTCAAAATGTCACATTTTTCAATTTTTGTCAGTTTTTCATTTGGTATATAGAAAATTACAAAGCGGTATGTAATTCAATATGTTAACGTAACATTATTCATGTGGCATAGTGGCGGGCGGTCAAGGCTGGTCAGCAGCAGAAATAGCAAACCCAGACAAGGAACTACAGTTTAAAGCACATGGTGCACTTTATTAATACAAACAAAAGGTAAAAGGTATAAACAAAACTCTTACACAAAACAAACTCTGTAACACAAATAAACAAAATGGCACCCAAGCTGCGGCTATCCCAGTGCTGGGCAGAAAGCACAACCTGCTGCTCTCAGTCCTTCTCTCTCTATGTGCTCTCCCTCAAACAAACATTTCCTTGTTTTTTATAGGGTGTGGCCAGGGGAAATTGACTTCAATAATTCAATTCCCACCTGGCCACATTCCACACTTTCAATTAACTAATAAAGCAATTTATCAATTAAACAATTGAACCATTTAAACAACATGTGACTGTGCAAAGGCAGCCGCAAAACACACATTTTGCTTATGCAGAGCCTCTGTCCTGTCACAATTCTACAGGGTGAATAACATTTGGTTATTATCATAACCCTGGTTCCCTGAAATAAAAATGTAACCATTACCGTATGGGTATTTACCGCTTGTATAAGATATAACAAAGCTGCTCGCAGAGCCTGTGACTCAGTCATGACCTTGAAGGCTAATGGTTACATTTCTATTTCAGGGAAATGTTCCCTTTCAAGTACGAACTGTAACCATTAACGTATAGGTCAGTATACCCAAACCGTAGCAAGGGCAAGATTGTCGTATGACTGGAATGCTACAAGGCTAAGCCAAGGCTGCCTTGTGCTTAACCACACGGAACCCCAGTAACAAGTAGGTAGGGCTAAAAAATTGACGGACAAGCTCAACTATATGCCTGTGCTACAAGATCGACTCAGAAGCTGCCCTCAACACTCTAGGGTTTTGAGGATCCATGACATTAAGTCTGTAGAACCTAGTAAAGTTATGGAGAGTAGCCCACACTGCTGCATTGCAAATGTCTTTGACAGATGCACCCTGGAACAAAGCCCACAAAGTTGCCATGCCCCTGGAGGAATGGGCAGTGAGCTCTTCTGAAGGGGGCAAGTTGGCTCGCTCATAGGCAGTCCTGACTGTATCCATTATCCATTTGGACAGCCTCTGTTTAGACAGGGCTTGACAGCGGACAAAAAACTGTTTGGACGGCCTCCAGCAGGTGCTGTAGCCAAGTGACCCCAAGACAACTGGATCTCAAAATGAAAGTCCGGGTGTATGCCAGGACTCTTGCAAGACTGCAGTGGTCCTCTTGATCAGTGGTAGAAGCTCTGCTGACAGGGAGCGCTTAACTGCAAGGGATGTGCTGTCTGACTCCACGTCCTCAGACGGGAACGCCAGTTCCTGTTTGCCCACCCTTCAGAGGTGGCGATGGACAACATGTCATCCTGCTGCCAATCTGCACTTGTAGCCCCCTGGGACCCCAAGGGGACAGGCAGGGTTGGCAGCGCCAAACGTTCACGCAGTATTTCTGTGAGCACAGTTCCTTGGTGGGAAACTGTTGCCCAGAGCTTCTCCATCTGCTCTTGAGTCCGCCGATCGTTTGGAACTTCTTCCTCGGAGGAGAAGGAAAGGCAGTGGAGGATGAGGAAGACCGTGAAGACGGCTTCCTGCACTTGCTACTTATCCAAATGCTAGTCTCCCTTGGCAGAGCCATGGGGTGAGGACGCAGTCACCTCTCTAAAAGAGGGTGATGGGGAAGAGCACTGTGCAGGAGTGACTCAGAGCGCTCTGTAGAGCTGCGGGAGAGACGTTTCTCCAGCGTGCACTTGGAGAAATATGCACAAATCTTGCAGAAACTGCAGTTCACCAGTGCCTTCTTTGCATGCTCTGGCCCCAGGCAGGAAGAGCATCTGCCGTGCTTGTCCTCCACAGGAAGACTGGCCTTGCATGTCCAGCAGGGATAAAACCCAGCCATTATGCAAATAGCAAGCAATGTACAGTAAGAATGTACAGGTGTTGCATCAGCTGCTAAAAGACAGCAACGGGGCTGTTCAGACCCAACAAGACCTGCTTGGTACCAGACTGGGTGATGTAAACACGGGTCGGAACTGGGACGGTATTGGGAGGTACGGGGTTGGTTCGGTACCTGTTCGGGGCTTATAGCACCGGGTCGGTACGGTATGATACGGTCAGAACCGTGACGCGTTCGGTACAGACCTTGGTTCGGTACGGACCTCGGTACGGACCTCGGTACCGTTACGGTACGGGTCTGCTTGGTTCACAGTTACCGTGAGTAGCAATGTACAGGGATGCCCACCTGTGAAAGCTACTGGCAAAACCACTCAGTCAGTACCCACACGAGTCTGAGGGAAGCCTGCTTTTTACTAAACTAACAGCCCTTGTAATGATAATGCGAAAGCTGTCACCAAAATGGCATCAAGATGCTGTGGGAGGGATTCCCTGCGCAGCGCTGCTGAGCCCAGCTGCTGCTCTCACTACACGTGTGCCGCAGCACAAAATGCAAACAAGCCTGCGCGTAGTATCTGTGAAAAACAGAAAAATATAATGAGAAAAGAAAATATTTCTCACATACAATAATACAGTAATATAATTACTTAAATTCTACAAACCGTCTACAAACCGTAATTTTAACCAAAGCCAAAACGAGAATAAAATAACTCCAGCTGGAGATATTGCAGCCTGGTGGAAGAGCACAAAGTCACCTGACTTACATTGCTTGATCCCTGGGAAGGAGCGACTAAAGCCACTGGCTTCACACGGGGCACAAGGCCGCTGCGGGACGTAACAAACAACAGGCTGTAGTGCACAATATATGCGTAATAATTTTTTTTTTAATGATTATAGCGTAATTAAATGATTGAAAACTGAACTGAAAACACGTGCTGTGCTTTGTTGTTGTTTTGTTTTATCAAACTGCTGTAATTCGCAGAAGCTTGAAACTTTAAGGAACTTTGGTGGATTGCCGCAGTGGAGGAAACCCAGGACAAGCCAGTAATCCGTGGAAGGGGGCCAGGAGGCGGTGAGAGGAAACCCACTGCAGGAGCACAGAGAAACCCAGTGCTTCCTTTATTGTTGTTTTGTAACGAGACGTTTTTGTTTATTCTTTTTATTTGAAACCTGAGTTTACCATCGCTGGTATTCCAGGTGGTTTTCTTGTTTATTTTCTGAAATGCTGGACTGTTCTATTTTTGTTTGTTAAAATAAAATCCTGCCTGTACCATTGATGGTACAGGGCTCCAAGGACTAAACGACACTTCTGGCTCCTGTGTGCTGTCATTTCTGGTCCTTCCCTAAAGCTCCACCCACTACCCTCCCACAGTTACCAAAAACTGAAAAATAATGTACATTTCAGAGTTATACAAAAAGGCCTTTTTCAGGGAACAAGTAATGGGTTAACAACTTACAGCTGTTCTGCAGCAATGGAAGTAAATTAAGCCTTGAAAGTTGATGCTAACAATTCCTACAGGTGTCCCAACTTTTGTTGATTACTTACAAACCCTCTGTCTGTATAAAAGCAGTGTTGGAACAGACTGTGTTACTACACCCTCTTAAGCATTATTTGGACAGTATTGTACTGCAGGAAGTAGTATATTGCTCTCATAATGGCGAGAAAAAGGCAATTAACAAAGGAAGACAGACGGACCATTATAACCCTTAAAAGTGTAGGTCTTTCCTTTAGAGAAATTGCAAAGAAAGCCAAGGTGTCAGTGAGTACAGTTTCCTACACCATCAAAAGGCACTTGGAAACTGGAGGAAACTCTGACAGGAAGAGGTCTGGCAGACCCAAAGCCACAACAGAATCAGAAGACAAGTTTCTGAGAGTCAACAGCTTGCGTGATAGGCGGCTCACAGGACAACAGCTTCAAGCACAGCTTAACACTGGTCGAAGTAAGCAAGTCTCAGTTTCAACTGTGAAGAGAAGACTTCAAGCTGCAGGTTTGACAGGTCGAGTGGCAGTAAGAAAGCCATTGCTAAGATGGCAAAATAAGAAAAAGAGGCTTGCCTGGGCCATGAAGCACCGCCAGAGGACTACTGAAGACTGGAAGAAGGTCTTATGGACCGATGAATCAAAATTTGAAATCTTCGGTTCATCACGCAGGATTTTTGTACACCGTCGAGTAGGCGAAAGGATGGTTCCTCGGTGTGTGACACCAACTGTCAAACATGGAGGAGGAAGCGTTATGGTCTGGGGCTCTTTTGCTGGATCCAGAGTCGGCAACTTGCACAGAGTGAGTGGCACCCTGAACCAAAACTGCTACCACAGCATTTTGCAGCGCCATGCAATACCCTCTGGTATACGCCTAGTTGGTCAGGGGTTCATCCTACAGCAAGATAATGACCCAAAACATACCTCCAGGCTATGTCAGAACTATCTTAGAAGAAAAGAACAAGACGGTAGGCTTCAAATCATGGAATGGCCAGCACAGTCTCCAGACTTAAACCCCATCGAGCTGGTTTGGGATGAACTGGACAGAAGGGTGAAAGCAAAGCAACCTACAAGTGCAACACATTTGCGGGAACTTCTGCAACAGTGTTGGGAAGAACTTTCCGAACAATATTTGATTTCCATTGTAGAAAGAATGCCATGAGTGTGTTCGGCTGTTATATCTGCAAAAAGTGGCTACTTTGATGAGTCAAAAATTTAGATTAAATTTTGTTAAACAAAACGATTCCATGATTTATTTTTTATCTCCAATTGTTTATTTGTTCTATGCTTTAATTTCAGAGTACATTGAGACATTAAACTCCGTAAATTTCAATAAAAACTGGAAAAATGGAGGTGTTCTAAAACTTTTGACCGGTAGTGTATATATAAACCAAAAATGGACATCGTATTTCTGGGTTAGCTTTAATAATTACCTAAAATGACTATTCTGCAGCACACACTGCAACTAGTGTGGAGTAGTGGTTAGGGCTCTGGACTCTTGACTGGAGGGTCGTGGGTTCAGTCCCAGGTGGGGGACACTGCTGCTGTACCCTTGAGCAAGGTACTTTACCTAGATTGCTCCAGTAAAAACCAGTATAAACTGGATAATTGTATGTAAAAAAAAAATTATGTAATTGCATGTAGAAATAATGTGATATCTTGTAATAATTGTAAGTCGCCCTGGATAAGGGTGTCTGCTAAGAAATAAATAATAATAATAACTGTATAGGAGGGTGATTCTAAGTCAGTTTTTTTTTCTTACAGTATTATGCAATGAGCCACACTCAAAACTACTTTAGATTTAGGAATATTTCCATGTATGAAGTCATCATGTGCTCAGAAATGTCACACGATTCAATCGTTTATTTTGCTCATGTGTACTGTTTAATTCTTGACTTGGATGTCATAATCTTTTTCTGTTATTGTCACCAGCGACAGGGTGAATGAGATACCACACCTCATCAAGCATATCTGTTATCCCAGCTACTACTGAATTTTAACCATGAAGTAAACCGAGCCCGCCTTTTGACTAGAATCCTCTTCCCCAAGCAGATTTCTCCCATAAACAATATCTTAATTGGCATCGTTATCGTTCATCTTGTTATCTTAATGGGGGGCGGACAGGGTGTCACTCATGGCCATGCCATGTTTGGTGTTCTCATTTACAGATTAAAAAATGAAAGTGCCATCCATAAATTATTCAAATCCCATTGTATCAGTTTGTGTTCTCTGAGCATTCACCACTGGCAAAAAAGAATCAGATTATGTTTCACTCTTAATTGTGTTGATATCTTATCTCTCTTGTAGAAAGTGGAGAGGGATACACGAAACCCCACTGGTTCACAACCAGGGAGAGCAATTAACAAGGCCTATTATTTACACCTTGAGTTTGCCACAGTGAAGAGGTAATTCTATTACAAGTGGATAAAAAAAAAAAAAACATGCAGTCGCTGTTCACTTTTGTATGACTTGTGCATTACTCTGTTGAACATGGGAGAGGTGACTACAAGGTTAGACAGCATTCAAAAAACTCCCTGTACTGAGTAAATAAGAGCCCAAGAAAGAAAGGTACAAAGACAGGCTTTGTGACTCCAGAATGTGAAACCTCTACAGATAAAACACAAGTAAAAGCAGTCTGAAAGGTGCTGTTAAATAACTTACAACGCAAAGGAAAATGAAGAGACAGGTTCTTCTGTCTGAACCCCTCTTAACTGGTAAGGATCTGCTGATTCTGCTGGTTGAGAAACAAGACAGACTAAATGTTATCTATTATTTTAGCAGAGACAGATGGTTTCCAAGAACAGATCCCTTTTCACCGAATCTTGTACTTTGAGGGAAACACACACATAAGAAAAAACTATCCATTCGGTCTATCCATTACGACCACTTTTTTAACATGTTGTTGCTACTTTATAAACCAATACCACCATACTGGTAACCATTTGCAGTATAGCATCATGTTACCATGTTAGATCCAATCTAGAACTGCCACTCAGCATTTTATCCATATCTGTATCACCACTGCTGGTATAGTTGTGGCCTGCAAATGATTCTACAAATATTTTTACAAGCTTTTTGTAATTTTAAACAAAAGTGTTGAGCAGTTAAGGAAAAAACACACAAATGGTCACATATACAGTTTAAACATTCCTAGTATTTCGATAACACCAGCGCAATAGCATCTCGCAATCAGAAAATATATTTAAAAAAAAAACTATAACCACTTTTTCTTGTATTTACCACAATTTTTTGGATATCAAGCTTTTTTGACAGGATTCACAGTTGATATTTTGTATGAGCTACTTGGGTTATAGAATGACTTGGAATTCTGGGTTTTATTCTACATTTCGTATCTTCTGTCTAGTTCCAAGTGCAATGTGTTACGTGGCTTTGTCCCGTTCATCCGAGATACATCGGATATCACTTTCCTAAGGTTTTGGAAAACATTTTTGAGGTTGCAGATTCAATAAGTCTAATGTTGAAAAAAAACTTTTTTTTTTTTTTTTTTTTGTACATAAGCACCTCTCCATCACAACAAATACCTAAAATCTCCAAATAACATTATCAACTGTTGAATCCCACTATTAACGTTCTCTAATAACAAGTGTGATGTTAACAAAGCGGTACACGCTAGCTCTATAAAGCAATCTACAGTCTACAAAGGGAGGGACTCGTTCATTTTTTCCTTGCATGTTATGTAGCATAGCTTACAGTATTTATGCATAATGTTGATTCTAAATATGACACTACGTAGTAAAATGCCTTGGGATGTGCTCCACTTGTTTTAATGAGTGCGACCTGGCAGCTCAGGATACATTCTCAGATTCCTGCCAGGGGTGATTGAGAGGTCTTGCCCGAAATGCATGCTAGCTAAGCCTCAACACGCTGATCTGGCAAGACGAAATTCAAGAAAGCGCTTATGCCTTTGGACTCTAACGGCCCAAATTCCGTTTTTCAGCTGTTCAATACGGGTCTGTGAAATTCCCAAGAAAGTGGAGAAAGTTTTCTTCTAGGCTAACAAGCACTGAGGTTCTTACATCACCAACATTACTTAAGGTTGGGACAGGCTTTACTACAAATTGGTTGGGACAGGCTTTACTACAAATTGGCTGTGCCTTCCTTAACTTCAAATTGAAGTCAGGAAAGCTGCCCAATATGTCAAGAATATTCACTTTACTGCACATTAGGCAAAACCCTAAGAGAGGATTCAATTCCACATGTGTAAAAGATGATTCACACCAGCACTTAGAATGCATCAAACTGGAAGTTGTTTTTGAACTGATTAATAGCACAAGTGTGTATTTAAATGCATGGGCTTGTGTTTACACATGATAACAACACTGTACAATTAAAATCCACACTTGTATTCCAATCTAATTCTAAGGGCTGATAGTCTGTTATGTTAAATGATTGACTAAATGTCAACTTTGTTGTATTCCATATCAAACATCAAACTTGCAGCCAGCTGTTTTTTTTCTTTTTTTAGAGCTACAAATGTATTATATTGATCTCTCTTGGTCACTTTAAAACAAAAGAATAGGATAATATAACAGATTAGGAGACCATACACATATTTAACCAAATTTCAGTCTATGGGATGACAAATAACAGTGCAAATGTGGCAGGATTAATATTCTCTTAAACCACATAGCATGAAATGTTGGGTGCTTTTTAAGTTCATTCATGCTTGCCAATAAAGCACTTTCGTGAAGTGTTTTGTTTTATATTGTGTTACCATTGAAATGGTTTTACATTTTCCATGAAAGCTTGATGAATGACCAGTGGAATGACTCCTTTGAATCATGATAAACAAAGTATCCTATTGGGTTTGTACATGTGTACAGTGCATCCAGCTTGAACTTGGGCCGGCACCGTTTTAGAGCAAGCCTTTGTGACTGGACTGACTTACCTTGCTTCTCTACATCATGTTGGCCAGCTGTTCAGTGCAAAAAAGGAAATTCTATCAAAGGCGTTGTCACAAAGACGGCCAGAGTGGGTGGCGTCAGACCAGAAAAGGAATACACAGACAGAGACGGTGGTGATGATGAGCTGAGTGCAATGGCTGCACTCAGCGTTTATTTAACAAATAAAAGGGTTGTAAACAGCACGAAACAGGACACGGCACTGGTAGCCAAAAGAAACATATAAACAAAACGGACTAAACACTTAACAAACGGTGCACGGAGACAAACAAACACGGTGAGTACAAACAACTATTATATTTACGATCTTACTTTCAATTACTCCTCTCTCTCTCACCCGTTCTCCACTCCCGAACACCTAACCCTGAGTGCAAGAAATGTGCGTCTATATATACTATTGTGCTGGGATTCAATTACTAATTAATTATTCACTTGAATCCCAGCACGTGAATTAATTCTGTGCAACCCCGTGCTCACATATTACATTTAACCAGCACGTGAAGTGATTTGTGCTCTCCTCGTGCCTAAATACAAATCTACACTTTTTAAATACACGTGAAACACAGACCCGTTTATATCCCGTGTACCAATCTATACACCAACATTTACACACGCACGCACGCAACATACAACACAGAACACACAAATGCACACAGGGGCGGGGCACTTTGCCACATATACCCCCCCTTGTGCGCAGCACACATGGCCTCAACGGCCACCTCCCCCCTTAAAAACCCAGCAGTCCAGGACAAAGTCTCGGGCTGGGAAGGGAGGCTTCAGTGGGCCCATGGCTGGCCATGCTGTCAGCACCCCTGCCGGTAGTGGCACGGCTGACAGCCTGTTGGTCCCGTCCTGCAGCGAAAAAGCTGCGGGGGCAGGTGGTCCCCCGACCTCCCCCTTCTTCGTAGCCGGCAGCTCCCTCCTGTGGGGCTCCGGCCACAAGAACTCCTGCAGCGAAACTGCTGCTGGGGAAAGTGGTCTCCAGACCTCCTCCCCCTTCTTCGTGGCCGGCAGCTCCCCTTTCTGGGGCTCCGGCCACCGTACTCCCTGCGGAGGTACGGGCAGCAGAGGCAGCTCCTGCTCCTCTGCTCCGGGCGGTGGCGGAGGCAGAGGCAGCTCCAGCTCCTCTGCTCCTGGCGGTGGTGGAGGCAGAGGCAGCTCCAGCTCCTCTGCTCCTGGCGGTGGTGGAACCAGCAGGCATTCACCCTCTGCTGGTGGAGGTGGGACCAGCAGGTATTCACCCTCTGCTGGTGGAGGTGGGAGGGGCAAGCAGTCCTCCCACTGCGGTGGAGGTGGAACCAGCAGGTATTCACCCTCTGCTGGTGGAGGTGGGAGGGGCAAGCAGTCCTCCCACTGCGGTGGAGGTGGCGGAGGTAGAGGCGATGGGGCTGATGCTGGCCACTCAGAGGGAGGCTGTGGCGGTGCTGGCTCCCTCTGCTGTGGCGGCTGGGCATGTGCGCGCCGTGCTGCCTTCAGCAGCATAGCTCGAGGCTGCTGGGGGACACCAGCATCCTGCCCTTCTCCCCCCCAAAAATTTTCAGGGGGTTGAGCCTGTAACTCCTCCCCTTCTGGCTCTTGGGACGGCACCAGCAGGTATTCACCCTCTGCTGGTGGAGGTGGGACCAGCAGGCATTCTCCCTCTGCTGGCAGCTTGGGTCCTACGGCTGTGGAAGCCCCGACTTCCCTCTTTTTGGGCTGTGGATGCACCGACTCCTCCCTTTTGGGCTGTGGACGCACCGACTCCTCCCTTTTGGGCTGTGGACGCACCGACTCCTCCCTTTTGGGCTGTGGACGCACCGACTCCTCCCTTTTGGGCTGTGGACGCACCGACTCCTCCCTTTTGGGCTGTGGACGTTCGGGCTCCCCCCACTCAGGCGTAGGACGTTCGGGCTCCTCCCACTCAGGCGTAGGACGTTCGGGCTCCTCCCACTCAGGCGTAGGACGTTCGGGCTCCTCCCGCTTGGGCTGTGGACGCTCAGGCTCCTCCCATTTGGGCTGTGGACGCTCAGGCTCCTCCCGCTCGGGCTGTGGACGCTCAGGCTCCTCCCATTTGGGCTGTGGACGCTCAGGCTCCTCCCATTTGGGCTGTGGACGCTCAGGCTCCTCCCATTTGGGCTGTGGACGCTCAGGCTCCTCCCGCTTGGGCTGTGGACGCTCAGGCTCCTCCCGCTTGGGCTGTGGACGCTCAGGCTCCTCCCGCTTGGGCTGTGGACGCTCAGGCTCCTCCCCATAACTGCGGAAGGGACAGTGGGCGAACAGGTGATCCTGGTCGCAGAGGAGGCACCCCGACGATGGCTTGTTACATCGCCGTGGATGCCTGGCCCTTAGGCGGCACTCCTCCTCCCTGTCCTTCACCTCTTTATCCGTCTCCCGCTTGGGCTGTGGAGGCAAAACCAGCAGGCATTCACCCTCTGCTGGTGGAGATGGGGACAGCAGGTACTCCTGTGCTGGTGGTCCTGCTACCTGGGCTGCTGTTCCGTTTATCGTTGCCTCCAGGTAGCTGAAGAGAAACTCCACACCTTCCTCCAAGGTGTTTGGGGTGTGTTCCTGCTGATAGGCCTCCCATCTCTCACTGTCCATCATCCACAGGGCCCGAACGACTATGGGCAGAGCCTGGGCCTCCAGCCCAGCATTCTCCAGGAACCAGTCCCGCCATTTTGTGGCGTCTTCTGCCATTATATATATATATATATATATATATATTTTTTTTTTTAAACAAAACCCCTCCTGGTCTGACGCTTGGAGGCGCGGCTATCCCACGATGACACCACGTGTCACAAAGACGGCCAGAGTGGGTGGCGTCAGACCAGACAAGGAATACACAGACAGAGACGGTGGTGATGATGAGCTGAGTGCAATGGCTGCACTCAGCGTTTATTTAACAAATAAAAGGGTTGTAAACAGCACGAAACAGGACACGGCACTGGTAGCCAAAAGAAACATATAAACAAAACGGACTAAACACTTAACAAACGGTGCACGGAGACAAACAAACACGGTGAGTACAAACAACTATTATATTTACGATCTTACTTTCAATTACTCCTCTCTCTCTCACCCGTTCTCCACTCCCGAACACCTAACCCTGAGTGCAAGAAATGTGCGTCTATATATACTATTGTGCTGGGATTCAATTACTAATTAATTATTCACTTGAATCCCAGCACGTGAATTAATTCTGTGCAACCCCGTGCTCACATATTACATTTAACCAGCACGTGAAGTGATTTGTGCTCTCCTCGTGCCTAAATACAAATCTACACTTTTTAAATACACGTGAAACACAGACCCGTTTATATCCCGTGTACCAATCTATACACCAACATTTACACACGCACGCAACATACAACACAGAACACACAAATGCACACAGGGGCGGGGCACTTTGCCACAGGCGTCCACAAAGAAAGAAATTCCTGCTGATCATAAACTAACAAAATGTTGTTATGTTGTATTACCACTGCCTCTTAGAAGTACAGAAGTGACCAAATTGGGCGGTGCAAAGTACTACTAATAATTTGTTTCAAACTGTCCAGTGGCAGCTTATCAGAGGAAGAGGAGAAGGCACTGCCTACTGAGAATACTGCATGCTTTTTTATTTATTTAATTATTTCTATGTAATATGCAGCAATAAATATATAGTTTTACGCGAAGGCAGCCATCCGATCCAAATTCTCGACTCAACCGCTGTGCGTTCGGAGGAGGCTGTTCTTGTCTCCTGCGTAGTTTTGATTAACACCAGTGCTTAATTTGTACAGAGGTGCCGAGGGTGCAAGCAATGACAATTATATTATTATTATTATTTATTTCTTAGCAGATGCCCTTATCCAGGGCGACTTACAGTCGTAAACAAATACATTTCTAATTAAGGATATTATTTTTTCACGGTAAAAATATGTAAAAAATCACGGCACAGTCACGGTTAAAAATAGACGGTTTCACTGAATGGTCACAGCTAAGATTTGAACTTAAAAAAAGAAGATATTTGTTAATATAATATATTTTGAGCTCCTGATTTTCAGTTTTAACTGATAAATGAAATTGGTGTACTGTATATCCAATAAACACCAGAAAAACACTGGAAATGGTTTTTGATGCCTTTCCCCATAAGAAAAAAATACCTACAAAAATTAAATTATAAATTCCCAATGCAGCTGGGCAATGTCCCTCCTTCCTGACTTGTATCTCATATTGATTAGTTCTGAATACTTTAAACCCACCCCAACTACTGAGTGGCAGCAAATTCCTACAATTCTATTGGAGGATTGTAACACACTTGCGAGATTTAAAACAAGTTCTAGCTTGAGAGATTTAAAGCTATATTACAGTACTATAGGTAGTATTTACACACTCATGGAATTTAAAACAGAATTGCAAAATGTGGCGAAATGTTTAAAAATGCATAAACACACTACAATTCCACAAGAATATGCCCGTGATCATAAGGATTTTGTTGTGGAAGACAGCAAAGGAAATAAGGTACAATTGAAGTGTTAAAGTACTGTCAAGTTACTATACATATAACTCGAAAATAGCTCAAAATAAGCACTGAAAAAATGAAATTAACAAAAAACGAAAAACAGAAGCCCTAAGTATATTGTAATATTTTAATATTTGTGCTAAATAATTAATATTTGTGCTAAATAAACATTTAATGTATTTTTTTTAAATGACAGTACTTTTTCAAACAACCATAACAGGAATAGAGCTTTTTCATTTTAATATGTATTCCTTGTCCGATGTAAAAAAAAATTATCTGAATACTGAAATTACATTTCTAAAATAAATGTTCTGGTTATAAATTGAGAATTTTACAACACTACCCTTTTTGTTAATGTCTATTTAAACACAGCTGTGGTTTTGTTATTACAAGATGTACATTAAATGTTCACTTTGATGCAACGTCTGTCATCCCTGAGCACAATGTTCAAAGATTTGAAGGATCGTTCAGCAGCTACACTGTTGTCAGGTACTGTTGAGCACAGCAGGGCAGCTACTGCAAGAGCTGCAAATCGTGGTTTCATGCTTCTTCAAAACTGTAAAACGCCCTGCCTTTAGGTTTTGCATCATCAAGGGTATGCAGAGATATATTTTCTACACAAAAGGCTTTGGTTAACTTGAAAAGTTTGTTTCTCCTTTAACAGTGCTACCTCCACTGTCATGAAATTGTTTGCAATCTCCTCTTGTTATTACAGCCCGCCTCACGAACAGCAGCAGAGCAACACTCAAGAGTCCGCTCCCACGTCACTCAGCTGCCTAGTACAAAAAACGAACATGAATGTCCTTGGCGGCGGACTGTCTATCTTTAGCGCACGCAAGAGCATGCCAAATGCAAAATTCTCAGACAGCATGCGTTTGAGAGCAAAAAATAATGAGATTTTTTACTTTCATAACGTAAGAGGTGCTGGGGCTGTGCCCCGCCAAGCCCAGAGGTACTGATTAGTACATCTATTAGCCAATCATACTGTTCCATTCATGGCTTCTTTTGTCTGTTTTATACATTCACCAGACATGTGCCCTCCCACATTGATGACCTCGGATACTAATGCTGACGAGAGTGACGAGGGGGGGGTTGAATGTAGGGATGGGCGATTCCAGAAATTCGACTCGAGAATCTGAGAATTGATGGAATCAAGGTTGAGATCCGAAACTTTAAAAGCAACATAATATATAAACTATATTTAGAATGTCTTTATTTTGTTGTTATCCAAGATACTGTACTACAGTAGTGGTTTAACATTACTATAGGCTATTAAATTCTAAATTCTCGGTTGACTGTTTAAAATTCTGGTTTACATGGTATGCTGTGGTAATGATTATTGTTATATTGTTGAAATTTGTATTTGTCTGGGAAAGATGTCAACTTAATAAAATAATACCCTTTCCAAACCAGGCCACCTTAAATTGCATTGGCTTAAAAGATGTGTTACATGATGGTGGTAACAGTAAATAACTAGAGAATCATTTAAAGCGAAAATAATTATCAAATAGTAATTCAAATATCTTACAATTTTACAGACCTTAGCAGGCTGTAGGTTATACACTTGTTTTTTTTTTTTTTCTTGATATCAAATTTAAATTGTGTTATGAAGGATAATACGGACATAGGAGCTACCTGGGGATTGATCCAGAGCTCAATTTCGGGTCAAGATCTGGTCATGTTCCGATCTTGCTTCAGAGCAGGGTCAGAGTCCAATCAGAGCTTTCTAACGTTGTTTTATTTATTTTTGAATTATTAAATAAACTGAGAAAATTCAACGACAAAAGTTTATTGGTAGACTAAGACGAGAGCGGGCAAAAGCCTCTTCAGGTTCATTGATTTACAGCGTGCTGCAATCCTTTCTTTTGCTTCAAATATATAAATAAATGCACTGGGTAATATAAAATATAGTAAACTGAAACAGGGTAAAAAAGAAAAGCCCTTCTTTTTTTGTATGTGCAGTACTAGCATAGATTTGCATCACGTGCTGTTGCAGATTAGGCCTATTATAATACTAATTTTACAAAAGATGCAAATGTAGCTTGAACCTCAAACCTCAGTGTAAATGTAAACAACACCAAACTACAGATATTGAGTTCCAAGAGTTTAAACGCATTCCTGTTTATTAGTAAGAACTCAAATTTATTATGAAAATATTGTGTCATTATGTTTTCGGCAACATATTGAGATAATGTTTGTTATGGTAATTGTTTATTTATTAGTTTAGCACTTTGGTTGATCCCCGGAGCCAGCATCGCAGCCGTTGTGTGTGCTGATGAGCCAGGGAGGCAAAATAAGCTGATCCCTGGAGCCAGCATTACACTTCAGCCATTAACACCAGACAGAAGGATATCTACATCATCATATGGAAGGAAACGTAAATGGAGGGAGACACATATGGATCACATTAGTTTACTGTAAAGCTACGTCTTAGTTGGTGCTTATCTTGGCGAGAGTTCAAATCAGCATGAAGTTTTAACATCTACTCTCGTGTAATGGAAATCTCCTACCTTAACAACTTTGTTTAGAAAATATTTCATGCAAAGTATGTTAGTGACGTGGTCTTGAAATCGAGATGCTATATCAATGTTGTATACAGTGCATTCTTAAACATATGCTGGCAGCGTGTAACAGTTATTAGAATAAACTATGATGGGCTACTGTTTCCCTTTTGTCTACTGGCTAGTATTTAACGGTCTTGAATTGCGATAGAACGTTAAGAAGATATGCAAAGTGTTGTCAGTCAGAATACAACACTAAAATTCTTCTGCTGCTGGGGGCTTGAGGAGACCCCAAGCCCTTATTGCCACCACTGAGGCTGTCAGGTAGTAAATATTGTGGCGCTTTCAAGTACCATACAACCTAATAAACCTGGCACTACCAAGCCTTTAGCCGTGACTACTGGCTTTAGTAGTACAGTATGTGGTATAATGACAGTACCACATTACACAATGGCTGCTGTGACTGCAACATTCTGCACAGTCAATGCTATTTTCAACATGGCTGCTGTATGTTTCTAATTAGGCAGCATAAGACAAAAACAATCAAAATGTAAATTCCAAGGTGTCACTTCATTCTGAAAATGTGACTCAGATGATGACAGAATCTACTGTAGCGTTTTAACACTCACATTCCCACTTCACTTGAACACACACAACAGATTGGCTACCTATTTTTATTATTATTATTATATTTTTGGTTATGGTTTTTGTACATTTTGAAAGTCTACCACAAATACTGTTCAGTTAAATCATTTTCACTCATTAAACAGCAGGCAATACACACATTTGAGGGGGGGGGGAGGATATATATAGAAAATATATATTACATTTTATCTTCATATTAGACGTGTTACTAATTTAAAAAAAATAGGAACCATTTTGGTCTATATTTATAAGCACGCCTTTTTTCTGTAGGCCTTCATCTTCTCATTAGAATCTCTTCTTAGATGTGTGTTTCTGCTTTTGGGTAGAATTAGTTATGGAATACACTGTGCAGTATGATTGCTGCAACCTGTTTAAAATCCTTGCAGACACTACTGTATAAAGTAAAACAAACAAACAAAAAAAACTTAAAAGGTTTCCATAACAGTTTATGTACTGTAGCACTGATTATAAAATATTGTTTTTACACAAGAGATGTAATAAGTGACCTATTTTAATATTCAGGATTTATATATAAATATATTGAAACCTCTTCTGTTGTAATTAATGTTATTTTTTAGGCTGTATAGTCATTTTTCAGTGTGGCACATAGGCACTGTGCACATTCTCCATTAAGTAATGTGTTTGTGTGAGTTTTTTGCTCATTTAACAACAAATTATTCATCACATATTGTGAAACAAATGTAATTCAATTCAATTCAATTCAATTGTAATCAATTCAATTGTAATCAATATGCACACTGACAAATGGTACAACGATTGCAGATGACTGGAGATTTATTTTTCTGTAGAGCACAGTAAATGTCTCGTAGTCCTGTGGCAGAGCAAGACCTCTGCTTCTAAATAGCGTAGTGTTTTATGGTGTTTTGGTGGTGGTTGGCAGGGATGGGGTTAATTCCTGTCCCTGCCAAAAACATGTGAGAATGTGGCTGCTCCTTAATTGAATGATTAAGTGCTAATTGGGAGCAGCCACATCACATAAAAAGAGAGCCCAGGGCTCTATTTGGAAGGAGGAGTTTGTTGAGTGTGCATGGTGCATGGTGCATGGTGCATGGTGCATGGTGCATGGTGCATGGTGCATGGTGCATGGTGCATGGTGCATGGTGCATGGTGCATGGTGCATGGTGCATGGTGCATGGTGCATGGTGCATGGTGCATGGTGCCTGTGTTTCTGCGTTTCTGCACATTTTAGTTTTTGTAAAGTAGTGAAGACAAATGCCCAGACTATGTTTTTTTTGTGTTTTGTTTAAACCTTTATTTTGGCCCTTGTGCCATTTTTGTTTGTGTTTGGTGTTATTTTGTTTATTAAATGTGTGCTTTGGCGCTCAAACTGCAGCTTCCTGGCTTATGAGTCTCTGTCTCACTGCTATCCTGTCACATGTGGTGTGCTGCGTGGGATAAAAACGCCTCCAAGACTCAGCAGGTACTGCGGTTACATTTATTATTTATTTTATTTTGATTGTTTTGTTTTTCTTTTTTTGGGGAAAAATAAAATGGAAAGGAAGAGATGGTGGAGCCGAGACCCCAGAACAGGGCCACCCAAGGATTGGCAGGCGGAGCAGTAGCAGTGGATAACTGAAGGGGCTCCATGGTGTGGCTGCTGTGCGGAGTTCGGACATGTATTAATTGCGGGGGGTGATTTCTATTGAGTATCATGTTATTTATGACTCGTGACTGATTCAGAATGAAGATTATACATTTACACAATGGTAAGGGAACACTGAAATATCTTTTTTTTAATATAATTTGCAGACCATGAAATAACACACCCTAAAGTTGTCATCAGCTGATTATGTAGTCTGATGCTCAACAGATTATGGCTTCTGTTTTACAATCAAAAAAATAAATCAGTTTGAGCTTGCCTATTGGCATTTTATTTAAAAAATGATTTGCATTCTGTGAAGTTTAAAAAAAAAAAGACCACAAAGGGACTGAAAGTCTGGAAAACATTACAGTACATCAGTGTTGCTGTTCAGATTTTCTATTACGTATCCTTAAAAGCAAACAGGGAGGCTGGCAGACTTTGCTGTTGCGACTGTACATATAAACTCAGTTGGTCTTGAGCCCCTGATAAAACTCTGCAGCTCCCTTTTTTGTCTGCATTCTGCAATGAGCTCTGTTCTCATATAAAATAGCCCTGGGCAGATCTTCTGCCCTTTGGAGCTTGTGCCAGAAAGCCCTGCAGCTTACAGCCAGTAAAGGAATGTCGCCTTTTCAGTGTTGAGTACAAGGAACAAGGCCTTAACAGACATCACAATCTGCAAATGCACCAGTTTCTCTGCACACCACACAATACTTCCATTGTTCAAGGCGCAGCCCACACCACTGACTGCTTTTCAGCCCTTGTTCAAAGAATATGAAAGTCACTACTTTGTGCTGTTTGTAGAAAACCCTCTGAAAGCTCTTGGGCAGTTGCTCGCTTTACAAGCTTTTTATGTTTATCATTTTTCTCTCTCTCTCTCTCTCTCTCTCTCTCTCTCTCTCTCTCTCTCTTTTCTACTAATCCTTTTAACCACAGATTCTTCTTTCCAGCATTCAATATTTTATTTTAATATTCAGAAATATATCTGAAAAATGTTTTATTTTTGCAGGTATTTTTATTATAGTTACATTTTCCAGTATGTAGACTTATTGTAAACCTTATGACTGGTGCATCAACAGCAGGCTGTTGATCCATCCAGTACTTAATGGTACTTAATGCTTCAGGAACATCCACATGGATGTTCTTGGCGCATTTAGCTCAGAACAAACTGACAATGTGCACATCAACATGGCTGCATCTACACTGCAACTCAATTTAAAGGAAGGTACTACAGTTTTTCTTTGTTTGCATTGCAAGTCAAGGAACTGATGCCAGCAGCTGTGTTTCCTGATGGAATACAAGTGTGTGTGCTTGAGAACTGTAACCGAGAAGATGGGGAGCTCATCTGAGCCAATCTGTCTCTCACAGACTCAAAAGGCATTCTTACATCTGCAAAGGCTCCTGCCACTTCTGTAGATATGCCTTTCAGAAGAACTGTTCATCGTCGTTGAATACTGTGTGGCCTAGTGCCTGCTGAGGTGGATGTATTTTAAATCCCTAAAGAAACTAATTCAAACTGAAGAGCTGTGACAGAGGTTTAAGATGAGTACCTCTCTCGTAGAGCCATGGGAATGATGGAAGTGACAGAACTCTTGAGTCTCTTGACAAACTTCTAAATTGGTTAGTTTCCAACCATTTCAAAAATGGCTCAATCAGCTTTGCCACATGACAGAAAACTTGACAGCTTTCCATTTTTTTTTTTTTTTTTTGCAACTGAATTATCATAATAAAGGAATGAGCTCATGCAGAAAAAAGTGATTTGATCATGAATATTTATCTTTATCAGAACTTTATTTTACAGGTAGTTTTAACAAAATAATGATGTTTTACTCTAATAGACAGACAAAAACATTTATGGTGTGAGATGGTTCACATAAACTAATACACCTCAGTTCCAGTGGATGAAAAATGTTGGTGCTTTATACTCCTGTTTATTATTTATTTTATTTAGTGTGTCCAATTATAATCCCCCCCGCCCCCAATTTTCTCCCAATTTGGAATGCCCAATTGCTTTTCTCCTCACCACAGCAATTCCCCACATGGCTCAGGAGATCCGAAGATTCAGTGGCCGTCCTCCGATCCCACGACCAAGCCAGCTTCCTTTGAGCTACCGACCTCTGGAGGACAAAGGCCAGCCCTGCAGGTGTCCGCTCTGAGCTCACTGGGCGCCTCGCCAGCAGGGTTCGCTGTAGAGCGAAGATGAGAACCAGTCCCTGACGGTTTTACCTCCCTAACTCACGGGAGCGCCTGAACCAATGTGACGCTCCCCAGCAAAGACCGGCCTACTTTGCACAGCCAGGACGTGAACCTGCGCTGTATGACTCACCCTGTTCGCACCGGCAAGTTCCCAATTTCACAACGCAAATCATCTTCGGCAGAACGTAGTGCCTGCCACTGTATTACACTTCACACACATTGTATAAGTGTGGCTAAATGTGCGGCGAGTTGCAGCGTGACGTGTTTAACCTGGTGACTAAATAAATTCATACGCTTCAACTTGCCCCACGTTAAAAGCAACCCCACGTGGTTCGCCCCACTAGTGGGAAGTATCAGAAATGGATCGTTGGATAAACAGGGTATTTGAAGTGTTAAACGAGTGAAAATGAAGAAAGTGGCAGCGTACAGAGGTGACTCGTCAGCCGAGGCAAGTGAGGCATTGCCTCACCAAGAATTCTCAAAGGCTAAAAAAAACAGTTTGCATATTATTTTTATTTAATAGAAAAATAAACACATTTAAGCTTAGCTTGGTGAGGCTCCTACTGGATTTGGAGAAGTTAGAATTTGTGCGATTAAATTTTTTTCAATAATGGCTTTAGTTGAATCATCTGATATTATGTGACCTGAGGAAAATATGTTTTACAGTAAGATCTCAAGAAGAGAGACGTTCAGTTGTTAAGGACGGCAGAATAACACCAGCACTGGAGATTCTGAAGTAAGACGGTAAACGAACGCGGCAAAGAGTTCATACAATTGCAGGCAACGCCATGAACAAACTACAGTTGGCCTTGTTTCCTTCTTTCAACTAAATAAGGCAAGGCTACATCTCTTAATGGATGTACAACTGTGACTGTCTTTCCACCACATGACAAGCTGCCTTGTTCATTTTTAATTAATGATTTTGTGATATTGTATTGGTGTCTTTATAGCGAATGTTCCACGCTGGTGTCACGTAAGCACTTGTAGAACTAAATAATACATGGTGTTAAGGTTCTGATTTGCCAATTGATTATAAAAACTTGCATCTGCAATTCTGTAAGTTGTGTGTTGTTTATATTGCTAATGTTGTTTTTTAATTGATGGAGGTATAGTTTACATAGCAACTGCAGTCTGTTATTTTAATGCATTAAAATGCTTTCAGCAGAGGCACTATGTGAAATCAACTGAACAAAGTAAATGTACTTTTAGTACGTTAGCTATTGGGTGAGGGGTGGTAATACCTATTTTGAGTTGTGCCTTGCCTGTCAAAAAAAAAAAGTCATGAGCCGCCACTAGTGGTATCAAGTGAAATTCGGACGGGTAGCGAAGAGGAACCATGACCGCTGTGTGTTGTATGTTACGGGGTGCTGTCGAACAAAAGTTTGAAGCCAGCTAATCTTCGGCACCACTTAGAAACAAAACACAGTGACCCTGACTCCAAAAACTAGTGGATTAGAAACCCATTCATGAACGTTGACCGTGAAATGCACACAAACTTGACATCAAAGGAGGAAGACAGCCTAACAGAACTATGCGACTACTCTCTAAAGTTAGTCTTCACACAACTAAATCTGACTGACTTCTGGTTACACGTTCAATCTGAGTACCCGGAACTGTCCCACAAGGCAGTAAAGTACCTGATGCCGTTTGCTACCACATACACCACATCTTGTGAAAGTGGATTTTCTGCGCTTGTTGGGTTGAATTCAAAGTTCCGGAGTAGGCTGGATGTGGAACCAGATTTAAGGCTAAAACTCCAACCGGACATTCAGGCTGTGACATCGCTGAAACAGCACCAGCCATCTCATTAGGTAAGTTAATCAATTTCCCGTATTGCATTGTTGTCAGTGGAAAGTAAAATTAATAGAATTTTTGGAGGTTCAGAATGGTTCTGCACACCCAAAAAGGTTGGGAACCACTGATCTATATCATGCTTAACTCGAAATTCATTAATTACTCTTTGCCTTGTTGCTGAAATAATCTTAATTTGTAGTCTTTTTGGTAAATGTGCCAAGTGCTTTCCAATATACTCCTCTGCACCACGGGACCTTTCTGTATACATCTGTATGATAACTCTCATCATGTCATGTTTCCACATTTACTCACAATGTATCATTCCCTTACTGTAGCGTCCTTACTACAGTAGATCCCATTGTAAATTTGGGATAACGTACATGTTTGTGCCCATTCAATGTAAGAAATAGCACTATTTAAAAGCAAATTTGAATAGTTGCTTTCTCACAAGTGAAACTGATGCTTACAGTATTATATTAGGACATACCGTACAGTATATAGAGATTTTTGCTTTTGCAAGAAGATTTAAATAATGTACAGGAGGGGAAATCACATACTCTAAAATGTCATTTGCAACATGTCATGAGTTTATTTCTAGTTTTGAAACATTAAGGGTTTTTTTTTTTTCTTTCACAGTTAATTGAGCTTAAACATTATCAATAGCTCTTTGCCATCTTAGCCACAGCCTTATAACACTACTAAGTTATTTTATATTTTGATTTATATTCTGTATGGCAAAAACATAAAGGAAAAATGCTGCTGGGTTTTGTCAGCTAATTGCTGTAGTTCATGGTCTTAAATACCAAATTCCTTAATAGTGTCACCTTACTGCAAGGAAATCTTAAATACCAAAATCCTTAATAGTGTCACCTTACTGCAAGGAAATTCGAGAACTGGGATTGAAAGCAAAAAAAAAAATCATAATTTAGGAAAGAATAATAGGGTTGACAATCCTGGAAGATTCAATGTTAACATCTGCTTGAAGTCTTACCTTACACCCCTCGCATGCGCTGACTCCATAGTGGTAGCCAGACGACTTGTCTTGACAGACGAAACAAGGCTTGTAAACTCTGGGTGGAGGCAGTGGGGAAGGGGGGCTTGGCACCAGTTCTTCAGAACTGGTGCTCTGTGTTTCAATAGCTGCAAAACATAATGACAAGATATTATTACTTCTGTTGGATTAAAATCTATTTTACATATAAAGCTTGATTGGTGAAAATTCTGGTCTTTTTTTATCATCCACAAAAAAAAAAAGTTGACCATAATTCTATGACTGCAACATGCAGATGATATATAAAAATGTACTTGAGAGAACATATTCCCTATCATATTATGGGTCGGTATACAGAGCGGACTGGCACTAATGTGTCTTTTTTAACCACTAATGCTAAAACAGGATCAGCTGTACTGTACATAATACAGTAACATATTCTAAACCTCAGAGTCCTTTTTTTTAACTGTCCTTTTCAACTATAAAAGACATATTCACCAAACTGTAGTGACCGGCATTATTAAAAACACTGAGCTGGAACGACAGCTGCATTAAACATTAATATTTAATTGTAAGCTCTGTGCTGCGGAAAGCATTCTGTAGAGCCCTTGGAAACAACACATTGAGTGTCCTTGGAAACAAAAGTATAGTGTAGATTTTAGCCAAAATCTGAAGAGCAGGGCCTTTGGCAAAACCTGCAATGTGGCGACACTGCAGACAGTAGCCCCTCGGTAACACCTGTGAAGTACAGTAAGTCTCTTGGAAACAACCAATAGAGGATACCCAGGAAACACCTGCCAAATTGGGCCCTTGGCTAGTTGGCAACATCTGCAAAGCAAACCCCTTGAATAGGTCTCACAGCGGGTCTCACCTTGCCACCCATTTCCTTCCGAAAATACCAAAATGCATACATTTCCATATAAGCTACATTAAAGTTGCATAGTTCACAGAAAATCAAACACTTTGTTTGAGGAACAACTATTTTTGCTTACGATTGTAAGTCGCCCTGGATAAGGGCGTCTGCTAAGAAATAAATTATAATAATAATAATTTTAAACATGTGTCTGTTTAACTGTGCTAGGACAAAATATCTGAATATGGAGACGAGAGTTGCTAGACATGTATTCAAAGGTAAAAAAACATGTCCTTGTCCACCAGAAATTACAAAATTGATAACGAAAAAATCTGTAACTGAACATTTATTTTAAATGTTGTAATCCTAGAAACAGAAAAGTGAGTCATTTTTTGTTCATTTATTTTTAACAACGCACCCTTTTTCAACATTTTATTTTTCACAGTTTTCACTTGTTTGTTCAGTTAGGTCCAACAGCTAAAAGGGCATAAGTAAACTCAGTAGGACAGGATTACTTCATGAAAATGTGTCTTTGGAGCTGGACACTTTGTTATTACAACACAACAATGGCAGGGATAAAAAAAAAAAAAAAACGGTGTCTACTTTACTGTATGAACTGTTTTTGTCTGAAATACAATAAATAAACCTTTGTTTATTTAACTGGGGTAAGTAAATAAGTATATAAGGCCTTGACAACCTATTCCTACTTCTCGGATACATTTTTATACTTCATTACAGTATAACATACAATGGCTTTGATTCTGTTTTTCAAATGATAAGACTGTTCTAATACTTGTCTGAAAATTCCATACTTGGCCCCGCACTAATTTAACTCGAATGATGGTTATGTCTCTGTGCTATGCTGTTGCAAAGGTATGGTCTTAGGAGGCCAAATAATATGGATCAGTGGATCTGCTGTTGTACCATTTTTGACTTTAATAGAGGCCCTCAGTCAGCAGGTGTTTCTGTATCTGCAGAAATCTGTAAAAAATCTCTCCAGAACAATCGGTGCCTACCTGGCAACCTACTGTATGATGGATTTATATCTTAATACAGGTTTGTGGAAGGTGCATACATTTTTTTAACACCAGCCCTGTACTAGGATATCAACAATTATACAAGATAAAAATGGCAGTATCGAGAATAACACCGCTATTCTTTTACTGATTTTGGTTTGCCTGTATCCCAGTACATTAACCCTGTGACTAGTAGTTTAAGCACTTAAAATGTTCATCCTCCTCAAGTACCTCTAAAATTTTTCTGACATGTCGCCCAAGAATGCAGATTACAGACATGGGTGTAAAGGTCAATTAGTAGGTTACACCACTTAGCCTTTGAACTGACACAAACCACTTTCCTATTGACAAAACTACCAACAAAATTGTTTTAAATCCATTGGTACGAGAGTGAAGGGAAGTGATAGTTTTTATAAATTTCAGAAGGTTTTATAAGCCCATATTGAAAACATGAAATCTATATAGGGCTTTTTATAAATCCGCATAACAAAAATAAATCATACAAGTCTATGTGCCCAAGCTGCTGAACATATTCCAATTTCATAGATTGTTTGAATGTTTGGGTATTTGAGACTGAACGCTTACGTTTCCCCTGCAAATTCGTTATCTTCATCAAATTATTTATTTTTGGCACGGGGCACAAAATATATATAGTAAAACCATAAAAAAATGTATGTTAACACTAAGACCTACTGTATGTTTTTAGATTTAAGTCTACAGTTCACATGACTTCACACACATAAGCGTCCATTGTTGTTTCAAATGATTATTACGGCTAGAGTTTGTATGAAAAAAATAAGTTCTTCACTTACTTAACGTTTTCAAAACGCGAAACAAACTCAATAAATAGGTTATATACCGCTGCAGGACGTTGTCTCTGATTATATAAATTGAGACACTGAAACTTGAACTCTGTGTCACTGACTCCTCCAAAACCATTATCAAAATACAGCAAAGGGTTCACACTAAATTAAAATAAATTCACTGTATTGCATTTAGTAGAGCTATTTTTGAGAATATTTCTAATGTGATACTAAATCAATATGGTTAGTGGCTAAACAAATATTTAGGTTGTAACTTTAAAATTTTGCAGATAGTAACACCGGTTACTTCTCTAAGCTTCTCTCCCAGAGTTTCCTGTTTTCCCTTTCATGCGATCATATTTGCTGGCCATTTTGTTGCCAATCACAATTAAACTACAATATATACAGTAAGCTAGTTACTCTCGCTGACCATGGTAAACTGCATCAACCATATTAGTTTTACAGGACTTTGAACTACAGTGAGCCTAAAAAGAATAGATTGGAGCTTTATATGGAGATTGGATGTCAGAAATTCAGACCAGATGTTCATTAGTATGCATTTTTTAAAATTTTATTTAAGAATTTCTGCACAATTTTTGACCTGTATTGGTTTATGGCCAGGACACATAAGTATGGGAAATACTGTAGGTTACATGCTGCACCTGTCTTGGAAAGCCATGGCAAACCAAATTTTGTGCTTGCAATATCCTACTGCCCCTTGTTATTCTTTTATAAACTTCAAACTATATTATATAAATTAACTTTATAATATTATTTATTTTGATATGTGACTTTCAATTGCAATATAGACAACGCAACAAAAACAAATAATAGTGGTAGCACTATCATTTGTGTTTGTTTAACAGTGTACATTATATTAAGAGATGAAGGATGTCCGATCTTCAGTTAAATGCAAACTATTTATTTTTAATACAGCATACAGCATTAAACTATTACCTGCAGAAACTGTCTCATTTAAAGGTCAGTGGCCTCTATTCCTCAAAGAGTCGGTGTTGAGAATTTTTTTACAAATATTAACCGAGAATTTTTTTTACATAGTGAGTGATTCATCAAACTGTCGAAACACCGACATTCGAAACACCTTTTCTGTCGGATTTCCCACCTGTTTCATGCAGAAATTAAACTAGACGCTCCCCATGGACCGCCTACAAGACAGCCTAATCAAATAAAAAATGGAGCCAAGTCGATCACGAATTGCGGAGGAAACACAACAACAATAAAAAATAAATGCAACATATCAAGGAATCCACAATGAATCAAGTGCAATAGATATCAACACAGCGAAAGTTGGTTGCAAGGTTACATTTATTATGATGCTGATGTTCACCGAATTGTAAATATTAAGGATTTGCTGTTCTGCTGTAGGTTCAGCTGTATTTTGGTTTTATTCTTTGAAGTGTTTAAGTTTTCAGCTGTTAAGATGTTTTATTTATTTTCTGTATCCAGTCACAGTAGATGTTGTTTCTGCTTTTGTTGTATATGTAAATAGCTGTTATATGGATCTATTCATCCATCCATCCCTCCATTACCATTAACCGCTTACTCCTTTACAGGGTCGCGGTGAGCCAGAGCCTAACCCAGCATACACAGGGCGCAAGGCGAGGGCTATATCCTGGACGGGACACCAGTCCATCGCAGGGCACCACACACACACTCACATAGAGGGTAATTTAGAGTGACCAATCAACCTAGACAGCATGTCTTTGGACTGTGGGAGGAAACCGGAGTCCCCGGAGAAAAACCCACGCGAACACGGGGAGAACATGCAAACTCCACACAGACAGTACCCTAGGCTGGATTCAAACCCAGGACCCTGGCGCTGTGAGGCAGTAGCGCTAACCACTATGCCACCGTGCCGCCCCTGGATCTATTCAGAGAAAGATAAATAAATAAAAAGAACTTGCATTTACTGAATGGCCGTCTGAAACACATATCTATCTATCTATCTAGCTATCTATCTGTTTATATATATATATATATAGCCCACCACAACCCCAGTACAAAAAGCCTAGAACTTCTTTTTTCTTTTGTGGGTTATTTGGCCAGCAAATTTTTCTTTTAGAAATAGTGTGGGACCAAATTACACACAAAATAAAGCACAAGGGTCCACCACCAGAAAACGATGCAAGGTACCTAAGTGGCCTCCACTGACCACCACTACAGAACGTATCCTGTCCACCTGGGATGTGCGTGCTCTGCGGGGGCTTGGTGGGATAGACATTGGAGTGGAGGGCAGATGTAAAGTCACAATAAAAAATACAAACTGATATAGAAATATGTAGCATTAACATGTCCTGATATTAAAATAATTAAGCAGTGACTGGTTTCATTTTTAATGTACAACTCCAGTAATGGAATTAGAAATGTAAAAAATGCAGCTATGCATGAAACACTAGAACATTAGGACATTAGTGTACTGTGTGATATTTGTAGGGCGGAGGAGACAGCTCCCCTATAAGAGATGAGAGCCCCCCTATAAGAGTTAAAAATCGCTTTTACAGTTCGCTGGGTTTCAGCAGCTTTAACACAGTGAAAGCGGTGTGGATAGATTATCCAGTATTGGCGCAGCAACTGAAAGCGGCAAGGGAGAATACTTCACGTTCTGACTGTGAACGAACGAAGGTGGACTGTACAAAAGGCTGGCAACCAGAGGCTTTGTTGTCGTCATCTTGGCCACGATGAAAGACGTTCTTCGCGAACTCCAAAGCCTTTCCCTCAAACTTCAGAAAATGAGCACTTCCTTAACAGATTCACGGAAGTGCTGAAGGCAATGAAGACTGCGGGTGGAAAATCCACAAAAAAGCTGAAAAGTGCTATTCAACCAGTGTTCAAGGGAATTGCTTGACACTGTGGAAAAATCAATCGACTGCAATTCTACCAGGCAGTAATTGATAATCTAGCCAAACGCCTCTCTGACTCAGAATCGGTCAACCTACTGAATCCTCTGGATACACATTTCTGGCCAAAAGATCGGGATCGTCTTATTTTATAAGGTAGGGTGACCATATTTTGTAAACCAAATCCGGGGACACTCAGTTATGGGAGCACAACATAGTAGCCAAGACTGAAATGTGTGTTGCAGAGTGTATCGCGAGCAGCTTACATTTTAACAGATGCACATCATTACAAATAGAAAACAAATCTGCATATAACCTACAGAAACAAACACACACTCCACAATAATTGCAAAAAACTTTACATTTTCAAAAAAAAAAGCAGACATTTTAAAAATTCCCCAAACTAAACAGGCAATATGCAAGAGCCTACTTCTCCTGCTGCCTTCAAGCCAAAGCTAAATAGCCAGGGTTACACATGGACATACTGGGAACTTTGGGATATGGGTAACCAGGAGATTCCTGAAAATATAAAATCGAACGTTACTGACATCCTACTGTACAGTATGCTGTTATGGGTTCTCATGTCATGTCAATTTAGAGAAGGAAAAACAAGTATATATATATTTTTTTAATATTTGTATTTTGATGGGTTTTTTCTTCAACACTGTTTAATACATTTACATACGCACCAAGCAAGAACATTTATTAATGCCCATAACACTGGTGTTTATGAAAAACAGGACAACGAGCCAAAAACAGGATATTAAACTTAAATACTGTACTATATATTATAATAAAGGTCTTACTTACTCCCTCGCCATTCTCGTATAATCCTCACGCAGCTGTTTTTTCTTTTCATGCGATGCAGTTAGTTAGTTAGCCTATCTAAACCGAGCACGTTTTTTTTAAACGCAAGTGTTTGGTTTTTTTTTTCAGACAAAAATACATAAATACGGTAATGCATTTATTTAAAAAACAAAGTAATCTAAATAATGTCCTCTTAAGTTTAGTACTTCACACTCGCTCCAGTGTGTACTGAAGCTGGATTTACCGGCAGTTGAAACAAGAGCGGGTCAGCTCAACAAACTAGACCGATAGGCTACAGATAGTAGAATGTCGGTGATTATACAAAGAAACTAAGAGGTAGGAATTTCTGTCAATCAACCTACGGTAACTTTTTTTAAATTTTTTTTAACGGAGGTTGTATTGTCAACTAAACTCAAAACCTGATTGGTTACTACGAATGTCAGTGATGCATCAAGAAAGCGGTTGGGTGTAATTTATGATAGAAACATTGACATTTCTCTCTAACGCATTTACATTACATTAGACCAATGCGAGAAAATAATAGTAAGTTTGTTCGGGGACGAGCTTCGTGAACCGGGGACCGTTCCGGGGACATTATTTGCCCGGGGACACAGTACGTCACCCAGGAACTGTCCCCGGAAAACGGGGATGTATGGTCACCCTATTATATGGCAAAAATGAAATACATAGTTTGTCAAAGCTACTCGGAGAGCCTACTCCGACTCGGTGATGCTGTTGAGGAATTTCGTGCCTGGAAGCTGCAGGGTCAAGACAGCGGAAAAACTCTGTAAATTTACAGTTGCCAGCAAAACGTATCTTGCTACTTCTGCTGAATGTGAACGCGGCTTTTCAGCCCCGAATGACACTGATAGAAAGTCACGCAACCGACTTTGAGCAAAAAACCTGGCTTCGCTGCTCTTTGTAGATGTTAATGGACCCCCACTGGAAAGATTTGATCTGATGACTTTTGTGTGATCCCGGCTGAAGGCAGGTGTCATCGTCCATCAACTTCATGGAAACCAGGACAGCAGCCACAGAAGACCGACATTCGGCCTCTGTGGTCAATTTTATTTTAAGGTAATCAATTTATTTTATTTATTTGTTTTTGCTCTGAAGTGGCATATGTGTTTTTGTAAAGGTAAGCAAACGCTATGTGTAGAGCTATAATAATAATAATAATCTATGTGTTTGTGTGTGCTTACTCTCACAATATTATATATATATATATAAATATATATATATATATATATATATATATATATATATATATATATACACACAGTACTGTGCAAAAGTTTTAGGCAGGTTTGAAAAAATGCTGTAAAGTAAGAATGCTTTCAAAAATAGACATGTTAATAGATTATATTTATCAATTAACTAAATGCAAAGTGAGTGAACAGAAGAATAATCTAAATCAAATCCATATTTGGTGTGACCACCCTTTGCCTTCAAAACAGCATCAAGCATCAATTCTTCTAGGTACACTTGCACACGGTTTTTGAAGGAACTCGGCAGGTAGGTTGGCCCAAACATCTTGGAGAACTAACCACAGTTCTTCTGTGGATTTAGGCAGCCTCAGTTGCTTCTCTCTCTTCATGTAATCCCAGACAGACTCGATGATGTTGAGATCAGGGCTCTGTTGGGGCCATACCATCACTTCCAGGACTCCTTGTTCTTCTTTACACTGAAGATAGTTCTTAATGACTTTCGCTGTATGTTTGGGGTCGTTGTCATGCTGCAGAATAAATTTGGTGCCAACCAGATGCCTCCCTGATGGTATTGCATGATGGATAAGTATCTGCCTGTACTTCTCAGCATTGAGGAGACCATTGATTCTGACCAAATCCCCAACTCCATTTGCAGAAATGCAGCCCCAACCTTGCAAGGAACCTCCACCATGCTTCACTGTTGCCTGCAGACACTCATTCGTGTACGCTCTCCAGCCCTTCGGCGAACAAACTGCCTTCTACTACAGCCAAATATTTCAAATTTTGACTCATCAGTCCAGAGCACCTGCTGCCATTTTTCTGCACCCCAGTTCTTGTGTTTTCGTGCATAGTTGAGTCGCTTGGCCTTGTTTCCACGTCGGAGGTATGGCTTTTTGGCCGCAAGTCTTCCATTAATCCCACTTCTGACCAGACTTCTCCGGACAGTAGATGGGTGTACCAGGGTCCCACTGTTTTCTGCCAGTTCTGAGCTGATGGCACTGCTGGACATCTTCCGATTGCAAAGGGAAGTAAGCATGATGTGTCTTTCATCTGCTGCAGTAAGTTTCCTTGGCCGACCACTGTGTCTACGTTCCTCAACGTTGCCCGTTTCTTTGTGCTTCTTCAAAAGAGCTTGGACAGCACATCTGGAAACCCCTGTCTGCCTTGAAATTTCTGCCTGGGAGAGACCTTGCTGAATGCAGTATAACTACCTTGTGTCTTGTTGCTGTGCTCAGTCTTGCCATGGTGTATGACTTTTGACAGTAAACTGTCTTCAGCAACCTCACCTTGTTAGCTGAGTTTGGCTGTTCCTCACCCAGTTTTATTCCTCCTACACAGCTGTTTCTGTTTCAGTTAATGATTGTGTTTCAACCTACATATTGAATTGATGATCATTAGCACCTGTTTGATATATTTGTTTAATCATACACCTGACTATATGCCTACAAAATCCCTGGCTTTGTGCAAGTGTACCTAGAAGAATTGATGCTGTTTTGAAGGCAAAGGGTGGTCACACCAAATATGGATTTGATTTAGATTTTTCTTCTGTTCACTCACTTTGCATTTAGTTAATTGATAAATATAATCTATTAACATGTCTATTTTTGAAAGCATTCTTACTTTACAGCATTTTTTCACACCTGCCTAAAACTTTTGCACAGTACTGTATATATATATATATATATATATATATATATATATATATATATATAATTGCAGACCACCCCAAGAGTCCAAGAGTAATTTGTACACTGCTACCCTCTGAGTCCTGCAGAGGGCAGTTACACCAGAACTGGCTTTAACAAGAATAGCAGGATATTACTGCGGGCCACACAGAAACAACAATTTGGACATAACTGCAAAACATGTAAAGATGTGAAATTAAACTACTGAACAGTTTCTCCTGGGTTTTAAATCGCTGATCAGTCATCAAATTGACTTTTATTACAGTTGTTACCGCACTCTCTGGTCCTTCTTCCGTTGACCACAAAAAGGCACAAAATCGATGTTAATAATGGTCAGAATGGATGTTTTTACCAATCTGTGCCAAAGAAATAAAAATAAATAAATACAAATAAAATAAATCATTTTGGAAACACCAATCAAACATTTTCTGGACAGCAATAGCACAAATATAATAATAATAATAATAATAATAATAATAATAATAATAATAATAATGCCTTAAATCCCTTAACATTTCTTTGTATTATTAAGCATCTGCTGGGGCAACTGCTACAAATTGTCTACTCTGCTGATGAGCACAAACAGGAATGTCTTTACATGAATACAGGGGGCTGACAGATCACAAAATGCAAAGCATGTTATGGAAAAAAAGAAAAATGACTTATCCCTATTCCCTTGAACTTTTAGCCTCAGGTTGAACCAAGAACTGGGGTCAAACAGGAAAACACACCCATTAGCAACTATTATCTAAATGAAAAAAAAAAAAAATCCAAACATCTCACTTGATTCATTGACTATAAAGCACTGGAGCTGTGTTTTGCTAACACTACACAAAAGGTGTTACATTGGGTTATAATAAGGAAAGGAGTGGTTCCTGCTCAGGCTTTTCAAAATAATCCTGGCATTTAGTGCACGGAGACTGGCTGTACAAATAAACCAAAACAAACTTCCTTTAGAAGTGTTTCTTCCAGTGTGCATTTTTTTTGACAGTACAGGAACCAGACAAAAGCCCAACGATGAGTGTTGCAGTGCTCCACCCAGCATGCCTGGGCACTCTGGATGCACAGGGTATCAACAAGAGATTGTCTCATAATTCTCAACATGTTTGGAATTTTTTATGAAAAACACTAGATAAAAGAAAAAATCTTAGAAACGTAGAGAGTGACAGCTGGATGGAAAGTCCCTGTTCTGGCTACCTAGGTTGACTGATTGTCTTTAATGCAGTTGATTATAGAGAAGCAGATAGTGTGTACAGTACTACAAAGTCCAGACTGTACCTCTGAATTATGACGAAGCCCTTCATTGGAAAACCAAAAATTAAAAAAGTACTAATCTTAAGGGGAAAGAAAATAAGTTGTAAAGTGAATGGCATTTCCTGGACTACCCCCGGGGGAATTAGGAGTACTGAACTCTGGGTCACTAGCAAGAAGGACCAATTTCAACTGATTAGGGGTACACAGCAAAGTGTTGCGCTAGGTTAAAAAAATTCTGCTAGCCCTCATTTTTATTGGCAGCTAATATAGTCAGGACTTTTTTTTTCATGAATTCACTGCTGGAGTGCATGGCACATAGCTCACATACACAAGGCAGAAAGTCAAAGGAAACGCCAAAGTTCAACTAAAGTACAAGTAATTAGAACCAGATTTACCACAGCTCTCTGTGTACATTTCATGGTAGAAATAATTTATAAGCCTCTAAACGTTGGAAGAAAACAGAACATAAGCCATTTAATTGTTATGTCTAGTCTGAAAAAAAAAGCTGTCTGTTTTTTATCAGTTTCTGGTTTGAAAGGTATACGGTTGAGTTTCTCTCTTGTCTGTACTAAGTTATTTGATTTGAAAAAAAAAAAAAAAACACTTTAATACAAAAAGCATTTAAAAAGCCTAATGAAAATAATAACCCATGGTCAAAATGCAATGCATTAGGAGTCTTTTATATTTATATATTTTTCAAAAAGGAAAGCCAGACTTGTATTACTAACCCAGCCATGACCTCGGAGAGTGGTCTAACCAGGTCACAATGGAGCCTGGCTGTTGAGTGTATTGGATTTGCTGATGGTACTGCATTACAAACTGTATACAACAGGTGCAAACGACACAGAGGGACAATGAGCTAAGCAATATAATTTACATACTGGAACTTTATATCAATGCTACAAATTACAAATGCAACCTATTGCATACCCTTTCTTTGTTTTTGTAAACACCTATTTCAGTTTTAAAAACAATTAAATTAAAATATAACATATTGTAACTTTTCATGCAGATTAATTGTAGCAAAACAATCTTTTGTTCTACTTTATCTACCCATAAAGGGAAACGCATTCTCCCAAAGCCTCATGCTTTGGCTCTAATTCTTAGTAGCCAATCGCTGCTTTTGCAATGAAAAAAAACAATATTCAAAATTCAAATATACCAGAATGTGTTCATCTTTTATAAAGGAAATGTGAGACACATGAAACGATCCCAGTACATATTATGTAAGATTTACAGCAACTATTTTGTGAGATATATGTGTGATAAGTGAAAATAGCAGTACATATTCCAAGGGAATATTTACTAGATTAATACAACAATCTAGTAAAAACAGAGTATCCAACATCAGGCCTTAAACTAAAGATTAGAATCTGCATTAGGATCATTTAGGATTACAGTTTCCCAGTATCCTATCCTTTATGTGGATATCAGAACCTTTCATTGAACCTTCTGGGTCAGTGCAGAAGCCTTGATACTTGTAATCAACTAGATTAAGTACTGTACTGTACATCTTCTGGTAGTCACTTTCATTAAGACACACAGTACAACATTTCTCCTCTCATCTGCCTCTCACACTTATATTAGCTTGGCAAGCAAGTAATGTTAATTACTTTTTGTGGCACTTTCATAAGAACTTAAGCCAAACCAAAAAAAAACCAGTAATTAGCCAAGATCAAAAACGTATTATGGGATTTAGTGTACAAATATCGAATTCTAATCTTGATGATAGCTTCCTGGGGCTTTATTTACTAAAATCTGTTTACATAGCTACATTGAGGTCAAATACTATGCCGTTTCCAGCCCATGGCAGCACATTAAGAAGCTTTTTCCAAATGAGTTAGGCTACCACTTCTATCCTAGGAGACTAGTATTTAAAATAATCTTAAAAGGTGTAGTGCCTCACTGGGAATTTTGAAAAAAATCACATGAAAAATTCCTAGTCAACAGACAAAAAAGGGAATTTTGTCCTGGGCCAGGGCATTCCGGGGGGACTCGGACTGGCTGATTTATATATATATATTTTTTTTACAGGTTGAGAGGAAAAATGAATGCTGGCATACCACACGCAAAGCTATCACAGTCAATTACCCCCCTTGCATTCCAAGAATGTGTGGTTGTTGTGCGCAGGATTTTACTTAAAGGAATAACAGCAATGACATTAAAATAATCTCATCTCAGGAGGGGGGGGGGGGGAGGCATGAAAATGTCTGTGGCAGCACTAGCAATAACATAGCTTTAACATACCAAGTAAATACTGTGTTCACCTGCTTTTTAAATGTATTAAGACATTAACACATTTTGAATATACTTTACACTATGCAGGGGTGTCAAACTCCAGTCCTCTAGGGCCGCAGGGTCTTCTGGTTTTCATTCCAACTTAAGCTCTTGTTTAACTTAATTGATCTAATTATTTGTTCAATTGGACATGTTTGATATTTTATCAAGGCCTTTTACAGTTGATCATTTTAAAAAATGCACTTGATTCAAGGTACACTACCTATAAAACATTTTGATGCCTGAAGAGATGTTAAAGCCGTCCAATGAATCAAATAATTAGACCAATTAAGTAATTGAGAGCTTGGGTGGAACGAAAGCCAGAAGACACTGCGGCCCTCCAGGAACTTAGTTCTCTCCAGGCTTCAAAATGTTTTATAGGTAGTGTGCCTTGAATCAAGTGCATTTTTTAAAATGATCAACTGTAAAAGGCCTTGAAAAAATATCAAACATGTCCAATTGAACAAATAATTAGATCTATTAAGTTAAACAAGAGCTTAAGTTGGAATGAAAACCAGAAGACCCTGTGGCCCTCGAGGATGGAGTTTGACACCCCTGTATAAGGGGAAGGAACAATATGGTTAATAGGTGCTGCTCAAACTCATGGTTACTGAATAATTTAAATAATATGCTTAATTGATGGTAGTTTGGAAATCGAGAACTGGGTGCAGGGCAAGTGTGAGCTCCAAACCCTGCTTTACTATACCTCCCTAGGATTTACAATGCTTATCTATGCTTTACCATGCTTTCAGTATGTTTTATTACACTTTCCTATGTTTTCATTATTACAGTGATCACTTAATAAAAAATTAATTATTATTTTTTTTTTTTTTACACCAGACATTTTGTTTTCTGTTAAAACCCTTTCTGTTTGCACCTTAAAAAATGTGTATGGCAAAGTGAGCCCTGCCACATAAACTGCAGGTTATTGCAAATAATGAGACGCAAGAAAGTAAAAACAAAAATCACGCATTTCACATTTCAGCATGCTTCAAAAACAGGGGGAAGGATAAAACATCAATGTTTCTCTTTCAGGGTTTTCTCTTGACAGCACTGATGATATCAAAAGCCAAAAGAATAATTTAAATAAAGCTATTTTGAAGATACAGACCTGACAGCTCATCAGTGTCAACCAAAACTGGCACACATTACAGCTTTCAAAATAACAAGCAGTCATTCATTCAATGAAGAAAATGAAATATAGTCATCTGATACTGCACGCCCTGTGCAAAATCATAAAATATATTTTTAGACAGAGGTTCCTATTATTTTTCAGTGGTTCCCATGTGAACAATTAAACCTTCCAATAAGTAATCTGTAAGTATGTCTATCTGATTTACTGTTATGTGATGCAGCATTTAGTTTCAATGGGGCAGTTAATATTGATCATGTAAACTACAGAAGGAAGATAAATATTCTACACTTCCAGAGCCCAGTGGACTATTAAGCTTATATAGTATCTGATAGTTTCCTTCTACACTGATAATTGTGATGTTATTAATAATCAATGGTAACAATTAGAATTTATATAGCATGCAGCAACAAACGGGTGTTTACACTACCTTCTAAAAGGCTACTTTCAAATGAAAAAGATTTTATTCAAATATTGTATCATCATATTTTACCAGTATAATTTCTTCAGCTTGTCCATGATTCCCAAGTGCAATGAGAAAAGGACAAGCTTGGACAAATTATAACTCAGAGTGAGAAAATAAGGTCTTAAAAGGCTTAGTACAAGCAATTAAATTAAATATGTAACACAATTGATAAAATGTGATGTTCAAGTTACATTAACCTCTTCTGTATTTCTGGAAATGCTATTTTTATTAAACATAAGAAGTCATTTATATTTTGCATTTGTTTTATTATTAACTGGGCGCCTACGAGGGCTTGAGAGTAAAGAAAGGCATGAGGGGCAGCGAGCTTGAAGCATGCGAGTGCTTGAGTGACAATAGTGTCATAGGACAGGCTGGACAGATCCCTGTACTCAAAGGACCCTCTGGCTGCGGAGCGGCTTGAGACAAGTGAGGGCCAGGAGAAGAAATACAAACAAGACACTCTGAACTCTCACCGAGGAGGATGAGAGACAGAACATACAAAGGACAAAGCTCTCAAGTCCAGGCCAGGCCAGGAAGCATCCTCTGGCTGCTGGGTGACAAGGAGAATGAAACGACAAACATGAAGGTCACTCTCAAGACCAGGTCGGGTCAGGCAGCATCCTCTGGCTGCTGGGTGGTACAAGGAGAATGAGACATAGAGGACAAAAGGACAGATCCCGTCACTACTCAGGCAGCATCTGCTGGCAGCTGGGTGGCGTATAGTTAGAGAAAAGTGTCTCGGGTCCGTATAGGAGAAACGAAGGAAGAGACCTCCCCCCACACCATCCACGGGGTCCCAAAACAGCGGGTGGAGGACTCGGCCTGCCTGAGAAGGGGCAAGAAAGGTGCTCGGACCTGGAAAAGAAACTAGGGAGAGTGACAGCAGGTTTTGGCCTCCATGAGGCTAGCGCATAAGCTGCGAAAGTATAGATGTGGCCGGGGGTCCCCTCTGACTGGCGAGAAACCGCCGTGGATGGCAGTGACGTGGGCAGGAGGCCGACCTGGTCGGTCGGGCGAGTGAGACTCACTTCACCCCAGAGGGATCCCTGTGCGGACGGTGCAGTATTAGAAAGGAGCGGAGGAGGAGGGAGGAGGAGGACAAAAAACAAACACAAGTCAAAGAGAGGAAGTAGTGCTAGGTTAATATAGGAAAAAGGGGGAGATTGACAGGCGGAGCTGCCAAAAGGAACTCCCAGCACTGCCCTGGCCATGCCCCTTGACTGACATGGCGAACGCTGCGCGAGGCTATTTAGAGATGACTAGAAATGAGCTGCCCCCCCCACCCCCACCGGGATGTAATTGAGCCGGCTGATCACTTCCCCCAGACGGAGCGAGGCTGAGGAAAGCTAGAGTGGACGGCATAGAGAAATGAGGTAAACAGGGAAAAACGCAGTGAAAGGCACTTTCTATGGCGTCCCCCGAATTACCCATAAAGGCTAACATTTAAAGGCACCGTAAGCAGTCAGTTAGGCCTAAAACAGCACTAGTATGTAAAGTCACTACACCACATAAGTCAGTTAAGCTTTTACATAACATCTGAAAATAATATAAGCTGTTTTCTTTTGGGGCCTGAAATATCATGTGCTCCAAATATTTAATAAAACATTACTAATAATTAAAAAATGATAGTATCTCAAAATATGCAGTATATCAAATTGCAATTCCAATTAAAAGGTATGGTTTATCACAAAGCAGTCCTACTTTTTATTGTTTTACACATTTTAAATAAAAACTGGTATTTAGGTAGAATTGCTTCTTGTGTTTTTGATATGCAGAAACACATTTAGAGGAACGTCATGAAATGAAAACATCAGGAATTGAATTTCATTTGCACCAATTTCCAATCTACTTAGCTAATTAATACCCTCAAGGTTTCCATTAGACAAATTCTAAAAAGAAAAACCCCACTCTGATGTTTCAGTGACCCCTGTATGATTATCCTTTTAAAATGAAAGAATACTTTTAAAAAGAGCTTGTTTAGTCATAAAAGGAACGATAGTCCTAAGTGTTTGGGCCACAAAAAGCTTTGTTTATAGAAATAAAGAGGGAATGAGAAGACCCTATGTTACATTATCTTCTTCCATTTTATTGACTTGCAGATTGAAGACAAACACTGCCTTATCTGCTCCATTTGCACTTGTGGTTTAATGCAGATTACTTTCTGATTCATTGAAATGAAATCAAATGTATTTACGTACAGTAATTAGTGCAAGTGATAAAATCCTTTAATGTTTAATATGGTTTAAGTACCCTTGGTTGTTTAACCAACAGAGATAAACAGGTAGAGAAATGAACTGTGAAAACAGATCGGCTCCGTGGATGTCTTGTATGAGATCGTCTTCAGCCTGCAGCAAGCCAAGTCTCCCTTTGAAAACAGTCATTGCTACAGTGCACCGGATGCAACTGTCTGCCACGTCAGCCATTTCCATGAATGTAGAGTCAACCAATCAATCAATCAATCAATCAAATATTTTTATAGAGCGCCTTTCAGAGCAAGCCATCCTAAAGTGCTTCACAATCAAATAAGTAAAAAGGCCTCTGAAAACAAGATCAAAGAATAAAAGGGAAATAAAAACACAAAATAAAATATAAACTATAATCACACTCCAAAGGCTTGAGAGAACAAATAGACCATCGGCCACGACTTAAACTAAATATACAAAATAAGCTTCTGATTCATCAGCACTCTTGGTAGCTAGGAATGAGGAATGAAAATGTTTTTAAATGAAGACTGCATTTCTCTTTACTGCAGGTGATGGCGAGACTAATCTACAGTTCTAGGAAACCTATTGCATTCCCAGGTAGTATAATGTAGAACACATGACAGTCCTGCTTTAGGTTTGAATGAAAATGTTAATGCCACTGTACATGGAACAACTTGAACACATTTGTTCTAAAACTAATTGTATCATGCCAGTACTATAAATACAAACAGTATTAAAAGGTTAATCAGTCTTCCTTTCAGATTTAATTATCTCACTCAACCCACATAATGAAGACTAGCAGATAAGGATCTAAATGCTGTTGTGTGACAAGAAGCTGTTGAACTTTTAACTAGCTTCTTCTGTTAGCAAATGCATATGGAAGTCATATTTAAAATGTTTTTAGTTTTTTCACATCTTAATGGTAAAGGACAACTAACCGAAAATGTTTGTCAAACGATCTTAAGCAGTTATGTATTGCTTTGCTAATAAAATGATAATAAACAAATTATTTAAACGGAAATCAAAATCATTAACTCTGTGCATTAAAATGTACATTTAATAGAGATATTTTAATATCCAGGATCTAAATGGGCTGGCCTTATATCATTGCTAGGTGTAAACAATGTGCTGTAGACTATATAATATTTTAAAATATATCTCATATAGTAGGGACAAAACAGATACAAAATCTAAAATCAAAACGCATATATAACTTCCATTTACAATATTTTCTTTTCGTATGAGAACAAATACCCAAATTCAAGAAGATATTATATTGTATTACAAAATGAATAACCCTGACCCTCTGTAAAATCTGTAAAATAACATTGGGTGGGCTTTTAACAACAAAAAACTTAAAGTAGAAATAGAAAATAGCATTCCGTCATAGTAACAGCATATGGTCTTGATATCAAGGATCTACTCTTATCAAAAACTGTTGGCACCAAAACCACTTGCACTTTTAGATCAGTCCAATGTGTTATTTGTTGTGTAACGCTTGTTAAAGCAAATAATGTTCAGTGACAAGAAGTGGCAATTAAGATTATTAAAGGGAGATACTAAACTAGAAGACCATATTTCTTCTTTAATGTTATCTAAATAAATAATGGAACAAACAGTTGAGTAAACACTTCCTTTGCGAGAAGCTATTGGCTTTTGTATGCACCATTTAATCGGTTTATATATATATATATATATATATATATATATATATATATATATATATATATATATATATATATATATATTACAACGTGGTAGTTAAACTGAATACATATAATTTTGCGTCATTTAGTTATGTTTTATACACACACACACACACACACACACACACACACACACACACACACACACACACACAGGTACACTTTAAATTAATCAGTAAAAATACCGTAAAAAAATAAATTTAAGAAATACACAATTAAAGAAAGTAGTCTACACGCCGTGAAGTCCGGCGCCTTATTCAAAAATATAACAAAATGCAGTTCTCAGGATTTCTGTGATGTGTTGAGGATTTAACCATTCATCTACAAGAAAAGATCTGTCAGTAACTAATAGCCTTAAACAGCAATTCTACAACGCAAAGGTTGAAGCCGTCCCTTTGTAACCTTGTTGAAAACTCGGCTGGTAATTTATCTAAATCAGTGTCAGAAGAGTGCAGCATCCTGCAGGTTCCTCGGATCAGTGAATAGCCGGGTGCCCCTTGTCATTTCTCAGAGCTGTGGTGCTGAACCACTGCCACTGTTTACCATTTGCATTCCACAGCACCGTGTCAAGATCAGATAACAGTGGACTTTTTTAAAAAAAAACCCGGCTAGGACTAGCAATGCTTCCCCTTCACACACACGTCAATGATTTCAAAACTTGGACCAACATAATTAATGGCAAAAATCACCGGGGTGGCCACAAACGAGTAGAACTGTATCAAAAAAGCATCTCATTGTAGAAATAACACCAGAAGGTGTCAGGAGTCATCGACTGAAAAATGCCACTACGGGCAGTACGAAAACCGTTACCAAATACAAGTGTAACTAACTTTCTAGTGGGTAATTTACTAGCGCGTGAAGCAGAGGTTATTAAAACAGTTAATCAATCATGCATTACATAAAGTGCCAAATTTTAATGCAGATAGGAATGGTGGAGTAATGAATACATTGTTGGTTGTTTAATCGCATGCTTTGGGGTGCATTTTTGGCTATTTTGCACATGGAGGTTATTTCTTCAAGACTCAATGACACTTTTAAAACACCCGTTTTTTTTAAATAAACCAAGGCCTCTTAACGTCAAAATATGAAAACTGAGTAACATTGCAAGTTAACAACACATAGTACAAATAAGCAATTTTACAAGGTATCGCGCTGTAATGAGCTTATATGACACTGCGCACGCAAACAACATGGGGGGGTGTGGGGGGGGGGGAGAAGCAAGCGAACAAAATGTAACCTACACTGAGCGCTGCGTCGGTGCTGCCAGTCTGTTTGTGCCAGTCCATTGAAACATGCTTTCAGAGCTTTTTCCTGGAGCATGCATGAAGAAGGACTTGTAGTGTAGAAATCCAGCATTTGCCCAGGGCTCACTGTTAGAACATCCATACAGTCGAACATGATGAGTCTCTGCAGACTCTGAGAAAGTGCTTATCCTTTAGGTGTAGAGGGAAATGGCATGTAAAAGTGGACCCAACTCCATCAAACTCTGCCCCTTTTTTGGCACGTAAAGTCTTGATCTTTTTCCCAGACTAGAATCATGAATTATGACAGACAACACAGCTAAAAGCCTGTAATTGATCCAAATGATCATTTACCATTTTCCAGGCAAGCCAGATACCCAAGAAAAAGGGGTGTCCTGGATTTTTCTGAACTGAATCCGACGTCTTTAGCCCCCCAAATATCGCACTATGGGTCTTCTGAATTATTAAAACAACAAAGTATATTTTAAACTGCGGCAGGCGGCAAAGAGCTGTTAAAAACAAATGGGTTTATATTTTTAAAATCCAGTCTCCCCTTCATTGACGAATGGTTTGTTCTGCCTCCATACATCTCACTTCCTACTAGTTTTGTCACTGAGAATGAAAGATTGAATTGCCTAATATATGCGAGTGAACTTTCAATGAACCCTTCCCAGGCTGGTAACCTTCAAATGACCCAACCAGTCTGACATCACCAAGTCCCAGGATTCTCTCACACTGCTAAAAACTCCAGCAGCCTTGCAAAAGCAACGCCACAACAGACTTCTTGTCGGCAAGCTGCGACGATTATGACAATACAGGTTCCCTTTACATACGCACTCACACACACACACAAATAAATACTGAATACATTGTTCTTATTTCCCTGACGCTTGAGAAAACATCCAATGCTACCAGTTTTCAGTACAATGATTAAGCCTTGCTTTCGTCATTCTCGGGTGAATTATATAACAGTAAGCGTCAGTCGTTCTGAATAAATGGAAAAACATCTCTATAACTATCTACATATCTATCTATTTTAACCACACCCTAAAAGAACCAGAAAAAGAAAAGAAAATGGTTACTGGCTGTTAAAGAGACAAACCTGTATACCTGTATTTTCACAGCGTCGGTAATGACTTACTTTTCGGACTAGTACTACATTTGCTATCCCTTTGATATTCCTTAGTGCAACAATAGTGGGAAGAATAAAACGTGCCAAAGAGCTGCCTATAGTGCTCCTGACACTCAAAACGGAGAATCATTCGTGGCACCTGCGGAGTTCTTCCTGTTAAAACGGGAATCCTACCTTTTAGTTAAGAAGATCTCAAAACGGAGTTGCAATTTGCTTAATGCGATCTGGAGACAAAAAGAACACCCATGTATTTTGTTTTTTTTACCAGCATCTGGAATACTGGTCACTTGGTCATGTATATAATACTGGTCATGTATGTATGTATGTATGTATGTATGTATGTATGTATGTATGTATGTATGTATGTATGTATGTATGTATGTATGTATGTGTGTGTGTATGTATGTGTGTGTGTATGTATGTATGTATGTATGTATGTATGTATGTATGTATGTATGTATGTATGTATGTATGTATGTATGTATGTATGTATGTGTATGTGTGTATGTATGTATGCATGCATGTATGTGTGTATGCATGTATGTATGCATGCATGTATGTGTGTATGTATGCATGTATGCATGTATGTGTGTTTGTATGCATGTATGTATGTGTGTGTATGCATGTATGTATGCATGCATGTATGTGTGTATGCATGTATGTATGCATGCATGTATGTGTGTATGTATGCATGTATGCATGTATGTGTGTGTATGCATGTATGTATGCATGTATGTATGTATGTATGCATGTATGTATGTGTGTATGTATTGTTTCCCATCTAAAAAGAATAAACACAAATAAAAATAATTCCAATTACAGCAATACTACGACTACGACTACGACTACTACTACTACTACTACTAATAATAATAATAATAATAATAATAATAATAATAATAATAATAATAATAATAATAATGTCGAACACTTGGTAAAATTGTTAGTTTGCAATTTAACTTTTTAGTTTTTTGAATAAGGTTTTCTAAATTGAATAAATAAAGATTTATATTCATGAAACTGTACCAGACTTGGTATTTTCTTTTATAACGATCTAGAAAATGTCTATTCATACAAAACTTTATTTTGTGAGTTCAGTGGATTTTGTGAGAATGCATCATTTCTAATCCTATACTGTATACACATGTATTTTAAACATTATAAATATCATAACATCTTGCACACTGTTAAAGTAAATGTATTTCAATACTTTATACTGCTTTACTGAGTGGTTAAAAAAAAGGTAAGGAACAAGGACTTTGCCTTAATTTTTTTTTTTTTTGAAAGATGGTAACAAACGGATCTAGGTCAATTTTATGGCTAAAATGGCAACAATAATAAAGCTTGGCTGTGCGAGGCATTGTTTGTTTTTCCTTTAGGGACTGGGATACAACTCTGTTCTGATCAAAGTGGACATAAATCACTCTCCACTTAAGGTTGCTAAAAAAAAAAAGCTGCAAAGTGAGATCCAGTTCCATTTGCAAACAGAGACGTTTAACTCATGAAAAAATTACATATAAAAAAATCACATATAAAAAAATAATAATAATTTAAGGAATTCAAGGCATTTACATCCACTCAACAAGAAACCTATCAAATTAATAATGACAGCAGCAGCACTGGCAGCATGATGAAATGGTATAATAAATTAAGAAGATGTGAAGAGGTTTGTTGTGAACAGGACAGATGGGGAAGTGTTGGTGGGAGATCATTTGCACAGCTTCCAGCTCTCAGGGAAGACCATTTGATAGCAGTTTGCTTCAGCATTCCCTGTACTCTAGGCAGGCATTTTTCATCCAACTAGCTGTACGCAGAGCGCAAAGTAGAGCACAGGGAGTCAGACAGCACCTAGACTATCTAAACATACCATTAACTGCTAGTGTAGCAGCACATGTGCTAGACAGCTCCGTATATTAGAGATAACTTATGTCCTCTGCAAATAGCTTGCTGTTTTTAGACCACTATTTTTTAAAACCAATTTCCGAGTGACAGGAAGAGCTTAAGGCAGTTAATAAATGTAGCTTGAAGATAATTAATAGTATGACTGCAGCTCACTAGTTCTTGAGTCTTGAAGGCACACCTTTCTGCTGTTGCTGACTTGGTATCATACATTCCGTGTAAAAAAAGATATACAGATTTCTTATTAATTTATCTACCCAAACTTACAAATCTCAATTAGCTTGTAGGAGTAGAAGGTGTCTAATAGGGGGCTTAAATGATTAACAATATGTTGTACAATTGATCAGCTGTTTCTATGATAATTTCATAACTTTTTAATAAATGCATGGTTTCAGACCGAACAGTAGTATGGATTTTTGATGTAAAAAATGTGCACCATAGGCACATTTCCACTGGAAATGTATATTAATCATACAGCAAAAAAAATGTGCTTCAGGTGGATTTTTATAAATGACAGATTCCCAACTTGAAGTCCACCATGAGCAAATCCCAGGTGGTCCCTGAAAGATGACTAAAATAGGCAACAGCACCACTAATAGTAAATCTATTACATTAATAGTAAAACTAACACCATAGTATATCTATTACACTAACACATCATCTCAACAAACAAACTGTGTGTGTTCAGCTTCGCTTTACAGTTCGCTCATTAAAACAGCACAAGGTGACAATAGAGAAAATAATAAGCACTACTTATAGTAGATACATTAAAAACTAAGGTTGTCCTGATCTTGAAAAAGTTTAACTATTTTTAATAAATCCAACAAACTTAAAATAAATAAATAAAATAAAAAAACAAGGTCTTTAGGTATCTAGACCTCAGCTGTATAAGAACAACTGGCATCCATAGTGCCTTCATCTGGGTTTCAAAAGAAAGCTGTTTTTTTTAAGGTCAATCTAAAGCTTCATTAAAGTTGTAGGTAAAGGTTATTTTCTTGATGTGGAGTGTCTGACAGGACCCAGTTTTCAGCACATTCTAAGTATTTAGAAATGAAAGGTGGGATCAGACAAAATCCAGCAATACAACTTTGCTCTTGTTGACAGGCAGACTCCTGTTGGACGTGTCCCAACAATGTCTGTCATCTATGAGGCATTCTGCTTCTCCAAACAACTCTGGATTATATTTCTTTTGGTAACAAAAGTAGAACAGAAAGTAAAATTTACCAGCGTATTATTGATCCATCATGATGTGCCCTTATAACATATACCCACGGAATAGCAAAAACATAGTACATTACTCATCAAACATTCCAAGTTTGTTTGGTCAAGTATTTAATAGTAGTATAATAATAGATATGTTTTTGAGTTTGTCCTCGATGGCTTCGTTATGCAGAGTGGCTGCAGACCAGTTAGCCCTAAATCCAGTTTCTCTGTTACAGCTGCTGAGATGTTCTTTTACCCAATTCAGGACTTCAAAGTCTTTATATAGAGATCGCTGTTTAGTTTATTTATTTTTGGTTTTATCATAAGCCCTTTAAAGATGTATACAGTACATAACACATTTAAATAACTATAGTCTATTTCATACATATGCCACAAAGGTTATGTGTTAAGCATTATTCAGTATTTGTTTAATCTCTAGCATAGTTTATGGAGAAGGAGTCATCTACATAAACTTATTTTTCATTTTGAAGTCGTTGATCATAATTAAGATCACCCAGGAAGCCCCCAGGGTGTCTTCAATTTTAAGTTATAAGAACTCACAAACAGCTATTATCGTACCACTAATTGTTGAATCTACAACAAACTTGAACATGTTTGGATTTACATTAATGGCATTTTTACATCCTTGTTATTTAGTTGTGATTGGAAGCATTCTGTGTTATGTTGGTTGGTTCTGTGTTATGTTTCATGTAATTATCATTTTCTCTAAATCTGCCTTTACCTGACCTTGTCTACTGGTTTTCAAGTGTTGGGACTGAACAGCCTTCTTCATTTAATTCAAATCATGTGACAATTGGACTTTTTCAATATATCATCATCATCGTCATCATCTTCAGCCTTTTTCAATCCACTGCTGGATGAAGGCCTCCCCAGGATTCTTCCACAAAAGCCTGTCTGCTGCGTCCCTCATCCACGTTGCTCTGGCGTGTTTCTTAATTTCATCTTGCCATCTTCCTGGAGGTCTTCTTCTTGGTTTTTGATTGAAGTCTGTTGGTGAGTATCTTGGTATATATCTATACATGTCTATCTATATATCTATATACTGTATTTCTATCTATCTATTGTAATATAGCGGGTTGTGAGAGACGGCAGGGAGGGGGTTAAAACCTCCCTGCAAGGGAAAAAACATGTGGGAATGCACCTTTTTGTTGGATTTGTATTGCTTTATTGTTTCAATTGATTTGCTTATTGTTTGGTTTAATTGTTTGATTATTAATTATTATCCGCACCTGGGCATTATTAAAATTTAGATCCAGGTGCGGAAGTTTAAAAGGAGAACAAGCAGTCTGCTTGGGGCTGCTGAGTGGAAGGAGGCAGAGAGGTGCGCTGTCTCCGAGTAGCCAAAGGAAGAGAGGAAAAAGTAAGTGCTGTAAAAAAGCCAGTGTGTTTTGTGAAGACGGGTAAACAGCGTAGCTGTCCCGCGTTAGTCAGGGTGTTCCTGAAAGTCGAGTTAGTGCTCCAGAAGAGCTAGGTGTTTATTTTGATTTTTGTATTTGTTGTGTTTTCTGTTTATTAAAAAATTGCGCAAACGCGCTTGAAAAAATCCATTTCTGTGTGCCGGGTCTATTTTTAAAGGGGCAACGAACCCAAGTGAGGGTGAACCTTTTACACTCTCTCTCTCTCTCTCTCTCTCTCTCTCTGTGTATGTATATAGTAGGCAGGGATAGCAGAATTGGAAAGTCAAATTGTCACATGATTTGAAGCAGGTGAGGCTTACAAAGTTGAAAGGTTACATTGTCACATGATTTTAATAGAATGAGGAAAGCTATTCGTCTCCAGATAAGCTCAAAGCCAGGTAAAGGCAGATTTAGAGAAAAAATGGTAATAACACAATATTGGAGCAACATTAAGGAAAATATGAAAAAAACAATTTTAAAAAATGTGAAACGATATACTCTTTTAAAAAAAGCTTGCCTTAACAGGTCCTCCTGAAAACAAAATAATAAGAAAGACTTCTTAACAGCATAGCATTGTACATGCAATCAAACAACTGGAAGCAGATGAATACAGTATGTACTTATTATCGTCTTGTCATAGGGAGGCATTCAGAAGAAATTACGTCATGGAGGTTCATTTCAGTGGGTTTAAGGAATTTTATACAGTGATGAAGATTTCACATTTGTATTGTTTATGCAGGGAGGTGAGCGTGCTGTTGTGAAACTGTCTTTATATACTGTATAAAGGCTAGGAACTCTCTTACCCAGAGAAAAATGCTCCTTAATGTATGAGAGACATTGAAAGTGCTTAAAAGACCTTGAAATTATACTGCTTAGTTGTTTGGGTCTAGTTTTGCAAATTAGTTTTATTACGTAAATGCTTTGAAATATTCCATGATTGTTGTCATTAAGTTGTTGACTGAACACTGTCAAGTGAGCCCAGCAGAACCCCTAGTACTGTAGTAGTGTTCTTACTTTAACCTGGTGTTACACACACATGTTTATCCTGTATCAATTTCATAATGGCACACCACTTCAAGCATCCAGTCTTGGTGTGGGGCTCCTTGGGACAGCAGGATGGGGTTTCTTGGGACAACTGCTGAAGAAATGTCTATTGAAGAGTTCTGAAGACAGTGCTGATTATCTGAATTTGAATCTGAAAGAGGTGAACCTGGTGATGATAAGGCCCTCTCGATTGTAAAGCTATTTGAAATATGTTCTGTTCAGCAGAACTGCTGGGATTCTGTCAGCCCTGGTTAAGAAGTGACCTGCAAAAAAACCACGACAGTGCACCCAGGTTGTAACCAATTGTAGATTGTAGAATTGTGGATTGCAAATAGAACCAGTGATACTGGTTATTTCAACTGTGGAACAGGGTCAAATTGGGTTTTACAGTTTGGTTTCATAGTACAGATAGGCAGAGCATTGTTTTTGAGAAGAGGATGAGGACTCCACAGTTCATTTCACCTCTGCTCCCAAGAGGGTCTCAGACAGCAATGGCTTTGTTTTGACCACCTGTACAGTATCAGTAAAAGCACTTCTCATACATGCTGAAGTGTAATTCCCAAATGTTTTTTTGTTGTTTTTTTTTTTTTTTATAAATCTTTGGATTTGAAGTGTGTGTTTTTTTTTTTTAATTTAGTCATCGCCAATGGTTTTTTTACCCCGGTTTTCTCCCCAATTTGGAATGCCCAATTATTATCTTTATCCCGGTTCACCACTGCAACCCCCCGGCAACTCAGGAAACGGAGGCTGAAACACGCGTCCTCTGAAATGTGTTCCTGCCAATCCGTCATTTTTCGCACTACGGATCCACAGCGAACCCACCAGACCTATAGTGCCGGAGGACAACACAGATCTGAATGACTCCACTGCAGACCCGCAGGCGCCCTATCAGTCACAGGGGTCACTGGTGCGCGGTGAACCATGGATTGCCCTGCCGACCTAAGCCCTCTTTACCCGGGCGGCGCTCTGCCAATTGTGCACCGCCCCCTAGGAATCCCAGGTCGTGGTCGGCAATGACATAGCCTGGATTCGAACCTGCGATCTCCAGGCTATAGGGCGCATCCTGCACTCCACATGGAGTACCTTTACTGGATGCGTCACTCGGGAGCCCGTTGATTTGAAATGTTTAATGTAAATATTTTCATCAATATGAAATCTTAACGTCATGGTTCTTCAACCCTCCTAAAATACCGTAATGAAAGCGTAGCAAAGTCGAATAAAGCATAGTGAAAGCAGAGTACAGCATTACGAAGGCCAGAGAGGTATGGTAAAGCATTTTAAATGACATGGAAAATCATATTAACTTTGGCAATTGCATAGTATAAAAAAATTAATGGAAAAACATGGGGAAACTGCAATAAAACTAACCAAAATGGCCATGGTAAACTTTTATAAGGGAAAGTTCATGTGTTTTACATTGTGAGTATAAACAGTATATTCTTAAACACAGCTATCTGTTAACTGCATATAAAACCCATATGACAAGTCTAAAAAGCACAAACTAAATGAAAACTAAGTGGCATACAATTAGCATACATTTTTCAGATTGAGAATGTCATTGAATAGAATTTATTTTCAGTTCCTTCTTGTTATGAAAAACAGGAACATAAAAACCACCACTATAGTTGTCGGCTCAAGTGATTCTTGTGGTGATAGTAACCACCAGGAAGATCGGTAACTGACATATTGCAGAACATTGTAATAATAATAATAATAATAATAATAATAATAATAATATACAGGCTTGGTTTTGTTAACACATTACATTTCAAAATGTATCACAATACTATAATTACATAAAGTGACATTTGTGTACATTATATTACCACTTACAAGGTGGACATAAACGGAATACAGTATTCTACAATTTAGCATTTACTGTTTTTCAGGTAAGCATTTAAATATTCAGGAACATCTGTTGTATAATAACTAGAGAAAATGATCAATTTTGAATGTGACAAAGGAATTTGTTTCTGCTTTAATACATATTATGTTTAATCGTGAAATATCTTGAATTAGCTATTTTTTTGTGAAATTTTTTTTTTACTTTGAAAAAAATACAGCCCTAGAGATGATTAATGACAAAATGTGTTCGGAGTTCTACCACATTATGGTGTTGCTTAAAGTATAACAACTCAGTCCATCACATGAGTGTACCTACAGTAGTACAAACCCTACATTGACAGCTGTGACGTGTGCACTGGTATCTTTCTTTAAGGGTGCTCATTTAACCACAGTTTATTAGCAGGCATATAATTACATGTGTCCCATTTATCAAATTCTAAAATTAAGGATTTGGTTACGTTAGTTGTGTATAATGTGCTTTACGCCCACTAGGTCAATGAACACATTTAGAAAGTACTGTTCAATACAGGTGATTACGGGGAGAATAATCTATGAGGCTGCTGTTGAATAATGAAGTCCAGTGACAGAAAAGAAAAAAAAGAACCCTGAAGTCAGACCCCAGGGTCTGTGCTGAGTGGAACATTACCCGGGTTTCATTGGAAAGGTAATGAATACACCTGGAAATCTGCTTGTAATTACAAGGTGATAATGTGCACATCCATCAAGATAAGACATGTTTTTGGCAACGGGGTTGTGCAAATATGCAAATAAACCCTTTAAGAGAAGTGGGCTCTTTTATTTACTACATTTTAAAGTTGCAACCACGGAAGATATCATTATTACAAATTGTAACATAATTGGTGATGCTGCAAGTGCTTCTTTATATAAATTTGATTTTTGCTAATGGTTTAATCTAACCTGCATTAAAATGCCTCACACCATATCATAGCACAGGAGGGACATTTGAGGTGGAATTGGTACAGAACATTAATACAGAACCCAAAACCATTTGGTGTGGACAAAAAAAATGAAATTCTGTTCATTATGTTTTTTGTTTTTTTGGCATAATTGTATTTTTGTGTTATGTGAGAAATGCTCTAAAATAGAATCCAATGAATTTCCAATAAGTTCATCTTTAATAGTAGTTTATACAGCTGTTTGTCCAATGTAACTGTTTTCAGTACAGCTTTGTATTTTATAGTACTAATGTTCTTATAATCTACCAGCCATTGGTATTTTAAATATTTTTTTAAAGTAATTTTACCTTAAATTGTCAACCTGAATACTTTTCAATTAACTTAATTTGATTTGATTATGATATTACAGTATCAGTCAGTTCGTCTTGAAGTGTATTCAAGTGTTAGAGAACCCCCTGCATTTCCCTGAATATGGTTAAAATGAAAATTGAGGAAGCCATCTCCTATGGTATATTAAATCAACAAACTGAATTTGCCTTGGTAGAAATATAACATTAGCAGGCCATGGCACAGAGAGACAGTAACTGATTCTTTGCAGGAAATTAATGTTTTGCTTCCAAGTGACTTCTGCTGTGAGAAGCCCTACATAACCAGCACCTGTCCATGGGTCTGGTTAGCATTGAGTCGTATGGTTGCGAGTGAATAAACTATAATAACTTCAATTGTTTATCTAAATATCACTGTGTACATTACAAAGCAAAAGTAAAAACAACCTATTTCAATTTATAGCAAGACAGCTTTAAAATGCAGACTATCAAAAGGTGTGCAAGATATCTTCCTCACTGCTGGAGGGCAGCCTCAATTACCATCTCTGATGTCCCCTCGCTCTCAGCCCTCCTGAAGGGACTGAAATCCTGGAGATCTCCACCTACTGATACAGAACGCCAACACTGGCAAACTTTAAACTTAGAACCTAATATTTCCTCTTTGTTTCACAAAAATTACTTGAACCCCCCCATGACCTTCTCTCTTCTTTACTGCATTACAGCATAATATTCTGACACCAGAACAGACGTTGCTAAACAGTTTTATATGCTTCCTCAGAAAATGCATACATTATTATTATTATTATTATTATTATTATTATTATTATTATTATTATTATTTGTTTATTTAGTAGACGCCTTTATCCTTACAAAAGAGTAGCTACTTTTAATGAAATTGTCAGTAATCGTTATGTTCAGAATTCTCACTCACATACAGTACACTTTCATTAATGTGAGATGACTAAATAAGTATAACATCATGTCCACAGAAACACAGATTCCAATTTTGACAGAACTCTCCTTTTGCAATTCCTAAGCCAGGAGTAGCAATTTTACAGAAAAATATTTTTGGCTGTGTTTTGGCTTTTTCTCTAACATTGTATGGTATCATATACGTTTGCATTGACACTTGAGTTACGGCGGTCTTTTCCACATTCTGAACAAAAAAGGAATGGCTTACACATGTGACTTAACATCCTGTACCTGCCAAATTAAATCTAGCGACTCATGGTGAGTGCTGTGTCTTGATAAAACCCACCTGGACTGCTCTGAAAGGCTTGTATTTCACAGGTTTAAGAACCTGGGGCTGTGTTGAACCATGACACTGTTCTGTAGCTGGCACAGTCCACGTGATTTTACCCTTTTTTTTTGCAGAGGCTCTGTGATCAGTGACTGAACGAGATAGGCTTCAGGAAACGCTCTAGTCTGGTTGCTTACTCAGATCTGTGAAGAATTACTGAGGCCAGTTAATATAACTGTTTTACCTGGAGGCTTTCTGAGGGACAGGGTGGATAAAACACAGTCGAGTAGGCTATATGAAAGAGCAGTTTTCATCTTCTGGAACAACGGTAACTACTCCAGAACCACACATTGTGCACAAATCATAACATCTCTGACAGGGGTCTTGCTTAGAAAAGAGGAACAAAAATCGATTCACTTTTTATGTCAAGGATCCATTATGGAGCAATTGCCGTTATTTCACATGCGGTACCACAATGTGATAGGGTGGCTTAGGCACAAGTGGGCAAGCAGGCTGGCAGGAATCCCATGAAGAGAGAGATACTTGTCAGACCACGGGGAGCGCTTTCTTTATTGCATGTATAACCAACTCTGTTTAATCAAAATACAAAAGGGCAAGCCTTCTGTAGGTTCCCATTGTATCAGTACTTTTTTTTTAAGTATCAATACTTTTTAGACAATTAAAAACAAGTCTATATTTTTAGGCTAGAGTAACACAGGTAGAAACAGGACAGTCATATGCGACCGGGTGCCGTCCCTTTTATATAGAGATAGAGTGCCAAACAGACGATTGCTACTAAGTTTGTGAAGTGGTTACAAGGGTACTCGTTTGTTCATTTTGTTGTAGTCATTTCATTATCCCTGTTTTTTTGTGGGCTGCTTCCTGGACGCTGACATCACCACCCATGCCACTCAAAGCCATTTTGATCATATCATATTAGAAAGCACCAACACCATCTAGAACACTGATGTGTATTGCCAGTAAAACAAACAGAAACTTGAGCCAAAGTTTCATATTACTAGATGGTGCTGACTTTGGCTAATCTATCTACCTGACGTTACATGTGTCTATGGCAGACAACTAGAACGGAAGAGCAACTTCTGATGAAAGAACTGTAATACTGACAAAATATTATAAAACTGCAAAAGCATATGGAAAATATATGAAATTTAAATCTGTAGCTACTCCCTAAGTCTATGGTCTTTCATGCTGCTGTCATACATACATACAAATTCTACTGGTATAAGTAAACAAAAATGCACAAAAGCAGACATGATTAAAACATAGTAATGGAAATTGTACCTGTTTTATAAATAAAATTAAAGAAACTCATGATAAACTAGTATTGACATAGTCTTAAGAAGGTAGATTCTACTATAGGCGTGGTAAAGACTAAATATGCTCTCAACTTTACAACATTTTGCCACTGCACTGCACATTCTGGTAAAAGTGTTTTTTTTTTTTAACAATATGCAAGCAAGCATCACAAAGGTTCTTATCTTTTACCAGAAGAAAACATCTCATTTACAAAGGTGTCCGGGGGGAGCACAAGAGCAGATGACAGCAGCAGCAGCAGCAAAACATTCAAATATCACAACATATTTAGAATTTCATAAAAGAGCCATTTGTTGCAGCCTTCTGTGTTCTACGAGACAATATTGTATGCTGAATAAAACAAACAAACCATAGATCTGCATATAGATTGGTAGCTCTTTACTGCATCGTGACCCCAATGAACTTAGAATTTAAGGTGTCACATACTTAAACCACGTGTTCCTTGAATACCGCTAAAGTTTTGGTGCTAAAAGCAGCACATTATTAATGTCAGTTTTACTGGGAGATGTTAAAGACTGTGTTGAAAAGAGTCAACTGGAAGAAGCATAACCTGTAATATGGCCACCCCTCTCTGTCTCACCTTCAGCCCATCACACTGGGCACAGTTAACAATTTATGAAGTGGGACAGTCAACAGCTGGAACTGCATACAAACAAAATCTACCCAAAGTGCAGCAACGGAACACATTTTAACAAAATCTTTTCATTAATTTTCTCTTGAAACCCAAATATCGATAAAAAAGGGGTACATTTTCTGCCCTAACTGCTGAGTCACCATCACACACAGTAACAAACCTTTAATATGATTCACACGCAGATTACATTTTTCTTTTTTTTTTATTTCCTTGTGTACTGTACACCAGCAAGAAGGTAACAAAGACTTATGAAAGAACACCTTTATCATTAAAAAGTATGTTTTAAATAATAATATTCACCAAAAGGAACATAAACTAGTGGCATTGGCATTGGCAGAAGAATTGTATACTAATACCCACATTAAAAAAAAACAAAAAAAACAATTACGGTTTTAACAGCAGATAAAGTGAATTGAATTGGGACAAATAACAATCCAGGGTAGTGATGAAGTCGTTTAACTGCTCCATAACTGCAGATTATAGTGCAATAACGTCAGTTAAAAGGCAGTTGTGGTGATGTCAAACTGCAGCAACAATGTCATTTCAATGGTTTTACATAGCAGTCACAGTGCCTGCAGTTTCAGTTCAGTTAGCATTCATTCTAACAGCACTCTGCATCTTAATTACTTATGTAGATTACTGTAGAATATTGCAGATCTTCAGTTTTGAATATGTGGCGGTATATTGGTTTTTACAAAATGAATAAAATGAACAAATAAGTTCTGTCAGTCTTTGAACAATGGCATTTTAACAGTGCCGGCAGGTGATAAAATCACACCGAGGTGTTGGCATTAGATTAATAAATATTAAAATCTTTCACCATTGCTAATAACAGTCTGTATTGTAAGTTAATTAGGTTTTTATAAGGAGTTGCCAACTAATATCACTTCATAGATCCCGTATGGATAAGATTGTGGTGTGTATTGTATTTTAACTCAGCGGGTGTAGAGCGCTGTTCACGTGCACAGCACGCACGTATTTGTTAACTTGCATCTCAGCCCGTGTAAGACCGCGTGTTAAATGGAGTATAAAAGCAAAGGCGCGTGTGCGCATAAGAGTTCGGTGTGTTTGATTCTGCAGTTTCTTGTTGTCCTGCTCTCCTTTTTCCTTACTAATACACAACAGTGTGCCCATGACACATTTTTATTGCTGGTACTTTTCCACTTTAAGTTAAGTTTTCACTTAAATTGAAAATTGTACTCACTTGGACTACTGACCTCTCAGCACAGCTTAAACAACAACAACAACAACAACAACAACAACAACAACAACAACAACAACAACAACAATAATAATAATAATAATAATAATAATAATAATAATAATAATAATAATTAAAATTCCACCCAACGATAGAGCAAACGTTACATCTCTTGGTTTTAACATATTTAAAATATTTCCTAAATAAGTATCAAGTATCAGTCAGTGATCTGGTATTGAGTTAATCTGAACAAACTGGGGTGCTGTATCTACTCTGCTTGTCAAATTCATCATTTTATGCAACATTATAACAATTCCTTATGCAGCTTAATGGAATAATAATCAAGTTCAATAACCTAAAACACCTCTTCACCTGTTACAAAATAGTTAAATTCAACAAATGATCACCCATTTCAATAAGCACTGCTTTAAACACACCCAAAGGAGCTACATTTATAACTCAATGAGCCTCTGCAATTACCTGTAAAATATAGCTAACCCGGCTTTTTACTGCCCTGGTGATTTCACTGCTCTTCTGATCTCTGTAGGGCCAGATTCACTCAGACTTTGCTACAGGGTAAATTTTGCTTCACTTTAAATGGATTAAAAAAACTGTAAATGAAACAACTCAAATTCAGGCATGAGTTGTTTACTTATAGTTGTGAAACATTAATAGGTTTTTTCCACAAAAGTGGAACTTTGTACTGGAACAAAGGTTTGGCAAATTAATCCCATAGTACTTTAAGTGAGAACCAATAAGCAAGCAATGAGTGAATAACACAGGAAAACACAGCCCAGCCAGTAGTAAGGATAGCTATTCTTTGCCATTTTTATTTTTTCCTCTTTGTTGCTTCAATTAGGAAAGTAAGTCGTGTGACAATGGAGTTTATGACCTGATGATGGTGTAAACTGAAATGCAGAGGTAGTCAATTATATAAACAACCTTCTGAGATACGTGTAGATACCCCCCCCCCCCCCCCCCCCCTCTACCCTCCTCCATCTCGGCTGATGACTTTGCCTCCTTCTCCTCCAAAATCGCATACATCTACAAACTCTTCACTATCTTGTCTCCTTCCCCATCTATACCCCGTCCTCTTCTCATTCCCTCCCCACCACCCTCTGCAACCCCTACTACTCTACACTCCTTCTCCTTCTCGCCCCTCTTGAACTCTGATCTGTGCTCATTACTCTAGAGCCATAAACCCACCACATGTGCTCTGGATCCCCTTCCCCACTCACCTCTTCCAGGCTGCTGCCCCTGCTCCTCTGCCTTCAAACAAGCCTGCATCACCCCCATCCTAAAAAAACCCTCCTTGGATCCCTCATCCCTCCAGAACTACCATCCTGTCTCCCTCCTCCCATTCCTATATAAAACCCTCGAGCGAGCGGTACACCGCCAGCTCTCTGCTTTTCTGTCAACACGTTCTCTGCTCAATCCAACCTGTTTTTTGCCCAGCACACTCCACTGAAACTGCTCTTCTCTCTGTCACGAACTCTTTACTCTCTGCTCGTGTCGCCTCCCTCTCTTCTGTCCTAATTCTTCTCAACCTCTCTGCAGCCTTTGACACAGTCAACCACTCTATTCTCCTGTCCTCCCTTCCTGACCTGGGACTCTCCGGCACTGTTCTTGCTTGGTTATCCTCCTACCTCTCCGATTGCACGTACCGGGTGTCCTGGCGTGGCTCACCCACTGCCTCTTGCTCTCTTTCGACTGGTGTCCCCTAAGGCTCAGTCCTGGAACCCCTCCTGTTTTCTCTCTACACCCACTCCCTGGGTCCTCTCATCTCCTCCCATGGCTTCTTGTATCACTTCTATGCTGATGATGCCCAAATCTTCCTCTCCTTCCCAACCTCTGATTAGGGTTGCCACCTGGCCCCATAATTCTGGAACACTTTGGGACGGGACAGGGTTTATAAGTTGCCCTTAAACTGAAATAAACACGCGAATTGAGCGCTAAACACTGGCTTAATTTATACTGCTTCTTAATTATCCGAATCATTGTGATAATACAAATCTTAAAAAATAAAAAAGCATCTTGAATAAACATGTGTGTAGGTTTATTCAAGATACTTTTTTTATTTTATTAAATTAGTATTTCAGTTATCAATATTTAAAAGTTGCTATTTATATCCTGTTAATTAGTAATATATGGCCCTAATTTACACTGACTCTCCCAATTAAATAATAACACTGATCAGGTGTTCATGCTGCTCAGTATTATGATTTGAGCGGGAGAAGGCGATATACTATTAGAAACTATAAATAAACTTTAATATATATATATATATATATATATATATATATATATATATATATATATATATATATATTGAAAATAAGTCTCAAATGTAGATCCAAATACTTTTATTACTGTTGGCAAAGGCTTGTAGCTTGGTCTTTTTCCTGCACCCCCTTATATGCCCTCGCTTCCTCCGCCCCAGCAATCCCTGCACACATACACACCCTATGCAACCCCCCTGCACGCACACTCACACAACATGCAACCCCTGCACACACACACAACATGCAACCCCTCCATGCACACACAACATGCAACCCCTGCACACACACACACCCTGTACACTATCTCGATTCTCTCCCCTCCCCCCAAAGGATCGCTACAATATTTACATAAACCTGTAAATAGGATGGATTAAGAATGTTATGTATACTGTGTATAAGTACAAGGAGGCTGAGGGGGTATGAATTATGTGAGTGTGTTTGTTTCCTTTAAAAACACAAAAAAGTTTATAGAATTTGTTTGCACATTGTGTTAGAAATTCCAAACCATAGTAAATAGCTTACTGTTGCAAATTAATTCAATAAAAGACCCTAAAAGTCTCCTTACTTCTCCTACATCATTGTTAGGGATCTGTATTTTTTCAGAATTATAGAAAATGACAAGTGAACTTAGCATGACCTATGGGGTCAGGAAAGGGTTCCAGTATTGGCATTTTTTTTTTTTATCTCAGCAGTCTAGTGCCAGAAAATCAATACATTGCAGTTGTGGTGGTCCATTGCTGTTTTCTTCTTAGTAACTGACTTTTATGTTCTTAAAAGAAAATGAACAATCCCCAGAATTTTTAAGAGGAGGGGGAAAGGGGGGCGAGTTGGGGAACAAGATAAACAGAGACATCAAAATAAAACAGGGCATGAAAGAATGTAAAACAAATGCACAATAAATCAGCTGTATTATAAAGCAATAACATCAATGATGTGATATATGTAAACAAAAAATGAACCAAAAAATAATAATTCAGGGGCCTTTTTCATACAGGGCTTACTTTTCATCAGTGCTATTACAGGTCCCATTCACATTATTGGATTGAACCCATGCTGCATAACCAAGGTGCTGACAGACCGTGATTACCCAATAATTTCTGTATTCCTTTCAGTCAGGTTCACCGAAAGGACAGGAATGCAGGGTCTTCCTGTGGGGCAGACTGCCTTCCCCAGCTTCACGTTCTAAAAACCCTAACCCTAGTTCTCCCAACCGCTCTCTCACTCTCGTCCTCTCTTGCTGTCTCTCTCTCCCTCTTTCTCATACCATCTCTCTCTTTCCAGAAACTTAATTATGCCCTTTCCCTCTTTATCCTTCACTGTTCCAGATAATAACTATTGTACATGAGATTTTAATTAAAACTTCTTCTCCCCACGTCCTGAAAATTAGACAAGGAAATAGCTGTCCTGACTAACAGATAGTCAGCACTACTTAATAAATGTGTTCACCAGGTGGTAAGGACTAAAAACAGCAATATCATATAACATAATGGAAAAAGAAAAGTTTTGTTTGATAACTCATTTCAGCTTTTAAGTGTTCCAAAGCTGCATTACTCCACTATGTCTCTTCTGTAATTTGATTCAATTTCAGAGCCAGTGAAAACATTGGGATACTTACTGGTGGAGTTTGTTGGGTTCCACCTCCATTGTATATATATATATTGTTTATTTAGCAGACACCTTTATCCAAGGCAACTTACAGAGACTAGGGTGTGTGAACTACGCATCAGCTGCAGAGTCACTTACAATTACATCTCACCCAACAGACGGAGCACAAGGAGGTTAAGTAACTTGCTCAGGGTTACACAATGAGTCAGTGGCTGAGGTGGAATTTGAACCGGGGACCTTCTGGTTACAAGCCCTTTTCTTTAACCACTGGACCACACAGCCGCCACACAGTAATAAGACTGCAGCTGCCTGCTGTATGGAGTTATAGAATATTAGAACAATGTTACATTATTAATAGGTTGTTTTAACAGCCATGTTTATCATTAATGTGGTTGTAATTTGTAAAGTTGTAAAACCTAGGACAGGTGTCTGAGTCTTCAAAAAATTTAAAAAAAAAGAAGAAAGAAAAAGCCCCTTTACTCATTTAGTAACAATAAAATTAAAAAAAAAACCTAGCAACTCACAGTGAAGATCTTAACTCAACAAATAAACTCCAACTGCAAACCCAGTTCGCCAAGGAGATTGTCATTAACTTGGTACTAATTGATTCTTTCATCCCACAGCAAACATGTGTCTGCAAAAATGTAATATTATACATAATGGGTTGGAAATGTGCAGTGAGCCTTCAGTTAATACATCATTAAAAAGGCCTTCTTTGCATCTGCACAAATAAATAACACAAGCTTTCTTTGAACGAGGTTGAGCTAGTTGAACAGCCTTTTGTTCTGCTTTTCACCTAAATATCTGAATAGCTCTTTGGCTTTCTACCAAGATAAACAGAGTAAATTAAAAAAGGCTGTTTATCATACACGCATTGGCAAGAACATGGAGTGCCGTATTTGACTATCAAACATTGGAACAGACTCGGCCTATCCATCATTTAAACAAGCAATTGAAAACTGGAATTACTGCACTAACAGAAAATCGTAGAAATAGCCAGCTCGGAATGAGAACCAGCGCGTCCTTAAAGCTATTTGTCTTGTCCAGTAAACTGCACATATGGAAATGAAATAAAATATCGTACAAATAAATGAAGTACAACTGTTACAACAGAATGTGTATCAGAAGAAGAGTGTGCACTTTGCTGTGCATCACCTCTAAACATGTACCAAGCTACCTCTTCATAATGTCCTTAAGGAAACATATGCAGATACCCTCTGAGATGCTTTACCGCAGGACCAGTAGTAACTCAGAGAAAAATATTTGCGCACACACAATTAGGCTGCATGAATGTAACATGAAGTATCAATGCCACTAACAGTTTCAATTGACATAGACAATCATTTACGGACAAAGTAAAAAAAAAAAAAAAAAAGAATCTGTGATTACCTCTAAGGTAATAATTCTAAAGTTTATGTCACATTATCGTATGCTAACGTGGACACTCGGTTTTATGTAAGTATGATTTCCTCTTATTGTCAGGGAAAAGTCGATGCTATGAAGTAACTCTTGTCGTATCCCTTACACTGTCAGTACAAACTGTGCATTTGTTAGTCTACTGCAGACAAAACGCACTTGAGAGAATGAACAGCCTGAACACACACACATCAGGTTCTGAACTCAAAACCATAAACAGTAAAAGGACACATTCTTACAATACCAGTAGTTTAAAATAACTTGTACTAAGACACAGGGGAATAACATGTAGGTTTTCCTTGCTGTCATACATATACAGTATATATATATATATACAGCTCTGGAAAAAATTAAGAGACCACTGCAAAATTATCAGTTTCTCTGGTTTTACTATTTATAGGTATGTGTTTGGGTAAAATGAACATTTTTGTTTTATTCTATAAACTACTGACAACATTTCTCCCAAATTCCAAATAAAAATATTGTCATTTAGAGCATTTATTTGCAGAAAATTACAACTGGTCAAAATAACAAAAAAGATGCAGTGTTGTCAGACCTCGATTAATGCAAAGAAAATAAGTTCATATTCATTTTTAAACAACACAATACTAATGTTTTAACTTAGGAAGAGTTCAGAAATCAATTTTTGGTGGAATAACCCTGATTTTCAAGCACAGCTTTCATGCGTCTTGGCATGCTCTCCACCAGTCTTTCACATTGATGTTGGGTGACTTTATGCCACTCATGGCGCAAAAATTCAAGCAAGCAAGTTCAAGCAAGTTTTCTTCCAGGACAACCTTGTACTTGGCTTGATTCATGCGTCCTTCACAAAGACAAATCTCACACCCACTGTGAAATGTGGTGGAGGATCGGTGATGATCTGGGGGTGCTTCAGCAAGGCTGGAATCGGGCAGCTTTGGCATGAATCAAGCCAAGTACAAGGTTGTCCTGGAAGAAAACTTGCTTCCTTCTGCTCTGACAATGTTCCCCAACTCTGAGGATTGGTTTCTCCAGAAGGACAATGCTCCATGCCACACAGCCAGGTCAATCAAGGTGTGGATGGAGGACCACCAGATCAAGTCCCTGTCATGGCCGGCCCAATCTCCAGACCTGAACCCCATTGAAAACCTCTGGAATGTGATGAAGAGGAAGATTGATGGTCACAAGCCATCAAACAAAGCCGAGCTGCTTGAATTTTTGCGCCAGGAGTGGCATAAAGTCACCCAACATCAATGTGAAAGACTGGTGGAGAGCATGCCAAGACGCATGAAAGCTGTGCTTGAAAATCAGAGTTATTCCACCAAATATTGATTTCTGAACTCTTCCTAAGTTAAAACATTAGTATTGTGATGTTTAAAAATGAATATGAACTTATTTTCTTTGCATTATTTGAGGTCTGACAACACTGCATCTTTTTTGTTATTTTGACCAGTTGTAATTTTCTGCAAATAAATGCTCTAAATGACAATATTTTTATTTGGAATTTGGGAGAAATGTTGTCAGTAGTTTATAGAATAAAACAAAAATGTTCATTTTACCCAAACACATACCTATAAATAGTAAGACCAGAGAAACTGATAATTTTGCAGTGGTCTCTTAATTTTTTCCAGAGCTGTATATATAATTTGCTTAGCTTGTGCACATCCACTACAGTATTATGTGGACAATGGTCATATAAGATGGAATCCTCATGAATTATATTATCTTTTTTTATATCTATATTCATTCTTAATCTTAATCTCTATCATATAAAAAAGACTTAGGCCTACAAACATGTATTATATTATTACATCATCACAATCATTTATCCATTAGACAGGGGATGGGCCATTTCAAGTGCACATATCTGTTCTATCTTCAAAAATCTGAACACATTCCTCATTCATTTTTCACAATTTGCTTGTTCAGCGGACTATTATTCAGTGTAAATTTGCAAATAATGCTTGTCCTTTGCTATCTCCCCTCCCCTCCTTCTTGCCACTCTGGTACACTATTGTGTATATTTTTGCCACTATCTTTCAGAGGGAAGTAAAGTATTTACCAAGGAAAAGCCCAGGAAAAAAATTGAAGCTTCTAAGGTGAAATGCATTTTATCCTCTGAGAACAAAGGGAGATGTTCTACTGTGGCTTTGTGCGGGAGCCTTTCAATGTAAACATTATCCTGAGAACTGCTTTTTCATTGTCTAATCTTTAAAGGGCAATAAATTAGACACTAGACAGCCATACAAGCTGCTAGTAGATGTGACTGTGAATATGTCTGTAGAAAAGGCTAACTTTCAATCAAAGTTTATTGAAAGAATAGTTGGATTTTCTAAAGAAGCATGTTGTGCCTATTAACCAACTTACAAAAGGGCCAGTTTTCTTGATTTATATTTGGTTGCTATAGAGATCCTACAGCTGGGACTGGCTGGGGAAGTTTTTGCTTAACAAGAACTGAGCCAATTTAGAGTCACTTTAGGGGACAAATCTTTAGGTGAAGTGATGTAAAAGTTAAAGATTTTTTTTAATAGATACCAGGGGTGCTGCCTGTATCATAAAAATACTTAATATTAAAATACTTTTTAGAATTGGGGTCCCAAGTTCTGAATGCTTTGAAGAAAACGTTATTATGCTTTTATACGAGGTAGACACTGGCCTTCAGCTCACCCCCTTACCTCAACTTCATGGCTAATGTGAATGTTGATATCACAAGGATGAAATCATGAAGAAAGTTAATCAAAATCTGTCAGGGAGACAAGCTTTAGTTGGTTTAGTTGTGGTGCTCGTGAAAGGTGGGAATTGGCCACACTGGAGACTGGAGTCCTGCCTATGTATCCTTGTGTTAGGTAGAGCACACGCAGTGGCAGTGTGAGCTTCCTTACATTGGCCTGGGAGCATGCCTCCAGCCTGCCCTGGAGGGAAGCACTTCAGCCTTTATGTCCACCCTATCTTTGGACTATCTCATTGAGACTGCCTGCAAAGGTTCCCAGTTCCCATCGGGATGAATTATATGTCAATGTTGACACCTATGTACAGAGGGCTGAATTGAAACCACCGAAATAAGTAATTTTTGGGGGTTTGGGTTTTCTAGTTTGTGTACCACAGTCACTATGTACCCACATGTACACTTGTACTTATTTGCTTATTTGTAATAAGTGAGTTGGTAAATATGAGTCAGTGAGCAGCTCCACAAAAACAAAATGCATCTGCACACCCCAGTGGTTATTTTTGAAACCACCTTACTTCAAAACTTCAGCTGTGGTTGATAAATGTAGGTTTTGCTGTGTTAGTTAGTAAGCCTGGCAAATAATGATACAATCTGAAACATCAATAGAGAGTGACAGTGAACACATTTAATAGGATATTAAACAGGTAAGAAATTAAATGTTAGGGAAAAGTAGATGATATAAAGTAACTCGGATCCCTTACACTGTCGTATCCCTTACACCGTCAGTACAATGTGCATTTCTTAGTCTACTGCAGACAATACTCACTTGACAGAATGAGCAGTCTGAACACACACAATTTTGAGAAAGTGTATTTAATTAAGCTATTAAATACAATTCTTTGGTAAAACATATTTCCTGTTTTTGCCATATAAAACTGTGAGGATTGAGAGAACATAAATGTAATGTTGTTCAGTTGACTGCACACTTCTTACTTAAAGAACTAAAACTGCAACAAAACACAATGATGAGGTGATCTGGAACACTAGGCAGGCACCCAGCTCACACAACAGTGCTTAATTAATAGATCTCACCTCTAATCTATTGTTAGCAAAGCACTAATCAATTGTTTAGCCCAAAGTTCATACTGCTCCTCTCTAGCTAAATGTATTTGTTACTGTACCCCCTCTATCTCTTTCAATTAAGTGCAGGTTAAGTGGTTTAGCCACAGGAGAATAGGAAATAATGGGAACAATAAATGCAATCCCTTTAATTTCTTAAATGGGTTACAAGGAGAGCCAAAACAAAAGTCCCTGCTGATGGCCTTTCAGTGAACCAGAAGTCATTTCTACAAACAACTGCTTCTTTCTATGCTTGTATGTACAGTACGTATGCATGCATTGTCACAGTAAATTAATGTGGTAAGTGTGCACTGTATGTTTTGATATAGAGAGCATGACTGTGTATATACAGGTATGCATATATCATGTATGTGACTATGTCTCTTATGCAATTTATGCAGCTTTGTAAAGGGAAAAGTGTAGTAGATGGATGTGTATGACTGCTTGTTTCATATTTAATGTTTATATACTTTGTTGTATGTATGTATGTATGTATGTGTGTATGTATGTATGTATGTACAGTTGTAGTCAAGAGTTTACATACCCCAATGGAAATGTAGAATTTCTAGAAATTTCGTGAAAACAAATAGTTATAGGATAAGTTATAGGACTTTCTCCAAATGTAACGACTATCAGTGTGACCAAATAGCTCGATTTCTTTGTTTTATAACTCCACAAAACTTTTGACCAGAGCTCATATCCATCATTCAAATGCTGTTTTGCAAACTTTAAGTGATTGTCCTTGTGATGTTTTCCCAAGAGTGGCTTTTTCCTTGGCTTGCGACCATTGAGACCTTCAACATGCAATTCTCGACCTATGATTGAAATGGAAACCCCAGTCCCACTTGCAGCCAATTCACTTTGAATATCTTTGGCAGTCAATCTCGGGCTGTTATTAACCTTCCTCACAATTATTCTACTTGTTCTTGGTGAAAGAACCTTCTTTCTTCCACACCGGGGGAGCATTGTGACAGTACCATGAGTCTTGTACTTCTTGATAATAGAAACAATAGTTGAAATTGAGATACTCAAATGCTTGGAAATCTTCTTGTATCCTTCTCCAGCTTTATGACAATACGTAATGTTCTGCCTAAGGTCTTCAGATACTGTAGCTCTTTACTTTTTCCCATATTGACTTATTGGTAATGACAGCAATCATCCTATGCCTAACCCTTTTATACTCTCTAATGTTCACCTACAATCCAACATTTTCTGGACTTTTCTAGAATTAGGTTCTGCATTATCATATTGAAATTTCTAGCACCTTGTAGACAATACTATCATAGCATCAAAGGGTATGAATACTTTTGAATTAGCATTTTTTGAATTTTGCAAAAAATTGCTTACATAAATATTTGTAAAGACATCTATTTCTTGTAACTTTTTTTCCTCATCCACAATAGCAAAACTTTTGCTACAAAAGATTTTTCCTAAAATTTGTTTTTCAAGAAATTTCTAGAAATTATAAATTTCCATTGGGGTATGTAAACTTTTGACTACAACTGTATGTATGTATGTATGTATGTATGTATGTATGTATGTATGTATGTATGTATGTATGTGTGTGTATGTATTATGCATGTATGTATGTATGTGTGTATGTATGCATGTATGTATGTACAGTGAGTAAAAATACATTCTTAGTCTAGTAAACTACTGGAAACAAGTGACAACGTGTATCCAGTTTTTCCTACAGGAAATTGCAAACATAAATACTGAATTCTATTCCTGAAATTATTTTAACATTGTGATTGTTTACCTTCAGCTACAAAGGGACCCTAATGAAGTACTCAATGTATAATAATGAAGTACTCAATGTATAATAATGAAGTACCGGTACTCACAATGTATAATAATGAAGTACCGGTACTCACAATGTATAATAATGAAGTACCGGTACTCACAATGTATAATAATGAAGTACCGGTACTCACAATGTATAATAATGAAGTACCGGTACTCACAATGTATAATAATAAAGTACCAGTACTCACAGTGTATAATAATGAAGTACTCACAATGTATAATAATGAAGTACCGGTACTCACAATGTATAATAATGAAGTACCAGTACTCACAATGTATAATAATGAAGTACCGGTACTCACAATGTATAATAATGAAGTACCAGTACTCACAATGTATAATAATGAAGTACTCACAATGTATAATAATGAAGTACCGGTACTCACAATGTATAATAATGAAGTACCAGTACTCACAATGTATAATAATGAAGTACTCACAATGTATAATAATGAAGTACCGGTACTCACAATGTATAATAATGAAGTACCAGTACTCACAATGTATAATAATGAAGTACTCACAATGTATAATAATGAAGTACCGGTACTCACAATGTATAATAATGAAGTACTCACAATGTATAATAATGAAGTACCGGTACTCACAATGTATAATAATGAAGTACCAGTACTCACAATGTATAATAATGAAGTACTCACAATGTATAATAATGAAGTACCGGTACTCACAATGTATAATAATGAAGTACCAGTACTCACAATGTATAATAATGAAGTACTCAATGTATAATAATGAATTACTGGTACTCACAATGTATAATAATGAAGTACCGGTACTCACAATGTATAATAATGAAGTACTCACAATGTATAATAATGAAGTACCGGTACTCACAATGTATAATAATGAAGTACCGGTACTCACAATGTATAATAATAAAGTACTCACAATGTATAATATCACTGCCACTAATGTGCATCAGTATCCATGTAGATGTATGCAGCATGTACAGCTATTTGTTTTTTTTAGTATGTATTATAACTTGTTTGAATATTGGTGGCAAAATAATGTAAATATCTACACAAAGAAAACTCTATAGACTTCAGTTATTATTATCTTGTTTGTGTTTTCCCCTCCACATTATGATGATATGGGTGGAAAAAATCTCAATCATTTCGAGCATCAGTGTCAACAGTACTTGTACCTCGACCATGTATGGAACTTGTACCTATAATACGTAAAGTGTCTTGAAATACCAAGAATAAACGTTTAATGCTGTAATTCCTTACAGTCAGGGCTGTGTGAAGCCATGTGTTCATGAGTCAAACAAAAAGGTACTGTGTAAAACCTTTTGTGTGTCTAACAGTGTTTTGTGTGTGTTTAAAAAATTGTTTTTGGACTTGTAAACGGCTTAGCCGCCCAGTGTTTCGTAAGGGAATCTTCAAAATGTTTAGTTAGCACTTGTTCAGTGTCAGTGTTTTTAAAGGGGCAAACAAATGTGAGTGAGTGCAGCTTTGTTACATTATATATATATATATATATATATATATATATATATATATATATATATATATATATATACACACACATAATGTACAGAATATATTATAGAGTTATATAGTATAGAATACATGGAAAGTAGTTTGGCTTTACTCTCATTTTCCAGACAGAATCTTAACCACACAGATGGGATCAATTAAAAGGAAATTCAGAACAGACTTCCTCATTGTGTAAATTGATTATGAATTCTTTGTCTGACATAGCCCTAAAATCAATGAGTCATACTGCCAACTAGTATGTCTCTTCAGGCATCTATTAATTATGTACTGCTGAATTATTGCACACTGGTGTATATAACCAGAGCTATCTACATCAGCCAGAGCTGCTGAAGCACTGAGCCTCATTAGAATGTCTATTCTTCTTAATATGTGTACATACCCAGGAACGTGCAGAAGCGACACGTGCAACTCCCCACAGTGATATTCTGGAGGGAATTACTGTAGAACAAAATGTAAACCAACAGAAAAACTAATTTAAGGCCAACCTTGCAACCTGGTGTTTCCGCGTCATTTCCCTGTTGGCCCCTCTTTCCTCCCTCCATGCCTAATCACTGACCTCCTCCCTGATCGATACTACTGTAAAATTAATCACTTTTAAATAAGTGGCTCTCTATTGCAGAATGCAGCTGGAATGTTATCGAAAGTAAATTGCCTGTGATCTGTGGCTGCTGGCATTAAACCTATTCTACACTATGGAGCGCCACTTGTGCCAAAACTATTCATCAATGAATTTGGCAGTTCATCAATGAATTAATCAATTCATAAATTAATTTCTCAATTCATAAATTAATTCGGCAGTTCATCAGTTAATTAATCTATTCATCCATCAGTTCAGAAATGTATTTGTCAATTCATCCATACGAAAGGCCTGACAGGCTTCTGGGTGAATCGATTGCTCCACAATTGACCTGCGAATTAATTAATTGAAAGGTGAATTGTCAACTGTCAATCTCACACTGTGCCAAAAAGGCATAACCATTTCTGGCCAATTGGAGCAGGTACTAAAATTGCAACCAATGAGAATCCAGTCTCAAGCAAAACTGCTTCAGCCAAATAACTTTGCAGCTTACTAGCAAAGGTGTTTCAATCACCTCAGCCACAAGCAAAAAAAAAAAAAAAAAAAAAAAAAAAAAAAAAAAAAGATTTACTTTGGTGCATACCGAAGCCCTGAATCACAGATGAAAAAAAATAAAAAGCAAACAAAAAAAACCCCAAAGAATCTGGTAATAACATCTATGGAAATATCTTAATAGATTTCCATATTATTATTATTATTATTATTATTATTATTATTATTATTATTATTATTATTATTATTATTATTATTATTAATACAGCAGAAGTCTTTATCCAAGGTGACTTACAGTTTTAATATGCAGTAAGTGACAAATACAATAAATAAAGCAAATATGGTAGAATTATAATAAATGAACAAAAAAAAGCAGCATTATAATAATAATAAGTTTGCAGAATGCAAATCCAGTGAGGTGGCAGGATATAGCTGGTGATACAGTGCTGGATCCAGGCTGTTGTAAATCAGTGTGTACAGTGAGATCAGAGGGGTAGATCAGTCTGTACAGTGAGATCAGAGGGGTAGATCGGTGTGTACAGTGAGATCAGAGGGGTAAATCAGTGTGTAGAGTGAGAACAGAGGGGTAGATCTGTGTGTAGAGTGAGATCAGAGGGGTAGATGGGTGTATAGAGTGAGCTCAGAGGGGTAGATCAGTGTGTAGAGTTAGAACAGAGGGGTAGATCTGTGTGTAGAGTGAGATCAGAGGGGTAGATGGGTGTATAGAGTGAGCTCAGAGGGGTAGATCAGTGTGTAGAGTGAGAACAGAGGGGTAGATCTGTGTGTAGAGTGAGCTCAGAGGGGTAGATCGGTGAGTACAGTGAGATCAGAGGGGTAGATCGGTGAGTACAGTGAGATCAGAGGGGTAGATCGGTGGGGTCTACAAGTATGTTTTTGTGCTCCGTGTATTTACGATCTAACCATTCTGGCCTTTAAATCACAGACACAAAAACTATGATAACGATTCTACAAAGCTGTTAATTGCCAAGACTTCAATATAGCTACCAGTATTCATGGGTCACCCATAAATAACACAGCAATACAAAGGCCTAAACAAATGTGTGCTTAGAGAAAACCCTAACAAAACTAATCGGGACTCTATTAAATTAAATTTTAGTGCCAATATGACATAAGCAGAAAAAACTACCCAAAATGTAATTCGTGAATCAAACTTAATAACTTTGTGATGCACTATACTACAGAAGCCCATATGTATTCATTAATTGTAATCAATATCGTAAATATAATATACGTTACTCTATTGGAAAAAATATGACCTATTTACCCCATGCAGTTAACATCTTTGTAGAATCAGTATCGTAGTATTGTGTCCGTGGTTTAAAGGCAGTAGTTGCAGCTGTTCTGTGTGCGTACAAGATGGAGTGTGTTCCCCCCCCCCCCCATTTGCAGTTCAGGGCTTCAGTATACACCATCGAAGTAAACTCTTTTTTTTTCTGGTGGCCAAAGTGACTGAAATGCTCTTTGACATTGACAGTTGGCAATTCATCTTTCAATTCATTATTTGCAGGTCAATCGATTCACCCAGAACTCTGTCAAGGCTTTTGTATGGATGAATCAACAAATTAATTAATGACTTACTGCACAAATTGATTAATTAATTGATGAATTGCCAAATAAATGTATGAATTGATGGAGAATTGATGACTGAATCTATTAATTTATGCACAAATAGATTAATTAATTGACGAATTGATGAATTAATTGATGAGATTAGGAGAGAGAATGACGCCTGATAGAAGGGGCTGTTGTAATCACAGGTGGTACGTCAGTACTGGCAAGTGAGGCATGGCCTGCTGAGCGTCATCTAACTGACTATCTATGAAGACATTTTGCATATTCTTTATATTTACTATTAATTTAAAAATATATTAAATACATATTTTAGGACAGTTAAACGTGTATACAAGTCAACATATGTCAACATATAAGAGAGAAAGGTTAAACACGTTTGACGGAGTCTGAGCGATTGCTAGAAAGCGAAAACACAAAATGCGAAAACGCTAGACAGCGAGCTGTGTGAGATTCAGACTTAAATAGGAAATAGGAGAAGATTGACAGGGAAAGCAGGGTGGAGCCCCCGGATCTCGTCCCCTGAAATACGCCTATAGGCTATCATAAGCCATCTCTGAATTCAAATCATACCCTAAAACTGAAGCTCCACTCCCACCAAAAAGGTTTTATTTAAACCTTAAAATGATTATTACTCAACGAATCAAGGTGTCAGCATGAAGTATTACATTCAATAACCAGTGGGTTAGCATAAGGATAAATTAGTTACATGAAAAAATAGGTAAGAAAAGTACCTTGCAAGTATTACTTACAATAGCACCAAAATGATAACAAAGTCATAGTACATACTTTGTTATTACTGATGCTTAAAATGACATTGTGCCAAAATAGCTAAAATAAATAATTCATACACAGCTTGAGCCATTTAGAATGCATTTGTAAAATAAACAGACTTCGAGGTCAGGCAATGTCTGGCTGGCAGCATATAATACACATGATACTGTGTAAACAATTGAACATTTACCAAAATCGCTTTTATTTTGGGGAACAATAGAGAATAACGATGCCTTCATCACATATGCATCACATATACATAGACAGAGAGAAACTTTGATAGCTATGCAGTATGAACTTCAAAAGCATTTTCTGTTATTTAGTTATATTATTTATTTGTTTACTTATGCTGCATCAGCATTGAAAGAAGTTCTAAATTAAAGTAGAGATTCAGCTTTATAATAAAACAACAAATTATTACATAACATGCATAAAATAAAAAATAACATGCAAAAACTAATTTCGTACTTTGACAAAAGTATTTGGGCAATCAGCATATTTCGTATGAAACCCATTTGTTGCTAATTATTGACAATTATCACGATTGAAAACCAGCACCTCATAATTGTAGAAATAAATACATTATCATCAAGTACTGACAAATGAATTGGAAATTTGTGATTCAAAAACCAACAAAAATGGTTAAAACTAAAGAGTACAGCAATGATCTCAAAATAGCAATTACCAGAAAAATAGCAAAAAGACTCAGTTTACCGAAAAGCACTTTGTGGGCTATTATTGACAAACACAGGAGAACAGGAACTACTGAACTAGCTCCATGTTTGGAAGACCAAGAAATATATCTGCAAAATCTGGAAGAATCATCGTTCAAGCAGCCCAGCAAAATCCTCGGATTACTGCAAAAGATTTGACACAAGAATTGGTAGAAGATGGTCAAGAAATTCAGAAGTGAACAATTCAGTGATACCTTGATGAATGTCCAGGGGCGAAAACCATGATGCAAACTTTTGTTGAAAACAATACACAAAAGAGATTGGAGTTTTCTATGGAATACTTGAAGAAGCCTGATCAGACAATATGTTTGGAGGAAGAGAGGAAAATCATTTAAATAAAACTTAATCATGCCCAGTGTTAAACATGGTGGTTGTGTGATGGTATGGGCATGTTTTTCTTCCTCAGGCACTGGTGACCTTTGTATTGTAGAAGGATTAATATCAAGAAATTTTGCACTCTCATTAACCAGTGCTGAAGGCTTAAAAGTTTGTATTCCAGCAGTATAATGACTGTAAGCATTCTGCGAAGTCTACAAAGGGATTTCTGAAAAAAAGAAGACTACAGTTATGGATTGGCTATCTCAGTCCCCAGACTTGAATCCCATCAAGATGATGAGGATTGACTTGAAGGCTGCTGTTGCAAAAAGGAAACCAAAATCAGTTGTATATGTGTGTATATATATATATATATATATATATATATACATATATATATATATATATATGTGTGTGTGTGTGGTATATTTGTCACACAGTAGTTGCTTCATAAAGTCAAATGAAAACTACTGTGTGACAAATATACCATCACGGGTAAACAGACAGACAGCCGTCAAATTCCCAGAGATTAATATCTAACAATTAAGGAATGTCAAAGTGCCATGGACATTTGAATATGTTTAAACACTTTGTACAAACTTATAGTGTCAAGACTGGTTTCAACCCCTTGGCTCCAGGGGGTCTAAAATACAGCAGCTAACATAATCTACGTACCTAATAGCAGACGTGGCTAACTGGATCACAGTGCTTTTCCTTCAGCACATAGTCAAAGTTTCCCAATGGCAGGACAGGTGAGTTGGAGAAAAAAACAATATTACACATCCTTTATTTTTATGTAATAAACCAGTAAAAAGTAGAATGAGATTAAACAGAATTGTAATTAATTTTCATCTGAAATAAAAATAAAAATGTAGGCAGAATTTAAAATATTTGCTGCACTCATTACTTTTGTCATCCTATAACTAAAAATCTATGTTATTAATTTAAAAGCTTTTTTATTACTTTTGTACAACTAAGTGCTAAATGGTATTAGCGGCCCATTACAAGATATAGTAGTTTCATTTAAAATAAAATAAAAACTTCAGTCTAAGGCTTTTGAAAGTCTCAATTCATTTCATGATGCTGTTATGATAATTTTCAGCCTGTGCATTTTTGTGGCATTCGGTATCTTAAGAGAAAAAAAAAAAACAGTTCAATAGTCCATTCAATGTGTGTATATATCCTCTGGTTTGACAAACTTGAACCATTAGTTAAGATAAATCATGGTCCTCCCAATCTCTTGATTGGCTTACCAGTCTGTCTCTGGGGTGGCAGGAAATGATTCCTCTTCTATTGTCATATAACTACACTACAATCCCTGATCAGGTGGCATTGCTGGTAAGCACTACTCATTGGGTAGTCAGTACTTCACCTTCCCGTGTCTTACCATCGCTACACCTTTCTTGGTCTTCGCTCTGGATTTTTAAACCAGATTATGTATAATGGATAACTTTGTATCAAAGATTCCTCAATTTCAGCATCACTTGTTACACCCAGAACAATAAACCAGAATTTCCTATTTTTTGAAGATATTTATATATAGTATAAACCTTATTTTGGGGTCCTAGAGGTGCTCATCTGGTAGAGGCATGGCAGCATGTGCAGGGTGAATCACACAGTCAGAGGAGCCCAGGTTTGCATCTGGGCTGTGCAAAGTCAATGGTCTTCGCTAGGGATGCTTTGCATGGGCTCTGGCACTCCTGTGGATAAGGGAGACAAAACTGGCAGGGACTGTTTCTCCATATAACCCTGCAGTGGACTCTACTGGCCAGGAGCCTGGTGATGTCAAGCTGACATCTACAGGGCTGGCCTTTGACCTCCAGAGGCTGGTAGATCACTGGCATCTGCTCTTGAGCTCCTGGGTGTAAACTGGTAATGGACTTGGTCGCAGGATTGGAGGATGCTCAGTGATCTTCACGTCTCCTGAGCTGTTGTGGGGAATGTTGTGGGGAACGAAATTGGGAGGAAATCGGGACCAAAATAATTGGGCAAGCGATGTCCCCTATTTGCTCAATGTGCATGTTCATCACTGTCAGTATTCTGTACTGTAGCATTCACAGGTGTAGGGGTGAAGGCTGGTAGGTGATGCAATCTAAAAATGAACACATAAGCCCAATATCTGCTCCTGCTAGAGTCCTGCATCGGGTCGGGTACAGGTCGGAATGTAGGCTTTTTAAAAAAAAAAAACATTTTCAGGTCTGAATTTGAATCACCAAAAACGTTTTCTGTCCTTTTAGAGTACTCGTCTGTAACCCTTTCCCAAATAACATATTAGAAGGTAAATGCACCGGTATTTCCTGCACTAAAGCAGGAGGCGATTAGGGAGGAGTCAGCTGACTAAGCGATGTTCTCGGTTTGTATTGCCGCTTGATTGATAAATCGCAAGATCCTTTTATCACACCTGCTTTGGTGATATCAAAAGATAGCACAGGGTTTATACCATGTAGTGGATAATAGTTTGAGAGTTAAATCAGAAGTTTGGAATTATTTTGAAATAATAGTGAATGAAAACAATGAACATGTGAACTGTGGATTTGTTGCTTGTCATTTTGTTTTTATGAAGGACAGCCACAAAACTGGTACAGCTCTGTGAAAGCACAGTTGTAGCTCCCTTTCAGCTGGTGGCACAAAAGGAATAGACAGGTATTTTATAGTAAAGTAAGTAGTATGTTATGAAGTTAAAATATATCCAGACCACTACAGGGTGCTACCACGCTGCGTATTGTATAAACTCAGTCTGTGGCGAGTGGTAGATATATCTGTGTCTGAATGTGAGAGCGTGAGAGAGTCAGTCAGTCATCACAGGCAGTAGATAAAGGACAAACACTTGTGGGTTTGGGTCGAGTTGCAGGTCTTATTAAAGCGGGTCAGGTTGCGGGTAAGCAGACGGTGCTGCAGCGGGTTGCGGGTTCAGGTCGGGTCGGGTTGGAAGCGGGCTGTAAAAATTGGACCCTCGTAGGACTCTGGCTCCTGCAAGTGAGCTGCCTCTTTTGTACAGCGGTATCAGCTCTATTCTTCAGAGCGGGTGGTCCCGGGTTCGCGTCCCACCCCGTCTGTGGGAACTGCGGACTTGAGGCTGGCAGGGGAGAGTGTAGCGTGCACGGGGGTAGGTCAGGGCTGGCAGGTGACGCAATCTAAAAACGAACACATAAACCCGATATCTGCTCTTGCAAGTGAGCCGGCTCTTTTGTACAGCGATATCAGCGCTATGCTTCAGAGTGGGAGGTCCCAGGTTCGAATCCCACCTCCGCCTATGAGAAGCCCCTGCCTGCAGGAACCGCGGTTTGTTACAATACTTTACATGTAAACATGAAGGAGTCATCTGCAGTTATCATTGTATTTGTATGTTCAGTTTTTTTTATTATTATTATAATTTACCCTAGTGTTCGTAGTGTAACACACAGCCATTTGCATATTATTGAGGATGATGAAGAGGGGTGTGTGCATTAAAGCGTGTGATCTATGATTTGTTTTTCAAATTTGGTGCGTTTCCCATGAATACGCAACAAACATGGGAGCACATGTGTGTGTTGCATGCATAATTCCATGCTTTTGTGTATGATGCCAGAGATGAAAGCAGGAGGAGACACCACAAAAATGTTAATAATTCTGAAAAATGCAGGCGTCCTGAAAAGCGTATGAGAGCATATAAGAACTACTGCAACCAACGACATAGAATAAACACATTTATTTTTGTGTGATGTTTTTATTTATGCTAATTATAACATATTATTTACAATTGATTTCCTGTGCATTATAGTTGTAACACTAGGAAGATGTGATTTACAGTATAGGTTTGGTTTTCATAAAGCAATATATGCTAAATTAAAATGTATCATCTAAAATATATTTCATGGTATATAATTTATATACAGTAAGTTAACAGTAAATAAAACGCATAATGTAATAAAACAATATATAAGACTTGTATAAAATATTATAAAATATACCGGAATTGTAATGGTCCTGTTTTCCTTGATGATCAGTCAAAGACCAGTTAACCCTTTCTTATGCAGTGGATTGTGGGATACTAGGAGACTAATGGCAGTTAATTTTATTTTTGCTGTGTGTTTAGTTACAAACTTGCTAGGACTTTCTCCCAAATCAATCTGGATGTAAAGCTGAACTTGGACCGTAGTGGCCGCCAGTATTTCATATTGTTACATGTACGTGTATATTATTGTTGTATTGTACTGTAGAGTATATGATAAGGTACTGAAATCGCCTTACTGTTTTTATTACTGTACAAATAAAATAGCAACACAGTATGAACCAGTATGAACCAGTATGAACATGCAAATGTTTGTATTTTATTTACTTATTTATTTTAAAAAGCTTGATGCAGTCATAAAATCTGCACGTGTTAGAAGCGACATAGTGAGTGTTATTCATAACAATTGGTGAGACACATTTTTTAAAACTTAACATAAAATCCAGTAACTATATTTCACATTAAGTCAAAATGAATTTCATTTCTTTAAAGTTTGATTCATATCCGTAAGTTACAGCTGTGTAGACGTGACTGATTGTTGTGATATTATTTTGCAACCCTAAATACAAACGGCAACATGACAGACCAGTTAAAGTATTTAACAAAAAAGTTGAATACTGTTATTTAAATATAATGGTTTCTTGAATATTAAATGATTAGACATAATAGCGTTTCCATTACTCACCTTAATGTAAAATATAACTGGATAATATTTATAACACAGGGAAATATATATATTTTTTAATACTTTCATTATTTTACCAGCAATGTTAGAAAAACTTCTTTGAGAACAGCTGTCAGCAATATATTGATGGTGTTTTACTTGTTTGCAAATGTAATAACAAAATGGACAGTATATACTAAACACAAATCCTTTTTTTCTAAGAAGGGAGGCGTTGCATTACATTGAAATCTAGCCTTACTATTAATTTAAAATAGGATTTTTTATAAGCAAAATATTTTTAAATCTACATGCTCCATCGTGTGTTAGAGACTTTGAAATGGATCTGCCTTTTCTTGCATTAAGGCAGAGTTAGTAGCCTACTGTACTGTTTGTTGCTTCCTAGTATGCAGAGGAATGCAGTGTTAAGGATGGATACCGGAGTCGCTGAAACAGTGCGTGTTATCAATAGGCGTGTGTAATACAACAAACTCATTACAGCAATGACGAAAAGTGCGTGGAATTCATTGGAGCGCATTTGACACCAGTGCGCGGCTATTTCTGAAATTTACGATAATGACACGTAAATACCAATTTGAGGTTATTATAGTTCAGCTAAAATAAAACAGAGTCTTTGTATTTCATTTGATATTCTGATCATTCATAGTATCTACAAGAAGCATTTTTTATTATCTGTACGCTTCTCCTTCGCCGGTCAGCTGCAAGAACCAGTTGTTTTTCCAAGAACCCGTTAGATATCATCTCGTGTAGTTACCCAGAGGCAAACTGAACAGGATCTATCCCAAGTACCTCTAGGCTGTCTGTCAGATGCTTTATTTTTATGTTATCATTAGTGATGTCTTTCTCAGCCTAAATTGTATTATCATATTATCATTCTGGACAGTAGTCACTTGCTGCTTGAAAATGATTGATATTTTTCTATTCCCCAGTGTAATTATATGAGACTTCACTGGGCAAACCAGAATTAATTGTTAGTTACAACTTTAACTTAAAACTCTAGAACATTTACGTGTGCACCATGAAACCAGTCTGTAAATCTCATTTTATTCCAATATCAAATTGGGGCTGCCGCTGCTTCCATCTGTAGTCTAAAGTCTAATAATTTGATAAAGTTTTTCGCACTGTAAGTACCTTCCATCATCAGCGCCAGCTGGAGAGATCAAGTTCCGCCAGCTTGCAATTCTAACTGGGGTTGACAGTCCTAATTGACATTTATCTTGACCTGCTGCTGATGGAACTGAACAACTCTGACTTCAAATCACTTTCAATTCAGTCCCAGTGGCAGGATGCCTTATGTATACAAATGATGTATAATTTCCGCTTGATCTGTTTTTGTGCTCCCATAGAAACGATGTGTGTAGGGTGCCTCTTATTGTATAAGTATTGATTTGTCGTTCTCTCACCCAACCTGCCCAGCCTTATACAATAAATGTGTTTTTTTCTTTCTGCATTCCAAAGTTGATCACCCGCCTCTCGCTTCCTTTACATTGGTTCATATTGTAGCGATCTCGGTTAACATAGGCAGGCGCATCACACAGGGCGATGCAATCCACACACAGGCGGAGGGCGGGCGCGAACCCAGGACCTCTCGCGCTAAAGCATATCTCCAATACCGCTGTACAAAAGAGCCGGATCCATTGCAAGGAGCGTATATCGGGCTTATGTCTTCGTGTGTGATTACGTCACCTACCAGCCCTGCTGCTGACCCCCCGTGCACAGTACAATATTGTAATATGCCCAAGTAAGAGAGACGAGTTATGACAACCAGCAATCTCAACTGAGTCTTTAAAAAAAAAAAAGTTCATAGTCTGCAGCCAATGGAAAATAATGTAGAAAAACAAACAAAAAAAAACATGCTGTATGAGACGCAAGAAAGGCTTTAATAAAGCAGATAAGTTAAAAATATGTTGGCAGTCATGATGACTTTATTAAATTGTGTATAGCAGGATATGATATTCTTTTTTAAAAAGCAATGGGATAGGAATGCTAGATTTCTATACAGATTCTTATCTGCATCTTATTAACCAGCTGCTTCCTTTAATGACTGACACACTTAACAGCCACACATAATATCAGATTTATCATGCTACTCCTTCAGTAAAACGTGACTGTGTATCTGGTAAAGAATATCCTAGTGCTGACTGTATATACAGTGTGTATATATATATATATATATATATATATATATATATATATATATATATATATATATATATATATATACAGACGTGCTCAAATTTGTTGGTACCCTTACAGCTCATTGAAATAATGCTTCATTCCTCCTGAAAAGTGATGAAATTAAAAGCTATTTTATCATGTATACTTGCATGCCTTTGCTATGTCATAGAATAAAGCAAAGAAGCTGTGAAAAGAGATGAATTATTGCTTATTCTACAAAGATATTCTAAAATGGCCTGGACACATTTGTTGGTACCCCTTAGAAAAGATAATAAATAATTGGATTATAGTGATATTTCAAATTATTTAAGTTTCTTTAATTAGTATCACACATGTCTCCAATCTTGTAATCAGTCATTCAGCCTATTTAAATGGAGAAAAGTAGTCACTGTGCTGTTTGGTATCATTGTGTGCACCACACTGAACATGGACCAGAGAAAGCAAAGGAGAGAGTTGTCTGAGGAGATCAGAAAGAAAATAATAGACAAGCATGGTAAAGGTAAAGGCTACAAGACCATCTCCAAGCAGCTTGATGTTCCTGTGACAACAGTTGCAAATATTATTAAGAAGTTTAAGGTCCATGGAACTGTAGCCAACCTCCCTGGGCGCGGCCGCAAGAGGAAAATCGACCCCAGATTGAACAGAAGGATAGTGCGAATGGTAGAAAAAGAACAAAGAGATACAAGCTGAACTCCAAGGTGAAGGTACGTCAGTTTCTGATCGCACCATCCGTCGCTTTTTGAGCGAAAGTGGGCTCCATGGAAGAAGACCCAGAAGGACTCCACTTTTGAAAGAAAAACATAAAAAAGCCAGACTGGAATTTGCTAAAATGCATATTGACAAGCCACAATCCTTCTGGGAGAATGTCCTTTGGACAGATGAGTCAAAACTGGAGCTTTTTGGCAAGTCACATCAGCTCTATGTTCACAGATGAAAAAATGAAGCTTTCAAAGAAAAGAACACCATATCTACAGTGAAACATGGAGGAGGCTTGGTTATGTTTTGGGGCTGCTTTGCTGCGCCTGGCACAGGGTGCCTTGAATCTGTGCAGGGCACAATGAAATCTCAAGACTATCAAGGCATTCTGGAGCGAAACGTACTGCCCAGTGTCATAAAGCTCTGTCTCAGTCGCAGGTCATGGGTCCTCCACCAGGATAATGACCCAAAACACACAGCTAAAAGCACCCAAGAATGGATAAGAACAAAACATTGGATTATTCTGAAGTGGCTTTCTATGAGTCCTGATCTGAATCCTATCGAACATCTATGGAAAGAGCTGAAACTTGCAGTCTGGAGAAGGCACCCATCAAACCTGAGACAGCTCAGGAAGAGTGGGCCAAACTACCTGTTAACAGGTGCAGAAGTCTCATTGAGAGCTACAGAAAACGTTTGATTGCAGTGATTGCCTCTAAAGGTTGTGCAACAAAATATTAGGTTAGCGGTCCCATCATTTTTGTCCATGCCATTTTCATTTGTTTTATTATTTACAATATTATGTTGAATAAAAAATCAAAAGCAAAGTCTGATTTCTATTAAATATGGAATAAACAATGGTGGATGCCAATTACTTTTGTCAGTTTCAAGTTATTTCAGAGAAAATTGTGCATTCTTCGTTTTTTGTGGAGGGGTACCAACAAATTTGAGCACGTCTGTATATACACACACACAGTCGGCACGCGGATATCCGTTACCCAGATACGCATCAGTCATGTTTTACTGCCCTTGTATTAAGAATAAAATCAATCCCCATTTTATATATATATACATACACTACCGGTCAAAAGTTTTAGAACACCTCCATTTTTCCAGTTTTCATTGAAATTTACGCAGTTTAATGTCTCAATGTACTCTGAAATTAAAGCATAGAACAAATAAACAATTGGAGATAAAAAAGAAATCATGGAATCGTTTTGTTTAACAAAATTTAATCTAAATTTTTGACTGATCAAAGTAGCCACCTTTTGCAGATATAACAGCCGAACACACTCGTGGCATTCTTTCTACAATGGAAATCAAATATTGTTCGGAAAGTTCTTCCCAACACTGTTGCAGAAGTTCCCGCAAATGTGTTGCACTTGTAGGTTGCTTTGCTTTCACCCTTCAGTTCAGTTCATCCCAAACCAGCTCGATGGGGTTTAAGTCTGGAGACTGTGCTGGCCATTCCATGATTTGAAGCCTACCGTCTTGTTCTTTTCTTCTAAGGTAGTTCTGACATAGCCTGGAGGTATGTTTTGGGTCATTATCTTGCTGTAGGATGAACCCCTGACCAACTAGGCGTATACCAGAGGGTATTGCATGGCGCTGCAAAATGCTGTGGTAGCAGTTTTGGTTCAGGGTGCCACTCACTCTGTGCAAGTCGCCGACTCTGGATCCAGCAAAAGAGCCCCAGACCATCACACTTCCTCCTCCATGTTTGACAGTTGGTATCACATACCGAGGAACCATCCTTTCGCCTACTCGACGGCGTACAAAAACCCTGCGTGATGAACCGAAGATTTCAAATTTTGATTCATCGGTCCATAAGACCTTCTTCCAGTCTTCAGTAGTCCACTGGCGGTGCTTCATGGCCCAGGCAAGCCTCTTTTTCTTATTTTGCCATCTTAGCAATGGCTTTCTTACTGCCACTCGACCTGTCAAACCTGCAGCTCGGAGTCTTCTCTTCACAGTTGAAACTGAGACTTGCTTACTTCGACCAGTGTTAAGCTGTGCTTGAAGCTGTTGTCCTGTGAGCCGCCTATCACGCAAGCTGTTGACTCTCAGAAACTTGTCTTCTGATTCTGTTGTGGCTTTGGGTCTGCCAGACCTCTTCCTGTCAGAGTTTCCTCCAGTTTCCAAGTGCCTTTTGATGGTGTAGGAAACTGTACTCACTGACACCTTGGCTTTCTTTGCAATTTCTCTAAAGGAAAGACCTACACTTTTAAGGGTTATAATGGTCTGTCTGTCTTCCTTTGTTAATTGCCTTTTTCTCGCCATTATGAGAGCAATATACTACTTCCTGCAGTACAATACTGTCCAAATAATGCTTAAGAGGGTGTAGTAACACAGTCTGTTCCAACACTGCTTTTATACAGACAGAGGGTTTGTAAGTAATCGACAAAAGTTGGGACACCTGTAGGAATTGTTAGCATCAACTTTCAAGGCTTAATTTACTTCCATTGCTGCAGAACAGCTGTAAGTTGTTAACCCATTACTTGTTCCCTGAAAAAGGCCTTTTTGTATAACTCTGAAATGTACATTATTTTTCAGTTTTTGGTAACCTAAACTTTTTTTTTTAACCTCTGGCAGTTTACCGCTTACCTTTGTACCATTTCAGGTTATTCACTGGACTTGAACTGCTTAAATTGCAATAAAAACTGGAAAAATGGGGGTGTTCTAAAACTTTTGACCGGTAGTGTATATACAGTTGTATCTGGGCAATGGATATCGGAGTGCTGACTGTATAGTGTGTGTGTGTGTGTATGTGTGTGTGTGTGTGTATATGTATATATATATATATATATATATGAAATTCTGGTCTGTGATTGGTTAAAACATAATCATATGACAAAAATAGATTTCACTATTGCCCTAACATCCTTACACCACCGGACAATAGTCTCCCTCTGACATGTGACTGGTTCACATCACTGTCAGTCCCGCCCCTCTTCAAAGTAACGCCCTCTACCTCCACTCCTAACAACAAGATAAAAAGGCTGAATGTAAAAACTGCTGAACAGCGATTCTGTGACTTAACAAAAATTGAATTACAAAACATACTACAAAAGAAAGAAAAAAAACTTATGAACTTCAAAAACATTTTCTGTTATTTATTTATGTTATTTATTTATGTTACTTAATTATTTACTTATGCTGTATCAGCTATATTTAAACAAAATACTGTAAAGCCATAAATATTTGTGACCAAAATATTTGGCGAATCACACCGATAAAAACTTTTTTTCTCCAGAAATGTTGCCGACCTGTTGCAGTGGTAGTAGTATATTACTTCAGTATATGTACAGTACTAAAATATTTGTGCCTAAAATGTTTAGTTTTTTTTTTTCATACACGAAAAACTTTACAGTATATAAAGTCATATTTACTAGCCAACCTTGCCTCTCTTTTATTATTTTGACTGACTCATATATTAAATATATACTGCAGACTGTTGATAACAATAGTCTTCCCTCGGGTCAATAATTTTCCACTATAGCCCCCCTCTCCAGTCCATATATATATATATATATATATATATATATATATATATATATATATATATATATATACAGTGTATATATATATATATATAAATACACACCGTATTACTTTGAATTACCGCCACCCAGATATCAGATTTGTAATAGACATTACAAATAAAAACAAAATTCACTGAATAAACTTGAATAAAATGTATTTAATATAATACAATTACAACCTGGAACAGACCGGTATTTTACTGTAAAGTTTATGGAACCCAAACAAAAAAAAGAATAGCGTAGCTAGGTACACAGCACTACGTACTGATACTGGTGTAGGAGTAAATACAGCAGCACTAATATATATATATATATATATATATATCTTTAGGAATTAGCAGGAAAAGTAATACATTTATGTTGTAATGCAGGAGCTGTATGATTATTATTTAAGTTTCTTAAATGCATTTCTGTTTTGGTTGTATGCACAGTATTTTGGCTAATAAGAGACGCTGTAGAATCCTGATCCAGACAGAAAGTTCAGAGAGTGGGGGGGTGAGGCATTTTGGGGTGTCAATGGGGAGCAGAAGCTAGTGTAGCTCTCGTATATTAAAGAGTTCAGCCCTGCGACTGCTGTAAAGAAAAGAAGGGAAAATAAACCGACCTCCTCAGTGTTGAATAGACATGTGTTCTCACCTAGTCAAACACTGATCTGATCTTTCAGTTTAAAGTTGTGGGACTTTTTCGCTATCCTGATCAAGTTGTATCCGCAGAAATAAACTTCAATATAAGCCTCCTTCAAATACTGAAAAAACACAATAAAAAACGGCACCTTTCGAAACCCATAGTACTTCGAATTACAGCCCTTGAATAAGCGCCACCGTTGTTTTTGGCCATTTAAAATAAACACTGTGGCATTAATTCAAAGTAATACGGTATATTTACTTATTTTACATCAAAAGAAGGTGCAAATGCTTTACTGAAACAAAATCTAGTGGTAGTATTTACACAGCGAGATGATTGTGCAAATATACAGTATGTAATTAAAATAGTTATTGGATATTTTGCATGATGCCAGTTTGTTACTGATAACCACAACCACAGATATCCTCATAGCAACAACAGCCTAAATATGTGTCCTGTCTGCTTTGCATCTTCAAGCATGTAGTACCACAGTCACACCTATTAACTGGAACTTACAGCACTGTGGTCCTCAAATTGATAACGAAATGCATAATTGTAAGGCCCCGTCCTGACCTTTGACTTACAACTGATAGATTTTTAGAGCACCAAATCTTCTACCCACATTCAAAAATGCATTGTAATTACTCATTCATACATTTACTGCATAACAAAAAAAAAATAGTGTAAGAGAAAGGAGGCTGACAAAAATACTTTAATTTCAACCACATTTACCATTTCAATTAAATCTCATCAGCATGATAAAGTACTGTGTTAATGTTTATTTATTGTTAATAATGAAATGATATAGCCTTAATTTATTCAATGCAATGACTTGTTATTTAAAATGCAGGTACTTGATGCACCAGTATCGCTTTCTCTGTTGTCTATAAATGTGTTCCTGCTGTTTACTTGTGAACCTTTCATATTTACAGAAAATGTAAAAGTGATTCAAATTCTTAGCAAGGGTCATTTCTGCACTTAGACACTTTACCTTCTGACCACATTGTGACCCACTTAATCAAATCATAGCAGATATGCCATGGGAGTTAGATTTCTAGACAGATTATTGATTTGTTTTTTTTGCAATGTGTGATATAAATCAATGTGTATATAACAACACAAACTCAAAATGCAGGAGAGTGCACTATCTCTCAAGAGGTTAACTGTAATTCTGCTGTTTCAATCTGATGTTGATGATGGAATCCTTCCTGAGCATCCACCTTGGAAGAGATATATTTCTAATATTGAATGACTTACCTGCTTAACTTCCTAATGTATGTATTTTGTATGATTCTCTTTTTTGTTTTTCTTTCTATGGTCACACTACTCAACTACCTCCAATACTTTATCATTTCACTTCTTTGTATCATCTACATGTTCCTAATATCTAATTTCTTACCTACTGCATACAATATGCGTGTTCTGTATGATTTTCAATTGTTGTTTCTGCTTAGATCATTATCACAATGCTTCTGAAAAGGCTCCTCAACGCTGCTTGAAGAGAAGTGAGGCTGGGACACTCACAGGGGGAACAGGCTTCAATATGCAATGCTTCACACTAATGGGCTTCAGTGCACAATGCAACACTAGTATGCTTCCCTACCTTCCTCACCATCAGCATAAGAGTCTTTAGTGTTGCCCATCACTCTCAGCCTTCACCTACCGAATGCATCCCCAGTATTAAAATAGAAACACTGCCTTAAAACCTACCTGCTATACACCATTGCAATACATACAAACTGAACTTACTGGCAGGAGATGGGGTGCTGCACCCACTGGCTGGCGGGTGGCCCTGCAGCCTGTGGAGAGGAGGAAGAGGGAGTCTGCTAATCACTGAAGGGAATAGGAAAGGATAAGAGCCTGCAGGGTATCTGTTCATTTGGCCATCCACAGGAATAGGGCAGGGCTGACTCCTGGCTGTCATCTCCATGCCTCCTAGGACCAAGGATGGTGCAGAGCCTCTAAATCATTCCTTCATGCCTGCAAGCTACAATCCTGAACGGCAAGAGGGGCAGAGGCAGCAGTGAACCATCCAGGCTACACATTGGCAAGAAATGAGACTGTCCATTGATTTCGACGTTGCGGTTTTTATTCTTCCATGTGTTTCAGAGTATTTGTTAAAAAGCTCTTGTGCATCTCTTGATATTTCACCATAATCCTCTGCCGTCTGAAAGATAAAGTCAAAAACATGTTATATATGTTATTATGTGAGCCTGTTGTCTACAAAACTGAAACTACAAAAGTCAATGGTGAACTTTCACTTGATACCAATACAACATGAATGCAGATTAAAGTGTAGTTGTTTCAAATGACATGCTCATAGTTTTTTACCTTTACCCTTTACCTTTAGGAATCACTCAAAATGAGTGCAAACATTATAAAAACATAAAAAAGACAGAAATAAAAACTATGAGAATGTAATTTAAAGCTACTTACGCTTTCAAACATTGCTACCTTATTTCCACAATGTTAATTCAAATATCTCTCAAGAGGTTAACTGTAATTCTGCTGTTTCAGTCTGATGTTGATGATGGAATCCTTCCTGAGCGTCCACATTTTGAGTCTAGTTTGTTGAATTAACATATTGAAATTGGTCCTTCAATACAAGTAAACCCAATGTTTTCTTATCCAGTGTGTCGTCATCATCATCATCATCATCATCTCTCGTGCAGTTACCCAGCCCTGGGCTGTACTTTCCCTTATGGAGAAGAAGATTCATTTTGAAGTTTTCATACAGCCATGACGGGAAGCAGCTAAGGTTATAATTCCACTAATTTGACAAGATCCAGACCTTTCATTTCAGAGAAAGTGTCTCTTTCCCTCCAACATATAACACTATTGAAAAACAGCCACATTTCCTTGCTGGGTGGAAACAGCAGGTGTCAGTTTTGAAGAAAAAATAACACAGTTATTATAGGAAATAACAGTAATGCATTGTTGTTGCTATTATCTTCACATGTATATTCCAAACTAGTAATTTGTAATAGACTTATTCTATCTGTATATGTGGGTATCCACATTGGTAGCTTTGTAATTGTGCATATATTGTATGACATTTGAAATACAGTGGCTCTCAAAAGTATTCACCCCCCTTGGACTTTTCCACATTTTATTGTGTTACAACATGGAATCAAAATGGATTTAATTAGGAGTTTTTGCCACTGATCAACACAAAAAAAGTCCATAATGTCAAAGAGAAAAATAAAATCTACAAATTGTTCTAAATTAATTACAAATACAAAACAGAAAATAATTGATTGCATAAGTATTCACCCCCTTGAGTCAATATTTGGTAGGCACCTTTGGCAGCAATTACAGCCATGAGTCTATTTGGATAAGTCTCTACCAGCTTTGCACATCTGGACACTGCAATTTTTGCCCATTCTTCTTTGCAAAATTGCTCAAGCTCATTCAAGTTGGATGGGGACCTTTGGTGAACAGTAATTTTCAAATCTTTCCACATATTCTCAACTGGCTCCAGATCACCGCTCGCATCCAGTTCAAGACTCTTGTACTAGCCTACAGATGTCTTGACTAGACTGCACCCAGCTACCTCCAGACCCTCATCTCTCCCTACACCCCCACTCGACCTCTCCGCTCCGCCTGCACTAGAAGACTGGCTCTACCTCCTCTACGCTCCCCTGCCTCCAGAGCCCGCTCCTTCTCCACCCTCGCTCCGCAGTGGTGGAATGACCTTCCTACAGATGTCAGAACTGTCCAGTCCCTGACCACATTCCGGCGCCTCCTCAAGACTCACCTCTTCAGACAGCACCTGTAGAACTCCTCTGTTTTTTTCCCCTGGGACACTTACTACCCTTCCTTAAATGCGCTTTACTTGCTCTTATCTGCCCCCTATTTTACTGCATTTAATCCTGTACTTCAGAGTACTGTAATCTGCCAAGTGTTTAATCTGTAGTATTTTGTATTTAATCATTTCCTGATGTAACTATCACTGACACTGTTATCTGCTGTATTATTGAATCGTATTTTGTCACACTTGTACTTGCTTGAACCAAAGTCATTGTATTTATCTTGCTCTTAATTGTATTATTACTTGTACTGTGATACTTGAAATGTATTTGCTTACGATTGTAAGTCGCCCTGGATAAGGGTGTCTGCTAATAAATAAATAAATAATAATAATAATAATAAATTGAGGTCCGGGCTTTGACTGGGCCACTCCAGGACATTGACCTTTTTGTTTTTAAGCCACTCCAGTGTGGCTTTGGCTGTATGTTTGGGGTCATTGTCCTGTTGGAAGATGAATCTTCTCCCAATTCTATACCTCTGTATATAGAGTGGATAAATGTCATATTCATCAACTTTTCCATGATACTGGGAGCTCTAATTTACAGCTGTGGTGGGGATAATTGCTACTAACATGCTTGTTTTATAATCACATTAACTTAACCTGACAACAATGCCCTTTAATCAAGATTCGTTTGTTTAAGCCTACCTAGCTAGATAATGAATTAGATGGTAACTTTAGAGAGCAGTTGGCTGATGGAAGTGGTGGTTCAGAATGTGTGTCAAGCTCATCTAACTGTTCAGTAAGAAGCTGATTTTTCCACTTGAAAACCACATCAAGTACAGGATTAGACGGATCCCCAATCAATCAGTTCCCGGACTCACAGATAAAATGAAAAGCAAATATACCCTCATAGAATAAATGTTCCTCCGCATTCCTGAGCAAGCAAAGGACATCCACTTATTGTCCAGCCCATCCGATTGGTCCATATAGGACTGTAAGTGCACAATGGAAGGAAACAGGAAACAGGCTGGCACATCTGCACTGTCTTTAATAGTGAGTACTGAAAAACACAGTCAAGCTCTCACTTCAATTACACATGGAATAAACACACTTAAAAGCATGCTCCCCCGACTACATTTTGAAACCAACGACCAAATAATATTATTTCATTGTTTTTTTCACATAGAAAATGCCAACAAATTATGACAAATATTTACAATGTTATGAGTAATGTACTTAAGATCACTATAATCTAAGTTATATTTCTATAATAGGGATGCATGTGGAATTTTCCAACATATCACTAATTCCTGATATCTCTCACAAAGTCTTGGTTGGTCCATAAGTCTGTCATACTTGTCAGCTCCCTTTCAGGCATATAAATGGTGTGAACAGGTTTATAAATATAAATGGCAAATACAAGTGTTTTATTCACTGTTTGGTACTGATGACACCAGTGTATTGCAATTGGTATCATTAAACAAACATGTCATATTCTACATACAGAATCTTCCAATGATTCTAGGATTCTTCACTTCACAAGATTATGACAAAGTGAGCCTTCTTATTTGAGACACATTCCATTCCAAAAGTTTAAACGCTGCTTGAAGCAAAATGTGTCCATTGAGAGAGTTACGATTTTAAAATCCACAACTGTGCAATCTTTGAAAAAGAATTATGTGCTGAAGCAGGCTCACAATTTGTAGAGATATTTATATAATAAGTGACAACGCAAATACCTATGACATGCAAACCGTGGAATAGGAGTATGCCAGCGATGACAAAATGAATTAGCTAAATGTCTTACCTAATAACCTGGAGTCAGGTAATATTTTTATAACACAAGTATTTATGTAAATTAATTTACTTTGGTTTATTTTGTATATTGTTATAATTAACCATAAGCTAACAACTGCCATGGGTTCTCAGATAGGTGGTCAATAGTTGGGGAAGAAAGTTTCATAGAGAGATTCATAAGATTGAAGGAGCAAGTGCTCAGGTATCCCGTTCATACAAATTATACAAGTTTGCAAAAATCTTAATGATGAGATAGTCAGTGTTTTTTGTCCTCTGTTATTAGATTTAGCTGATAAGCTATCAAGCAGCACAAGTGGAATAACAAGTATTAATGATTTGGGTCCAACTGCAAGAAACAACAAAAAGATTTGAACAATAATCCTTATTTTTGTTTCAGCGGGATGTAAAAACACACACTGAGCCACACAACACCGTTTAGGTATTCAGGATATTATCACTGCCTGCATGGTTACTGTTCTGTTTGATGAGTCGTACACACATTTTGTTGATAGACATGCATATTCATTTTGAGATACATACATTTTGCATCAACTATCTAAGCAGCCAGGGGTCTGTGTGGTAAGGCAGTGGAAGTTTTCAGTTGAAAACCTGATTCTTGGCTGATGGCAAACTAAAATAATTAGAAAAAAAACTCAGGGGTGATCAAGGATATGTGTATATGTAAAATCAACTTAGCAGGCAGCATCTGTAATTATGTTTTTTGTTGTAAACTCCAGCCTGTTAAGTAAACTACACACACACAAGAAGTGACCATTGTTTTATTTTTGCAAATACTGTATACTGTGGCAATGTGACAAAAAAAACCACAAAAAACTAGCTTCTATACATGTAAGCACCCTCAGTATAGAAATACCCCAAAACACACAATCAGTGCAACCATAACGCAGAATCATAAAACTATGCTGGAAATTGTTTTAACACAAGATTTCACAAAGTCAGACCCTTATAAATACACTTTGAAATAGCTAAAATAGCACAGTAGATTGTTAACTGTCTGGCAATGAAGATGTTAACGTGATCCAGATTTTATGAGACAGACCCAATCACATTGGATTATCTTTCAATACTTATAAATTGGACATGAACCTTTGATAAGTGAAAAAGATTGTGAGGAGTAGATACATTGCAGTGAAGGCCCTGAAGATCCACCTGTCAACACAAATAAGAATGGATGAAATACCCATGTGCAGGTTCAAATACTGATGTCACCTTTTTACCCCAAAACAGAGAAATTGAGATTAGTTAAGTGAATTAGTTAAGTGCTGCTAATTTCTTTTCATTGTTGTTTTCCTTCAAATCATTCAATATAATTGGATATAAAAAATTGGCCAGATTAAGCATGGTATCTATATCAATTTGTAAATAGCATTTTTGATTGGTCATTTAAAATACTGGAATGAGTTTAGATACGGTCATTTCTTTGCACATAAACTTTTCTTTAGTTATTGTAGTGTCAACAGTGCAAAAGATGGAATTAAAATGAAATTTTATTTGTATTTTAGATAATATCACTTTTTTATCTGTCTAATATTGCATTATTTCTGCAGGTAAACAATGTTTCTATCAAGCATAGCCTAAACATGTATATTGAAACTGATGGGGGTGCTTTCACTGTCTTTAGTTGCACAGCATCTGAAGGGGTAACATCATAATAAGTTGTATCATGTTTATATGTTCAAGCTAAAGATGAGGTAGAAGCAGTAGAATCATCTTAGTACCTTCCATGCATTGCATTCTGGTAGAATAATGGGCAATTAGACAAACATTTAAAAAATACCAGACATGTAGTACTATATATTGATAATGATGGAAAATCTAAGATAGCACACAAACACAGACATGCACATTTCTCTTGGGCCATTATGATAAGCATACAAAACCCATGTTCGCCAGTCTCATGCTCACACAAACAAACTGCAGACCAACTAACCACGATACAAACTGTCTTTATGACACCAGTGGCAATAGCAGTGCCTCCCTGTTAATCATGCAACAAACAGCATCTACACTGTGTGTAAAATCCACTGATCATGATTATGATCGAAATGCGTTTGAAACAACATTTTCCACTGTTAGCTGTATGTGTTCAATGCCGTGTTTTATAACAGTAGTTTTGTGTTATATATGTACAGTGAACCTGCAGGGCTGAAAATTGTCGTTTTTGCTGTGATTATTGGCCAATTTTGTCCCACTAATGTATTTTCAACCACTGGGCTAAATCTTAATAGCTGAATTACTGAAGTGTGATGGTTTGAAAAATGGGGTGTGCAGCTTTAATCTCAGCCCCCCTCCCCCTCCACCTCCACCCCCCCTCACATTTGTCACAGTTGCAGAGGGATATAAATTAAATTTATATTTATTGCTGGTTTATGTTATCTGTATCTGGCCCTGATAACATCTTGGTAATTGTCAGTAGCCTACTAATGCCTAGGTGCAATGTTTATAATTTTGATTTATAAAGAAATTAATATTTTTAAATTATGTATTCTGTTTATACCTAGGCCATGGAATATAGTAGCTGTAAGGCTATTTAAGGACCCAACAAATGCAGTTTTTAAAAATGCCATTCAAACAGGAAAAAAAATGCATGCGTGTCTTTTGCCCTTTTAGATCCTTCATTTTTCATTCTTCAAACTTCAACTGCCCGGTCATCTATATACTAAAACATTTTTCAGACAGTAGACTACATTTTATTATTAGACAGCAGTCCTTAAAAAAAAAAAAATAAATACTCAGGGGGAGTTGTGATTTCAAGAATAAGACCAGATACCAAATTAATTATTTTATTCAGAGTAAAATATGCATGTTTGCTGGTAGATTATAAGATATTCAGAAGAGATGATAGTTTCACAAAGGTAGTTGCTGGGATTTCCCCCCTCATTTCTGCCTTGACATTTAAAACAGGAGATGGGGGGGAAACCTTGTTCATTATTATTTTTTAATCGCAAGTGTTTTTATCAAATACGAAAGCTCATATATTGAGAATTATTTTTAATAAGTAGACCATAGTGACGGAGTAATCACGCGGTACAATTTTTAATACCTTTCACATTGTTTACCACAAAATCTTATTATAGTTACCCTTTCTATGCTTTTGAACACTTTGAGCCATTGTCTTGCCTTGTAAACAAATGCACCTGCATCAGTTTGGTGTTTGAGTTGCGATCAATATCCTGTTTAGATTCTTTTAAATATATTCTTTTCCACAAACAAATTCCCTGCAACTCTTTTGAATTTCACAGACTTGTGAATATATGCAATATATTTGCAATGACAGCAGATATGCATCAAAGTTGCATAACTTCGCAAAATCTTTGAATATCTGGCCCGTGGTTTTTCATATCAGGAAGTCTGTGTTTTCACTATGAATAAATCAACAAGCATGCTGCATTCATTAGATGATATTTTCATTAGCAGCCATTCTACTCTAGCTACAAAATGTAATTAGAGTGGTCTTGAAGCTGAAACATTATTCCAGTAAAATACCATTTGAATACCAGCCCTGCAGACTGGAGACAACAACGTTGTTTAAATAGATGGTCTAAAGTCTATGGTCTTATTTATTCAGCTAAAGATTTTTTGGTGGTTTCTGAAAAAAAAAAAGCTAATACATTTGTTAGAGATGTAAAACATAATTTGTTTTCCTGTATTTATAAAAAATACAAATTATGTCTGAATATAGTTTCATAAAATAAATTTTGAAATAATAATTGTGGAATAAAAAAGCTGTCCGATATTATTATTTATTATTTGAGACCGGCGAAAAAGCCGGCCTTATAATGTGTAGTCGCATGAAGGGGGTTAAAGTCCCCATTCATATAAATCTTGTGGGAATGTGGCTGGAGCCTTAATTAGGTCATTGTTTAATTGGTAATTAAGGCTCCAGCCACAGAAATAAAAAGACCCACTCCGGCCTCATTAAAGAGAGAAAGTCGATGAGTAGAGAACAGGAGCGAGGAGGTAAACGCTAAATAGTAAAAAAAAAAGACAAATGCTATACGTGCTGGCGCAAAACCAGCACAATACTTGTTTTGTCTAGTGGAATTATTATTTGTCTGTTTTGTTTGGGCAATATGCCCTTTTGTTTTGTTATTGTGTTTTTCTTTGTTTAAACTGTTTGTTTAATAATTATTTAATAAAACACTGAGCGCAGCCATAGCGCTTAAGTTTCAACCACTGATGTATAAGGCTATGGCAAGGGTTGAAGTCAGCAGAAGTTTGCCGCGGCCATCTTACCACACCCAGCAAAACCTCTCCTGCTATAGTTTGTGTATTAAATTCTCTATTCATTTAAACAATATGCCTCGCTGTTCAGCCTTTGCCTGCAGCAGGTTATCGACCAAGGGATGTGTAAAGACCTTCCAGTGGAACGTCGATATCCAACCGTCACATAACCGCCCTGATCAATGAACCGCCTCGCTAAATAAATAAATAAATAAATAAATAAATAAATAAATATTAAAAGTAGGCTACGAGAGTAATGGCATTGGCAGCAAATGCAGCTTCCGCGATGGAAACAGAAAGAAAGCGTCATAGCAATCGGCCTTTTGGTACGTTCCCCTTGTGCGTGTGTCAGTCAGCTGCGTATAGCAGTGACGTTTCAATACACCAGTAGAGAAAGCTTTTTTTTTGTGCAATGTGTTTATATATTATGTAGAACACGCTTGCAGATATTGGCTTGTTTTGGTTCCACGAGATTTCGCTTGGAATTTTTCTTTGCATTTTGTTACCGAGAATGCTTTCGCATCCTCGTTCGCTAAGTCTTAACTTTGATTTGGTCTTGCCCTACGAGGGTAAATAAAAAAGTGAGAAACTTGAGTCTAAAATGAGAACCTATGGTAACACCAAGCTAGCTAACCATTATAAATAATTATCTGTCTATATATATATATATATATATATATATATATATATATATATTAGCATTTATTTCTGAGAAGATAAATAAATGACTTTATAATTTCCATTAATCTCAATTGATGTTTGCCCAGTGAAATTAACTTCAAATTCTTACTGGTACTGTTTATAAAAAATAATAATAATAATAATAATAATAATAATAATAATAATAATAATAATAATAATAATAATAATTGTCTAAATAAGTTATATTGGTTTCAACAAAACACTCCCAACTCAGTAATTAACTTTTCCCCATCTTCATTTAAAAAGTATAAAGAGTCTGTATGAAAATGCATTTTATTTCAAAATTTCCAATGTAAACCTAGGACATTTTGTATGCAGCGGACTCTGAAAATTTCCTGGTCAAAACGGGAGACTTGTCAGGTATGTCTAAGCAGTAAAAAATAAAAATCAATAAAAAAACACTATACCAAGCTATCTAACCAATGTGTGCGGCTGCAGAACTCGGGTGTGGTAAGATGGCAGACGAATGGCTTCAATGCAGCGCTGGCTAAGCACTATCCAGTGTTTATAGATCAGTGGTTTCAACCCATACCTTTGTTTTGATGACTGCTTCCTGAACCTGACGTCACCACCCACACACCACACAAAGCCATCTGTGACATAGTCCTATCTTTGTTTTGCTCACAGAGGCTTCTAGAAGAATGTAATGAAATATCCGCTTATGCTTGACTGATGTCACACCTTGTCTACTGATAGAAAACTTCACCGGAGTATTTAGGAATGAGAAAAAAATGTAACAATGAACACAACCTTGGGAAATGTGAGTCTGAAAGGTCAATATTACTGTATGACAGGAACATATTGGCTGTATGCTTTCAAGTGTAATTAATCAAGGCAAAGCGCTGGACAGTTGACTTGGGGAGGTAAACTCAAATTCATCATCCAAAATCAATTACTAAATCATTTTTGCACGTTTATATTTTAATAAAATGCATATCACAATTTATTGTTCTCCATGCAGTTTTACATGCAGCCTCTCCTTAATTATATATATATATATATATATATATATATATATATATATATATATATATATATATGTCCATGCTTTTGTTTCAACAGCTGAACATTTGTTTTAAACAGGTAAGTTTTAAACAGACCATATATTTAAGATAGCTGATGGGCTGATATTCAAATGAGCTGAACTGATCATTCGATGTCTTACTGAATTAGTGCTTCAGCTTCAAGCACACCCTAATGAAGTTTCTAGAACCGCTGGTTCTTGCAAAGAAAAAAAAGAAAAAAATATATACAGTAACTGGTTGAAACAAAAAGCTAGACCGTGGGGGATGAAAACCACTGATCTAATGATAGTGTTTGTATAGAGCACTCTCCTGGATGTCTAAGGTTCCAAACAACATTGTGTGCAGACTGCTTTTATTTTTTTTAAGGAAAACAGGGATATTCAATCCAATTCTGTAGCAGTTCTTTATGACCAATGTTATTTCCATGTTCAGTGCAGAATTCAATCATCTTATCAGCCGAGTTTTTTAAAAGGCATAATGAATGTAAACACAAAGGTTTGGCATCTTTGCTATCACAGAAGTGTGTTGTCTTATATTTGTTGTCACCACTTGGCTGTGATTGGTTAATCCATGAGGGTACCATGCGGCAGCCAGAAAAAAAAAACTGATTTGTCCAACACCATATGAAAGATACAGGCAGCAAAATACCTATATTATATATATATATATATATATATATATATATATATATATATATATATATATATATATATATATATATATATATAGCCTCACTACTTATTAGTCAGGAGCCGCTACTGCTGTAAGGCTATTGTGTGAGTACTGTATTAACTTTATTTTTAAAAGGAATCTGTTGATTGACAATCTGTTGAAAGCAACCAAAAAAAATCTACACTGAAAAAAAAAACTTCAACCCATACAAATACTATTTAAATTTAAATGTTGTTCATGTTTTTTTTTTGTTTTATGTTGTTTTATGTTTTATTAAAGGTGTGTAAATCCCTATGTAAAAAAGGAAAACAAAAATCAATAAATGCTGGAATGTTATCTATCTAGAATATGCTTTCTTTGGGACAGTAATTGGTGCAACATGATAACAACTCTAAATGCTACCATACTTTAGAACATCAATAAATGTAATTGTTTTGGCGAAATTTAATACAATCTGGGTGGTGGTTCAGTGGTTAAATTATTGTCTATTGATGCAAGCACATGCAAGTGAATCAAATATATCAAATCTCCACTTAAGTTGTACAGACTTATATGGTTTATAAAAATTGTTTTAACATATATAAATTTGTGTTGCTTAAATACCCATTTCAGGTATACTGTTTCCTGTAAAATGTATCCTGCTGTGACAAGTTTGTAATAACTTTTTGTTATTATGGAAATTCACTTTTATTAATGTGCATTTGGACTATTTTATTTGTCAGAAAGTGGACAAGGCTTAAGTGGAAGTGCCATCAAAAAGTCATTTTGTTATTAATTTAAATGTATCTGGTACTCTGCACATTTTAAAGACTTGGCTGATTTTACTTCTTTGTCACTACAACTCTTATAATTGGGTATAAAAGGAACTATACAGTATTTATAAAAAAGAAAAAGGCATGTTTTTTTTCTTAATCAATTGAATGTTCTTTTAAAAGGTGTGCAATGTATTGTTTGTACACATTTCAGCTGAGGGCTAGGCTGAGCCAAACCAAATGGTGACAACCTTACATTAACCAGCTGCACCACCTGGCTTACTGTCATTGAGTATAATAAATATCTAATTAGTATGTAATGCAACCTCTGCAAAAGTGCATAAATGCCTTGCAGTAATTGTGCAGTCTGTACAGTGCTTCTGCCCCACTATTACCATGTTTGATGCCCACTTTCTTTTTTACAATCTGGTTACCTTAATTAAAGAATTTACTTTTTACCAGAAATCTGTGCCAAATGAAATCATACAGCAGCCTGTTAACCAACCCGCTGGTAAAAGCCAGACTTTGATTCCATCACTTTTCAAAGTTCACTGAACTGTAATTACTATGAGTCATCAACAGTTACAATATAATTAACTCTTTTCATGAACTTTTAGCCGGGCAGAACCATTTATTCTTGCAGCACGTGGACCTGAGCCAAGACAAATATTGTTTTATTCCACTCCTGAGATTCAAAAAAAATGTGCAGCATATTTTTTCTGTTAGCTAGCCTGAAAGATCTAAGTAGGGAGCGCGTGCTGGAGGTGCCTTTCCCAATGAGAAGCACTATCCCCTAAACACAGCATTTTGTAAACACAACACCTTGTATTTTCCTGAGCTGCAAGGAAAGTGTCCTGGTTTCCCGTTCCCACCTTTGTTGCACTCAGTGGTCTTGTAAGGTCTTATTTCAACTGCAAAAGACTTATATACATATATTGTTTTCACTGCAAGCAACAAGCAATTGCTTTGTCTCACATAAGTCATATAAGTGATTCTCCCAAACAGGAAATTATAAAGACACGGTATGCGACAATCAAAGAACAGTTCTACATTAAGTTGATTTTCTTTTTAATAAATTCATAATACAGTACCTATTAAAATATATAGACATGCAAATTGACTAGCACTGCATTCTTAGATTTAGATCCCATGGGAAATGTATTAGAGATAAAATATAGAAATGTAGAAAATATACCTGATTTGACACTTTTAGTTTTTAAAATAAACACAATCCAAATAAAAGAGCAGCAATTGGAGACACTGAATCTATTTCATTTGAAATGAAAGCCACAGGCAGACCGGTGCTGTGTATAATACAGTATATCCCTCAATGTAACTAGACTTCTAGGTTAATTAACTAGCTATGAATTTGTCCTTTGCATAAAACATCAGGGGACTGAATTCCTTTTTGATTGAAACTTAAATCTGTTCTGACCTATTTATATTAAATCACAGAGATAAAGCTGTTACATAATAGAGAGTAGAGACATGCAATTATCTGTTTTACTAAAGCTGGGATACATGATGGGTGTAAGTGTCGCTCATGTACTTGCCAAGCATTTCTTCATGTAGAGTAACTCAATTCAGACTAGTCGAGGTCATGTCTCCTAGTCCTTTCCTGCCGCAACACAATGCTGAATATTTTAATGACTCTGTTGTATTTAGCTCCAATTGCAATCTGAAAGGACCACCTAGAATCTAATGAATTGCTAAAACACTGTATTTGTTTTCTTAAACTTTATGAAACCCCAAGGAGACCAGGCACTGATTCAATAAAGACAGAGAATGTAATAGAGTTGCCTCTAAGTGTGCTCAGAGTTTAATAAGAAAAACCCTGAAGTCTGAACTAACAAACGTAATCCAAATCATCCAGGTCCTGAAATATGAATTTACAGCTTCCCCTGTCAAACAGTGTTTTTGATTCTTCTGATAAACTGGAATTCTGTTAAACTTTTACTCACTAGCTGTATGTCTTTCCAAATATAGCCTTTTTTATTTTTATAGTTGACTTAATTAAACAGGATTTCAAAGAGAGAAGGGAGAAGTCCATAAATATAACTGTCTGCCAAATCAGTGGTTACATTCTGGCAATTAGCTATAAGCAATAATAAACCTTCGCCTACAACTGAATAGACAGTATGACTTAAACATAACTAGCAAATCTATCACCATGCTAAACCAATTACAGACAAGTTTTGTTGGTTTTATTATTCTTATTTTAGGAGCTTATAGGGAATAGTACACTGTTTAAAACCGTAACAGATACGTGTTTTATTTTGCAGTGAGCACTTATGCACTTTACCGTGCTCAATGTTAGACTGTTCATAAATGTGTGGCAATTGAATAACAATTAAGTGTTGGATCTGACTTTTTATCTACTAGTGTGTATGTTCATTTAAGCTTATTTACCTCTTAATAACACTGGCAACATTATCACTGGTCACTGGTCTGAAGATATTTATGTTATTTTACCTTAATGCAAAAACTCCATATTTTTAAAATCCAACGCTGTATAAAATTGATGCTTTGTGGTACAGTACCTTATACCTCTGTCAAAATGTCCTAAATTAGTAATGTTGTTTATTATTCCTGACAGTAAAGTTCACATGATGTACCATAATTTATGGAATATAACAAGCAACTTGGGAATATATGTGTGTTATGCACAGGCTGCACATTATATACAAGTTATGTTGCTGTGCAGTGTTCTGCTTTCAAGAAAGTTTTGTTTTTCAAAAAATTAAATTTTACCAAAACTAGACTGTGTGTGTAACCTTTAAAGCAATTACAATTAAATGTATATAATCATATAGATAAAATACTAAAAAAAATACTAAAAAAACATATACGTTTACCATAGTAAAAGCATAGAAAAGTGTTATAAAGCATATTAAATCATAGGTAAGCACTGTAAATCCTAGAAAAGTATGGTAAAGCATATTGAAAAACATGGTAAACTAAGGTAAATTCATAATATAATCTTGCATGGGAAAACTGCAAAATTACAGTGCAAAGTTACTGCGGTTAACTTTTATAAATGTTGTGTCTGAAATAGGTAGAAAGATTTAAGAAACAACACTATAGGTCTCTTGTAATTTTAATTGGTTCACATGTGACTTTAAACAAGCAATTTAAAGATATTTAGCAATTACAGGCCGAGGAGTAAATCAGAGAGCAGCATGTGAAGTATTTCATGGTCATGATTGCAAAATACCCAAGAGCCATAATTAGTACACAACTGAAAGACCACCAAGGAAAGAGTCTCAGGCCAGCTCTGATACATGTATATGTACTATAATGCACTGTTTGGAATATATATATATATATATATATATATATATATATATATATATATATATATATATATATATATATATATATCTTTGTCTGGGGGTGTGCCTAGTGCCTAGTAGTGACTCTCAAAATCATTTATTATATATGCAACTATTAAGAAACAAAGAAAGTACATTGTAAGATGGTATGCGAAGAAGATGAACCATGTGACAATGCACATAACCAAAGTTGGCAAATAGCATCTGGCAATTTGAGAAGCCAGGGAAGATTTTATACACAAATCCAAATGTGAATAAAAGGTAAATAAAATATGCACATTTGGAGTTACCTCAGGAAATGTCTGTGGAAAACAAACACCTGCTGTGCAGTTTCTAGCATATGTTTATTACCTGAGTATAGTTGTATTGCTCCATGCTCTAGTCTAGAGGATTGCGTGGCATCCATGACTTTATGGTTTGGATAAACTTACACTTGTGTCAGTGAAGTTACTGTTTCTTTACGCAAATACGAAATAACACAAAATAAAACGAAATGCAACATACAAAACTAAATAAAATGAAAAATTATTATAAAGCAAACATAGAATGACATTTTTAAATTGGGAGATTTATACAAAAAATACTTTAAATAAATACTATCAATCGTAGTTGTCAAGGCTCAGCCTTTACCATAGACGCGGTCTGAAAGCAAACGGAAGCTCTGTCTAGCACTTGTGCAAATGTATAGTTTTATAGAGACATGGGCAGTATTTACTGTAAATAGGGAGTTCATTAAAAAGAGTGGGAGACTTCACGTACATTACCGTTACTGCCGCTAATGAGAAATTATTGTAAATAAATTATTTTTCTGTGCTAGGTCTGTTTATGTCAAAATGTTAAAAAAAGCAGACAATGTTAATAAAAAATATGTAAATAGTTAAAACATGATGTATGCTTTGTTTTTATTTATATTAGGGATGGGCACCAATATTGATATTTTGATATGATATCGATATCGATAATAATTTCCATATCGCGATATCGTGGGATTAAAAACAAATTCACGTATGCTCGCAGAAACATACTTTTTATTGCTAATACTGCTGAAAATACGAACGCAGTATAATCAAGTTTATTTTATATTACTACCTGCATCAAGTGACGTCACATTTCAGGATACCGATATCTCAAGTTCCGGCGAATGAGCAGTTTATTTGAAATCCCCCAGAAGTAGGCTGTGAACTCTGCATTATATTAACTCTGCAACGATTTTCATATCGTTGCCCACCCCTAATATATATATATATATATTTGAGTATATATATATATATATATATATATATATATATATATATATATATATATATGAGTTATTTTATTAATGTGTAATCTGTAATAAAACTAAATAAAACAAACACATTTAGCAGAGAAGACGAAATAAAATGAAATTTGTGAAAAATAAAACGAAAAAATGTTAACTCCAGGTAGCTTCTATAACCCAACAAGAATAAATATTTATAGGAAATGATGCTTTACGTGTATAAAAAATTCAGCATCACACATACTTGCCAACATTTGGAAACTGTTTAGCGTGACACTTGCGCGCTGGGGGGGTCATATGCATAAAACACACATACACGCAAGCACTCCTTATCATATAAGTAATAGACCATATCTACCAGCATATGCAACCTCAGACAAGTACATTAGTGTGAAGGAGGATTATGTAAGAAAATAAATTCCTATACTAATGAATGTTATGGCAGCTTTTGATCTATGCTCTAACTATATGAAAACTGAGGTCAGAGATGATTCCATGTTAAGTTTATTCATAAGCAGTCATTATTAGACAAAAAAAAAGGTAAGCCGGTCATCACAGATCTCCAACATGACTAAACTTTTTTTTTGTTAACATGCATTTGTTTCTTTTGCTTTTAAATATTGCTTCCATATCCGCAGTATGAAAAAATAAAACATCCTTTCAAACTGACAAAAAAAAATACTGTGATAAGTTTAATAGGTTCCTCATTGCTTCAATTATGGATAAAAATAAATGATGGCACACCGTGGCCACACACCCCAGCAATAAAGGGTTATCACACCGTCATAACTATTCAATTTAGTCAATTTATCACAAATGTTATTATGTTGTTTGGTAGAGCACTCTTTATAGAATGGAAATGCAATCCAGGCCTGTTGCTCCTGATAAACCAACATGTGGTTATCAAAAAGCAATGTAAAAAGGCACAGTGCACTGCACACACAGCTCATAAGAGTCACGAAACAAGCAGAATTTATTATTGCACCAGCAGGTGCACAGCACCCCTGTACTTCACTCCCAACACCCCTAGTTCCTGCACCCCTGTTAGTATATTCTTCTATACTGGCATTACAATTTTATTTAAAACCACCACCTGATAAATCTTTCATAAATGGCTGCTGCTAATAGAACTCAATTTCAATGAGAGGTGCTGTAGGCAGAAACACAGAGAAAATACAAGTGTCTCTTTAAATACAAGAAGCACATTGTATGATACACTTTCAGTTTAAATCATGAGCAAATATGTTTTGATAAATGCTATCTTAATGTAAAGTATCAACTGACTACCCCCATTGATTATCTTAGAAAAAAGGATAAAATGCAGCAATTCATTGCACTCCACTGTTTCCCATCACATTTTCATCTGCCAAAATTCCAATGTTGATTTATACACATCATGTGCCCAACTAGCCAAGAGTCATTTAAGCTTCCGAAGCTACTGGTAAACGAGCAAAAAAATCTGTTTTGTTTTCAGTTCCTGTTTTACATGTCTAGTGTGGTTTAAACCCCTCTTTTTTATCAAGAGAATGTGCTTGGAGAAGCACTGCCTTGATATTTTTGTACAATGAGCTATTTCTTTCTACACTGCATTTTTACTCGTTAGATACTGTCTTAAATCTGCAAGATGCAGAGATCTGAAATCCCATAAGGATATTATGAAACTGACCTAATTTCTTTTACTTTGTAAAGCAGCTCGGTTGGACACCCAGTTTTTACTTAAAATGGGAGGTACAGACTTTTTCTTGTGCTTAAGCTCCTGTCAGAAGCCAGATGCCTTCATATTTTTTGTTTATTTTCTGTTATTTTAGGTGAAATTCAGTATTTGTGCAACTGGCAATTAGTTTTGCCTAAAAATACAAGTAATATTTGGTAAAGAAAGATATAATAATCATGTAAAAAAAGCTTTTAAAATTAATTCAAGCAAATATATTTAACTCAATATATAATATTATATGTGGATGAGGGCAGCAGTCCAATGATGCCTCAGTAATAATAATAATAATAATAATAATAATAATAATAATAATAATAATAATAATAATCTCTCACCATAAACATGTTTGACAATAAGAAATACGCTAAACTTGCAATTCATCAGCATTTGTTTCCCACTTACTTTTTATAGATAATGCAAGACAGTGTCAGAGGAGGACTATTTGTGCAACCATATAGCCTTCCAAAATCTTTTCAAGTGTCCCTTGTCGTCTTCTGATTCCAGAATGGAAATAAGCCACCAATTATGAGTGTTAAATGTTATTATTGAATCATTTTTCCAGTAAGATAAGTCTGCTGAGATAAAAAAAAAGAAAAAAAATCCCACAATTCCAGACTGCCAGTTGAAAACTACAACTGATACAGTACAAGTGTATTACCCTGATACCCCTACTTTCCATAATGTCAGCTCAATAGATTTTGAAGAAATGTTGCTCTGTGGTCCAGCAGAACATTCACAGCATTCTACTCATTGCATATACAGTGCCATCTGCTACCCTCTAGTATCAAATCACTGCAAAATCATTATATAGCCTCTGCATTTCCACTGAAAATGATGTACATACAATTGATCAAGTAAGACAATGCAATAGGTTGATACTGCAAAATATAAGGAATGATACACATTTCCAACTGCCAGAATTTGCTGCTGCCTGAATTAACCTCAAATAAAAAAGGCTGCTGTTTATTTTAACAACTAGAATAGTAAATTATAATAAATAAAACCAACTGTAACGCAATAATAAATGTTATAAGGTTTCAGCTATGCCTGAGTATGTTGTACTTCAATTTATTGTATAAACTTACAGCTCTCTCAACTATCAGTGGTACACAGCTTTAAAAATAATGACAGGGTAGTTATCATACAATAATTTTATTCTCCATATTTAGGCTGTTGAGCTTGCCACACTCTTGAACATACAACCATAACAGGAAAAAAAAAATGCATGTGCAGTGTACATTACTAATGGGACTCAGATTAGTTAGATGCAACAAGGAAATCCCTTTAACCTTAGCGAAGGATGTTTACAAAGAAAATAGATAAAGTAGTCTGGATTTGTACAGGATGCTTCCACATTCAGCTCTTCTTTTTACCATTTAGGAAGCACTTTTATGCAGATATGCATTTGGTCTGGAACCCATGATACACCATTAAACACATGGATTGGATTCCTAACTTGGATAAATAACAAGTCTGGTTTCAAAGAGAGTGCCTCAGAATAACTGCTCTAATGTATATTTAAATCACCAGCAAACACATAAAGGGATTGAACATTTGGCTGCTTAAGACAGGAGACAAGGCTGCATATTAAAGGTATTTTTTTTTTTTTTTACTGGTTATATAAACCAGACGGCAGTGTCAAATGGTGTTTCTGAGATTCGGTATTAGCCCTTGCTATGAATATGTTTGAAACAGAATGTAATGGACATTAATATAATAGACTGAGCAGCAGCTTGCTTATGGCAGACCTGTGCTGTAAAGCAATAATACTGGAATAGGCTGGTTGTAGTCCACTAATAACCAGTTACCTTTACATGTCATGCCATCTACATTGTCTAAAAATGTTGATAAGCAGCTATAACAACACATTGTATGCATTAAAGATCGGTTTGGGGTTAGTCCTTTTTATCTATACAAAGTTGTTTTGTTGTAAATTCTTAACAACACCTTATACATTAATATATATTATAATATTTGGATATGGGGTGGCATTAGGAACACAACCACAACTATCCTGGAAGGGGTTTAATTAAATTCTGTATTTATTTAGTATATCCACCCATTCTTCCCTGGCCCTTTCCCACAATATATATATATATGACCCTATAAACGTCACCAGAGTTACACTTGGATTGAGCACTCATCATGGGCCTGACCCTAGCCAGGACTGGGATCAATCCAATTATGACCTCTTAACCCAAATCAACAATGCTAATAATCACTTTACCATTAAAGATATCAATTGAATACCCTGGAGCAGACTCTCTCTGGAGAGCACTTACATTTAACTTGGTAAAACATTTTTAAAAAATTGGCCAACTGCATCAGATATTGCCGGTAGGTTCAATACACTATACAGCTATATAATAGATTACAGTTCTGGGAAATTCGCTGGGAAATTCTCAGCAGCTTGCTGACCAAGCCTTATCTTAAAGAGAACGACAGTATTATCTACCTGTTTTATTTAAACTGGACTGTGACAGGGATGGCTTTGTGACGACGTCAGACCAGGAAGAGACTAACAACAAAACAGGCAAGTACTGCAAGACGCAAATGCGCTTGTTTCTTTATTAAATAAAATTTAAACAAAACAAAAACACTTTGTAAAAGAAAACGGCACGTTGGCCAAAACAAACAGACACTACAAAACACAGTGAACAAACACAGAAACAGAAACAAGTAACGTGCTGGTTTAAAGCCAGAAACAAGTAGCAATTATTATTTGTATCTTCCACTTACGTTCCTTCTCTGAACAAAACCCCAGCCTGAGGGGCGGCTAATCCGCTCCTTTTATACATCTGTGCCTGAGCTCGACTGCTTGTTAATTATTCAGTCGGCTCAGGCACAGTCTGCATGTGAAGTGATTTGGCATGATTGATTAACCCTTCCCTGCTGACTTTAAACACGTGCCCAAACACCTACATTTAAATAATAATAACACCACACAAATACAAAATCAAACACAATGCGCACAGGGGCGGGGTGTAGCCTGCCACATGGACGTCCCCAATTACATCCTGAACCAAAGTCTCCCTGATCCAAAGAGACTGATTCTACAAACCTGGAGCCTAATCATTATGCACACCAGTATTCACCGTTTATGCTACAGCCAGCACTGGCCAGCGCTCGTAGGAGAGATAGTAGTGCTGCTTTTCAACATGCTGGTTTGGGAGACTGTACAGTATGACTGAAGTAAGCCTTTGTGCTGAGGAAAGATCCGGTTGAATAAAATAAAAAATGTCAAATGTTTTTTTCTATAACTAAAGTATTATTACTGTTGTCAATAAACACATCTGATTGCTATGTTTTGTTTTTGTTTGTTTGTTTTTGTTTTATCAGATAGGTATCCTGTAACAAAACCGATTGCCAAATCTTACTGGTAACCACCTCACAGCAGTTAATGGAAGTTCAGATGAAGTACACTGCACAAATTCTTATTCACAACAATAAAATAAACATCAGAAGAGGATATTTTGAATACAATATTGTAAAATTGTAAACTATGGCCGTTAAAGCCCAGTGTTCTTATCTCTGAATATTCTCTAGAAATACATCCTGTTCATTTATGGCGATTTCTTCATTGTACTTGACATGGGCTTCCCCAGGGGACCCATCTGCTGCTCTATACAGATCTCTAAATAGGCACTGCTAATAAAACATTTAATGCAGGCTTCAGCCTTATAATGCCACTATCAGAGGTGACTATGATGGACAGCTCCATTCTCTAATTAAATACCAGAGAACAAACCAGCAACTGTTTTAAAGCATGTTAAATATTTAATGATTAATGTGCACAGTAAATAACCCTTTCTTACTTTACAGTACACTAACTTTCATTTTGGTGTGGAAACATATTAGTGATTCAGATTAAAGTGGCTTACCAGGGTTTTTTTTTTTTTTTTTAATGAAAGCTGATTATTACAAAGCAGTATGGAGTTATAACATTCAGATGAAATGTGTTCTGGGTTCATCGTTTTTTTAGGAATGGTATTCATATGGTTTTAGTAAATAAACTATTAGATTTCTGTCAAATAAAAGCATGTATAATTTAGTAATTAAACAGAAATGACATGCTAGCATGCTAACAAAAATAAAAACTGCAGTTTTTTTTCATTGAGGTAATTTAAGACGATACAAAAGACCATTTAAGAACATTACCAGCAGCAAAATGTCCTACAAACAACATATACCCTTTTCAGTTCCTATAGCAACAGTCTGTTTCTTTTTCTGTAGATAATACTATTTCAATAACTGCAATCTAGTTTCTTAAAATTACCCAGTACAGACTGTTCAAGACTGTGTCCCTGAATGCTATATAAATTAAACATCCTGTTCATTCCCCCTCACATTCTCTGTAATAGACATCTTACATGACTAGTTTAGGTACTTTTAGCATTAAATGGGGGATGTATTTGATTGAAATTGACAATTTAAAAGAGATTCAGTACATATTCTTCATTAACAAAGATTATGGTTGTGCACCACTGTCCACAGATGGAATTAATATACAATATACATTAAACAATGTTTATTTTGATATACAGTATTCTCTCGCAAACCTGTACCCTGGCAGTTCAAACTGACCTATGATCCATGCATTCATTAGTTCAATTATTGCCACTGTGTAAACTTGAATACATAATTATACTGCATGATAAGTGTGTAAAACATTTAGAATGACAGTATCTCAGCATCTTCTTGTCAAAGGGTTAAAAAGCCATTTTTATTATGGTAGTATAGTACAGATTGCAATCAGCACTCTGACAAGCTCAGCTCGCTAGTCTAGAGGTCAAACATATGAGCATCACCAGACGACTTGACCCTAACATGAGAAAACCAAGCCATGGTGGTTTCTCTTCAGAAGATGCTATGTGGGGACTGTGAAAATGTAAGATTTGATCACGTTTTCAGTTGACTGCTATCGTTCTAGTCATAAAGCATTGTTTTCCTTTAGAGTAAAAGGCTGTTATTTTTATGAAACCCATTAAGAAACGATGTGCTGCACTGTGTTAATTTTAAACAATACATTTACATTGGAGCTAAAGCTTAGTAACATTTGTTCATTTAACTATATTAAAATTTTAATATTAATTATGATGTATTTTTTTTCTTTCACTAATCTGAAGCAACATTTGAAGTGCCATTACCCTTGTACAGTACAGGTTTACCATAGTAATAAATAAAAGTGAAAAGCCTGGCAAAGCACAGGTAAGCATTGTAAAGCCCATAGAGAAATGACAAAGTATATTTAAAGCATGGCAAACCACAGTTAACTATGGTACATTTTAGTATAATCACTGCAGGGTGGTGGGAAATTACCCTGCTAATTTACTGTGGTAAAACTTGATATGCAGGGCCGGATTTAGGTATCATGGGCCTCAGGAAAAGAACCCCCCCACCCCCCCGCCCCCCACCCCCCTTTCCTTTTTTTCTAGACCTATTTTATTACTACACTGTAGCTTTATATTAATGAAAATGTTTACAATAATATATATATATATATATATATATATATATATATATATATATATATATATATATATATATATATATATATATATTCACACAAGAATGTATTCTCTGGAATTTTGAAACAGCGCTGTGAAGCGGAGAGCAAGTGTGAGACTGAGAACAGACAATTATTTTATTATTATTATTTCTTTGCCGTGATCCGCGGCTGACAGCGGTCCTTTTCTTTTTATTTCTTTTACCTGTGTTCACAAGAAACAGTTTGGACGAACACTGCCTGTGTGAACCTGTTTATTTTCATGGAGCGTTACAATATACAGTATACCAGTGCTGCTGATGCAGTCGGTGGGAAATTTGGGCTTGCTTGGTATTGCGAAAAACACTGATCGAGCCTCAGTGTGCGGCTCAATCAGTGTTCGAAAAGGAGTTAAGAATGGAAAGAATGGAAATCTTATGTGTGTGTGTATGGAAATGTGTTCACCAGCGTTGCCAAACAAAATGAAAATACAAAGTATTTATTTAAAAAATACTTTTTGTTTTCTAAATTATTACATGTCCTGAATTTTGGCAGACGTGATGGGACAGGTTTTGCAAACTGCCCGCCACTGGCAGCCTCGGATTTCGGTCGTACTTTCGGTGGATTCCGTTTTTCTTTTTGCAACAGCTATCGACACCACCCAGGGAACATTAATAATACTGATGATGTCATCAAAAAGAGGCGGATGTTTGTTCTTGAATGACTGTATACCCATTCATAAAGTGCTTTGCAACAGTCATCTGTATTCTCAGATCATTTTATGGGTAGCAATATGGACGACTTTTGTTAGTTTTAAAAATAAATGTGTTTTATTACAGCAGTCTGCAAGTACTTTTATGAATAGGGCCTATAGTGACCTTATAACAGGCTGAATTGGGTGTAATAGGGTTGTGGGTTATCTGCCGCGAGATAGGAGAGATTGGAAAGAGACTGGAGGTTGTCTTTGCCACGCAGGATTTATTTACAATATTGACAAGTTTCGGTTGCCGTGGTAGGTGGCTGCCACTACGGTACCAGCAACGATAGTCCAAGCGCAGGAAGGGCATTTACACAAGTGTAGATGAAACTAATAAATTCAAAAAGGCAAAATAAAACACAGTGTGCCAAAACACAAATTCCTTTTAAAGCATGTGGCCAGGGTTCATTGACAATTAATCAACGGATGTCTGGCCACATTCCACACTTGTCCTAATTAGGGATTCTAACTCCCAGCCTTGCCATATTTAACACGACTTCATTTGACTTTCAAATGAAACAAATTTTATTTATAAAGCAAACAAAAATACACTATTTACATGTGCAGGGCCTCAGTTAGATACACATGACTGCTTGTGGATGGGTGGTGGGCAGTTCACAGACACACAGGAGACAGAACTGCAGTTGAAATGCCACTTCGGCACACTGATTTATTTTGGCCTGCAGAGGGCACTGTTGTCCGTGGCCTGAATACCGGCAACTGTAGTCAGGACCACAGAGTTACCAACACTGGTATACAGTCCGGTTGTTGCCGCCCACTTGCAGGTGCTCAAAATAATAATGAAAACAAAAGGCAAAATGACAAGGGAAAATAAAACACTGTAATAAAACTGCAAAATAAAGGTGCTGTTTACGCAATGCCCCCACTGCCGCTAAGCCGGTCAGCTCGGGATCTCCGTCCTACGCTGTTATGCAATATACACTGGGGTGGCCAAGGTTCCCCTATCACTACACACGTCCCCTCGGGTACGTAACAATATATTTTAATAAATTGCTTATTTATTGCTAGCTGTCTTCCTCAGCAGTGCTTGCCTGTTTTGGTCGCTCGCTCCAACCACTGGCGTTCTTGCCTGATCTATGTTTATACTGGCCTTCTCAGCCAGTGTCTCTGTGTATTCCCAATCACGGCCACCCAAATGCATAACCAAGCGCAGTACTTATGGACCAAGCAATCCCCCAAGACCCGCCTCTCAGCCACTCAGAGAGAGGGAAAGCCAACACACCCTCTTCCCCACCTCTCCATGTCACTGCCATGACTGACAGATGGATCCACGAGGCTGCCGTCCCCTTCCTGTAGTACCACACATGCACCAGATAGTCAGCACAGATCCCCCCCCCCCCTCCCCCCGTTACACTGCTGTATAGTGTTGTACCTTTAGATGTGATTTCATTGACCCTGATTACATTTCAGATTAGTGCACATCAGTTGTTCAAGTACCCTCAGGGTCACATCTATTTCACTTGCCATCTATTTCACTTGAGGCACTTAGATACAATGGATTACAACTGATGCTTAACTTCCTGTGCTTTTAATGAGAAAGTAATCATAAAAACTAATTAACAGGAACTGCTATTCCATTACTGTAGTAGCTCTCTAAATTTTATTAATTCATTTAAATGTTGCTCAAAGAAAGAAAATTGAGATTTGCTATTGGACTTTTGGGATGACCTAAGGACAAGAAAATTGAAATTAATAATCATAGAAACAATATTTATTTTTAAGTATGTGGCCTTGTTTCATGAATAAACAAATAAAAGTATCACCTTTGACTAAAAAAAAAAAAATACATTAAAACAGATGTGAAGGAGAATTCTGTAAATGACTATAGTTCATAATGACACAGGTGAGACTTTGTCTGAAGAAGTTTTAATCTCCCCTGCTGACTGGCATATTCCTATTCTTATCAGCCAAGAAAACGATAGGTTACGGATGTAACTCTGGTTCCCTGAAAGAGAAGACGACCAACAACAATAGTTTTGGGATATGCCTGCCACAGGTCAGGTATTCACTGAGCATTTTATGTCAGAGCTGCCGATAGGCCCTTCCGAGGAGATCACATTCTCTTTTGCATCGAACCCGCGAATGCGAGTGATGTGACCTTGCAAGGTGTGTTGGTTGTCTTCTCTTTGTTGGTTGTCTTCTCGTTCCCTTTCAATTCGAAGACAACCAACAACAATACTTTTGGGAAAGTATATCAAAGCCGTTGCGAGGGAGTGTGAGCAGACAGCAGATGAGAGATGTCTCACTACCACCAAACTAATCCTTGTGGTGTGAGCGTGCAACCTCCTGGATCTTTGTGCCTAATAAAGGCATAGAGGAATCTACCACATTGAGTTAGTAGAAACTGGTGAATATATGCAAAGTAGCCCAGCTTGCCACAGTACAGATATCAGTCAATGAGGCTCCTCTAAAGAGGGCTCATGACGTAGCCACTCCTCTGGTAGAGTGCTCGACCACCCTCCCAGGTGGGGGTAGGCCGGCATTAACCCTTTGAGTAGTACGAACATACCGGTACGTTCGCTGCTCTCTAGTCCCCAGAACTTGAATTACTAAGCCTACAAAACCCCTGATCACATGATATTGTAACACAAGGTTTGTTTTCTAATATATTTATTGGTTTTATTTATTTATGGTAAAAATTATTTAACAGGGCTCCCAACGCAGCAGAGGGCTCAGCAGAGCTGGCTGAGGAAGCACCGAGGGCACTGAAGGTATCGATGTAAGGAGCGTCTGAGCACCAAATGCGCTGAAGCACTGAGGTATTGAGGCTCTGGGACACCGAAGGATGTGAAGCACCAAGGTACCGAGGCTCTGAGGCCCCAAAGCACTGAGGGTATCAACGCAGGGAGCGTCTGAGCACCGAAGGCGCCAAAGCAAAGAGGCGTAAAGGGTGAGGGTATCTAAGCACCGATGCACCGAGACACCTATGCACCGAGGGCACTGATGCAGGGAGCATCCAAGCACCGCGGGCGCCGAAGCTCCAAGGTTCTGGCGTACCGAGGGCACCGAGTGCACTGATGCAGGGAGCGTCTAAGCACCGAGGCACCGAAGCACGAGGTGCCCAGGAACTGAGGCACCGAGACACCAAGGGCGCCAAAGCACAGAGGCACTGAGGGCACTGAGCACAAGGGATGTAAGCACTGAGGTTACTAAGCTGGGTGTCTAGTCTGGACCGCGTGCAGTCACACAACCAATGCAGTGCGCAGTTTGCAGTGGTGTGGAGCACTGCCTACAGACAGTATCTGTCTGGACCGCGTGCAGTCACACAACCAATGCAGTGCGCAGCTTGCAGTGGTGTGGAGCACTGCCTACAGACAGTATCTGTCTGGACCGCGTGCAGTCACACAACCGGAGCAGCGCGTAACTTACAGCGGCTTGGAGCACACCGAGTGGACGGGCCAAGTCAGCCCAGCGGTATTGACTCAACAGCAGGTGCGGCAGAGCCAGGTCCCGGTGGAGGAAACGTCTCTCTTTTCTCTCTTGTTTATTATTTATTTTTCTTTTTTTTTAGCTGCAAAAAGCAGAGGAAAAAACACAGACATCAGATGCTGTTGATTAGAAAGCAGACTACAGTCGCCATAGGAGGCTGTGTGGTCCAGTGGTTAAAGTAAAGGGCTTGTAACTAGGAGGTCCCTGGTTCAAATCCCACATCAGCCACTGACTCATTGTGTGACCCTGAGCAAGTCATTTAACCTCCTTGTGCTCCGTCTTTCAGGTGAGGTGTAATTGTAAGTGACTCTGCAGCTGATGCATAGTTCACACACCCTAGTCTCTGTAAGTCGCCTTGGATAAAGGCGTCTGCTAAATAAACAAATAATAATGATGTAGGCGGTTGAAAGTAAGAAAGTTTTTTTTTTCGTTTTTTTTTTTTAAATGGAGCACAGTTGCACCGCATTTCAGCTCAGTCCTCAGAAGCCAAGTTTTCGATTCCTGGGAAGTGGCAAGCCGACTTCCAGCAATAAATTACAGGGGAATTAGCAGAAAAATTGAAGTGAGAGCTCTTTTACAAGAATTAATCATGCAACTTAGTTATACCTATCTTACCTACCTGATTGTGAGAAGCAAAAGAGAACGTGATCTCCGTGGAGTGACTACAGTTGCATTACGTTTCAACTGTAGTGAAGTCTGCTTATTATCATTTGCACAATACAGATCAAATCCATTTGTGTCTTGCAGATTCTGATGTAGAAATTTTAATTCATGCGTTTGTTTCATCCTGTCTGGACTATTGTAACGCCCTATTGGCTGGTCTACCTTGTAAACTAATCAATCGCTTATAGCAGGTTCAGAATACACCTGCACGAATTCTGACAGGTACAAAACGATTTGAACATATTACACCTGTTCTTGCCCGCTTGCATTGGCTTCCAGTGAAGTACAGAGTTATTTTTAAAATGTTGTTAATGACAGGTTGTCACAGGAAATGGCCCTGCTTACACTAATGATATGCTTTTACCTTATGTCCCTGGATGCCAGTTGAGATCTGCTGATGCTGGCTTCTGGTGACTACAATGATAAAACGTAGCTCTGTGGTGGAAGAGCCTTTAGTCATTATGTACCTGTATTATGGAACAATCTTCCAATTTAAATCCATAATGCTGACTCAAGAAATGTATTTCATTCAATGCCTTAAAAGGCCTTTTTGTAGATTGGGATGGCCTATTTTAGAGTTTTGTTTATATGTATTTTTTTTATTATTATTTTTGTTTTTGGATGTTTTTGATATTTGATTGTATATTATATTATTGTATAGCGTGTTTATTTGTAATGTGAAGAGCGTTGGGATGCCTTGGCATGAAAGGCGCTATACAAAATAAATTGGATTTGATTTGATTAATCCCTCGGTAGGCGGGACCGAGGATGTCATCCCCGGAGGGGCCTATCAGCAGCTCTGACATAAAATGCTCAGTAAATACCTGACCTGTGGCAGGCATATCCCAAAACTATTGTTGTTGGTCGTCTTCGAATTGAAAGGGAACTAGTTCCCAGTTACTATAGCTACATGTATTTTGTATAAGAAAACTGTTCTTTTATAAAGGATTGCATTCCTGTCCATGTAGGCTAGTCCTTTGAGAACAAATATACAATTTTAGAACTCTAACATCACTCCATGTTAGTCATTAGACTATGTACTGCATTGCCAAAACAGACTGAACAAAATCATTTGCTCATTTTCAGCAATACTTCTTTTCAGGCAGCACTTTCATTAGTCCGGAATTTCGGCACAATTTATATTCGCTGATGACCCAGATGACTACAATATTAAGAAAGGTCACAAAAAGGTCAGGGACCAAGACTTTTATAGCACTAGATAAATCAATTGCACATCATAAAATACACCTTCTCACAGATAACAAAGAATTCACACAGATGGAATATATATTCGGCAGTTGTTTTAAAATAAAATACAAAGAATACATTTGACATCTGCAAAACTCACTTTTCTTTGAACCCAAATATTACATACAGGTAACAAAACAAATACTAACTTGCTGAATTGAAGGAATACAGTAAAATTGTCCAAATTGTACAAAGTCCAAATAAATGGTGCCTATTGGAAATAATTAAGCCACAGTCTATATGGGTCTGTGTTAAATTGTTCGATTTCATAATTTACGTAATACATATAGACCAGACTAGAGCATATTTAGTATGTCCTACAAACTGGGAAGGGTTACAGGTTTATAATCCTTAAGGCTGAATGCATCATTTTTTCCACTTTAAGTAACATGTTTGCAGCAAATGATAGTGCCTTTTGATGTAAGGAATGGCCTCCTATGGGTACACAGCCTTCTTCTCTTGAGAATCTGTGCATCACGTAGATTTTCAGGCTTATGCGGATTAAAATCTTACAACAGAGCAATTCATTGGAAACACAGCCATACATCATACATGTATGTTTCAGTCTGAACAAAGACTTGGGTGGGAAGCAAACCAGGATGTCTACAGCAAATTAATCGGCAGTGCTAAAAGGGGAAAAAACAGCAAAGAGGCAGATGATGACACTTTTGGTGTCTTTATGAAGAACTGTTGATTAATTGATGATAATTCATAATTCAATAACTTGGAACACAATTGTTAACAGCCATATTTAACGAAGGTGCTTTCACACAGAGGAGTTATGACGGTTCAGAACCACCACTGAAGCGGGTTATAGGTCTGTGTGAATTGCCTGTATCGCCACAGAACCGTCATATGTTATGCTGTCTCTGTCTGAACCACCTCGCGAGGTGTTTCAGAGACAGCACTGAACTGTCATAACTGCCTGTGTGAAAGGTTATACCGCCACTGAAGCACTACACTGGGCGTGGATTGAAAGTCAACATCACATGTGACTTTATTCCAGACCTGTTATTTTTATCGCTGGTGTTACACGCTTGAATTTTTTTCAAATATAATGAATGGTCAAGAACCAGATAGTAACTGGAGACCGTAAGAAGTTAAGGAATTGTTAACTTTACAATTCTAAGGAGTGACAGCTACTAAACAGATGCGGCACTTTTTGGGGCACAGTCCTTGCGCAAATCCAGTTAATGTGATCGGGGGCGAGCAAAAGACACAACAGGCTGTTTTATATATATATATATACATGCATATAAAACAACGGATCTGCAATTTATTGTAGTTGTTGAAAGTTTATGCAATAGGTATAACTTTTTTTTATGGTCGACAAGCCTACAACTTTTAATACACTGCAGTTAGTATCACACGGCTGAATGAAAATAGTAATAATACGTCCCCACTTCAGTTTTCCACATATATACATATATTATTAATAGAGAGGACAAAGTGAGCACAAGGAAGTTTACAGTACACTACAGTTCTCCAGCGCCATTCAGTGAAAGATAATTATTTTATATATATATATGTATTTTTATATGTATATATATATAGCTTTTTTTTAATATATATATTTATAAAGTAGCTTACCCACGATATTTTGCTTATTTGTTTGTTTTGTTTCTGTTGCCATGAAAACGATCTGTTGCCTGACAGGTTTGAAAGTTGTACTCACACGATCTCTTTGCCTGTGTGAAAGGGTTATGATGGTATTATACCAGCATAGATTGCACAATTTCGTGCTGTGTGAATGGGTATTTTAAATAATTTTTTAAACGTCTCTGAGACGGCACGATGGCGGGATTTGTGTGTGAAAGTGGTATAGTAACTGCCTACCATTTTTTTTGTTACAAAATCAACTGCTTCAAAAATATTTTTGGTGTATACTGTATTGGCAAGATTCTCTGAAAGCCATGTTATTTTTTCAAATGGGAATTTTTGTAACAATTGATATAGTTCAGGTATCAAAACTTTTTAGGTAAAGGATTCAGTTAGGTTTATGGGATTGGCTCGGGTGATTTGCTGTGATATCTTAGCGTAATAATAATAAGCTTAATAATAGTCTATTCATTTTGAATTGGAACAGGAATGGGGAAGTTGAATGGGAGGAAGATACATGAACAAAATGGAGACAAGGATGCAGCACTTCATTTCAACACACACAGCATAGGGCAAGCCAAATTATAATTTAGAGATATCTTAAATTCATTTACAAATATCTCTAAATATTTTAAGCTATCTCTAAATAATTTCCAGATATCTCAAAATTCTCAAAATGCACTTAAAGATACAGTATCTGCAAATGATTTCCAGATATATTTCAATATCTTAAAATTGAGATTTGAGAGCTCTCTAAATGATCATTTGGCTTCCCATAAACAGCAAGCACAAATTAATGATAACTTATGCAAGTGCAAATGTTCAAAACATATGGCTCATTCGCTGATGTCTTAGAGAATTGATTTTTGCATTGTCAGTTGCTAGACATTTCTCTCCATAACCTCTATTTAATGATCATTAGAGAATTCATTTGGCAGCATCGACAGCTTGTATTGTGTTATTGATTATTTTTGTTTGTTGTTTTATACATTAATAACCTGCAATCATTTTGCCCATACAGGCAGTTATGAGACAATAATTCTCATGACAGTTCTTGTTAGGTTAAGCAGTGAAGCTCACAGTGGTGAGTATCAGATGAGGACTACACCATTAAGGTTTTAAAGTAAAGATTTCCAGCCGTAGCATGGGAGCCTGATAGAAGTGTCGTTGAAAAGAATTTCAGGCCAACGATATACCTTACATTTGATAAAATATTCCTTTTGCATGTGTTTAATGGTAATGTATTGCTTACCCTCAAGTGTTCTCTAACTAAGCTGTCACTAAACCTCAATTATAATGCATTCTCTCTGTGTTTGCCAGCCCACTGCATCTTTTTTCATGTTCCTTCCAAGCTCATTAAACTTACACTGACACAAACACATAAATGGTGACACTGATCTAATACAGTAGAATAATGAACATTACTAGCGTTTTTATGAAAATAACTTTACATAAAAAAACAATTTATGCATACAACATTGCAGCCTACAGCCATGTCAGAGTCTTATCTTATCAAGCCTCAGATGATTTGCAGGGCCATATTTGGATGGTGTGCTTGGTACAAAATCATTATTTTAATCCAAACAATGCCCCAAAAGGTGTCTGAGTCCAGAAGGTATGACTCAGTAGAAGGATAGACAGCAATTGCACATGGCTGAAAATAGTGTCACAGTTCACAAACATGAATTCTGGATCTCAAAGCGTCTATGCGACAAGGAGACATCTAGTAAATTTAATTTAGTCTCTGATAAACTTACAAGCTTTTAAAGGCATGGAATGGATTGACTTTTTTTTTTTTTTTTTTTTTTTTTAATAAAACCAGGTGTAATTAATTGAGGTACAATTTTCATAATATGACATATTATGGCACACACTAAATTTAGTGCTTCACACTATGGTAATTAGAATGAATATGTGATTTTTATTGTAATGTATGCTGATGTATTTAAATGTGCATCCAGCTCAGAATAATGAGATGAGCTGTATTCACATAGTATTTACTAAAGGACGTTGATTTTATAAAGTGATAATTTATTAGTGAGTATGGAAACCAGGCTTTAACCACTGACAGGCGCGCTATTTAAACCTCTTTTTTTCTGGCCTGAAAACTAGTGATGTGCAGTTTGAGTCTTTTAACTGTCTCGATTCATTTGATTCATTCAGTTTAGTGAATCAATTCAACAGATTTGTATGTAGACCAATACACTCAGATATACTACATTCCCCCCACTGCACGATTCGTAGTCAATAAGGATGCAGGATCCAGAAATAGACAGATATAAGCAGCTTTCCTAGAACACTGACAAAAACAAAAAAAAAATCAATATCACAAATGTAATATAATGGAGGAAATAGAAGAGTATTTTATTTCAATGGAAATCTCAAACAGTATATAAAAAAGTGTATGTTACAGTATATAATGCATAAGTCTCAATATTTAACTAATATTCCAAAATATAACATTTTTAACAGCACTGAAAACAAAAATAGATACTGACAAGCTGTGAAAATGAGAAATAGTAAACAGTACCACTATTAAATATATCTTTTTATCACTTCTGTTTGGACCCTTGGCACTTCTTTTCTCGCACACTTGATAACAATGCTCATGACGTGTTCTAATTCTGCAACTTTTACACATAATGCCTGTTGATGCAGAATACAGTGTAAGAAAATTGGCACTTATGCATTTCTTTCTTTAATTTTTTCCAGCACTCTGCTAGCCAGTCCACTCTTTTGTACACTCATATATAGTGCACTCTGTTGTAATCCCAGTTAGTTTCTTCCAAGGTAATTTTGCACTTTCCATGGCTTCTTGAAGTTAAAAAAGTCCTTTCCTGTGGTTGTGTTGTTCATGGCATCCACATCACTTTCATTTTTTCTTTTCATTTTCCAAAAAACCTTTCGTGAGATTCCATAGCTTCTTTAATTTCCAGTAAACTCAAAGTACATTGCTTTGTGCAGCGTGTCATAGTGACATTGTATGTTATAATTAAGCAATAATACACGACAGGGTGTATGTTATCATGAGATACCACCACGCCTTAGCTGCGTTGTGAGGCACAAGATGACCTTCAACCACCCAAGAAGTGGTGCTATCTCACGATAACACACAGACCCTGGGGTGTATTATTGCTATTATTAAATGGGTCTATGAGTGTGTTGTTATTGGTAAATAAAGAAGACTTTAATAATTTTTATTTGCGTAACCTTCCACTGAGAGAAAAAGTAGTTCCACAGTTACTAAAATTGTTAGCTTAAGAATAAAACATTTGATATTAAACCGTTTTGTATAATATATTTTTTTTGGGGGGGGGGGGCTTCTATAATAGTTTCTTGTTTAGGCTTTGTAGATATTGAACTGGATGTTGCCATTCATTGTTTCAACATGTATTTATGGGTTTTGTCCAGTAGATGGAGCTGCTGATGATGATGCTATTGTGACGTTTTGTTTTTTATTATTATTATTATTATTTATTTCTTAGCAGACGCCCTTATCCAGGGCGACTTACAATCGCAAGCAAATACAAATACATTCAAGTGTTACAATATAAGTCATACAATAAGAACAAGAAATACAATAATTCTCAAGTGTGACAAACCACAATTCAATAATACAGCAGATAATAGTGAAAGTTACATCAGGATATGATTAAGTAGTGATAGTTACATCAGGATATGATTAAGTACAAAATACTACAGATTAAACACTTGGGAGATTACAATATTCTGAGGTACAGGATTAAATGCAGTAAAATAGGGGGCAGATAAGAGCAAAATAAAGCATATTTAAATGAAGGGTGGAAGTGTCCCAGGATACAACAGAGGAGTTCTACAGGTGCTGTTTGAAGAGGTGAGTCTTAAGGAGGCGCCGGAATGTGGTCAGGGACTGGGCAGTCCTGACATCTGTAGGAAGGTCGTTCCACCACTGCGGAGCAAGGGTGGAGAAGGAGCGGGCTCGGGAGGCAGGGGAGCGTAGCGGAGGTAGAGCCAGTCTTCTAGTGCAGGCGGAGCGGAGAGATCGAGTGGGGGTGTAGGGAGAGATGAGGGTCTGGAGGTAGCTGGGTGCAGTCTGATCAAGGCATCTGTAGGCTAGTACAAGAGTCTTGAACTGGATGCGAGCGGTGATCGGGAGCCAGTGGAGCGAGCGGAGTAGTGGAGTAGCGTGGGCGAAGCGAGGTAGAGAGAACACCAGGCGAGCAGCAGAGTTCTGGATGAGCTGGAGCGGACGGGTGGCGGACGCAGGGAGGCCAGCCAGGAGGGAGTTGCAGTAGTCTAGGCGGGAGAGTACCAGGGCCTGGACCAGGAGCTGGGTAGCATAGTTGGTGAGGAAGGGTCGGATTCTTCGGATGTTGCTCAGGAAGAATCTGCAAGTGCGTGCCAGAGTGGAGATGTGCTGGGAATGGACATTTTAAATCAATGTCAATGTTCTTTTCAGTTAGCCAGTCACGGAAAACTTTCATAGCCCATTTTGTCTGGCACTTGGTGTTTTCCTCGGTTGTATTCATTTCTAGGTTGTCTAAATCTGTTTCATTTACCTCAGTATGGCGAGATGTTGACATTTTCTTTTTCAATGTTTTCAGCTGCGGAACTTTTGTAGTTAATCTCAGGGATTGCTGTCATACTGACTGATTCGAGTTGTTTTGTTTACCCAAGCGTACAGTTACAGTTGGCGTATTGATTTTGTTTACTGTGATGAGGCCGCTTCGGAGAAACAAGTTGCACTGTTGTGTTATCACCAGATATCTAATGACTAGGGAAAATGACAATTGTTTCTACCCATTTAATAATCTTTTATAACTGCAACTGTTGCACTGCAAATCAGACATATTACCTTGTCATCAAAATTATTCATTGAACAAATAATCATCTGGCTATTGATTTGGAATCTTTTGTGTTCCGCCTCCACCTTTCGCTTCTGTGACATCTCCAACTACTTTTTGGCTAATGATTTTAAATTTTACACAAAGTAAAATAAATGGTTTAAACAAGCCTTCGCTTCGCTGTCCTAATCAAAATGATGTGTCCTGTGCTGTTACATGTGTGCGTGAGGAAATGGATCCTGTGTGCTATTTGATTGGCTATTTTACTACCTCTGTGAGCTGTGATTGGCTTAATGGGAATGTCACTCATACAATGTAGACTGCACATGTTGAATACGCGTGTTATATTAAAAGAGGCGGGTTGCTTTAAAGAAGAATTCCAAAATGATACAGTGCATCAATGCAATTTTAGAAACTGATAGGCAGGCTGCCAAAAATGGCCCTGCGGGCCGTATGTTTGACACCCCTGCTTTAGAGTATTAACTACTTTTTTTTTTTAAACTATGTCATTCAGCTTTAACTGCAACCTATTTAATAAACTGCAATTTACAAAAAATAAAAATAAAGCCCTGCTAAAGCTCACAGGGAATTATATTCAATTTCCCACACAAAGTACAGGTTTACATTATGTGTAAACCTGATCCATGGAGGTGGCAGTGCCAACAAGAAGAGAATTGAGGCTTCGTCTCATCAATCAAGTAAGCAGAACAAAAAGAAAAATATGCCTGCACAACATTACTTTCATTGTATATGCATTAAAGGAGAAAGGAAAAAGGATTATTATTTATTTATTTTACATCAGACAAGGAATAGGCCTACATGTTAAAATTCAAAGGTAAGCAGTGCAGTTTCACTTTACGTTGCCTCTGCCTGTCCCCTGCTGAGTGCTGTGTCTGTTGATCGCTCGTTTTTGGTCAATGTAAGCCACCTCCACCTTCACAATAAGCTACTGACCAAAAGACACGCTTGGACTGATGTGGCTTTTGATGTAAAAGTGGTCACAGGTAAGTCTCTGACATTATCGTGCGCATTAAATTATCGCTCACAATACATGTAGTGTGCACAGTATGGTATGTAAATTAGCCAAATACTGTGCACATATTTTAATGTGTTCTCTGTTAGTAAATGGGGCAGTACATTTAGATTTATCGCACACGTTAGGCTCACTACATGCGCGCTAACTCCAAATTTAGTGCCCTTTCGTAAATGAGGCCCTTTGTAGTGCCAAAGTTCAAGGCACTTTAATTATACTAAATAACTATGAAAACCCTCAATCAGAGTAGATAGTAATGCTTAAAGAAAGATATTAATTTGACAAAAATTTTGACGAGAAATTCTTCGCAATGGCTTCAAATGTCAAGACACAAGTTCCATGGCAGCCATTTTCAGCGGTGGGGATGGCTGATTTACAAAAACATATACGCTCCCTCCACGAATGCTTTTCTATCAAACGATGAAAATGTAATATGTGCAAAATTGGTGTTAATGCTTTTAAAGTCTACTATATAATAATATAAAAAGTTGTTGAATGTGGATATTGTACTTACATTAATTAATATGTAAAAATAAGCCAAAGTGATTTTTTTTCATGAACTCTATTAGAAAGCACAATTGTAGATCCTTATAACTGCATATTTTACCCATAGTGCTTTAACAAATCACCAAGTTCCAGTTGCACTGTAGCACAGTGTGGGTTGCTGAATCACAGCTGAAGGTGGAGAGACAGTGGTTTGGTCCCATTGGACTATTTAAAGAATATATTTCATGGTTTCACTTAGGCTGCAATGCACAAGTAAAACCATGACCAAATAACCACAACTTGTTCCCCATCCAACAACAATTATATCATTTTAAAATGGTTAAAACAAAAAAGGGAGTCATTAAAGTGGCAGTGGAATTATCCTAATGGTTTTTGAATTTCACATACCAGATATTCCCTGAAGTATACACCAAAACATTTGTCTACTTTGCATCAGTAATCTAACCTTAACATCTTCAACTTCCAATACCATTTACGCATATGGTTTCTATTAAACAAAAATGAGAATTGGGTTGAACAATATCAGTCCCACTAAAAACGCTTCAGGAACTGGTGATTCTACCATCAACAGCACTTTAAGCACTACGTCAAAATAAAATCTCCCCACATAATTATTTAATAGTCAATATTGGCTCAAATATCTGCACACATGACTGGATCAGGTCTTAATGATTCTTCCTGGGTTTCATTTTATATTTGCTTTTCTCAAATTGCATATTACAATATGTTATACAAAGTTTTATAAAAATATAAAAAATATCCTGAATAAGCGGCTGTCCCAATTAAACGAGATGCATTTGACTTACTCACACTTATATCAATAATTTACAACATGCACAAGAGAAAAGTATTTTTTAGTGTTTTTTTTATTTCTAAATGAAATAAAAATGAATAAAATCACCTGCGATGTTGACACGCCAACTTTCTTTGCCACAGCAGCCTGAGAAACCACAGGAGACTCGGCTCCTTCAAGAGTTCAACGTGATTTATGCAAGTCAGAGCGTAATCACATACTCGCTGTGCTACACGAACCTGTCATGCAATCTCTGTTCATCATTTGAAAATACTGTATCCCAAAGTGACGTCACAATTAAACGACATGAATACTAGCATTGGGAAGAACCATCTCCCAGAGTCCTGTCCCATTTAAACAGAAATCCTGGTTATCAGTGTCACGATTAAGTGGCGTGGACTGTTTTACCACCAAAGTTACATTTCAAATTTGTTCCCCATTTTTACTAATTTTCTAAAAGAAATAAAACAATTTCGTGGTTGTGAATAAGGTTTCTGGTTTTAGATACATTTTATTGGACTAATTAAACAACAACCCATTTTGAATCACTACAATTCCAATGTAAGGAATGAAGCTGCATAAAAAAAACAGGATGTGTGCCCGCATAATAAACAATAGGGCATTTTCCATGGAAAAAGAAAAATAAGTCTCTATTTTGGCAGTTCTTTCGGGCTGTGTGTGTTTCCATATAGTTTTCTTTTAGCCAGAGAAATTCTTCTTCAAAATGCAAATAACCCAATAAAATACGGGAATGTATCTGAGTTCCAATTTGGCCTTGCGCGACTTACTGATTTCGTACAGCTTTCTTAAGTGGGTTTCCACTAAGTTATTAGGTTGCCTTGAAGTTTTTAGTCAGCCTCATTTGGCCACAAAAAAAAAAAAACAAGACAGAGTTACACAAATAATAAAAGAAAAACAACATTCCATAAAAAAGCATTGTGTATTATCCTTGTATTGTTTGCGAAACATGTTTTGTATGTATATATTTTATTATAAACCTATTACAATCAGCACTCACATATCCAACCCTATAAAATGTTGACTTCAGTGACGGTTAAACGAGTGTGATGCATATCTGATCATTTCATTTTGGCGTGTTCCAACCCTTGTCTGTTTTTTCAGGGAACACAAAAAAGATACAGTGTCAAAAATACAAAAAAACCCTGAAAGGGCTATGTTTAGATGTACTGTAGTTGGTTTACAGTACTATATTTTCCATAGAAGTATTTTAATTCAGAACGATATGATTCTGAAAATCACTTGCCAAAAGAGACTGTGAACACGTGGACTGTAAGTGGACATGTGGGCAGAAGTGTGGAGTAGTGGTTAGGGCTCTGGACTCTTGACTGGAGGGTCGTGGGTTCAATCCCCAAAAAACCCAACTATATAAATGGGTAATTGTGTGTAAAAATAATGTGATATCTTTTAACAATTGTAAGTCACCCTGGACAAGGGAGTCTGCTAAGAAATAAATAATAATAATACAGTACATACTTTTAAAACTGGTACGTATTTTATCAGTATGTAAAATTCCCCATTAACGACCCAACAGCAAAATGAAATCAAAATGTTACCCATGCACAGAACTGCATAAAATGTAAAAGGCAATGCAATTTAACAAAAGATTAAAAAAACAACACCAGTTTCCAGAATTAAAACAGTCTCCAAAGTCAGTATTCAAAATTGCAGAATACAGTGCTCGATAAGGTCTAATGTCACAGTTCACTTGCAAATGAAGATGCACAAAAGCAACTAAAGATCACAGATTTTAAAAAAATGCATCACAGTACCTAAAACTGTTTAATGATTCACTTTTACATTACCATAGCTTGTCTCGTTCGCTTTGTTTTTGCTGCATTTTCGTCATGTGAAATTGGAGGAAGCGCTGTGTAACTGCACGATAAAGACAGACTGATTTGGCATGCGAGGGAAAATTAAAAAAAAAAACAACCGTGGGCTGTGACGGATAAACAAGTACATTGTAACACTGAAGAGATGGGCTTTGTATCAGAAAGCTGGTGATGGGTAAGTGCATTAGTTTGTTACATGTATATAATAGGGATTGATTTTATTCTTAATAGAAGGGTGGTAAAACGCGAGTGACGTGTATCTGGGTAACGGATATCCAAGTGCTGACTGTATACACGTACATATTATAATATGTACACGTTTTCCTACAGAACCGGAGCTTCTGATTGAACGGCGCTAAAATACCAGCATTTAGGTTAATGATATACAAATTATCCAGTCAAAATGTTTAGAACAGTACATTTTTAAAATATCGGTAATATATCTACAATAGGCTATCCTACACATCCGCATTTGCCACTTATAAAGACGTTTTTATTATTATTATTATTATTATTATTATTATTATTATTATTATTATAATAATAATAATAAATATGTGAATCCAAATTCCACAGGGACGGTGCAAGGCTTTCGCCAGTAGTTGTCTTTATTGAACAAATTAGTGGAACTAACAGGTTTTTTTTTTCGTTTTCATGTTTTCGTACTTTTCAAACAAGTCTTGTTCATCAAATTGGGCTCAAGCCTGATGTTGGCGGTAGCCCGCAGCAATAACCCAGCTATGCCCTTTGATAGATGCCGCTTAAGGCTAGTGTACAATGAATTGCATTTTATTGCTAAGGGACAGAAAGGTCTAGGCTAAAGCAATCAGCTGTCCGATGACCAATAACGAAAATAACACAGTGTAAAGGGCTTTGTTATTTATTTATGTATTTAACTAAATTTCTTTTTTATTTTTTATTATTTGTTGTAGCTTCATTATTAGTTATAACCTTACTCATAAAACAACTTAACTATAAAGCATTTTGTATGAGTCAAATGGCAATAATCTGAAACGTTGAATAAATGGTGTCACATAAAAAAACTAAAATAAAACTTAAGCCCCTCATACTGTATACTTATTTTATCCTATTTGGTCAAAAAAGCTTGCCAAAAGGATAGCTTGATACGGCCTTCAGTTATAGTAGAAAGTTGCGCCGGGTTACGTCACAAATGGGATTTTCACTGCTGAGCACAGTGCACAGTACAGCCTTGCTATAACACCCTTCATTAAAACAAAACTTTGGCTATAATGAACCTGGCCCTTGGACCCCAAATAAAAAAATTAAAACGATAATATAAACACACACTGTCAACATCCCGGTCTGTACGCACAGGATGCCACCTCCTCAGTGAAGTCAACTCTTTTATAGCCAAATCTGTTTTTTCTGTTTATGTCCTGATGTTATGATTGGTTTGTTTATTTCTCTTTTAGATATTGTATTTATTTTATTAGCTGTGTAAAGCGTCTTGATATGTGCAGGTCTGCACATGATAAAGTGCTATATATATATAAATCGAAGTTGTTGTTGTTGTCTGTGCTGCTGAACGACTGGGTTCAGGAAACAGTGGTTTGGGTCCGGGAGAAGGAAGCTGCAACGCACCAATGATCAAGTGTAGATCCGAGGTTGGAGTTGGGTGAACTGCCCAAGGGACAGCGAGTTAAGTTTTGGGATAGTAGATCCCATCCAGTATAGCAGACAGGTGTGGAAGCGGGACCTCCATTTAGTAGCGGAATAGCGCAAGACATTTTCACGGCACCTTTATTTTGATCGTTTTTTGTACAGTGTTGTCACAGGGTGGCTTTGTGAATTACATCAGGCCAGAAAGCAGTTCACAGACACAGTGGTGAGGAATGAAACTGAGTCGCGGCAGCGCTCAGTGTTTAATAAACAAATAAATAAAAAGGTTGAACAAAACAGAAGACAGAACACGGCACTTGCGGCCAAAATAAATAGACAAACAAAACGAACAGACACTAACAAATAGGGACGAACAATCACGGTGAGTACAAACACTTCTTCTTATTATTATTATTCTTTTTGTTATCGTTTCTCTCCTCTCCACACCTGTTCTCTACTCACTGAACACCCAACCCCGAGTGAGTAAAACGTGCATCTATATATACTGTTGTGCCGGGATTCAATTACCAATTAATTATTCACTTGAATCCCAGCACGTGAATTAATTATGTGCAACCTCGTGCTCACATATTAAATACTTTAAATGCACATAAAGTGCCTAAATACAATTATACATTTTAAATACGCGTGCTCATTACCCACATTATATCCCGTGTACCAACTACAATACACCAACATTAACACACCACACACAACATACAGTACAGAAATGCACACAGGGGCGGGGCACATTGCCACAAGTGTTTATATAGCTTTTTGTACGCTGTGTCGTATGTCCCACATGAGCTACCATTGCTGGTAGCGTCACGTAGGGTTCCTCTGTGTGTAAATAAACCTCCATGCCTGCAGGAGCATGCCCAGAAAGAAGACTCACAGTTATGAATGTCAATAGCAATGCATCAGCTGCCTGTTAGTTTAGTTCAGAAAACAAACTGTTCCGATTGTTCACACTTCTGTCTATTTTCAAGAGCATAAGCTAGTCAGCAGGGTAAATCCTTTTATAGAAAGATGATGAACAATAACAAGTGAAGAGGTTACCATGTCACCAAAGTTTTACTGAGTTATCAGAAGCAATTAATTACTCTTAAAAAGGAAACATTCAGTTGTTCTACAATGACGGTCCCTCTGTATGCCCTGAATTTGACTTCTCCTTGGATCATATCAGCAGTAACAGAATCTATACCTTCACCACAGCCAGAAAGGGGGCTAGTGAAATGATTCTCAAAACTTGCTTTAATCTAGTAGGAATGTCCTAAATTGCTTCCATATGTGCCTCATACAAAAAGTCAATTAAAGCCATTTATTCTGACACTGTCTGGTCCAAACAATCAGAGTCCAAAAGCGGTGGGTTCCTTCCAGTGGGCAATAAATGTGAGTCCTGTTGAATTTGGAGAGGAGTCAGAGGGGTCAGGCTAATTCGCCGTCAGAAATGCCTATTAGTTCAGGTTATAAAACACAGTCACTAAGTTTTATAGATCCTGCCCCCCCCCAGAATTCAGCTATTTTTAAAGCCCACCTGGCACCTACCAATCTCTGACCTTGGAAGTGTCACAGGTTTGAAGGTAAAATTTGTTCCATGAGCTTGAAATATTTAGTCGTTGGGCAGGGAGCCAAGAAAAACTGAAACACTTGGCCACATGAACACACACATCGGACACCTGGGAATAAAATGAACTGTGGTACAGTAGGGCAGCACGTACCACACTGTAACCTGAGCTCTAGGGGAAAAATAATCTGAGGTACTGGAAATAACACCCAATCCGCCAGAACAAAAGATAAAGGCAAGTAAAAGACGTCCCTTCAACAATTTTTAACATGCCAAATAAGGGACTGGCGCCGAGGAATTAAACAAACACAGGCCCAGGTTCCTAACAAGGAACGATAAGTAGTCAGCGGAAAGAAACCATTATGTACGTATGAGGAATTCACTGAGACAATGAGTGGCCTGAAATAAGAGAAAGAACGAAGCAAAGCTTCAACCTACTTTAACCTTAGAAACCTGTCTAGAGAACAACATGGATACAAATTAAAAAGTAATAATAATAGTAAGGCAATATCTGCTGATATCTTGATTGTAACATGTTCTAAAGTGTCTCAGAATCACAGCAATACCTATAGCGATCACCATGAATACATCATTGCTTCTAAGATGTATTAGATATTGCAAGGTTACTTTCTTATGCTTTTTCAATACATTATTATTTTTATTTTTTTTTATAAATCCATAATGAAGACACCAACGCTCACCAGATTTATGCATTTCTGTTTCTATATTGTTGATGGTAGATGGCAGTTCTGCTCTTTTTATTGAAATAACACGCCATTCTAAAGGGATATCTTTGACTGTAAAAGTATACCTGTGGCTCCATATACAGGATACTGTCTCTTAACTAGACACAGCTCAGTACCTAACATTAATTAAACGTATATTGCATTAAATGTATGTTTACAACGACTTTGTAAGATTTTAAAATTATATTGCAAAAACATTTCATCTGGGTCATCTGGTCATCTGGGTTTGCAGCAAAAGAAAGCGCAGCATTCTACTGGTCATCTCTGCTTTTTTTGTTATCTTTGAGGAGGTTATGATTCCCTCATAACATAAAAGAGGTTTGTTCATGTGCTGTGGTAAAGTTGTAACAATCAGCGACCGCTACTAAACTTTTTTGATTTATTTTTAACTATGTACTAATAATATGTGCTTTGTTTTGTGGTTATCCCCGCTTACTCAGCGATGCAACCATCAGAAAAGCCTCACTGTATTATGGTAAAGTATGGTAAAACAAAATGTTTCTGGTAAAGGATGTGAGATTCTTAACTCCAAATCAGTTTATTTTCAAAGAAAGACTATAACTACTATAATTATTCTAAGATAACTACTTTTGTTTTTAAAAATATTTTTCAACAGCAGGATTCGATTCAATGATCTGAAGGACTGCAAGCTAAAATTGAACTGCAAGAGACGTCATACCGTAAAAAATGTACAGTATAAAAAGACAAACCTGTTTTGAGATTATTCAGAGTATTCTGCTGTGAAATTCCTAAGATTGTATTTTTTATTGTGGGGAAGCACTGGTGTAGCTCTGTGCCCTTTCCCTGGTTGGCATTTTGTTAATTGGTCCTTGTGTTCTTTGTACTAAAGTTGGGTGATAAGCTTTTCTTAACACATGCCTTGCAACTGGATTACAGGAGATAATAAGTCTATTTCTGTCACAGTAAGATGATGTTTCTTCAATTCGACCCTTGAATTTGACACATTTTGACCTGTGGAACGATGTTAATTGTACCAAACTGGACCTGGCCTATCGCCTCCAGACAGTCCGTGTTCGTAACACACATTTCCAAAATCTAGAAAAGTCTAGTACTATGACGGTATGATGACATCAGAATTCTGGAAAAAGAACGTTCCATTTTTGGTGTCAAAAGCTGTTGTAAACAAAGAAGTTCCCAATTATCTTTAGAAGGTGGGGTGGTATCTAATTTCCTTTTTCCTTTTGTTAAGTTAAATTGCCAAAACATTTAAGTGTTCCACATGGGGCAATAGACTTCAACAATTGAGCCTAAATATGTGTTCTGTGTTGTTTCTCTTCTGCCAGGAACACATTGAAATCAGATGTTTATCTCAAGGGTTCTATCCTGGTTAAATAAATACATTTGGAATTTGGAATTCTTTGTAAGCTCCATTATGACTCACTGGAGGGCAGCAATGGTGTCTGGAAGAAAACTAAATACATTTATTCAATGTTGTTTATAAAATTGGCTTAATGTGAGGCAACATTTAATAACATTTGACAACACTTGTTTTCCCCTATTGGAAGTAAAAGCATTTGTCCTGCAGTATTACTTGGACAGTATTTTCACAGTGCATTTATAAGAAATCTATATGTGTCCCTGTGGCAATGTGCCCCGCCCCTGTGTGCATATTATGTGTTGTATGTTGCGTGCGTGTGTTAATGTTGGTGTATAGATTGGTACACGGGATATAAACGGGTCTGTGTTTCACGTGTGATTTAAAAAGTGTAGATTTGTATTTAGGCACGAGGAGGGCACAAATCACTTCACGTGCTGGTTAAATGTAATATGTAAGCACGGGGTTGCACAGAATTAATTCAATTGCTGGGATTCAAGTGAATAATTAATTAGTAATTGAATCCCCCAGCACAACAGTATATATAGAGACACATAGCATTCACTCAAGGTTGGGTGTTCGGTGAGTGGAGAACGGGAGAGAGAGAAGGAGAAAAGTAAATATAAGTGTTATCTGCTCACCGTGTTTGTTTGTCTGTCTAGTCCGTTTTGTTCGTCTATTTATTTTGGCCTCAAGTGCCGTGCCCTGTGTTTTGTCTGTTCAAACCTTTTATTTTCTGTTCTGTTTATTAAATGCTGAGCGAAAGCATTCGCTCAGCTTCACCAAACCACACCTCTCTGTCTGTTTATTTCCTGCTTCTGGTCTGACGCCACCCACGCCGGCCGTCTTTGTGACAGTCCCTCATCACTAATACAGTTCCATATGTTCTGTAGGTTGTAATACTTCTTAAATCAGTCTGGAACCATTATGAACCTTGCCAGTATGTTTCATTGTACTGTACTGTACACTATATTGTATAAATGTATGATGGTATGTACATCAACTCCACCTGTTGGATATTTATACATTCTAACTAACTCAATCAGTCTTGGTGTCCAATCTTTATAGGCTTACATTATTAAAAGGGACACCTCTAAACCCTAGGAATTGTAACTGTACATGGATTGGGAGTTGCATTGTTAGACAGCTGGAGATTAGGACTACAAGTTGGGAGATATTGGTTCCAAATCCCAGCTCAACCATTTATTTATGTTGTATTCCAGCCAAGTCATATCTCATAGTCCCTCAGTCCACCCACAGTTTCAGCTTCCACACTGAATACATTATTGCCACTGTTGTTTTCATTACTCAAAAAATATGCTAGAGGCATATTTTTTTGTCACACCAAAATTTAAACATACACTCTACTTTCATTATAATAAACACTGCACATGTAAAATCCATGAATGCATAACAGGAGCACATGCCTTCATTATAATAACTTTAATGACTGTAATTCAAAACTCTAACTTTAAATATTGAAATCAGCCTAGGTACAAAACAAGGTCAAATGATTGTGGTAGGGTCACATAATTTAACCAGTATCTTTTTTTTATTATTATTATTGAAAAAGCTCACAATATTTACTGGGCCAATTTACAATCCATTGCAGGCTATACAGCTGACTACTCTTGGTTGCTTTTGTATCACAAGTTCAAGTTAGAGGAAGAGTAGTTTTAGGATGAATTTTTGCTTTTGGCTACAACTCACAAATCTCCCAAAGCATAGGTAAGTACTATGTAGCAATGTCAGCGGCTGTGCAGCATGTAGCAAACTCATTATTGTTCAAAAATACAGGAAACGTGCAGGTTGCAGGTGTTTGCCAGTAACATGCCTATCCTCAGTAAAAAAAAAAAAGTCTTTAGCATGATTTTGATGTGGATTTTGAGTATAAATCTACTTTCCTTCTGTTTTTCAATTTAACAGGATTTGCTTTTTTATTTCCAGAGGTTTATTATCAATACCTTAATCAACATAAGTTACCAACCTTTGAATAAAAGGCCCATACAGTAGTGCATACAAATGTTTGACATACATCCTCATGGATGGGTGAACTAACAGGCCCCCTGCATATTCCCCCAGACCCTGATACTCTCAGTAATACGGACACCTCCACTATACCTCATTTCTGGAGATAACAAATTAAGGTAAAGGGCAGGTAAAATAAAAGTGTAGCGATAGTTATTTTTCCCATTCTCTCAAGTTCTCCAAAGATACTGCAGAATTCCTTGTCTCTTGTGGCATAAGGCTGTCTTCTCATGAGTACTTTGGGTGGACAAGAGACAAAGAGCCATCTGTGTGGTTCTGCCACCTAAAGTGAGAACACAACTATAAGCTACAGGGTCAACTGCACTGGGATTAAAACCAGCTTTAGTTAAAGAAGAGCGTGACATTCATACACTACCCTGCAATACTGGCTCAAGTCATGTGTAAGAGTGTCTGGGAATGTTTGTGAATAGAGAGTCTTAATTAGTTAAGAGGTACTTATTGATTTAAAATAAAGGGTGAAAACCCTGCCGTTGCACGTGTGTATGTGTTGGTGTGGGAAACGTTGGGTTAGCAGGGAGGGGGTTAAATTTCTCCCTGTCAAAATGTGTATTTAAAGTGTGACCACAGGTGTTAGTGAGAAATGATTAGAGTTGACGATGGTGAAGGTGCAGGTATGTTTTTTTGTGTTCCATGCTGTCCCATCTGTTTTTTTCCGTTTCTGTGAGTATTTTGTGTAGACCTTTTTTGTGCTGTTTTGTTTTGTTCATGTGTTTTGTTCTTTTTAATATTCAGTGTTTGTAAATAAATGCGCATTTGCTTTTAAACTGCAGCTTTCTGTGCCAATAACATCCGGGGCATGACGCTACCCCGTCACGCCAGGCAAATAACTGTCAGATTAAATCTGCCATAGTGGAGAAATGTGTTGTGCTGCAGGCACATCAAGGTTTTACTACCGTGTTTCTTTCTCAATTAATTTCCAAAACTGTGCTAACTGTACTCTTGATTAAAATGGTTTGCAATATCTGCATGTTATAGTAAAACTACAACCACACACAAGGTTTGTTTTCTTATACATAAGTTGCAAAGTAAAAATAAATAAATATGAACCCAAGACCCAGTTGTTAGATGCATTACATTCTGCCACATCATGTTTTATTTATCATTAAAACCCCCTGTGCAAAGGGACACTGGAGGGCAGGACTGACCTTTATGTGCCTTTCCATTAATGCATTAAACTTGATGTTACTGACACAAACTGCATTCTAGAAATAGCACTGCACTGTCCAAGGAACATGCTTTGGCTTTAGAAATACTTTTAGCAGCCTGGTTCCACTGTAACCCATCTGATGCTCCTAATAATCATCTGTTAGAGGCGGGTGATTTCTTAATGTCCCTACTGGCTTTATGGACCCACAAAACCTTTATTGTACATTGTTACAATAAGACAAACTATGCCCTTGCAGTTTTATCAATATACTTATAAAGCATTAAAAAAAAAAAAAGTGTTATTTAGGCTAATCATTTACTTTCCCTTTACTGTAATAATGGGATGAATTACACAATATTAGGGTTAATTTATAATTTAGCCATCATATTACTGGTCTATGCCTTTTATGAATTACCTGCATAGATCTTTGGGAAATGGGACATTGTTCCAAATGCTTTCTGCTGTTGTTTTTATTTGAAGATGTGCTTTGTTTTAAGACTGTTGTGCTCAAGAGATTCTAGTGCTATTTTCCGTTTTACCCATTACTATATTAAAAACATTCATCTGTTTTTGGAATGCTCTCGTACAAAGCTGACAGATCTCTCCTACGGAAATTAATAAGCATGCAACAGGAATAACTCTTCTTTAAAAGCACATTCATTTTAATGTTGGAAATGTCCTTTGAGAATAAAGCATCTGCAGAAAACAAATGAATTTATTGATTTGCTGCAACTGGAAGCAAACAGCTGGCATTCCCATTTACACTGCAATGCATTTGGTACATCTCAGCTTATTTTTGGATGCTTTCTTTTACATTTAGCAATTACTAATTCTAATGTTTTGAGGCTACTCCTGTCAGCGAATTACAGAAAATAACTGAAGTAAAAGCAGAGCATTGACAAACACTATATGTATGTATGTCATTTAGGGGGGTGTAACAGGGGGGTTTGCTGACACTAGGGTACCAGCAATGGTAGCCCTAGTGTTACATTTCATAAAGAAAACAAAACAAAGCTAAAAATAAAAATTTGCCACACAAGGCGAATGCTAGTCCCACTAAAAGGATTGTCCCGCTCCAAGAACCTACTACTCTATGCAAACTCTCTGTTTGGGATCAATCTCCCCTAAACTAGCCTACTTCTGGGTTCCCGGAGTCCTCACGGTGACTCCTACCTCAGCTGGGCAATGCCTTCATGAGCACTGTCTTGCAGTTAAAGGGTTCCGGAGCAGTTAATCCTGTGGAGCGGATCATATGTTCTTAAACATGCACTCCAGAACCAGCGACAGGATTAGGGCTCAACAGGTTTAGATTTTGTCAGTTTCCAACAACCTAGCTAGTGAGAGGAACTAAAAGTGAAGCTTTCCAACACTGTCAAACTCTCTGTAAAGTGTTTCAAGAGGCAGGGTATTTGGAAAGGACAATGCTGATGCTCATGTCCTTTGTTGCACATAACCTTGACATTTAAAGAATAATAACGTTTCTTGTTAAGGTGATTTAATTGCGCATAGGTGCAATCGATTGCACCTACAACTTACTGGATGTCATGTGGTTGACTTGATAAATGTGTTCTTTAGCTCACTGTAGTTGTTTTTCCAGTGGGGAATATTATGTGATGGGCTTTTCCTACGAATGCATCAATCACCTGGATGACCATACTGCTGATTTCTGGCTGTCAATCAATTTTGAGGTTTCTCCTCTAATCAGTACTTTCTGTTTTCTACCTGTTAACCACTCCCTAATCCATGTGCATGCATTTCCTTGAATCCCTACTGTGTTCAGTTTGAGAATTAATCTTTTATGTGGGACTTTTTCAAAAGCTTTCTGGAAATCTAAATAAACCATGTCGTATGCTTTGCAATTATCCATTTTCAATGTTGCATCCTCAAAAAAGTCAAGTAGGTTAGTTAGACACAATCTCCCTTTCCTAAAACCATGCTGACTGTTCCTCAAATCACCCTTCAAAAGGATACAAAGATAATAATCAATTGTTTGTCTATTGAAATCAAAAAAATATCCCAATGTATTTAAAGAGTGGCACTGAATATGGTGATAGAGAAAAGTGTTGTGGTGTACAGATTCACACATTTTGATGAGAAATACAGTGCACTCCATTTATAAGAATCACATCTGTCCTGGATGGTTTGATTCTTATAAGCAGTTGATTCTTAAAAGCGGACCAATATGATTACAATTAGCAAAAGTTTGCCTCCGTGCATCAGCATCTTAAATATAGTATACAAATGTCAATGGTGCTCAATCACTGAGGACAATACATCAAAACAATGAAAACAAGTCCTTGTGGGTAAGCAACTTGTTATATGGTCACGATTATGTTTACTCAAGGCTGCAGAATCCTATTTTACTACAGTATACCTGAGAAGCGATCGTCTCATGAGGGTGCCTAGTTTTAACTGCCGTGTGGTGTTACAGGTAATGGCCTTTGAATTAAAATGACATTACAGTACAGTATTTTACTGTCAAGACTACCACTGCATTTAAGCATCTGTGACTTATTTTCAGTTGCGATGCAAATCTCAGTTTTTCACTCCACCCCCCCCCCCCCCCACACACCGCAACTCAATCCCCCTCCCTCTACATGCATATCACACAACAACAGAGTTGTACTTAATATATATTCAATGAATGTGTAGTCACTTGATTGAAACAAATTTTCACTTACAGAAAACACAAAAAAGATACCTGCACAATGCAGTGGCGCAGTCACCGTTTGATTACAAACAATGCAGTGTTTCCTGCACCATTGCACGCAAGATGTGATCAAATTCAGTTCAAAAACAGCTTTATTGGCTGTACACGTCGTTGCACTTGATACAGTACTATATTACATGTAGTCAGTTTGCCCTGACATGATTCTTATAAGTGGCTTGCTTGATTCTTACCAGTGGATTATTTTAGCATGGTTAGTATAGGAATGATTTTGTCCCAGTGATTTTGATCACTATATGTGTTAATTATTATATCACTGATTCTTATAAATTGAGTGCACTGTAATAAAAAATTTCAGCTCAGAAGAAACAGATCATGTGTCTTTGTGTATGTCTTGTATAATCATTGTGTTTCTTTTCCATATGTTGTATGTAAAAGAAAATCAAACCAACTAAGACAGAAAACTATTTTTAAATTCAAACTGATCTCCTGATCTGAATAGAAGGTGGACATCACCATGAAACCTGATACTGAAAGCATATGTAGGCTGTGTGGTCCAGTGGTTAAAGAAAGGGGCTTGTAACCAGGAGGTCCCTGGTTCACATCCCACCTCAGCCACTGACTCATTGTGTGACCCTGAGCAAGTCACTTAACCTCCTTGTGCTCCATCTTTCGGGTGAGACGTAGTTGTAAATGACTCTGCAGCTGATGCATAGTTCACTCACCCTAGTCTCTGTAAGTCACCTTGGATAAAGGCGTCTGCTAAATAAATAAACAAATAATATGTATCTATAAAAACAACATAGCATTAAGCAGGGTTGGCTGATTCTTTTTTTTTTTTATTTAGTCGTTGCCAATTATTTTTTATTATTTTCTCCCAATTTGGAATGGCCAATTATTTTTAGGCTCAGCTCACCACTACCACCCCTGTGCTGACTTGGGAGCGGGGAAGACGCACTGCAGACTCACCATGCAGTCACCCAAGAGCTACAGCGTCGGAGGACAACGCAGCTCTCAGGCAAGCCTGCAGGCACCCAGCTCCCATCCACAGTCAGCTGTGGAATAGCCTGGACTTGAACCAGCGACTTCCAGGCTATAGGGCATATCCTGCACTCCACGCGGAGCGGCTTTACTGGATGCGCCACTCGGGAGCCCAGGGTTGGCTGATTTAAATCGCGATTTAAATCACCTGATTTTTTTAACCTATTTTATAGTTTGTCAAGGAAAATACATGAAAAGTATGTTTTAGAAAGCTTTTATTAACACAAACATTTTATTAACACAACTCTTACTGTCTATGAACTAAAACTCTTACTCTCTATGAACCTATTTGCATTGGATTCAATGCTTTGAAAAGGAAAACCAGCTTTGCTGCCTTTTCTGTGCCAAGGCAGTTCCTCAGCTTTGACTACACCAGTCCATAAGATGAGAAGACACGCTCCACACCAGCAGAGGAAGCTACTGCCGACAAAAGCTGTACACTGCAGTGAGACTTTCATTATCTACCATGTTTTCATGTGTCTTCCACACACTTTTAGTCACCTCGTCTTTAAATTTGAAGGTTTGAAATGGACGGACTTGGCTTGGAACATCATGATGACTGGGATGAGTAAGGGTCATTTTTCATTGGCGTACTCCATCGCTATATTCTTTTCCTTTTCAGAAAGGGGTTTTCCCTGAAATTATGGATGGATCAGATTGGCGAGTAGGTGAGTTGGTGTTATCACTTGGTCGTATCTGGCCTTAAACATCTTGGTCATGGTCACTTCTCTGTTCCCAGTCAGTTGCTTCTCCAGTTCTTTCCAAGTGTCTACTGCCTCTGCAATCATGCAGCCGTCACTCGGCATCTTGTCAAGAGCAGCAGCAGTAGGGCAAGTAACTCTTCTGCTGACCTCTTCACTGCAAGGTTCAACACGTTGTTGGCGACAATGGCATCAATCTTCTCCATGTGAACCTTGCATATTTTCATCAGGATGGGCCAGTTCATGATATACACTTTAAGGCAGTCTGATATGGTATTCCATCTTGTGTCCTGTGGCATGACAAGGCACTGTCCACCTTTATTGCGTTATTGAGCTGAAGCAAAGTGATTGTTTTTGAAGTACTTTCCCACATAAACAACATGCTCCTTCACTGTGGCCATCTCCAAATCTTGGGCGATTGAAGTTGTTTTCACTACAAAACTGTCTAAGGGTGACATCTTCTTGGTGCTTGTGGAGTCTGATGTACTGTAGCTTATTTCAAAATATTTTCAGAAAATATTAAACAGCTGTGGGTTAAAATGTGCATGAAATTTCATTAAAGTTCCATTTTAAAATGACAAAGCATAACAAATGCATCTGACTTTAATCAGATTTTTTATTGCAATTGGTTGTAAAATTATCTGAACGGTAACATTTAAAAAATCTCATTAATTGGAAACTTACCAGCTCTGTTTTGTTCCAGTTGTTCACCATCCTGAGTAACACATTTCTCCCAGTGAGTCTTCAGTCGTGCAACAAGGCCTTGCAGTTCAAACTGCCATTTTTTGCATTTTGCTCTATACCCCTTTCCTGTTTTAGGTATGGTATTTTCTTAAAATGAGACCAAACTGAGTCACTTTATCTGCCTGACATGCCGTCTTATCAGTGACTACATGTCACACTTCTTTTATGTTTGACTTGACACACTCTGTGATGTTTAGTTGTTTTAGAAATTATTTTGTAAACAAACAATGCATCAGGCCAATATGAACCCAGACATTTACTCATGTAACTTTGTATACATTAAGACAACTCTTTCAATTGGTCTTTTCATTATATTTGTATTACTATTGTTATTCTTATGTCTGGAAATTGGTTGTACCTGTCTGAAGAGATGTCGGTAAAGGGCTTATAAAAATCTGTGCTAGGCTTAGGTAAGAGACTCATTTTCTCTGCAAGTAACAGCCTCTTTCTAAAAATGTACAACAGTTATAGTTATACTAAATTCTGCATTACCCTCCAACTCATTTGTGTGTTATAAAATTGAAAAATAACTATGATCTAATTAAATACTGTATACCTAGTTTATTACTGTAGTTTGCAATATTTTGCATATACACATTCATACTGCATTGCATAATAATGGAGATTACATTAATCACATAGCTTGTTTCATATACAGCAAACCAACCAATAATTTGCTTTATTTATGTATTCATTTAAGATTCATTTGGTTTGGTATGTAATAATTCACAAACCACCATTTGCAACATCCTAAGAGTGTTAAATTTACAGTATTTGGAGGTAAAGCTACAAATACTGGCAGCAGTGTGGAATAGTGCTTATGGCTCTGGACTCTTGACCGGAGGGTTATGGGTTCAATCCCCAGTGGGGGACACTGCTGTTGTACCCTTGAGCAAGGTACTTTACCTAGATTGCTCCAATAAAAACCCAACTGTATAAATGGGTAATTGTATGTAAAAATAATGTGATATCTGTATAATGTGAAATAATGTATAATGTGAGATCTTGTAACAATTGTAAGTTGCCCTGGATAAGGGTGTCTGCTAAGAAATAAATAATAATAATAACTACGGTAATAATTGAATAAATAATAAAAAATCGCCAACCCTGGCATTAAGTTCACAGCCTTTATGAAAAACAAACTGTCATCTGTCTATTCTCACCCCATGGCATAGTGAATAATAAGAAATAGAAAAATAACTTTGATCCTTTAATGTATGCCTGCCTAGTTAAGATACACACGGCCAGTTTTCTGATATGATGCACAGGTTGCAAAACAGGCCGTGCTGTTTTAAAAATGGGGCATAAATATCAAAGTTCGAGGTAGAAATTGATCTATTAAGCAGGAAAAGATATCCCCGGACTTCAGCAAAGCATGTGCAAGCTATATGAAGTCATCTAGGAGTTGTGATAAATCCATTGGAGGAGGATACACAGATTTACAATCAAGACAGTTCTTTGCACATTTGTATTTTGGACACGTGTTAATGTATTATCATTGAAGGCTATGTATTAAAATAACTAGTTTATCCAGACAGCTACATTATTCATTGAGTATTTGGAACAACAGGGTGTCAATGATTATGGACACCACTGTAATATAATTGTTATTCCCTGGGCTTCTTTGTTGCATATTCATGAAATGAATTTAAGCAGGTTATTAAAAATCCATATATTTAAAAGTTGTCCTTGTTTGTAGACAGCCGGATTTAGAAAGCAGACATCGCTGGAACATAAATATAAATAGCCTCCACTCACAAGGTAAAGGCTTTGGTCAAACTAAATGAGATCTTGAAGTTTTAATGGAAGAGGTCGTAAACAATTTTGATTAAGTATGCGGCTGCCGAAAGAAAAATTCATGTGAAGAAAAAAAAGATGGAAGGACGTGGCAAATAATTTCCTTAGGAGGTCAAACAAAAAGAACTGTTTTACGACCTTATAAACAACGTTATAACAGAAGCAGGGACTTTAAAAGGACTGATGCGAAGCTCCCTCTCCCAGCACAAATCACCTTTGGGAGTAAGAGATCCCTGCTACCTAGGATAGCACTGTATGGGATTGGTGGGCATGCTTTAAATACGACACATCCCCAAAAGGGATTTTCTTTTTAGATTTATTTTATCCACTATTGTTCCTGCTGTGTATAGTTCTGTCTTTTATTGTAAACTTCAATCCTAAGTAGCCTTCTAACTTTGAAACACTAACGCTGATATAAGACCAAATTAGTATTTGAAAAATAAAAAGGTTCAACTCACAATCTCTGAATCAAACTATTTTATTTGAAAATAAAAGGCTGAGAATCTACTCAAGTTCAGATGGTTCTTTTGTTTTAAGGAAATTCAAATTTTCGGAGCGGAATAAAATAATTGTTCTACAGGTCAGTCATTTCATAATAAAACCAATGGGGATAGTCACCTTCTAAATCATATCCAATATTTTGTATTCTGGTAGAACAAGACAAAACCAGAAAAGATACTGCATCACCACAATGCTGCACACCTTCTGTAAGCAGTGCTATAAATGCCCTGTATTAAAAGCTATTCTAGTCTTTCTTTAGTTCATGATTTATACATCCAAGATCAATCAGTGTTTGAAGGTGGAAGCTTATGAATCTGTAATGTCCCTAATATATTGTAATATGTGATGATGAAACACCAATGTTAATAATCATAACAGTGCTGTACAGAAGTGTATCCAATCTAAATTAATTTGTGAGGCAAGCACTTAAACAATGCAACAAAGAGAGTCTAGGTGAATCGGAATGGAGCTTCAAAACTTTTGAGTTTTTAGCTGCAAGTTTATCTTTACTCTCTTTGACTGTGTTAAAAGCAATGCATCCTGTACAGTTATTATTTTGTTTATTTAGCAGACACCTTTATCCAAGGTGACTTACAGAGACTAGGGTGTGTGACCTGTGCATCAGCTGCAGAGTCACTTACAATTACGTCTCACCCGAAAGACGGAGCACAGGGAGGTTAAGTGACTTGCTCAGGGTCACACAATGAGCCAGTGGCTGAGGTGAGATTTGGCCCTTTTCTTTAACCACTGGACCACACAGCCTCCTAGTGCATGTAAGATAAGAGACCTGCCTGTTAGATAGTGCCTTCACTGCCTTGACTGATCTATCTACTTCTCACTGATGCTTCAAACATAGCCCAGCAACATCTTAAAGCTTTAAAACACCAATTAATACTGACATTTTTGGAAGTGGTTTTCTCTTCAACATAACAAATGTGTTATTGTTGCATACCAGCCAATATATCAGACTAACGCCAGTGAAAAAGACTTAGGATTTGTTTGTTGATTAGCAAGATTCACAACTATTGTTACAGTATAATAATAATAATAATAATAATAATAATAATAATAATAATAATAATAATAATAAGTTGTCATAGTAGTAGTATTCATTATGTGTGTGAGAATGTGTGTAGATGTTTGTTTGGACATTTGTTTCTATGAAATCTTGCATCTCATAACTTTTTTTTTACACACCAAGGTACAAATCACACACATATGTCCTTGTCGAAATGGGTACCAGTTGGATCCCAGTACTCAACCCATCCCTAGGGCAGTGCTAGTTGGAGTTGAGGTATAACATAGGTCTGCACAGTGCATTTAGTTCTACAGGCAATCCCTTTCTTGTTGCAGTAGATATGTATGCTAAAAGAGTAGCAAACTCTTATATTTCTGACACTGACTCACTACCATCATTTTGCTGCAGTTGAAAGTAAGACTTAGGTTTAAAAGGACACTTTTTTTTTTTAATGGCCCCCTGGAAGCACCTGGCTTTCCTGTAAAGATTTTCTGGTTTGGTCTGAATTACATTAAGATCAGCGAGAGCCACGTCTAATTCCACTTGGGTATCCATTTTCACAAACTGGCAGACCCTAGACTGTGTGAATAACCCTAAACTAAATATTTTTCCATACTTACTTTCTTGGTTTTCACTGGTTTAAGTAATTAGAAATTAAATATGATACGCTGGAAAACAGTATGTTTTTAAATTTGCCAAATGAGACGTATTGAAAAGTACAGAATGTACTAGAGGTCTACAGCTGCACGTGGCTTCTCTTCTCAGTGTTCATCTAATACTTCAGGAGAGAACAAAAAATAGACATCTATCCAATAATCTTTACTGCCAGCTGCAGCCCGTTGCAGGCTTGTTTTGACATGGTTGAAGAACAGCCAGCAACCACACCAGCTCTCACCTTCCAATAGGGTTCAATAGGAGGTGAACTTAAGGTCCGCCACTTAGTCTACTAAGTTCATTCTTTACAAGTTATCTTCTTTGATAGTGGGTTGGTGATTAGCAGAAGTCTACGAAAAGGTTTAAAATCGAAATATCAAAGATGCAATTTATATATATCAATACAATAGTGATGGAAAATAACTAAATGCAAATGTTTCAACTTATGTAGACAAGCATTTTTTTTACTATGGATCACAATGACTCTAAGGGGAAGAATGTGGGAGGTTAATAGTTGGGAGGCTGATTATTGAATTATCCAATATTATATGAAATTAAAGCTCTGATCGGCTGAGAGGGGTAATTACTGCCAGGACTTACTGCTGCAGCTCACTATTCTGTAGCTCAGCTGTTCAGCTGATTGTAGCACATCGCTGAAGGGAAAGTGTTTCTTAACAGACACTGACATTAATAAATGATTGTTATTTTCAAGTTTCTAATAATGTAACATACCCAAAGCGATGTGGAGGGCGCGTGTGTTGCTCAGTACACTACACCGATACAATGTCCCCTTTTACAGGTTTTCTATGTTTCTATTTCAATACATTATGTCATTATTTCATGCTTTCGTACAACCATAAATGAAAGTTACCTTGTAGAAATGTTTTTGGGTTTGGGGTTATTCAGACAATAGTGTCCTTTTGGATACCTGGTATGCAACTTTCTCAATATACATTTTTAAATAAATTACCCATATTTAATTGATACAATTACTGCATCCATCTCAAGTTGGTTTTATTACTGATGCTATTATTATTATTATTATTATTATTATTATTATTATTATTATTATTAATATTATTATTATTATCCAAAAAACAACCCAGCATAAAACCACTTTTTTCCTATTTCTGGATTATCTTTATAGTTTTTGTTTGTTGTTAAATTGTTTGAACCAACTGCTAAATCACAATGTAGTCAGTATATTACTATCCTTACTGCATTTACAATTGTCAGTTTCCTTTACTCATAAACTGATGTTTTTCATTGCCGTTTAAATAATAATAATAATTTCAAATTCTCTTTTATTAATATAGTAATTTGAAATTGCCTAAATAAAACAAAGCTACAATGTTAATGGTTCTGCAGTCAGTAGCTATTCAACAGCAATGGTTATATTTAAGGTTGGTTCACATTTCATACTTCGAGTCGAGAGTCTCTGACAATGTGCGACAGGTCGGAATTACGTCATCCACACTATTGCATTACAAAAGGGTTACATTTAAATATATATATAAGAAAGTGATTGTCTCTCTCAATGTATGCCAACCAGCTGGGAATGTTCCAACAAACCTTTATCCTTATGATTCAGGACTTCGTTTTTTCGTATTGATCCGCACTACTCAAGTTTTCCAAGATTCAATTCATTTTATTTCTTTTGTTGAACAAACTTCAAAAAACTAAGAATTTTTTTTTTAAAAATTTCTGATCCACGTCCACGACGCATTTCAACTTTTTGAAACAAATTATACAGTGCTTGCTGAACTGGACTCTAGGTTAAAACATGTTAAACAGTGGGCTTCTTTCGTGATAGTGTTCATTACATTTTGTTGCCCTCTGGTTTTTTGCCACAAAACATGAAAGCTGTAATACGAGACGATTAGGCAAGTAACAGCTAGAATTATTAATACCAGATGAAGTAATTTGCATTTCTAATGAAAAGCTGTTTAATGCACACTATCACTCTTGAATGACTTCAAACAGAATAAATAACTGCAGTATATTTTATAATAGCTTGAATGCCGGGTGAAAATCCCCCTGTTGGGCGCATCAAGTGGACTAAATTTGGTACGCTGTAGTTGGCCCAATAAGATTTAGGATGTATTTTCAGTAGCTAGTTGCTAAAATCATTCTAAGATCCCCCTTACAATTTCTTTTATTCAGCACCCACAGTTTAAAGAACTGTGCACCCATCTAATTTCTAAATGCACACTTCACACACTCACAGAGTGTATATAATTTGGTTTGTATATATTGGTTAGTTTGCCTATTAGCGATGATGTGCATGATTTGTGAACACCACAGGCAAAAGTTATATAATCCTGTCTAATCTTATCCACTACTATATCATGTGAGGTTAGATTTCACTGAAGGTGAGGCAGATGCTACTGTGAGATTGTGTTTGCATTTTAGTAATGCAGTGATGTGCACTCCACACACTGCTGGAGGCAGTGTTTAAATTGTAACCTGAAACATCTGTATTGTCTAGCTGTTTAATGAGGAAGATAGATATGGAAGATAGATACGTCTTGTTAGCTGTCACAACTTCTAGTACCATGGATGTTGATAAATGACTAGGCTTTAGACATTGTATCTGCAATCCATGTAGTGTATTAAAGCCTTGCATGAATGCCAAAATGCTTTTGTTGCATCAGTGCTTATGTTTTTTGAGTTTTCTGAGTTTGTTGTTTTTTTTTATCATCAAGACAGATTATCATGGTAGAAATGTCATTTAAATTTGATCTTATTTATGTAGATCAACTCTTGACTATTCTCTTTCAGGGAACCTGTGGGGATGGAAATCTGTCCTTGAGTCAATGAATCATTGCTTTCCAAGCTGTTCCTTGTGAAATGGCAGCAATATGTGCCATTGTAATGGGCATTGTTGTATGATGTACTGCTGTTACAGGTTCTGTCCCGTCGGTGAGATGAGATGAGGTTAAAAGTTCTAAAACCATGAATACAGATCAGCCTGCTTCTTTTGCATAGTGGTTAAGATGCTCGTCTAAATTGTGCGAGGTCATGGGTTCATGCCCAGCATCCACCCTGTTACGCCATCATGGATATAGAAGCACCTGCTAGCGGATGAACACTTTAGCCATCTATCACAATCTATTAGATATGCTTCATTGTCCATCAAACTTTTATAAATTAAGAAATACTTGTCAGGGATTTGTTTGCAAAAACAATGACTCAGCAATGTGAGAATGACTGAACGTGTGTGCTATTTGTGCTCTTAGATCATAGGATGCAGGGTAGGAAACAGTCCTTAAAGAGCTCCAAAATTATTAAATGAAATGTGTTTTGGGAAGCTGGGACTCTAAACCTAGATTAAAAACCTACTTTATCTTAGTACTTTAGAACTAACAGATTAAAAGATGTGATTGAATGAAGGGTGATACTGACTCATTCATGTTTTATAATGGCTTGGAAATGTCCTGCATTCTGATTGGCTGCTAACATTCCAAAGCCATACACTTAAAACAGTACAACCAATGGTTCAGACTAGAGAGTGACATGAAAACGGGACTCCCACGGGACCCACAGGATTCCCGCGGTACTGGAAAATAATTGTGTTAAATCTTGCGGGATGGGATGGGTACAGGACTAAAGCTAGCGGGACCGGGAAATAAAAAAAATGTAAACCTCTCAGGACGGACAAGAACGGGATTTAAGATTCGGGGAATGAGAAGGAACGGGACTACGCTGCCACCAACATAGGAAGAGTGTTTTTTTGCTCTTTAAAGTCGTAAAAGAGCCTATGACATGTAATTTGACTGTTACCATAAACATACAAAATAATATTAACAGGTCTCACTTGAACATATAATCACATTAATTTTATCAAAGTATGTTTAATCGCGCTACAATGAATCAAATAATACCCGGAAATACACAGAGGGCGATCTCCATTTCCTGGTGTGGGGCCAGGAGACTGTGACAGACATCAGGCTCTTTGCATCTGCCAGTATGGATGACAGTGACAGTGAAAATGAGAGTAGCCTAATTTTATCAGTTTCAGAAACCTCTTATGAATGTGAATCGTGTAGTGATGGATCTGACGTAGAGAGAGAAAACAGGGCTTTTCTCCCGTATCAATTTAGACGTATGCCTCCGAATCAGAGAAGGTCAAACTCGGAGAGAGAACTCCGACAACACCAACGCGGACGGATCAGAGGTGATGTCCGCGGAGAATCAGCGTCTTGGCAACACGGAATGGTTAATAAAAACCCTTACGTTTAACATAGATACTTAAAATATTTCATATTACCCATAATTGTACAGTTATGTCAGTCCTTTAGTTAACAATATTGATACATGAATTATTGATACTAGCAGAATAACCGAACGCTGTGGATTGCTACTAGGATTGCCACTCGTTCTGGTTTTGCCTGGATTGTTCTCTTTTTGAGGCAGCTGTCCTGGGAAATCTGTAAGACTTCCGGGACATTAAATGTGAAAGTATATGATTTATTTATTTATTTATTTATTTATTTGTACAAAATGACTCTGGTGTCCCGTTTTTTTTTGTAAATCAGAGGTGGGAACCCTGATTGCTACTGGCATGTATTTAACATATCTCCGTCTCTCTATACATATGTACAGTATATTAAGGATGTGCAAATCATAATGTAGAGATGTCAAAGGCTACGATTTCGCCGTAGTAGATACTATTTTCTGTAGGTACTGCTTCAGCGCTACATTTAAGTGGTAATTGTAATGTATTGGGTATACATTATAATTGAACAGCGTTAGGCTGTAATGGTTAGATACTGGCATCTAGTGGTTACTAGATGTAAGTTAGAGTCAAGGGTTACTAGCCTGGGGTTCCGGATGTTGTTTTCAGTTTACTGAGAGTTAAGATGGCGATCACGAGAAAATAAACCACGTTGTGTTTATGCAATACCGTGTCGAGTAAATCCTTTAAGGTATTATCAAGGATACTACATTTTAGCGACGAGGATGGGATAAAAGGATTGCAGAGATTAACAGAAGACATAAGCCTGAAGTCACACATCAGAAGAAAAGTGAAAAAAAAACAAAAACAAAAACGGGTCAGAGGAACAAGACGCTGCAAAAATGGCGCACATTGGAAACATTGCCGAATATAAAGTGTCACAGGAGGATTTTGAATCATATTTTGAATGACTAGAGCAATGGATGATTGCAAATGAAGTGAGTGAAGAAAAACAGGTTAGTGTGTTTCTCTCAGTAATTGGGCCTGAATGCTATCGTTTGTTGAAAATTTTTTTAGTGCCGGATAAACCGACGGCGAAGTCTTTTGCTGAGTTACCGGGGACTTTAGCAGCACATTACAAGCCAAAACCGCTTGTGATTGCAGAGCGTTTTCGATTTCAGAAGAGAAATCAAAATCAAAAAGAAGGAGAATCGGTCACTGATTATGTAGTAGCTTTGAAACAGCTTTCTACATATTGTAATTTCGGGACTTTTCTAGAAGATGCGTTGCGAGACAGATTTGTTAGTGGGTTAAGAGTAGAAGCAATACAAAGGAAGTTATTGTCGGAAAGGACTTTGACTTTTAAAACTGCTTGCGACATCACGTTTTCAATGGAGTTGGCTTCTAAAAATACACTAGATCTTTCAGGAAGGACAAAAGACGATCCGGCCATGGTGAATAGCCTAACATTGGGAAAGCCTGCGTATGCAAAACAAGTAACTGAAGAGAAGCAGATGGAAAATGCAGTTAGAAGAAACATGCAGACAGATAAGCAGAGGCAAGGTAGAGGAAATCAACAGTGCTACAGATGTGGATGGCGACATTCCGCACAAGCCTGTAAATTTAAATGGGAAAATGGCCATTACTGCTCGAAAGTAGGACACATAGCAAGAATGTGCCAGAGTAGAACATTATCACTACAGACACAGTATGTGGGAACTGAAACAAATAAAGAGGAAGATGGAAAAAAAGGCATTATGGTGAAGATGTACCTGGATAACAAAAACGTGGATATGCAGTTAGACACAGGCGCAGCTGTTTCCATTGTTTCAGAAACTCTGTATGGGAAAACCCTGTCGCATTTACCTCTGGGAAAAACCAACATGAGACTGATAACTTACTCTGGAGAGAAGATTCCACTGCTGGGACAGGTGAGAGTTCCGGTTAAATATGAAGATCAGAGTGCTACCCTACCCTTAGTAAGTACCAGCAGCTCCAGCTGGATCCAGATTCAGAGAAATATCTGACAGTAAACACACACCGTGGGCTGTACAGATATCACCGTCTTTCTTATGGTGTTTCCAGCGCACCTTCAGTCTTTCAAGCTGTCATGGATCAGATTCTGCAAGGCTTAGACCATGTGGTATGTTTCCTCTGAAGACTTTAGATGAAGTGCCAGGATGACTGGAGCAATATTGTGTGCGAGTAAAACTGTCTAAATGTAAATTCATGCAAGAGAGTGTCGAGTACTTAGGACTTTTGATTGATGCTGAAGGTTTGCATCCAACATCAGAAAAAGTGAAAGCAATCACAGAGGCACCAAAGCCTAACAACCTGACGGAACTACGTTCATTTCTGGGTCTCTTGAACTATTATGGAAGATTTTTAGCAAACCTGTCAACCACACTGCGTCCATTACATGAGTTGTTACGGTGGGATGTACCATGGAGATGGACACCTGAATGTGACATAGCTTTTAAAAAAGGGAAACAGCAGCTACTGAACAGTAAGGTCCTGGTTCATTATGACACTGGGAAACCTTTGAGATTAGCGTGTGATGCTTCACCATATGGAGTGGGAGCGGTTATATCACACATTATGGAAAATGGAGAAGAAAGGCCGATCGCCTTTGGCTCAAGAACGCTGACTGATGCAGAAAAGAAATATGCACAGGTGGAGAAGGAAGCACTTGCAATCATTTATGGAGTAAAGAAATTCCATAAATACCTGTACGGACGTAAATTCAACTTGCTTACTGATCACAAACCACTTCTGACAATATTGGGATCAAAATCATCAATTCCCACATTGGCAGCTTTAAGAATGCAACGTTGGGCTTTGATTTTGTTAGCATACACCTATGACATTGAATATCGCAAGTCTGCGGACCATGCCAATGCAGATGCTCTCTCCAGATTGCCAGGGCAAGACACTGCAAATACAGTGGAAGAATGGTAATTTTTCCTATGTTGAGGAGTTACCAGTAGATGCTAAACACATTGCAGAGGCCACAAGAAAAGATCCACTACAGTCTAAAGTGTGGGATTATACAATGCATGGCTGGCCAAATTTTGTGGCGGATGAAGCTCTACGCCCATATGTCACAAGGAGAAATGAGCTCTCAGCAGAGCAAGGCTGTATACTGTGGGGAATGCGAGTTGTTATACCACCTGTATACAGAGAGGGATTACTAAACGACCTGCATGAAGAACACCCAGGTATTTGTCGTATGAAGGCTTTGGCTAGGTCTTATCTGTGGTGGCCTGGGTTGGATGCGGATATAGAACGGACGGTACAGAGCTGTAGAACCTGTATGGCGGTACGCAAGATGCCAGCTGTTGCTCCTTTGCACCCGTGGAAATGGGGGGAGAGAAAAATGCAACAGTCATTAAACGCATGGGTCCAGTGACATACTTAATTCAAGAGGGACTGAGGAGACGTACAGTCCACATTGATCACCTACTAGTTAAAAGGGAGAATGTGCTTGGTAAACCTGCAATGGCAAACTGAACTGCCTGTTGTCTACGGAGTTTTCACTGCCTGAAGTAGTCAGTCAGTTACCAGCCACGCCAGCTGTTTCAGAGGAAATCGAACCTACTGTGCCGGTTTCAACACCAGAGGGGGAGGAACCAAAACATGCAACTGAGACTGTTGAACCTGTAGTAATTCCTAGAAGAACTCCTTCAACTTCTGAAGTAGCTGCGAGGGAAACACCTGTTCGTAGATGGCCAGGGAGAGTTAGGAGTGCACCAAAGAGACTGAATTTGTAGTATTTAGGCACTCCTATTCTTAACAAGTTCCATCAAGAAAGGGGCAGAATAATCCCCTGGGCTTGTTGTAAGGCAGAGTCGTGTACCTCTACCTTACTAGATTTGAATTGGCAATTTAGAAAAACAATTATTAAACTGCTGTGTTAAGGGTTAAAAGTCTAAGGGGGAGGAGTGTAATGTATTGGGTATACATTATAATTGAACAGCGTTAGGCTGTAATGGTTAGATACTGACATCTAGTGGTTACTAGATGTAAGTTAGAGTCAAGGGTTACTAGCCTGGGGTTCCGGATGTTGCTTTCAGTTTACTGAGAGTTAAGATGGCGATCACGAGAAAATAAACCACGTTGTGTTTATGCAATACCGTGTCGAGTAAATCCTTTAAGGTATTATCAAGGATACTACAGTAATACTACGACTTTTAATAAATAAATACATGATGGATACTCCCTGAACGTTTATGAAATATTATTTCAATACTATGTTTTTTGTTTATCTTTTTTAATGAATTAATGGTTCGTAATACTGTATTTCACCGACAGTTTATTGTGGCATTGACATACTAAAATCTCTGAGCCAGGTTGCTTAGTAACCGATTTTGAAACTGAAACTGCCGCCCAAAACTCTAAACAGTTGTTTTTATATTACCGAATTTATGTATTACACATTATATTTCACGTTGTGCCTATAAAGACCCTGTGTTTGCACTGTATTTTTTTCTGAAAAAACAAAAACTAAAAACAAATTGCTATTATTTATTTTTATATAAACCCTAATTGTATACATGAATACAAAAATATCTGTACCTCCAAATAATTGTTGATCTCTGTTTATCACATGATGGGATGGGACAGGAATTTGTAATTTAATTAATTAATTAATTAATTAATTAATTAATTAATATTATTTTAATTATAGGTTCAGATTTTAAAGTCGTCCGTTCAAGAAGTATTCTGGTAAACAGCAGTACAGTTATTGCAGACATTGTGTTTTAAAATGCAGTAAGCAGTTTTGTTTGCGTTTAGAATTTAAAGGTACAGAGCATGATTATGTAGGAGGACAGTCATTTCATTCAATAAAACATCATTTTAAATCTGTTTTATTTTTGAAAAATAATCATTTTAAGCTGTTTTAACACATTTTAAAACATTTCTGCGATGTCAGCCTTTGATTTTTTGATTGGGCAGATATATTGCTTATTAATTAATCCACAGTTTGTGCTACGAATTCACAGAAAACTTGATTCGTCAACGAAACCACAGTCAGAACAATTCAACAGAAAAGTGAATACCATTTTATTACGCAACAATAATTTCAACAATTAGTTCATTATAGCATTACACATTTCAGACATAACACTTAGAAAAGGGTTTGTGATTTCAGTTTAGCATTTCATATAGCCTTTTCATTTATTTAGTTTAAATATTGTTCAAACAAGCTTACAGCCCACCTACATTTTCCTGAGTACTAGTAATGATATTTCATTTTTCATCTGTTTTACATTTGACAAAATGATCAATAACTTTATTCTCTGTTCCTGGCAGGGCCGGCCTTAGGGTAAGGCGGCGGCCTAGGGCCCCGCGCGCATCACAAATTGTATGACGTCTTCAGAGTCGAAACAGTCTCGCAAATATTATGTCGGCCATTGTAAAAGGAAAATAAAAAATGTAGAGAAATTCAAGTCAAGCAGCAATAAGGAGCTCTGCTGCCGTATGTAGACAAACTGGCAAATAAAAATCTGCTTCGGGAAGCACATGAATCCGATTCAGACTCTTCATAATAATAATCATCTGCAAAATATTGATTTCTGCTTACCAATGTAATGTTACCACATTTGCACTTTCTGACTGACAAAGTGGACGTATTTCCTCATGTGAGTGTACTCGATCATAAGAAATTTATTTAAAAAAATGCAACATCTAAGGGTTAGCTGTCTGTCTCTTTACATTCCACCGAAGAAAACCAAGACAGGGCACAGGACAGTGCACCATCGTCTTTTAAAGTTTTACTGGAGGCTTTTCTTAAAGTGAGTTGGCTACTATTAATCGATAATGAAATCGAGATTGTGTGTATTAAAGTAAGACGGACCACCACACCAAGTCTGAATAGGTATCTGCGACAAATTCAATGTTTGGAAGTACATTCGTAAATGCAGCGTGGTATAAAATAAAGATGCTTCTTGAATAATATTCAGAAAAAAATGTCATGATGTTTTGTTGGGCATGTTGTTTTATGTAATTTACACAGCAAAAATTAAAGAGCACTCAAAACTGCAGCTGAATGTGCAGTATCCAAATGTGAAATGTTACACGTGGATTTGATAAGTAGATCGGTCAAAATATAGTTTTAGATTTATATAAAAAGGATAATGTTTGAAAACAGTTTTTATTTCACTTAAATGACAGCACACATGCAGTATGGCTTGCCTACTTGATTACTGAAGGTGAGCAGTAGCCTACCATTTTATTGACATAATGTGTGGGGGTGTTTTTTTTTTTGTTTGTTTTTTTATTGGGATATTTCTTGGGGGGGGGGGGGGTGGTGTCACCGCCTAGGGCCCCACACTAGAGTGTGACACAGGAATGAAACTTCAGTCCTGTCCCATCCTGTCCTGTCAAAAATGTTCCTGTCCCATCCCGTAACTTTTTTATTTATTTTATTCCTGTCCCATCCTGTCCTGTCAAAAAAAAATGCCATCCCATCCCATCCTATCCCATGATATACACAGATCAACTGTTATTTGGAGGTACAGATATTTTTGTATTCATGTATAAAATTAGGTTTTATAGGGTTTTGCATTAAACTACCGGTATACTACTAGTAATTAGTTTTTAGTTTTTTAGTTTTTTTCAGAAAAAGAATACAGTACAAGCACAACGTCTATAAGCACAATGTGAAATATAATGATGTAATATATAAATTCAGTAAGATAAAGACAACTGTTTAGAGTTTTGTGCAGCAGTTTCAGTTTCTAAACCGGTTACTAAGCAACCCGGCTCAGAGATTTTAGTATGTCAGTAAAATACAGTATTACGAACCATTAATGCATTAAAAAAATAAACAAGAAAAAAACAAAAAAACATGGTATTGAAATAATATTTCATAAATGTTCAAGGAGTATCCATAATTTATTTATTTGTTAAAAATCGTAGTATTATTGTGACAGAAATACAATGAGTTCTGGTGATAAATATTCCTCCCGACCTGTGAGGGCGCTAAAGAACGGGAGGAGAAGTATCTGGAAGGGCTGGCCTGACAGTTCGTTTCCGGGACCGGAAAGTGGGTCAGCCTGGAAGGAAGCGAGACTCTGTTGTAAGACCGTATTGATCTGACAGGTAAACAAGGGGCAGCTGCAAGTAATAAGGCAGCTGCAACCGTTTACCTAGATATCATGCGGGATTACATATAGGGGCCAGGGTAACGCTGTTCTTTTCCTTCGTTTGGGTTAAACAGGAGGAGAGAAGGACTGAGAGGGGAGCTCTCAGAAATATAAAAGAAGGAATAAGTGTTACGTGTTGTGTGTTATTTCTGTCTGTCTATAATTGTCTGTCTTTTGTCGCACTACTAGACAGTTAAAGCACACCTCCGGAGCTGTCGCCACAAAAGCACTATCCGGAGCACCACTGCACAGAGCACCTGCACGACTGAGTTCACCCAGGACTGGTGACCGTGCATTTGTTTTTCTTTTCAGGACTGTGTGGGATTATTCACGCTCCCCGTGCTTTACACATTGTTGTGTACTGCCGGGGATTTATTATTTGACGGTCGCCAGACCTGGAAACAGCACAATAAACACTTGTTCACCGAATTATCGTTGTCTGTCTGTCACTCCTGCATCGCATCACCGCTACACCTGTTCCCCTTACCATCCACTTTGCCACACGTGGTGTCAGAAGTGGGATCATGGACCGCAACGCGCTGGCGGAGCTGCTACAGGCACTGGAGAGCAGACGGGACGCAGAGGAGAGAAGGAGGGAGGAGCGCTATACAGCGCTCATTGAACGGGTAGGACTGGCCGTGGCTGCAGTAGCGACCCCGACGACAATACCGGTGATGTCGCCCCCGAAGGCACGGGCGATGAAGATGTCGGCGGAGGATGACCCGGAGGCGTACTTGGTGGCATTCGAGCGGCTGGCTACCGCGGCGGCTTGGCCGCGGGAGTTCTGGGCCAGCCAGCTGGGACCCTGCCTGATTGGGGAGGCTCAGGCAGCTTACCAGGCTATGAGCGACCAGCACGCCACCGAGTATGACCTAGTCAAGCAGGCTATCCTCCGCCGGCTCAATATTACTACCGAGACCCACCGGGCGCGGTTTCGGGAGTACCGGAGAGCCCCGGAGACACGCCCCAGGGTGGTTGCGGAGAGGTTGTGCGACCACATGGTGCATTGGCTGACCCCCGGGAAGAAGACCGCCCAGCAGATGGGGGAAGCCATTGTGGTAGAACAGTTCTGCCATGTGGTCGGCGCCGAGACCCAGGCGTGGATACGGCGCCACAACCCCGACACCCTGGAGGAGGCGGTCAAATTGGCCGAAGATTTTGAGGACTCCCTGACCTCTGCCCGGATTGGGATCCTGTCCGCCCCTGCCCTTCGAAGCAGCCGCGCTCTCTCTCCCTCTCCTCCAACGTCATCACCACCACCCCCCTCGTTCCCGGGACCCAGACCTCCCAGAGCACCGACCCCATTGGGCCCCCTTGCCTCCCCCCCATGGAGACCAAGGTTGGCCCCCAGCTGGGGTAGAGGTGCTGCCCCTGCCCCGTTGCCATACCAGCAGCGGGACAGATTTCTAACCCATGCCCCCTCTGTCCCTCCTATCTGTTTTAGGTGCCACCAGCCGGGACATCTGGCCAGGTCATGCCCCGCTGCCATGGAGTGTGACGTGGCCGCGTGCAATTGGGCACCTGAGACTGGTAAGCGGGGGGAAAATGGTCGGGAGGGGCCTTGTCTGATTAATGTGGTGTTAGGGAATGTGAAAACCCACGCGTTAGTGGACACAGGGTGTGAGCAAACCTTGATTAAGACAGCTCTCCTGGGCGGTGTGTCGTGGCGGCCACAAGGTCAGGTGGCCATCTCCTGTATCCATGGAGACACGGCGGCATACCCCACATTAAAAGTATATTTATCGGTAGGACCGATAAAACGTCACCTTGTAGTCGGGGTGGCGGAAAGGTTGCCACACCCAGTTATTCTGGGCCGAGACTGGCCAAAATTCAAAGAATTGATTAAAGAAATGGCAGTCTCAGCCACACACGTAAACGTGGCAGAGAAAAAAAAAAAAAAGGAACGGATTGGTGATGTGTTTCCTTTTCACACTGAAATGTTTTCCCCTCTTTTCCGTCCTAGAAAAACGAATAAGGAGAGACGGACCGCAAAATGGGAGGGAGCGTTGTTGAGACAAGGCTGGGGTCTGGTGGGAGAGTGCTGCAATGGTAACAAACGCCAGTCGAAGGGAGTGGGAACGCAGTGTGACCGAGAGAGCGAGGTTACTGGACCGACTAGAGCAGATGTTATTCCAGCCCCTCTCAATGTACCGGACCCGTGGTACTCAAGCGCGGACCTAGTGTGGGGCCAACAAAACGACCCGTCACTGGTGCACGCTTGGGGACAGGTCCGGTCCATTGAAGGTAAGGATGTTGACGGCGCTGGGGCGCTAGTATATCCACATTTCAGTATCAAGGGGCAATTACGGTATAGGGTAAACCTAGCCGCGGGCACAGGACAGCCTGTAACACAATTATTGGTTCCCCCGTCTTGTCGGCTGGAGGTCATGAGGCTGGCGCATGATATCCCTTTTGCGGGGCACCTCGGAGCCGAGAAGACGAGGGAGCGGATATTGGCTCGATTCTATTGGGTAGGTCTTCATACTGATGTGTCGAAATATGTAGCCACCTGCCCAGACTGCCAGCGAGTAGCGCCGGGTCGAGTGCGCCCCGCCCCTTTGGTCCCACTGCCGATTATTTCCACTCCTTTCGAGCGCATTGCAATGGACATAGTCGGCCCTTTGCTACCTTCTGACTCCGGGTATACGCACATTTTAGTAGTGGTGGATTATGCAACGCGATACCCGGAGGCAGTTCCATTGAGGTCCACTAGTGCCGCTGCAATAGCCACCGAGTTAGCCCAGATTATGGCCAGAGTAGGGATCCCCAAGGAGATTTTGACCGATCACGGAACTAATTTTTTGTCCAATACGTTACAGCAGGTGTACAAAATATTAAAAATACGTCCCATCAGGACGTCCGTTTATCATCCACAATCGGACGGTCTGGTGGAACGTTTTAATCAGACCTTAAAGTCGATGCTGAGGCGATTTGTAACACAAGAGCAGAAACATTGGGCATCACTTCTCCCCTACCTCCTTTTTGCAGTGAGAGAAGTGCCGCAGAGTTCAACGGGGTTCTCCCCCTTTGAGCTCCTGTACGGCCGGCAGCCTCGCGGCATTCTCGACCTGCTGAGAGAGGGGTGGGAGGAGCACAAAGGCTCGTCTAAAAATGTAGTGAAGTATGTGCTCCTACTCCGAGATCGCCTGGATTTGGTCGGTCGTTTGGCCCAAGACAACCTCAGATCGGCTCAGCACCGACAAGAGCAGCATTATAACAAAAATGCACGGATTCGAACCTTTCGACCAGGGGACAAGGTAATGCTGCTACTTCCCTCATCAGAGTCAAAACTGTGTGCTAAATGGCAGGGGCCGTATGAGGTGATTCGGGCTATAGGGAAAGTAAATTATGAAATTAGACAGCCCGATCGCCGGAATGAACGTGAAATTTACCACATTAATTTGTTGAAGCCCTGGCAGGCAAGAGAGGTCTTATTTATAGCCCCAGGCAATATGGAGGATGATTTAGGTCCCTGTCCAGAGACCCCGAGCACAAGAGCGATTTCAATGGGGGAGCAATTAGTTCCGGATCAGCAAAGAGAGCTGCGTAAGCTTATTGAGGAGTTCAGTGATGTTTTTTCTGATGTGCCCGGCAGGACGAACTTAGTTGAATATGACATTATCTCTCCTCCAGGTGTCACAGTGCGAGAAAGACCGTACCGGATCCCGGAAAGTCGACGAAGCGGCGTTCGCAAAGAGGTACGGGATATGCTCGAGCTTGGAGTAATTGAACCTTCCAGGAGCGAGTGGTGCAGTCCTATTGTAATAGTGGCTAAGAAGGACGGCACCAACCGCTTCTGCGTAGATTTCAGAAAGGTGAATGCTATTGCCAAGTTCGATGCGTATCCCATGCCTCGGGTCGACGAACTTTTAGACAGACTGGGAAAAGCGAGGTTTATTTCCACTCTGGACCTGACGAAGGGATACTGGCAAATCCCTCTAACCCGCAGCTCCAGAGAGAAAACCGCATTTTCAACACCAGAGGGGCTGTTCCACTTTAAAACCATGCCGTTTGGGCTACATGGTGCGCCCGCTGCCTTTCAGAGACTGATGGACCAGGTTTTACGCCCACATCATGAATATGCAGCAGCGTATATTGATGACGTGGTGATTTACAGCTCCACCTGGCGAGAGCATTTGGCTAGGGTTGCAGCCGTTCTTCAGTCTCTAAGGGCAGCCCGGCTGACAGCTAACTTGAGGAAATGTGCGTTTGCCAAGACAGAGACTCAATATTTGGGATTTTTAATGGGAAATGGAAGGGTGAGACCTGTGGTCACCAAAATCCAGGCTTTGGTTGATGCAGCGATCCCCAAAACCAAGACTCAGGTGAGGTCACTACTGGGCTTAGCCGGTTATTACCGCCGCTTCATCCCCGAGTACGCCACAGTGGTTAACCCGTTAGTCGACCTCACCAAAAAGAGTGCGCCAAATTTAATTAAATGGTCAGCTGAGTGTCAGGGGGCGTTTGATACGATTAAGCGTAAACTTTGCCAGGCCCCCACTCTTATTACCCCAGATTTCACCAAGAGATTCATCCTCCACACCGACGCCTCGGATGTAGGGTTGGGTGCAGTCTTGTCCCAAAAAGTAGCTGGAGTAGAACACCCGATATTGTACCTGAGCAAAAAAATGTTACCTCGGGAGCGTAACTACTCCGTAGTCGAAAAAGAGTGTTTGGCCATTAAATGGGCTACTCACTCTTTACGATACTACCTGCTGGGACACTCATTTGATCTGGTCACAGACCACGCCCCACTCCAGTGGTTAAGCACAATGAAGGACAGCAATGCCCGGATAACTCGGTGGTATCTGGCATTGCAGCCCTTCATGTACCATATGGTACACCGTGCGGGGAAAGACCACCAAAATGCGGATTATTTTTCCCGGGAGGGGGGAGCAATGGGAAAGGTAGATTTAGCCGAGTGTTCCTTCGGCTCCACTCTGAGCGGTGGGATATGTGACAGAAATACAATGAGTTCTGGTGATAAATCTTCCTCCCGACCTGTGAGGGCGCTAAAGAACGGGAGGAGAAGTATCTGGAAGGGCTGGCCTGACAGTTCGTTTCCGGGACCGGAAAGTGGGTCAGCCTGGAAGGAAGCGAGACTCTGTTGTAAGACCGTATTGATCTGACAGGTAAACAAGGGGCAGCTGCAAGTAATAAGGCAGCTGCAACCGTTTACCTAGATATCATGCGGGATTACATATAGGGGCCAGGGTAACGCTGTTCTTTTCCTTCGTTTGGGTTAAACAGGAGGAGAGAAGGACTGAGAGGGGAGCTCTCAGAAATATAAAAGAAGGAATAAGTGTTACGTGTTGTGTGTTATTTCTGTCTGTCTATAATTGTCTGTCTTTTGTCGCACTACTAGACAGTTAAAGCACACCTCCGGAGCTGTCGCCACAAAAGCACTATCCGGAGCACCACTGCACAGAGCACCTGCACGACTGAGTTCACCCAGGACTGGTGACCGTGCATTTGTTTTTCTTTTCAGGACTGTGTGGGATTATTCACGCTCCCCGTGCTTTACACATTGTTGTGTACTGCCGGGGATTTATTATTTGACGGTCGCCAGACCTGGAAACAGCACAATAAACACTTGTTCACCGAATTATCGTTGTCTGTCTGTCACTCCTGCATCGCATCACCGCTACACCTGTTCCCCTTACCATCCACTTTGCCACAATTATACATACCCCTTCAAGGTAGCAGAACCTACAAAAAAATAGTAGCTACTACGGCAAAATCATAGCCTTTGACATCTCTACATTATGATTTGCACACCCTTAATATACTGTACATATGTATAGAGAGAGAGATATGTTAAATACATGCCATGTTAAATAGCAGACACCCTTATCCAGGGCAACTTACAATCGTAAGCAAATACATTTCAAGTATCACAGTACAAGTAATAATACAATTAAAAGCAAGATAAATACAATGACTTTGGTTCAAGCAAGTACAAGTGTGACAAAATACAATTCAATAATACAGCAGATAACAGTGTCAGTGATAGTTACATCAAGATATGATTAAATACAAAATACTACAGATTAAACACTTGGCAGATTACAGTACTCTGAAGTACAGGATTAAATGCAGTAAAATAGGGGGCAGATAAGAGCACGTAAAGTGCATTTAAGGAAGGGTGATAAGTGTCCCAGGAGTTCTACAGGTGCTGTCTGAAGAGGTGAGTCTTGAGGAGGCGCCGGAATGTGGTCAGGGACTGGGCAGTAATTCATGTATCAATATTGTTAACTAAAGGACTGACATAACTATACAATTATGGGTAATATGAAATATTTTAAGTATCTATGTTAAACGTAAGGGTTTTTATTAACCATTCCATGTTGCCAAGACGCTGATTCTCGTCGGTCTCTCGCGCTCAGCATTTAATAAACAGAACAGAAAATAAAAGGTTGGAACAGACAAAAACACAGCACACGGCACTTGAGGCCAAAATAAATAGATGAACAAAACGGACTAGACAGACAAACAAACACGGTGAGCAGATAACAATATTTACGTTCTTTTATATTTACTTTACTCCTTCTCTCTCTCCCGTTCTCCACTCACCGAACACCCAACCCTGACTGAATGAAACGTGCATCTATATATACTGTTGTGCTGGGATTCAATTACTAATTAATTATTCACTTGAATCCCAGCACGTGAATTAATTCTGTGCAACCCCGTGCTCACATATTACATTTAACCAGCACGTGAAGTGATTTGTGCTCTCCTCGTGCCTAAATACAAATCTACACTTTTTAAATACACGTGAAACACAGACCCGTTTACACCCCGTGTACCAATAACTATACACCAACATTAACACACGCACGCAACATACAACATATAACACACAAATGCACACAGGGGCGGGGCACATTGCTACAGGGAGACAAGCCCTGTTTTCTCTCTCTATGTCAGATCCATCACTACATGATTCACATTCATAAGAGGTTTCTGAAACTGATAAAATTAGGCTACTCTCACTTTCACTGTCGCTGTCAGCCATACTGGCAGATGCAAGTAGCCTGTGGCTATCTCCCTCTGGGAGGTCACAGTCTCCTGGCCCCAAACCAGGAAATGGAGATCGCCCTCTATGTATTTCCGGGTATTATTTGATTAATTGTAGCACGATTAAACATAATTTGTTAAAATTAATGTGATTATATGTTCAAGTGAGACCTGTTAATATTATTTTGTATGTTTATGGAAACAGTCAAATTCTATGTCATAGGCTCTTTTGCAACTTTAAAGAGCAAGAAAACACTTCCTGTCTGCTGGTGGCAGAGTAGTCATGTTCCTTCACATTCCTGGAAGCTTAAATCCCGTTCTTGCCCGTCCTGAGAGCTTTATTTTTTTTCTTTCCCTTTCCTGCCCGTTCCCGTGAGCTTCACTCCTGTACCATCCCATCCCACAAAATTTAACACAATTTTTTCCCATACCGCGGGAATCCTGTGGGTCCCGCAGGAGTCCTGTCTTCATGTCACTCTCTACCCCACACAGACTAAGGCCGGCCCTGATTCCTGGTTCACATTCCTTTGCTTTTAGCATTTTTATTTTTCTAGTGCCACTTTCATGTTCTACATCTAAAGCATAGTCCCACTACTATCGTCAATTACCAAATTAACAATCCATTGAATCTCATTATTGAACAAGTATTAATTAGGAAGAAATGTTTTAAGTAGCACAAACAACTTGAAACAGTGAATTATTTTTTACAGACACAACACTTATCGTTGTTTATCCCTTAATGAAGGCGTGGGTTGTTTTGATACAACCCACTTCTCAGATGTTTGAAGTTGCGAGGCAAAAGAGACTGAAGTCTCCATGCAGTGAGTATTTATTACCTCGGGAGGCGGGACCGAGGACGTCACTTCACGGAGGGGCCTATCGGCAGCTTCAATATAAAATGCTCAGTAAATACCTGACAAGCAAGCATATCCCATATTGTTTTGGTCGTCATCTTCGAATTGAAAGGGAACTCACACATTCAAACAACCAGGAGCGCAAAGAAACTCAGACCAGTAAGGTACCTTATCACTAATTAGATTAAATAATTTTACTCTGTATTTCTTGATGTTCGTTAGTCTGAATTTGATAATTGGAGTCAATATGGAGGCCAGTGTTCAATACAGTTTGGGTATGAGCTACTCTCTCAAAGCTCCACTGTGCAAAGTGTTGTTTTTCTTCTTTTTTTTTTGTAATTTACTCCTTCACAGGATAAAATTACGAACAGAACCCCCCTCCACCCCCCACCCTAATGGAGGCACATTTTACAATATTGGTTTTCATCAGATTTTAGCTTAAGTCTGAGTTGTTAATGTAAATGAGGTTTAGAAGAATTATTATGCAATGCAAAACCACGTTACCCGACTGCTTTTAAACACCTTGTCTTTCTCCATTAATTTATTATAATCATCATTTATTATCCCTGTGTAGTAGTATTCAATGTTCGAAGTACTGTTAAGTGCTCAATTGTCCTGAGATACTCAGGCTTATTCAACATGTTTTTATTGTGAATTTTCTCAGTCGTGCCAGGATAATAATATCACGGAAGAGCCCTAGGGCCATGCGAGAAAAAAATAAAAACTTGATAAACTTTTAAAACTTAAAACATGAAATTTCGTACATTTACATACAAGCTGGCTCTGGGGAAAAGCTGAAGGAGGCGGAACTCTGAACTCTTGCTGACAGCACTGCTGTCTGAAGCCTAAAAAAACCTGGATTTTCTAGTATATATTATAGAATCATATATGTTTGAAAAAGCAGCTAAAGTTTGGAGTAAATTGTTGCTCCACTTGATTTATATTTAAACACCCACATAGTTCACACCTACTGTTATGCTGCATCAACATTCAAACATTCAGTGTTCTCCTGTGTACAGTATGTTAAATATTAATAACATTTAAATTATGCATTTCACTTAACTATTTCACTGACCCATATGTCTATCTCTCTGTCTGTCTGTCACACTATATTGTGAACACAAAATCTGTATTAATTTTGCACCAATCTACAACAAATGTTTTTTTTTTTGTTTTTTTTTATTTTACACTCCTGGCCTCCAACAGAAGGCCCAGAATACATTTCACTCTAGCCCTGTGCTTATTATGGGATTATGAGGACCCTCTGTATGTGCCTGTACTGGTTTAACAACACAATCAGGCCTGATCATGGTACATTAATAAAAGGTGACATGAGTCATTAATATGTTTATGCAAGCCTTAAATGAAAAAATCGATATTCCAATAAATCCAGATTTCTTCTTAACAGGAGATTCTTCATTCATAATGTATGCTGTGTGAGAACTGTCGTCCCCTCAAGGCTAACATGGGCTGACATGAAAGTCTTTTTAAAATCTGATCTCTATCAAAAGCTGAACTCACCTGCAGTTTTTCACTTTTTCTCATGCTTTTCCCATGGTTATGTTATGCATTTACCATAGTATACCATGGTTTGTCATGATTTCTAACATAATTCACAATATGTCCCTGTTTTATCAGTCTTGCCTGCGCTGTACCATGCTATCACTATGATTTACTAAACTTCGCTATGTTTTCACTAAGGTAAACTTTTATAATGTTGGTTGTTATCAAGATTTATATGAACGCCATTTATCATGTACAAGACAAACAAAAAATGCCAAACATCTGCAATATTTAGCCATTTATTATAATTATTTTTTTTATAAAGGGTGGACCTTCATATGACTGATTAAATTGTTGGACAAATGACATCCTGGTGTGTATTCTGTCATTAGTTTTGTAGAAACTGTTCCTTATTTGCAGAATAATTTATCAGCTTGATTTTATTCTGTATTATCAGATCTTGCTATGCAAGCAGGAAAGCAGGCAGAAACACTTCTTTTGAAACGCTGTGAAGATTCATATTCAAAGGTAGTTTTGAATCAGTTTGTACAGTATTTACATCAACATCTCACTATCAGTCTCACTATCATGTATGTGTTCCTCCACATCAACAGGGAAGGGTTCTAATCAGGTGGCAGATGACTTCATGGGAGATCCTGTTCCATTCTTCAGCAGTGCAACACCAGTAACGTCCTAGAAGATACCAAAGGTGTTCTATGGGAAAACGGTCTGGACCTCTTGTTGGCCAGTCCATAACCTCTATAGTCTCCTGCTCCATGACAATCCTGGCAGTATGACAACTGGCATTATCTTGCAGCAGACCAAACTCAGGGCCAATTGTAACAGCACATTGTTTACTAGTGGACCCAAGACTGCCATAGCTGTAAATCCACCCCCTTTAAAGTACAATAAGATCCATTCAACCTCCAATGCAGATGCCTCCACACCCGTGGTGAGTCCCCTCCAAAACAGTCATATTATTTGATGTTGAAGTGAGCAAATCCTTCTCCTTGGGCTGCCAGTTCTGGTGATCATGTTAGTATCAGCAATCTCTGGGGGAGGTCAATTGAGGAGCTGCAGCTGGTCTGCTTGACCTTAAACAAGACACATTCCTCACAGTTTGGTTGCTTATGGTTAACCCAGTTGCTGTCCTGAAGTCATTATTAAGCCCATGTGCAATGGACTGGCAATTCCCCAGTTCCATATTGTGTAGATATAGACCATTGTTTTGTGTGGTTGACCTTACAAAACTTAGCCAAGACATTTAGGGGCTGATATAAAGATAGGCGTAGTGCAAACAGTTGCGGCTGCAAAATCCAAATTGCCTAGCGACCAGGCAATTATTTTGCACTGCGGCCTATGTAAGCTTAAGTGTAATGCAAATTACACAACACACACAAATAATGAGCTGCAGTCATGATAATGAGGGTCGCAATGCGCGCCGTCTGTGCATCGGGGTATTTAGCGGCCGCACTTACAGCTCAGATGTGAAGTGAGTTAGGAGTACAGAGAGCAGTAGGAGCTGTATGAGATTTGTGGAGCACGAAAATCAAACCAAACAAAAAAATATGTCAAAGGAAGGGCAGTAAAGTCCTCTTGGCACACAGAAAAGAAAATTAAAGTTTTCTGAGGAGGATCTGAGAGTCCTTATGGCTGAAGCCACTCAGCATGAAATTGAGTTATTTGGAAAAGCCTCAGCCAACATCAGTTATGCTACCAAAGAGGCCATATGGTCCTCTATAGTGGAGAAAGGCAATGCTGTTGGTGTTACCAGGAGAACAGTAAACCAGGTGATGAAAAGGTGAAATTCAGCTATTAGGTCTAGGATGACCTGCAGAGTAAGACGATAAAACCTTACTACCGCATCCTCCGGCATCCCAAACAGTGATCCTGGGTTTGAATATGTGGGGTCTTCTCCGTCTTGCCCTTTCCTGCCTGTCCTCAACAAGCCAAGTGTCGCCGCATCAGGAAGTGTACCACAGCAGCCATCCTGAGGCCAATGACAGGTTTCTGAAGGTGTGTGGTTTTATGCAGCTCTTAATTACTCGCTTCTACAATGGTTTGCACCTTGAAAGGAGGAGGTGCAAAGTCTTTGGATTGTCAGCAATTGTCCAAGTGCAAGGCACAATCCTATAATTATAATGTTTGCGCCCGCTTAGTATTCCAGATCCCTGCCCAATGCCATACTCTTTTCTTCATTTGAATACATTTCAATATCATTTAAATGGATTCATGATGACAAAGTGCTAATTTGATACCGAGTGCAGAATGCCAGGTGAAAAACATTCTTTAAATACGCCCATTTTTAGTGGCCGCTAAAGTCCCACTTTACGGCGTGCAAAATGCTGATTTTGGCCGCAATATGGGTGTTTTGCAGCCGCAAATCACTTTGCACATATCCTTACATCAGCCCCCTAGTGTACAAACCTGTTGATTGATAATGTGTCAAAAATCTGGAAACAACAGATGGAGCCACAAACAGAAAATGACCAGCTACACATCTTTGTGTATCCCCAGATTTCAGCCTTAAGGAACAGCTCTGGCAGTTTGGTCTTTTGTCAAAAATCTGCCACCACCTGCCATCATTTTGAAGCCATGATTCTCAAACCAACAACAACAAATGATCCCTAAGCAGCCACTTGACTAGTGATCAAATCTGAAGTCTAAATGGGGGTACCTGCTTCTAAGTGAGGGAAGCCGGTGCAAAATGCATCTCAACAGCTATCGCAATTTATTAACACATAAGGACTTTTTGACTGTATGTTCACAATGTCAGTTGTGCCATATGTAATGGCTGGTACTTTACATTTTTTGAGTAGTCTATTTTCATTAATCAGTCTGCTACACTATATGAGGCACACATTTGCCACAAAGCTCAAGGTTTGGACCTTCCACTTGGATAATAAACAGTCCAGTAACAAGCATCATTAAAAGGGAATTGCTAGGATTTCTGATCCAGTGATGTGATTTATCAGCCTTTGTTCTAAGCTCCTGTAATATATAGAGAAGCAGATCCCTGTTTAGGTCAATTTCAATCAAGCTTGACAGGTGCATCTGTATTCAAAACTACACAAATTACCGATGCGTCCCAAGAAACTCTCTCAAATATGATGGCTAACAGTGCCATTCTGAAAAAAACAGACTTGTCTGCAGATTTAATTCCCCAACTCCCCAGAAGAAATTAAGAGATGGTAATTGTTGAGGGGTACACAAAAATGCCTCCAGAAAATCAACATTTGGTATGGGCTGGGTAGAAATGTTATTAGAATCAAAGGTAAATACAAGTAAAACGATTGTAGCCACATCCCTATTACATACTGTACATACATACTGTATAGTATATAGGCATAGGTCAAATTAGTGAAAAGGAAAATAATTACATTTCATTTTGATTGGAGAAGCATTATTATGGTACTGGGAAACCATCAAGCACCAGAGGTAGTCTACTGGGAAAACTAGAAAGGAATAGAACGCTCTTGATAGAATATTAGAACATTTGTTATTTCCCACTCCAAGGCATTTAACTTGAGGATAAGCATATTAAAGCACAATGACTGCACTCTCTTGATGAGGTTGTGCAAATGGAGAATACCCCTTAAGACTAAACGCATTACTGCACATGTAATAGACAAAGGAGTCAGTAAAGTGGCATCCCTCTTTAACAATCAGTCATTGTCAAATCTTCTATTGGCCCTTGGAGGAATTAAAAATGATCTATTGTAAGATGGTGCTGTGTGCCCTCATTGACTAACATAAGGTATTCAGAATCCTTTTGTCAACTTCACTGCTGTGGAAAATAAGCAAGTGAATTAGAGATTTCTAGTTACCCAGCTTACTCCACTGAAGTCCTGCCCTCCAAGGAACAATGGGCTTAATTTACTAAAGGGCACACAGTTTAGAGTTAGTGCTCACGTAAAATAGCGAACCAAACATGTGCGATTAATTTAAATTTACTGCCCCATTTACTAACTACCCCATTTACTAGGGCAGCAGTGTGGAGTAGTGGTTAGGGCTCTGGACTCTTGACCGGAGGGTTGTGGGTTCAATCCCTAGTGAAGAACACTGCTGCTGTACCCTTGAGCAAGGTACTTTACCTAGATTGCTCCAGTAAAAACCCAACTGTATAAATGGGTAATTGTATGTAAAAATAATGTGATATCTGTATAATGTGAAATAATGTATAATGTGATATGTTGTAACAATTGTAAGTCGCCCTGGATAAGGGCGTCTGCTAAGAAATAAATAATAATAATAATAATAATAACTAACAGAGAGCGCATTAATTTATGTGCACACTATTTGGCTTATTTACATGCTATACCGCACACACTAAATTTTGTGCGAGCGATAATTTAATGCGCACGATAATGTCTGAGACTACATGTCACCACCTTCATATAAAAAGCCTCAGCAGTCCAGCCATATCTTTTGGTCAGTAGCTTATTGTGAAGGTGGCTTACATTGACCGAAAACGAGCGATCAACAGACACAGCACTCAGCAGGGGACAGGCAGAGGCAACGTACAGAGAAACTGCACTGCTTACCTTTGAATTTTAACAGGTATTCCTTGTCTGATGTAAAAAAAACAAGCCTTTTTCCTTTCTCCTTTAATGCATATACAATAAATGCCATGTTGTGCAGGCATATTTTTCTTTTTGTTCTGATTACTCGAGAAATATTTATTGCTGAGATAAAGCCTCAGTTCTCTTCCTTGTCTGCATTGTCACCCTGCAGAGCAGACTCCATGGATCTGGGTGCCAGTGCTATGTGAGTACAATCAAAAACAATTTGCATCAGTGTACTGTATCGTTTTGGAATTCTTCTTTAAAACAACCCGCCTCTTTAATATAACACGAGTCTTCAACATGTGCATTCTGCATTGTATGAGTGACAGTCCCATTAAGCCAATCACAGCTTACAGAGGTAGAAAAAAACACTTATAACCGCACGGCACACATCTGATTAGGATAGCGAAGCAAAGGGTTGGTTAAACATTTATTTTAGTTTGTGTAAAATTTTAAATTAGTAGCAAAAAAGTAGCTGGAGATGTCACAGAAGCGAAAGGTGGAGGCGGAACACAGAAGATTCCAAAATCGTTAGCCAGATGATTATTTTTTCACTGAATCATTTTTACGGCAAGGCAATATGTCTGATTTGCAGTGCAACAGTTACAGTTATAAAAGATTATAACATACGTAACTATGATACGCTGCACAAAGCAACATATTCAGTTTACTGGAAAAGGAAGAAGCTATGGAGTCTCAGCGAAAGGTTTTTCTGAAAATGAGAAATGCCGGTGTCCCAGGAAAAAAGTAGATCAGGAGAAAAGTTGATCAAGCTCTAGAATTTAAAGGGGAGGTGTTGTATATTATGTTTGTCCATGCACGCTTACCGTAGTGGGGTTATACAGGGGATATTGAAGGTATCATTGTCAGTTGTTGCGCAGTTCGTAATAAAGGCAGTAGAATGCATGAACTCCGTGTCCTGTTTCCTCCTTGCAAGTTATGAAGAAACTCTCGAGATATAACAAATTGGCGATGAGGAAGTCTGAACCTGCGTTCCCTTCTCTGTTCGGAAGATAAGTCGTTTTTTAAGTGTAAAACACTTCCGTGAACAGTTTAGGCTATTGTTAGCACAGTGTATTGCTAGCTAGACACGAACGTGAATGAGGCTGGCTAGAAACGAGAGAGGCTAGCATCGTCTGGGTGGAGAAAAAAGGACTCAAGACGGACGTAGGAACGGGGAAACGACGAAATAAAAAAAATACAGTGAGTGGGTGAGTGAAGTAAATAAAATAACGTGACTAAAAAAAAAAAAAAAAATGGCTGGAATTGTCGGGAACATTGGACAGTTCGGAGCAGTGGAGCTCATACACGGAGAGATTTAACTATTTTTTTCTTGCAAATGACATTCCTAATGACAAACTGGTACCCACATTTTTGAGTGTTATGGGGGCAAAGACTTTCAATTTATTACGCAGCCTGTTACAGCCAGGGAGGCCAGGTGATAAGACCTATAAAGAAATTGTGGATACATTGGCAGGACATTTCTCACCAAAACCCCTAGTCATAGCTGAGAGGTTTAGGTTCCACCGACGAAATCAGGAGGAAGGAGGAACTGTGACAGTGTTTGTTTCTGTACTGAGAAAATTAGCAGAACACTGTGAATTTAATGATGTGCTAAATGACACTATTCGAGACAGATTAGTGTGTGGCCTATGTAGTGACGCTACGCAAAAGAGACTATTGACTGAAACCAACCTAACTTTGTAAAATGCTATTGAAGTTATTGTATCCATGGAGTTAGCAGCTAAAGAGGCCCAAAACTTGAGCTCATCAGTTAAAGTGCATAGTGTTTCCACTGAAAATCAGAGACAGGCCAATGGGCAAGGCACATGCTTCCGCTGTGGCAAAGTGGGACATCAGGCCTCCGCATGCTGGTGTAAGGACATGGATTGCCGCAGCTGTGGTAAAAAGGGGCACATTGAGCGTTCATGCAGAAACAAAAAGAGCACAGGGAAAGTGTCAAAGTCAGAGAACAGAAAAGAGACCTTCAAAGATAAAAAGGAGACATGTTCACTCTCTGGAGCAGAAAAGAACAGAGGTGAGTGACTCATCAGATGAGGAAGTTACACTACACATACTGACGGTTGCTGGAGGTCCGCACGGCTATTGGGTCTCTCCCTTGCTAGAAGGGCAGCCTGTGCGCATGGAGATCGACACAGGGGCAGCTGTATCTCTCGTGTCAGACACAGTCTACAAAAAGGCATTGAAACACCTTCTACTTCAGCCAGCCAACGTGGTGTTAAAGACATATACTCGGGAATCTGTTGCTATGAAAGGAATCACTGAGGTTACAGTTCAGTTAAATGGACAGACTGCAAAACTGCCACTCTATGTAGTTAAAGGTGACTACCCTTCTCTACTGGGATGCTCATGGATGGAGAGTATCAAACTGGGCTGGCCGTCAGTACGCATGATGACCCATGGAGACTCAGATCTACCCTCCATTTTAAAGAGACATTACAAAGTTTTTAAAAGTGAGCTGGGTAGCATGAAAGACATTACAATGAAGCTTGATATTAAGCCAGACAGCAAACCAAAGTTTCTGAAAGCACGACCCGTACCCTACGCTATCAGACCAAAGGTGGAGGCGGATCTCGACGCTCTAGTGAAGGACGGAGTACTGGAGCCAGTCAGCATGAGTGAATGGGCGACGCCCATCGTACCTGTCCTCAAGAAGTATGGGTCAATCAGAATATGTGGAGATTTTAAAGTGACTCTTAACCCTGTGTTGTCAGTCGAGCTACTGCACATTGATGATCTGTTTGCAGGCCTAGCTGGGGGTCAAAAGTTCAGTAAAATCGACCTCTGCCAAGCCTACCTGCAAATGCACATGGATGGAAAGTCAAGGGAACTGCTGACTGTTACGACCCACAAGGGGTTGTTCAGGTACCGTCGTCTTCCTTTTGGAATCACATCAGCACCAGCGTTGTTCCAGAGGGCAATGGATCAAATCTTTAGTGGATTGCCAGGAGTTCAATGCTACCTGGATGATATCCTGGTTACTGGGAAGGACGAGGAGGACCATCTCTGGAACCTGGATGCAACTTTACAGAGGCTGCAGGACTATGGACTCAGAGTTCGAAAAGACAAATGCAAGTTTTTCCAGTCATCGGAGGAATATCTCGGACATGTGATCGACGCCACAGGTCTCCTCAAGGCTCCCTCCAAGACCAAGGCTATCTTGGACGCCCCAGCGCCTCAGAACGTCAGCCAGCTGCTTTCCTTCCTGGGGTTACTGAACTATTACGGACGGTTTATCCCAAATTTAGCAACGATGTTAAAGCTGCCACATCAGTTGCTCTGTCAGGAGAAAACCTGGACATGGACTGATAAATGCGAAGAAGCATTCGCTAAAATAAAGGAAACACTCCTGAAGTCGAGGCCTAACGCACTTCGACCCATCACTGCCACTACAACTTGCTTGTGATGCATCACCATATGGCGTGGGAGCAGTCGTGGCTCACATCATGCCAAACGGTGAGGAGAAACCGCTTTTGCATCAAGAACACTGAACAAAGCAGAAAGTAACTACGCCCAGATAGAAAGAGAAGCCCTAGGCATCGTTTTCGGCGTTCGCAAGTTTCACCAATATCTGTTTGGGAGGAAGTTTACTCTTCTGACAGATCACCGTCCACTGACGAGTATCTTCGGGCCGCACACGGGGATTCCATCACTTGCAGCGAGCAGAATGCAAAGGTGGGCTTTGTTGTTGTCCGCATATACCTACGACATCAAATACCGCAAGTCTGAACTTCACTACAACGCAGATGGACTTTCAAGGTTGCCATTACCCGTGGGAAAACCAGACACACGCCAAGCGGACATCTTTTACTTCAGACAAGTGGAAAATGCACCTATCACTTCAAAACAGGTGCGAAGATATACCCGAAATGACCCATTGCTATCTGAGGTGATGGACATAATCATCAAAGGTAAAGCGACAAGAGACACGTCTGAGCTGAAACCGTAGCCTTCTAGGAGACATGAGCTGTCAGTGCAGTCTGGTTGCCTTCTGTGGGGGAGAAGAGTGATTATTCCGCTGTTGCTGAGGAAACCAGTGCTGCAACAGTTACACTCAGGCCATTGTGGAATGGCTCGCATGAAAGATCGCTCGGAGCTACTTTTGATGGCCTGGTTTGGATGGAAACATAGAGGAGAAAGCGAAGACATGCTTCACATGCCAGAGGGTTCGAAACCAACCCCAACCTGCTCCTTTCCATCCATGGGATTGGCCGGAGGAGGCGTGGCAACGCCTACATGTCGACTTCGCTGGTCCATTCGAAGAGAGAATGTTTCTGGTAGTGGTAGATGCCCATAGCAAGTGGCCAGAAGTTGTGGTTATGAGGGCTACTACTGCTGAGAAGACCATCGAAAAGTTGGGTGAAATGTTCAGTTGTTTTGGTTCCCCAGAACAACTTGTGAGCGACAATGGACCACAATTTGTGTCGCAGGAACTGGCTACATTCCAGGTAAATGGTGTACAGCATATCAGATCTGCACCTTACCACCCATCGACCAACGGGCTGGCCGAGAGGTTTGTACTGACCATGAAGCATGCCTTAAAAGCGTCACAAGATCAAGGGAAACACGCACCAACCTTGACCTTCTCAGACCACCTAAGGAAAAGGAAGTCGTGAGACGTCAACAGGAGATCCAAGTCAAGAGAAGAGAGCAAAGAGCAAAGGATAGAGCCTTCAATCCAGAAGAGCATGTACTAGCATGGAACTACCTCCACGGACCGAAATGGGTTCCTGCCACAGTCATCGCACAGACTGGTCCTGTATCATACACAGTCAAAACTGCAGACAATCTTATCTGGAGGAGACATACAGACCAGCTGTTGTTGGGAAAGGAAACTCCTGCGGAACTGAGAGCTGCTGGTCCAGAACTGTTCCTGGATGACACCCTGAGCCAGCAGCCTATGGGATATTGAAGGTATCATTGTCAGTTGTTGCGCAGTTCGTAATAAAGGCAGTAGAATGCATGAACTCCATGTCCTGTTTCCTCCTTGCAAGTTATGAAGAAACTCTTGAGATATAACAGGAGGTTCCATTGTTTCTAATGTAAACGAGCCTAGGCTAGGATATATGTAGATCGAGCCAGAAAATAAGTAGATCTTATTATAATAAGCAGAATTTTTAATAATTTAAAATTAACGTTGTAAGTATAATTTATATCAATTAGTAGATCGGATTTATTCGGCAGTATGCTGCTAGATAAGATGATGTGAATATCGCTTTAGATCCGATATATTAGCCTAAAAAAAAAGCATAATTTAAAATGACTTTTGTACGTATAATTTACATTAACATGTAGATCGGATATATTCGACAGTATTACGCTAGATAAGGGAATGTGAATATCACTGTAATATATATTAAATTATTATTAATCGTATGATTGTACATTTCTGATTGTGTATTTCTGTTTGTGTAACAAAAGTTAACTAGCAAAATGTGTTACGTATTGACGTTATTTTGCATTTCTGGAGGTGTTTTTGTTTTGGGAAGCACTACAGTATGGACAGCAGGTATGCAAGCGATTGTCCAAAAGTTAAAGCATGAGTTTCAACCATGGTGCGATTACTAACTAGGCCACGGTGCACATCAATCACACGATGTACTTGAAAAACGTTGCTTATACAGCATTATTATTTTATATTTGTTCTTTCAGTTATTTTTGCATACAGTACTTTGTATAATTAGGACAGAAAACAAACAGGAGACTGGTTATCATAGTGCATGTATTTCAATTACAAGTGTGGGAAGAAACAATACATTCATTAATTAAAAACTAAAGAGTTAGTCTTTGCTAAACCTTTGTAAATACCTGTAGTTCAATACCAACCAAGATTTTGTGTTGTGAGAGAGATCATATAGTATATGTAGGCTCCTCTATATCAGCATAATTTTAAAATGGTAAATCCCTGTAGTGCAACAACCAATAAGACATATAACGAGAAAGAGATACAGAATATTGAATTAAAGTGAATAATCACGATTTAAAATCATGTAGATATACACATATATACAGTATCTCTCTTCCTCATTATATAGGTCTTTTTTATATATCTCTATCTCATTATAAATAAACATAAGACATGCAGACAAATCAAGGTACTGTATATACTATTAATTTTTTTTAACTGGCGGTTTTGCCACGTCTAAACTGTAGTAAAGTTACAGCTATACTAATATTAAAATGTAAAAATACGACCTTGTCATACTAATATGATGGATGCGGCATGTCATCAGATTATATTACTGAAACATTTTTATTTTGATTAAAGATTGACAACATTTTGACGTGTAAAATAATTTAATATATAAATAAATCTCCGCGATCACACATAAACTACATCAGATTGACAACGATGTTATAGAAACATAAAAAGACAGGGATTTAAAACAATTTAACCGTATAAAGAGCCGTCGATCACACATTTTTAAGTTCATACGAAAAGACAGTGGCACGAACACGCACCAACATACACAGTATAGTAAATAAAACGGCCAGATAAAAATAAAAAGCCATGCAGTGAACCTCCCCTTTAATCAAACTGTAGCCCCACCTTACTTTTTGTCTATTTTTGCCTTACTGCGCTTGCACGATCAACTTTTTTCCTGGTCAACTTATTTCCTACGACACCGGTTTTATTGTGAGCAAAGAGATTGCATGTGCTGCCAAACCTTTTTCAGATGGTGAATTTGTTAAAAGGTGCATGCTAAAACAGCTGATGTCAGTCTGTCTTGCAACATGGTTGCTGAGCGTATTACTGAAATGGCAGGTAATATTAACTTTAATGTTATTGAAGAGCTTTTAAGTTTAAGCATGAACAACACAACCACAGGAAATGACTTTTTTAACTTCAAGAAACCATGGAAAGTGCTGAATTACCTTGGAAGAAACTAACTGGGATTACAACAGATGGTACACCATATATGACTGGGCAAAAGGGTGGACTAGCTAGCGGAGTGTTGGAAAAAAAATTAAGAAAAAAATGCATAAGTACCAATTTTCTTACACTATTCTGCATCAACAGGCATTAACACGTCATGAGCATTGTTATCAAGTGTGCGAGAAAAGAAGTGCCAAGTGTCCGAACAGAAGTCATGAAAAGATACATTTAATAGTGGTTTCCAGACTAACTAATTATCGCTCACTTTAAGGTGCAAACATTACCATATGTTAGAGAATAAACCACTCTCTTCCCATTTACCTGTTTCAATCACTTATGATTCTGTAGTGGTAACTGATAAACATATTATGGCAGATCTATTTAATGATCACTTTATTAAAGCCAGGCATTTATTTGATAGGTCCACTCTTAGTAAATTTGTTAGCTCTGTACCAGTTAAGGATGGGGGACAAGTTTTATGTCCTTTCACCTTATCATTGAATTTTTGACTTAAGTAGATCGACCCTAAAAAATCTGCGGGATCTGACGGTATTCAGAAAAAAAACGGAAAAATGATCCTATTTTTGTAAAATCAGAAGCTTATTTGTTATCTTCACCAGTATGTTATTTATTTAACCTTTCTTTTAAAACCTTCCACTAGACTGAAAATCCTCATTTGTCACGCCCCTCTTTAAAGAGGGTGAGGTAACAGATCCCAATTGTTATAGGCCTATTTCTATTTTACCCTGCCTCTCTAAGATTATGGAAGCAATTGTAAATAAGCAACTAAGTCTCTTTTAAGAGAGTAACAATATCTTATTTGATACACAATCAGGTTTTGTGCTCGACATGGGTGTGTTACAGCAGTTTTAAAAGTCCTGAATGATATTACAGTGGGCCTTGATAAAAATCACTGTTGTGCTGCTATTTTTATTGATTTATCTAAGGCTTTTGATACTGTGGATCATTCTGTTCTTTTGATCAAGCTACAGAGCATAGCCTGTGATGGTGTTTCTGCTGCTTGGTTTCAGAACTACCTTTTAAATAGAACGCAATGTGTAAAATCGGATGGATTTATATCACAACCTTGCTTGGTTACTAAGGGTGTGCCACAAGGTTCGATATTGGGCCCTTCTCTTTTTTCCATTTATATGAATAATATTGCTAAGGGAATAGTTCATTCATATATCCATCTCTATGCTGATGACTCTATTTTATATTCAATTGGCCCTACTCCATCTTCAGTGCTATCAGACTTGGAAATAAGTTTCAATCAGATTCAAAAATCTTTTTGTGATCTACGTTTATTTCTTAATGTTGATAAAACTAAATCTAAATAGGGGACGTGTAAAACTAAAACTAAATAGGGGACGTGCAAATGTTACCAGTCCTGCAGTTCTTGAGCAAGGCTGCAAAATTGGTACCTTTTGTAAGGCTGACCTTGAGCAAGTGGAAGTTTTTAAATATCTGGGTATTTGGCTGGACAGCGCACTTACTTTTAAACCACATATCGTTAAACTACAATCGAAAGTTCGAGCTAGACTCGACTTTCTTTACCGAAATAAATCATGCTTCACTTTGCCAGCTAAGTACTTATTGGTACAGATGTCTGTACTACCCATTTTATATTATGGAGATGTCATTTATAAAGCTGTTTCTAATGTTGCCCTTAGGAAGCCTGATGCTTTATATCACTCTGCAATAAGATTTGTCACTGGTGCTCCCTACCGCTCTCATCACTGTGATCTCTACACTTTGGTTGGCTGGCCGTCACTTCAAACACGTTGGCTATGTCATTGGTACAGACTCATTTATAAAACCATAATCGGGAAATCGCCCCTATATTTAAACAAATTGTTGACTATATCGGTCTCCTATTACACCCTTCGATTCAGCAATTTGATTAGTTTAATTGTCCCTCGTGTTTTTACTGCTGTTGGGCATACCTCATTCCAATATGCAGCTGCTCACGATTGGAATGAGTTACAATCAAGGCTTAAACTCCCTAGTTTTATCTCAGAGGATGCTGCTTTCTTTTCTAGACTTGAAGCTATTTTCCCTGTTTCATGTGCTTGTCAAAGCAGACGCTGATTTTATTAGTTTTTTTTATTTTTTTATTGATTTCATATTGCTGTAATGTCTCTAAGTGTTTATGTATTGTTGTTTGTTGTATTTATGTTGCCTCTTGGCCATGTCTTTACCTGGTTAAATAAAGGTTTGAATTGAATTGAATTGAATTAATTCTGATTACCGTAGTGTGGCACAAAAAAATTAGTGTGCAGCGTAATACGTCCACTATTTCGCACAATAATGAATAAAATTGCAGTAGTAAATACGGAAATCATGAATAAGGCCCTGTGTAAATCACGATTTCACGGGCTGTGTGGAAATTGTGAAATTAGCCCAATCCTGCGATTTTTACAATATTCTTAAGAAATACAAATAAATTATTTCATAATTATTATTTGTATCCATACAAAATAAATCACATTAACAAAACTGTACAGCTCTGCTGTGTGCCTTTGTGTACTAGTCGCCATGCACATAGTGATTATGTCATGTGACTATATGCAATCTAGGCAGGAAATTAAAATACTACACACTGTAAACAAGAAAATGGAAGTCTCTACAGTAGATCACATAAAGCAGCATCCAGCAGGAGTTTTACACAGCGATGGAGGTAAGTTCTTCTGTGCGTCCTGCAATGTTACTGTAGATCACTACCGAGAATCATCTGTTGACAGGCATTTAGATTCAAGTATTCACCGAAAGAGAAAGGTGGAAATCCAGAGCAGTACTGCGACTGCTTTACTTGCAAAGAAACAAAAATGTGACTTCCATGTTCCAAAAGTCCACTGAAAACCGTGAAGCATGAACTATATTGTACTTTTTTTATTATTTTGTCACAGTCTGAGTAGCACTACGCTGCTCAGCTGTAGCTGTACCACTGGCTGGTAAAGCAGCACTTCACTGAGTCCCAGCTTAATAAACCGCTGCATTTCAGAACCTGCAAAGCCTGTGTGAGCCTGCTTCATTTCCATGCAGCGCTACAGCACATTAGGTCAAGAAGGTCATATCCTTCGGAAAGCAATAGTACTCCCTGTAGTTTTGCTACTACTTTGGACTTACATACTTTATCTAGTTTAAGAAACCAGTATCTGTAGGGAAAGTTTTACGGCATTTCAACGCTCCTTGTGATTCAAGTTATAAAATCCAATGAGAACAGGCTGACTAATATGTACAGATGTTTTCAAAGTGAGTCATTGGTAAGATGATACAGGAATTTATTAAGATGAAACAATTCTAATCTTAATTGTTCCCTGTGGATTTAGTTATTCAGTGTAGGTTTTTATTGGGTATTATCTTACTTGCCCATTGTTTAAAGACTGCAGAACACAAACAACTATTGTAAGCAAAACTATGCAGAACAAAGTATAAAATATTACCTAAAAACTTTAATATGCAGAATACAATATATTGCACTGTAATGATGCATTTGTTTAACTGCTCAATTATTATAGTGCATTAACTGTATTGTAATGAAGCCTGCAATAAAAAAAAGTAAATTAGAACTGCCAGGCAGTTTTACAGCTCCCAAGCTCCTGTACCAGTACCAAATACTTAAGCGATTACTGGAAGAAGCGGGTTTAGTTCTTGATATTTGACAAGTTTGAAATCAATAACTTCACCGGTCTCCTGAAGAAGATTTGGAAAGTTTTTTCCAAAAAATGGGTCTTGGTTCACGCACAAACACCATTTTTGCAAAAGTGAATTGTACTGATACCGGCATGATGGTTTTCAGGTTTGGAGTTAATCAAGTAAACCATTTTTGAACTGAAGCAGCTTCAAATTTAAGAAGATGTAGGTCCGGCAGCCATCTTGTTTTACAAAAGAACACCATTTTGCCATATTTTAATTCCACTGTCCCCAGGATGATGCCTACCAAGTTTAGAGTTAGTTGGTTAAACGGTTTGCAAACTTGAAGCGGGTGTGGTTGCTGATGACATATGCGAAGTTTCAGATCAATTGGTTCACCACTTCCCAAGAAGAAGATTTTGAAAGGTTTTTAAGGAAATGTGTCAGGTGGCCATCTTGCTTTACACACAAACACCATTTTTGAAAAAGTCAATTGTATTGACACAGGGATGATGCTTGTCAACTTTGGAGTTAATCAACTGTTCAACTGAAGAAGTTTTAAATTTAAGAATGAAACGTAGGTCTGGCCGCCATCTTGTTTTACGAAAGAACACCATTTTGCGATATTTGTATTCCATTGTCCCCAGGATGATGCCTACCAAGTTAGGAGTTAACTGGTTAAACCGTTTGAAAGCGGAAGCAGTTTGATGTTTGTGGCGCGTTTTGGCGAATTTGGTGGCAAAATTTATCGTAGCAACTTCTGCTTCACAAATGTGAAGCAGGTTTGGTTGCTGATGACATATGTGAAGTTTGAGATCAATCGGTTCAGCAGTTCTCAAGAAGAACATTTTGAAAGGTTTTTCCAAAAAATGCTCCAGGCCAACATCTTGGTTGACGCAGGAGAGCAATTTTTTTTGCATCTGAACTGTAATCTACACGCGATGAGACCTACCAAGTTTCATGTTGATTGGTTACACCTCGTGCGAACAGGAGCAGTTTGAAGTTGATGGAAGAAGAAGAAGAATCCTAACAATAACAATAGGCTTCCAGCCATTCTGGGAAGCCTAATAAAGGAAAATTAAAGGAAAAATAAAGGAGATGGTGGCTATATTTACTTCCCCTTTAAGACGTTACTGTTTTCATTTGCCATTTTTACTTTCTTCATAGTGCCACCCCTTGGCTAGATATTGTAATTGCACTTTTGTTTTTCAAGAGGATGATTTTTATCTTAATGGAATGATTTTCAACCCTGGTCCTGAAATACCCAGTAAAACCTTCTTTCAACCAGGAACTCAATCTAGTATTAAACATGCATTGATTAAAGGGAGTATCGATTCTAGATTCTCAGCACACCCCTCGATTCCTGTTTAGATTTATAGTGACTATACTTTTACTGTCAAAACACTTAACAATGGCTACTATTTTTAAAGCCTTTGCTAAGCCAGGGTACAGCCTGTACAGTATTTTGTGAAAGGAAAAAATCATACGAGTAACAACATCTGTAGACTTCAAAGTCCATAAATAAACCTTGTTTCTTGCTAGTTTTGCTGCAGATTGTATGGAGCACAATATTTATCGTATGCAGATGTGTACTTCAGGTTATTATGTGATGTGTTGTTTTTAAAGCTTGTTTTAAAACTATTCATCCTAAATGACAAAAATCTATCGGTTTGCTATTAAGCATTTGGACAACGGCATGAACTGGTCAGGAGGTTCAATGGCTTTGGTCAGACGGTGTTTTCCAATAGCTCTCAGTGTTTTTGTCAAAGCCACTTCATGAGGGATAAATGTTATATTGCTAAGAGCGATCCGTAGTCTCTTATTATTTGAATTATTATATGTATTATATTATTATTTATATATTTCTTTTCATTTCATGCATATGTAATTTGTGCATGCGGTAATTGCCTTTTTTAATCATTTTAAATAATGAAATGCATTAATAATTGACAAAAACCATGACAAAAAAAAATCACATTTCTAACACTATTTCTATATACATATCCATAAGCTGATTGAAACATCAAAGGATGTCAGAAGCATGAAAGTCACCAGAAATCAGCTTAAATAAGGAAGCGCTGATAACGTAACTCCTTCAGTACTGGTTTTCAAATAATGCAGCATGAAATCAAACCTTTCTTTTTTATTACATACTGTACTGTATGTGTGGTTGATTTTTAATAATTTATTGTAGTCTAAAGTTCAATAAATTCCTGGTCCTCAGACGACTGAAAAAACAAAGCTTTGATGTGCCTTTAAAATTGTTTCTAAGGTTGCATTAAATGATTTTTTAAAATGACAGAACATTTTAATATCTGGCCTTCAGGTGACACTCCTTGCTATGGCAAAATCCCATAACAAAGTGAAAATAAATAAAAAGATGGGCAGGGGCAATATTCTTCCCATATCCCCATTTGACAAACCCTTCTCTAGCTAGTATTTCGACTTACATTCTAATTATATAAATAAATGACAAACATTTTCTGAAAGGAAGCTGTGAGAGTTAAAAGAATCTGTATATAAGATAGTAACCCCCAATCTTACTGTACAGGCAAATAAACTATTGTAGCCCTTCCCAAACTGGAGTAGATGATAATGACCAAATATACATCTCAAGATAACCCAAATAAAAAATGTTTTTGCCTCAGCCTTTTGCCTTAAGCAATCTGTATTTATGAGTTATGGAAAATCAATCTGAAATCATTATATTGGTAACAAGAAGAAATATTTTCAAAATCTAAAACAGGGTTATTCAGGACAAGATCCAAGAGCACCTAAAATGACCCCGAGCCAACATTTTAAGCAACAAAGAGCCTGCATGCCTAAAACAATATATAGTGTTCATACACAATGCAGACTGAATCTCTTTCAGGGAAAATTGATATTAATATCCACAGCAAAAAAAGTGCTGCAATAGCTTTCTTGAATCTTTGCCTACATCTTAAAAACATTGGTTAAAAATGTTTGCAAAATCTTTGCATGCATCTCAGTATTTAAAAGCAAGTTGAAATAATCCAGCTAGAAGGTTTAGCCATTACTGCTATTTGCACATATATCACAGTAATTTGTTTTATTCATACAGACTCAGAATACATTGTGTGTTAAATAAGCAATCTTTCAACTTACCAGCAGCACGTTCTTATTTGGACAGCTTTTTCATTCCATTCACACCCAAGTCCCAAGTTTATCTTTCTTTTTTTTTCCTACAGCAACTCTTCTCTGCTTCACAGCTGGCAGTGCTTGTCAGCAACTCTATACATTAGAAAGCAACACTCCCTTGTAATATTTATTAGACTACCAATCTGCAACATCTCAGTTTTCACTCTTGGAAGAGAGTATGCTGCGCAGGACCTACACCTATTCACATGCTCTGGATGCTGTAACACAGCACAGCTGAGTTCCTCAGTAAAACCCTGGCAGGTTACAATGAAGGCAATGATTCAACAAAACCCCTTGGTAATGTAATAATTCAAGCGCTCGATTATATGTCACCGTGCTTGGCAATGGGAGCCTCCAACGGGAAGCTGTGGGAGGCTTCCTTTTGAAAGCATTTATCCACTTTGGATTGCCCCCTTTGATATCAGAAGATGCTGAATATCTATATACTGCAGCTTACAGCACTGGGCTCTGCATATGGTGCATTCTTTATTTATGAGATAAAAATCGTAGAAAGTGCAGCACATCGTTATATAGGCTAAACAACTGGAATACTAAGGTTTTATCTTTTCCACCTCGAGGCTTTAGAAAACCAACAGGGTTCTTTGTCCTGAGACAAAATAGTTTGATTTGTATAAATTGCCACAACAGCAACATAGCAAGGAGAAGAAACTGAGTATTGAACCTGCCAGCCAGTCTGACTGAGATGCTAAAGATTTTAAAATGTGTACAAAAAAGACACTGTCATGAAAGCTATAAAAAGGCAGACAGTGCATGCCCTCTGACTGTGCTACACACTGTACAGAGTTCCTACATCAAATTAAAGGCCATCATTTTCTGTACAGTGTGCTTTTCCGATTTACTAGCATTTGGTAGTTCAGTGGGAGACAAGGTATTTTCTGAGCTCGTGCTGTGAGCTGGGATACAGATTATTCACTGAGAAAATACATTCAAATGCATTACTGTAGATTCTTTCTGACGACATTGACAATTTTCTTGTAAACGTACTGTTTTCAATTTTGTATGTATACATAGAGAGAGAGAGAGAGAGAGAGAGAGAGAGAGAGAGAGAGAGAGAGAGAGAGAAGAAGGGATATGTGAACAATAGTAAAAACCACTTTGACTTTATGGTGGTATTATATAGTTTTCATTAGTGGATTGTGTGTTAAGTCACTAAATCCACTGGCTTCCAGCTTTTGGCACCAACCATTAAGAGACAATTAGTAGTCTGTAGTGAGAGCTTTGTTGATTATTCATACAGACTGATGCCATTACAATATACAGGGCTTTAAAATGCATAGAAAAATGAGCAGAAATGTGTCAAATAAAATGAATATAAATCCTGTTATAAGCAAAATATCCTGTCAGCAACCAGGCAATATGAGGAGGAAATGAAAATAGCTAAGTGGAATGTTTAGTTATAGTAAAACGTGTAGAGTACAATTAAGGAAAGTTATGATGATTTTACTTAATGCACTGGTAAGACCACACTAAGGGCCTCATTCACTAAACAGCGGTAACGTGTTTTGCATGAAGTACCGCTTATTGAAACCAGACGGTGTCACAGAAACAGCAGAAGAGCTGCACAGGAGAGTGAGAAGCAGGGTCAGGGAGAGGGTATTTCAGACCAGGCAGATGTTACTAGGGCTGTGTGAGGAGGAGGTAATACCTAGATACAGATTGACCACAGAGATCAAACTAGCCTTATATATAGGGCCCCAGAAAATTCATGATATCATGAATTTCACAGAAATTGTATAATTGACTGCCTACCGCATTTTATTTTCCTTACAGTATTTTACATTACTCTTCACTCCCCTGTTCATTTCATACTTTTATCAAGTAGAAGCAGCGCTACAGTAGCTGTACACGGTCCTGAGTCAATGCTGTGCATTTGGTTACTACGGCAACGGGGTCAAACAAATACCAGTTTCATGATTGGTGAATTCCTCATACTGTACAAAGACGTAGCATGCGAGTCAGAGGTGGGAAGTTTAAAATGGTTGTTTACATATTGTTGATGTATTTGCAGTGTATGATTAACATTAAAAATGCCGACAGCTGACAAATCAAAAAAAGCTAAATTAATTTCAACAGAAGATCGCGTTCAGAGCTACGAAAAGGTGACGTTGTATGCAGATGGTGGGATTCTGTTTTGCTCAACTTGTAATGTGTCTTTGGATCATCTAAGAAAAGGTACCATTGACAAGCATCTTGACAGCGCAGTACACAAAAACAAGAACATCAAATTTGAAGTTCAGGTTAAACAATTATCGAACAAGTAGGTCACAATTACAGGATTGTTTAAAAAGAGCACAGAAAGTGGAGAAACACGTGGAGTCGACTCAAGATGGCGATAGAGTAGGACAAGTGTTATTGCAGCTCAGAGAGAAAAAATAAATAGTTAACCATAGTAAGTAGTGTTGGTCGTTAAATTGTTTGCATTTACTTTTGTGCCCACTTTCAATGTATATGAAAGACACACTATATGGACAAGGATTCATATATTGAATTAACAAATGGGAAAGAAAAACTGTAGTCCTGAAAAGGACAGGCCAGACCCCACTGCACGGTCTGGCTGCTCTGACATGGCGCATGCAGTTTGTGCTCCTCAGAACGATTCTCATGTCCGATTCAGTGACATTGCTACTGGAGCAGAAATAGAAGTTGGAAATAACCCTCTTCAAACATCAAACAGGTATGAAGCTCTTATTGATTTATCACAATCTTCTGAAAGTTTGAATAGTACTGCGCAACTTCAGCTGCCAAACAAAAGAAGTAAGCGTACGACAATGGAAGATGTCGTCTTGGAAAGACTAGCAAGGCTGTCAAGGGAAATGAAAGAAATTAAAACATTTTCAGAGAATGCTGATGTAAACAGCAGAAAAGCCGCCAATACTGTTCAAGAATTGAAGACAACTTTAAGTGAAATCCAAAATGATGTTAAAAAATCACTACTACGCATTGGAGAGCTGGAAAAGGAGAACATAACAACGAAGGATGAGATTGCTGCATCAAAATCGAAGATTGCTGTCTTGGAAAAAAAGGTAACAATGCTAGCAACCTACACGCAGCTCACACAGAGAGAGCATTAGCTGCTGAACGATATAGTCATTGCTGGAATATACGCATTCAAGGGCTTTCTGAGAAAGATCCTGACGTTACTAAAGTTAATGAAAAGTAACTTTTATATGTTCCACTAACACACTTACACAAATATAAATTCTAAGTAGTAAAACTTGTAGAAATTATATTTTATATAGTTTTGTGTGTGTGTGTGTTGGAAAGGTAACCAGACAAACAAGTAGCTAATGGATGGCGTAATACAGAATGTGCACGACAACACGTGAATTCATTTCTCTTCTTAAATGTTTTTATCTTCATGGCAACGCATGAAGCTCTCCTCATGATATTCAGAGTTGTTCTTTTCCTACTTAGTAAACAGACACTTATTTAAATATCCCTGAAGACCCGATATTGCTCTTTTTCAGGTAATTTTGCATTTTTATGTCACTTAGTATAGCTATGCAACTATGTAATTAAATGTTTTTATGAGGACTTTATTTAATGTAAGGAACAGTAAGGCCTAAATGTATAAATGGTTTGTTAAATCAGAAACCTGGGGTATAAACTTAGCGCTGACATTTTCATAGACACACAAAATAAACCTGAGTATTACTATTACAGAATATAATTGTACCCTTTAATTTTAGTGTTACTAAGCAACTTTACGGAATACGTATCTCTTAACTTGTTTGCAGGAAGTGTGAGACATGGAAGAAAATGGAAGATAGACAAGACTGATAGAATTAATTAATTTCTACTTTCATACCGGGATGCAGTGTAAAGACGCCTAAAACAGATTTTAAAGGCACAGGGTTTAAGCAGACGCAAAAGCTACAACAACATAGCGCAAGTGATACAATTAATTTATGACCAGCTGCATGATAGTGGGGGACTGTATGGTTATCGGTGGATGCACACCAAGGTGGTCTCAACGTTAGGCGGGGACGGCTTTGCAGGTGACAGTACTTTTCAAAGGGACCTAATTATATATGGCACGATAAGCTGAAACCATTTGGAATCTGCATCAATGGCTGCATAGACGGGTACTCCCGTGAAATAATTTGGCTAGATACCTATTACACAAACAGCGATCCCAAGGTAATAACCGGTTACTTCATTAAAGCTGTTGAAAAACTAATCGGATCGCCAAGCATTGTCAGAGGCGATTTTGGAACTGAAAATGTCAAAGTTTGTGATTGTGACAGAGATCGAATGAATCTTAGTGTTAGATCTCCCTCTCGACCTGTGAGGGCACGGTGCATGAGGAACAGAGTACCCTTAATGAAATGGCACGACAATTTATTCCGTAGGGTAGATGGAAGTCGGTCAGTTCGGAAAGGGGCGGAGCTATGGCACCCGAGCTCAGTGACCCAGACGGTAAGCGGCGTGGCATCCGAGGACTGGAGGAGCGGATGCGCTCGTTAACCTCGGGGTCATGGGCGAGGGTATAAATAGGGGGCATGGCTTGAGTGATCTGTTCCTTTGCAGATGGTTAAACCAAATAACCTAGAAGGAGCCCGTCTTGTTTGTGCTAAAAACCGTGAGTGTTTTGCTTGTCTGTGTATTTACACTGTTTGTCTTGTGTGTCGTTTCTCACAAAGATTACTGAGCACGATCCGGAGCTGCAGCCGCAGGCCAGCGAAAAACCCGGACTTCACCACTCACCTTTTCACTACAGGAACTGTCTTTTGTTTGCACCTTTAGCACTTGAATCACGCATGGTCTTTGTGTTTGTGTTTAGTGTGGGTGTCTGAACGGGACTTTGGGGTTACGGGTCAAACCCGTAGGATTACAAATAGAAGTGATACACGCCGCTGTATCACTTCCAGCACTATTATTATTTGCAGGTTTTGCCTTAAGGCTCTGGACATTTATTAAATTAAATAAACACCCTTGCACCTGTACCAGCGTTGTCTGTGTGATTCTTCTGCACTGCACTCACCTGCACGTCATTACCACTTTGCCACAGTGATATACAGCATTTCCTGTGATGCAACTACCTGGACGAAAGATCGGGTGAACAAAGCTACATACAAGGTGCAAGCACATCGAATCAGAATTGAAAGTTTTTGGGGAATTCTTCACAAGGAATCTATGGAGTTCTGGATACAGGTTTTCTCTGGATTGAAAGACGAAGGAGGATTTGATGGAAGCTTTTTGGACAAAGCACTGCTTCAGTTTTGCTTTATGGGAATCATACAGGTGCATATACAAAGAAATGCTATTCTAATTGATGTGGATAGTTTTGTCCTTTTGTCCAGTTTGAAAGCAATCCATATATTGATATTGCAAAAGTGCTGTATCCAGTTGCATCTGTCATTATGCTTAACCTTATCTGGACCAATAAAATAAACTATTATTACCTAACAGTTTGTGTTAAAATAAAATTAATATTTTATTGTAATATTTTAGATTCACGAAGAACTGTAATTGATTTAGTTAAAATAACCTACTATTTTAAGAGCTAATCAAGTTTTAAAGGGACAAAATAACTCACAAAATCAATTGAAAAACTAGAAAATGAAAAGCGTAAGAGCGTGGATTTTTGACCCTGTTACACATTGTAAAAAAACCCCAAAAAACGAAATTGTTTGTCTTTTCTAGGAGGAGCTGGACCAGGTAAAAAAAAAAATCTGGAATGCACACAACATCAGACCATCACGGAATGAAAATGTACCCTATGGCCGTCCAGTGGCTATGTACCTAGTTCCAGAGCTTTGGGGTACACCAAATTACCTGAATTTAGTAGATGTCCAAGATCTTCAACTGTGCAAGCAAATGTGCACTTTTCGTTGTCCTATTCCATGTAATGAAGATGTTTTTGATCTCTATATATGGCACGATAAGCTGAAACCATTTGGAATCTGCATCAATGGCTGCATAGACGGGTACTCCCGTGAAATAATTTGGCTAGATACCTATTACACAAACAGCGATCCCAAGGTAATAACCGGTTACTTCATTAAAGCTGTTGAAAAACTAATCGGATCGCCAAGCATTGTCAGAGGCGATTTTGGAACTGAAAATGTCAAAGTTTGTGATATACAGCGTTTCCTGCGATGCAACTACCTGGACGAAAGATAACTCACAAAATAACTCACAAAATCAATTGAAAAACTAGAAAATGAAAAGCGTAAGAGCGTGGATTTTTGACCCTGTTACACATTGTAAAAAAAACCCAAAAAACGAAATTGTTTGTCTTTTCTAGGAGGAGCTGGACCAGGTAAAAAAAAAAATCTGGAATGCACACAACATCAGACCATCACGGAATGAAAATGTACCCTATGGCCGTCCAGTGGCTATGTACCTAGTTCCAGAGCTTTGGGGTACACCAAATTACCTGAATTTAGTAGATGTCCAAGATCTTCAACTGTGCAAGCAAATGTGCACTTTTCGTTGTCCTATTCCATGTAATGAAGATGTTTTTGATCTCTATATGATGATTATGGAAGAACACAATTTAAGTTTTCAGAATGAGGCATTTGGAGCTGTAGAACTTTACACACATCTCAGAACTATTCTTATGTCTTTACTGTGAGGAGTTGTATAATACAGTGTCTTCAGCAATAATGCAGGCATTTTCTATTTTTTATCTTTTACATGAATTTTGAATGGTACAGAAAACTGCATATTTTATATACTGTATAATTAGGCTACTTGTTAGTGAAAAAAATAAACAAATGTCATAAAATGTTTTAATCACAGATATTATTCAAGATGAGCTCAAGTAATTAATCAGACAGAAACAGTTCAGCTGTTTGGCAAGCTGCTGCGTTCTGGGGGTATTGCTTGTCAAAAGCTCGTCTTTGTTTCCTGCTAACTATACAATAGCTTCTTACTAAGAAACCAAACATGAATACTTTCTATTTTATTCTATTTTTTGTTCATGTTTATTGCAGACCTTATTCATTTTTTAAAACTAGCTCCAACACAATATTTATCCTGACTAAATACTTGTCCAAAATAACATAATAAAAATAATAATGTGAATGTAAGTTTGAATACACACAAATAACTAGCCTTTTCTAGCAACATTCAAATTTAATACGAAAGATACTTCGAGTGTCTGAATAATTGTTGGAGATACTGTATGTTAGACTGACAACTCTGCTAAGAAAAAGACCTGTATTGTATATAAATAAATAACCAACCTGATCTTACTGGGAAAACAACACAATAACGTCTTTTGTTTTTTTTTCATTATTGACTGGGGCCCCCTTTGAACAGGGGGCCCTGTGCAAGTCCACTTAGTGCACATTGGTTAATCCGGGCTTGAACGTGCTTCCATTTTCTTGGAGTCCAGTTCAATCCCGAGGAATTCCAGGCAGGTGGTAGGTCCCAAGGTTTTCTCCTCTGATAGAGGAACTCTGAGTTCGAAAAATGCAGTTCTTAAAATACTAATAGAACGAGCAGTCATTATTAATGCTTTATAAGGTCTACTAATAAACATTTATTCACCCTCATTTATAAAAGGCTTTATAGATATGTATAGTTTGCTCTTTCATATTTATGTAGCATCTGTTAATCATTAATAAACGGTTAATAAAGTGTTGTGACAGGTGGCTTGCAGTGTGCAGGTGTAGTTGGTGCAGTGCTCAGAATAACACAGACAAGACAGTGGAAGTTCAATAAACAGCTCCTTTATTTGGCTGGGTTGCGTGTCAACAACACTTAAATAATAGGCACGGGCCCTACACAGTCATGTGTATCGCTCCGTGCAAAACCAGGGTTTCAGTCCCGAAACAATAACACACTAATAACTAACACACAACATAGACACGGTCACTTCTCCAGATAGTGAGTGCTCTTGTGCAGGTGTTGTGAAAGACAACCGTTTGTGAAACAGTAGTGCAGTGTAGTCTGGGTTTGGTGCTGGCTTGTAGTGACAGCTTCCGGTTAGTGTTTAGCCGTCTAACAATGAAATGACAAAACAGTTAGAACAACAAAACAAACAAAACACGAAACACTCACGATAATAAATTACTTCCGTCTCCTATACAGGTCCTTTCGGTAACCGCATCAGACGATAGCTAGTTCAATCACGTCTCTTCCAATCCATGATTCAGCTCTCTTAAAAAATAAACAAAAATTGGACTTTGTCCATCCCCACGTTTTCTGTGCACGCAGTGCTCTTGGTCCAGAGAAGCGTGATGCCGTGAGTGGTGCGGTGCGGTGCTGTGCTGTGCAGTGCAGGGACGTGCTCTTTATATTGCCGGTCCGTGGCTCACTCCTTCTCTGCAACACAAAACACACATAATCCAACAGATCATAAAAACAATACAGGCTCCGGCCGTTTGCTTTTCATTCTCAGCGCAAGGGGAGGTTTTGACATAGTGGCTTCCCCTTTGTACCCAGCAAACTCCTCCCTGCAGCCAACGCGTCGCCGCAGCTGACTGCAATGGAATCGTCCTGAGTACTTGCAGCTACGCGCCCCTCCTAATATGGTCACCTTCCGGTTTCCACCTACCACTGAGGTGGTAGATCTAGGAGGCAGCATACCTTCCTCCTTACACAGCGCCCTTTCCAATCGGGAGGGAGATTTGCAGCATCGATCCTTTCTCTCTCTATCACATATCTCACCCCTCAGAGTGATGCCGAAGGAACACTCGGCCAACACTATATTCCTCAATGGTCCCCCCTCCCTTGAAAAAAAATCTGCATTTTAATGCTCCTTACCCGCACAATGTTTCACTGTATAGTGGAAGGGTTGCAGCGCTAGATACCACCGAGTTCTCCGAGCGTTATTGTCCTTCATCGTGTGTAACCACCTTAAAGGAGCATGATCCCAGCACATCTCCACTCTGGCACGCACTTGCCGATCAGTGAGCATGATCAGTGACAAGAGAGAAAGAACGCCCCAACAAGTAATAGCGAAGAGCATGAGTAGCCCATTTGATGGCTAAACACTCCTTCTCAATGACGGAGTAGTTAATTTCCCTAGGAGCCTTTTTTTGCTCAAATAAATGATAGGGTGTTCCACTCCGTCAACTTGTTGGGACAGGACCGCCCCCAGACCAATGTAGGAGGCATCAGTCTGAAGGATGAACTCTTTGCTGAAATCTGGTGAAATCAGAGCGGGGGCTTGACAGAGTCGCTTCTTAATCATATCAAATGCTTCCTGACACTGCCCTGTCCATTTAACTAATTTCGGAGCAGCCTTTCGGGTGAGATCGACCAGGGGGTTGACTATGGTGGCATACTCGGGGATAAAACAGCGATAATAGCCGGCTAACCCCAATAGCGATCTCACCTGTGACTTGGCTCTCGGGATCGCCGTCTCCACCAGCGCCTGGACTTTGGAGGCGATAGGCTTTACCCGGCCATTACCCATAATGTAGCCAAGATACTGGGTCTCCTGTTTGCCAAATGCACACTTGCCCAGCTTGGCTGTTAGCCCGCCCCCCCTTAGAGACTGTAGGACGGCAGAAAGCCTAATAATATGCTCCTTCCAGGTGGAGCTAAAAATCACTACATCATCGATGTATGCAGCAGCATACTGATGATGAGGAGCTAAGACCTGGTCCATCAGTCTCTGAAAGGTGGAGGGAGCTCCATGCAACCCGCAGGGCATGGTCCGGAAATGGAACAAGCCATCTGGGGTAGAGAAAGCAGTTTTCTCTTTTGAGCTCTGAGTGAGTGGAATCTACCAGTACCCCTTTGTCAGATCCAAAGTCGAAATTAACTGGGCCTTAGCCAGTCGGTCGAGGAGCTCATCCACTCGGGGCATTGGATACGCATCAAACTTAGAGATGGCATTAATCTTCCGGAAATCCACACAGAACCGAGTGGATCCGTCCTTTTTGCCCACCATCACGATAGGACTACTCCACTCGCTCCGGGAAGGCTCAATGACTCCAAGCCCGAGCATATCCTCCACCTCCTAGCGAACTGGACCCCTGCGACTCTCCGGGATCCAGTACGGTCTCTCTCGGACCCTGAAACCTGGCGGAGTAATAATAGCATGAGAAATAACATTAGTTCTGCCGGGCAAATCAGAAAAAACATCACTAAACCTTTCCACCAAATGGAAGAGCTCACGTTTCTGATCTGGAAGTAACTGTTCTCCCATCGGAATGTTAGTTGTAGCTAATGGATTGACAGTGGGACCAAAATCCTCTTCTAAACTGTCACCAGCTATAAACAGGGCCTCCCTTTCATTTCAGGGTTTTAGCAAGTTAATGTGATAAATTTCGGTGATTGGGTTGTCTAATTTCATAATTCATATTACCAATTCCCCGTATCACCTCATATGGCCCCTGCCATTTAGCATACAACTTAGACGCTGATGAAGGAAGTAGCAGCAGTACTTTATCACCAGGCCGAAAAGTCTGAATTCTTGCTTGTTTGTTGTACTGCTGCTCTTGGCGATGCTGAGCTAGTTTTAGGTTTTCTTGTGCCAAACGACCGACCAATTCCAGGCGGTCTCTTAACAGGATTACGTATTTGACTATGTTTTTGGAAGTTTTTGTTTGCTCTCCCACCCTTCTTTCACAAGATCAAGAATGCCCCGTGGTTGCCTCCCATACAGCAGCTCAAAGGGAGAGAACCCAGTCGAGCTCTGAGGCACCTCTCTCACTGCAAACATCAGGTAGGGGAGGAGTTTAGCCCAATGTTTCTGCTCTTGGGTGACAAACCGCTTCAGCATCTGTTTTAAAGTCTGATTAAAACGTTCCACCAAACCGTCCATCTGCGGGTGATAAACAGAGGTTCGAATGGACTTAATTTGCAACAATTTATACAATTCTTTCAAACATTGTGACATGAAGTTTGTTCCGTGATCAGTGAGGATTTCTTTTGGAATCCCTACTCTCGTTATAATCTGTACTAACTCTCGAGCAACTGCTGCGGCACTAGTGGATCTCAGTGGTACTGCCTCTGGATATCTGGTCGCGTAGTCCACCACTACCAAAATGTGCGTGTATCCAGAGTCAGACTGGCTCAATGGACCCACTATGTCCATAGCAATGCGTTCAAAGGGAACTGAGATCAGGGGCAGTGGGACCAGCGGGGCCGGGCGAACCCGCCCCGGCGCTACTTGCTGAAATTCCGGACACTCCGCTACATATCGCATCACCTCACTATAGACTCCCATCCAATAAAATCGAGCCAATATTCGTTCCCGAGTCTTATCGCTACCTAAATAGCCCGAACATGGGACATCGTGAGCCAACCGCATGATCTCACGTCGAAAAGACTGAGGAATGAGTAATTGTGTTACAATCTGGCTTGTGCTCGTGGCTTGGGATACCCTATATAGCAAATGCCCGACAATAATGTGGTGAGGATATGTAAGCAGTCGTTTACCCTCTACATCCTTCCCCTCGATAGACCGAACCTGCCCCCAGATGTGTGCCAGCGAAGGATCATTTTTTTGTTCCAATGCTAGGTCCACATCTCGGTCCCAGAACTTTGGGATATCAAGCGGAGCTACAGTAGCTTCAGCACTGGGGGCCCCAGTAACCCGCCCCCGCAGGTCACACTGAGTCCCAATCCCCTTTCCCGTACATTTAGCAGACTCTGAAGTTTCCCCCACCAAACCCCAGCCTTGTCTCATTGACATTCCTTCCCATTTTTTGACCCTTCGCTCTTTTTTTGTTTTTTCGGGCGAAATCGGGAATGGAACAAATCAGCTTGCAGCGGGAATATTTTCCCAATGGTTTCCCCCGCTGCTCCCATGATCTTACCGGAGACTGGCGTTACCGTTTTATTAATCATTGTTTCAAAATATGGCCAGTCTCGACCTAAAATAACTGGATATGGCAACTTTGCAGCCACTGCCACGATTACGCGGCGGGTATGACATCCAATCGTCACATCTAATTTAGTGAGGGGGTAGTCCTTGTTATCCCCGTGAATACAAGAAATGACTACTACCCCGCGTGACCACCAAGGTACACTAACGCGTAGGTACTCACATCACCAACCCGTACATCAACAATGCAAGGCCCCTCCCAATCATTACCCCTGGACTTACCTGGTGCTGTTGGTAAGTAATGGGAGGCCGCACCACATTCCATCGCCGCCGGACAATTCCGCGCGAGGTGGCCGACCTCATGGCACCGGTAACACGTGGGGTGAAAGGGCGCCCACGGAGCTTGTATGTCCCGCTGCCGGTTCGGCAGTGGGGAGGGGTTCTCTGCTGTCACCCCGCTGGGGGTAGACCTCGCCCTCCATTAGGGTGGAGGAAGGCCGCCCGTGGGGTGTTGATGAGAAGTAGCCCCGTGGGGGGAGGGGGTGAAGTGCTGTGGGGGTCCTGTCCTTGGACTCGCCATCCGGGGTCAGTTGGAGGGAGGAGCGGGGGTAACGACCACGGGAGCTGATGCCAAGGCATCCTCATACCCCTCAGCCAATCGGACTGCTGTCTCTAGTGTGGTGGGTCGATGCCTGGTGACCCAGTTCTGGGTGTCCAGCCCCAGCACCTTCGAAAACTGCTCTATAGCAATCAGCTCGGTGATCTTCTCCACATCGTTGGTGCCGGGGCAGAGCCACCGGGTCACATGATTCACTAGTTGCTGGGCCACCACATGGGGTCGCAGTCCTGGGGGTCGCTGGTACTCCCGGAACCGGCGGCGGTGTGTCTCCTCTGTGATGTCAAGCCACTGGAGAATGGCCTGCTTCACCTGGTCGTACACCAGGGCTTGCTCATGTGTCAGGCCTTGGTAGGCTGCCTGGGCCTCTCCGATCAAATTGGGGCCGAACTGGGTAGCCCACCACTCTCGAGGCCACTAAGCTGCTGTTGCCTGCCTTTCAAAGGCAACTAAGTAAGCCTTGGGGTCATCCTCCAGCGACATCTTCACTACCCTTACCCTTGGTAGGGGTACTGCTGGTTGAACTGCCGGTTCCCTCCCCCGATTAGCCTCCAGGAACAAGCCATGCATCCTCTCCATCATGGCTGTCAATGATTCTTGATGCCTCTGCTCTTGCGCCTCCAACAGCGCTGCCAATGCGGTTGGGTCCATTGTAATCCCACTTCTTTGACACCAAGTGTGGTCAGGTACAGTAAATAAATCAAGTCCACACAATCCTTTCTCCCAAAACAGTCTGTGAGTTTTAATAATAATAAAAATAATAACAAATAACACAAAATAAGTCCACCCCTTTACCGGCGATGGTATTGGGGGGTACACGGCAGCTCTCTTAAAAAATAAACAAAAACGGGACTTTGTCAGTCCCCACATTCTCTGTGCATACAGTGCTCTTGGTCCAGAGAAGCGTGGTGCCGTGAGTGGTGCGGTGCGGTGTTGTGCTGTGCAGTGCAGGGACGTGCTCTTTATATTGCCGGTCCGTGGCTCACTCCTCCTCTGCAACACAAAACACACATAATCCAACAGATCATAAAAGCAATACAGGCTCCGGCCGTTTGCTTTTCATTCTCAGTGCAAGGGGAGGTATTGACATAGCTGCTTCCCCTTTGTACCCAGCAAACTCCTCCCTGCAGCCAATGCATCGCCATGGTTTCTTCATTAGAGGGCTGCCCCGCAGCTGACTGCAATGGAATCGTCCTGAGCACTTGCAGCTACGCGCCCCTCCTAATATGGTCACCTTCCGGTTTCCACCTACCACCGAGGTGGTAGATCTAGAAGGCAGCATACCTTCCCCCTTACACAGTGCCCTTTCCAATAGGGAGGGAGATTTGCAGCATCGATCCTTTCTCTCTCTATCACACGGACCTTATAAAGTATTAATAACGGCACTAATAAGGTGCTTTATAATATGTGTTCATCATTGTGGCAAAGTGCCCCGCCCCTGTGTGCATTTGTGTGTTCTGTGTATGTATGTATGGGTGCGTATGTTAATGTTGGTGTATAGATTGGTACACGGGATATAAACGGGTCTGTGTTTCACGTGTGTTTAAAGTGTGTAATTATATTTAGGCACGAGGATTGCACATCACGCACGTGCATTTAAAATATAATATGTGAACACAGGGTTTCACGTAATTAATTCACGTGCTGGGATTCAAGTGAATAATTAATTAGTAATTGAATCCCAGCACAACAGTATATATAGATGCACATTTTCATTCAGTCGGGGTTGGTGTTCGGTGAGTGGAGAACGGGTGTGGAGAGGTAAAAGTAATAACAAGAAGAAGAAGAACTAAAAGAAGAAGAAGAAGAAGAAGAATATTAGTTGTATCTGCTCACCGTGTTTTGTTCGTCTGTCCGTTTACTGTATAGTCCGTTTTGTTTGTCTTTTTATTTTGGCGTGTAGTGCCGTGTCCCGTGTTTTTGTCTGTTAAACCCTTTTATTTTCTGTGCTGTTTTATTAAATGCTGAGCGAAACCATTCGCTCAGCTCCACCAAACTCCAAGTCTCTGTCGTTTGTGTTCCTGTTTCTGGTCTGACGCCACCCACTCCGGCCGTCTTTGTGACAATCATCTATAAAGGATTAATAAAGTGTTTATTATTGGACCTTATTGTAAAGTGCTACCAATTGAATTGTCCAGAACTGTCGGCAGATCAATTAAAAAACAATTCAAATTTGATACAGTCCTTAAATTGGTGACAAATAAAAAATAACTTTCATAATTCACAATTTTATTGAATGCAGCGCTCCAGAAAAAAAGGGGGGGGGGATGTAATATACAGTTGGCGCTGCCTAATCGGGATACTGATAATCTGGGTTTCTGCTTAAATGGGATACAACTCTGGGAGATGGTTCTTCCTAATTCTGTTTATGTCATTTAATTGGGATGTCACTTTGTTTAATTGGGATACAGTATTTTTAAATGATGAACGGAGATCGCTTTTTGAAGCAAGACAGGTTCGTGTAGCACAGTGCAGTGAGTATGTGATTACGTTGTGATTTACATAAATTGCGCAAATCACTTTGAACTCTTGAAGAAGAGTCTCCTGTGGTTTCTCAGGCTGCTGTTGCAAAGAAAGTTAGTGTGCCAACATCGTAGATGCCCCACCTTGTGATAAGATGTGATTTAATTATGTTTCATTTCATGTAGAAATAAAAAAGTAGTGATTAATTTTGTTTCGGAATGAAAAAAACACTTGTATTGAAAAACTCGTATTTTCAATTATGTGTTTAGCATGTAATCATAATGTGATGTGATGTGATTTTTTTTTTCATTTAGAAACAAAAAAGTGTAACTAAGGTCGTCTCAAATGCCTCTTGGGACAGCCGCTTAGATATTTTTACTTCTCCCAGGGTGTCCCGATAAAGTGGCGCCGAGTGTACTATACAGGGCATCATGGTGATTGAAGTTCTGTGCTAGTGATGACCTCTTAATCAAAAGGAATAAATAGCCAAAAAATAACCAAACCACCAAAAACAACATTTACCCACTAGATGCTTTCAAAACAAGCCAAATTCAGCTGGAAAAATGCCAATCTGGCAGCACTGATCAACGGGGAGTAGCCTAAAAGTTGCATGCGAGACGCATGCATTACCTAGTAAATGTGACCTCAAGTTCAATGTACAAATAAAACATGAATTCATATAATTTGTTTTAGAAAAATCTATATTTTTATTGCCGTTCTGATAGTTGATTGGTACCGCCACCAAATCAGTGGTAATCATGGCAGTGATCACGCAGATGGAAAGAGCCAATGATGAGATATATAGGCCCCCAGACTGCTCTGACTAATCAATTCATGTTTTATATTAATGATGTATGTTATTTTCTAATTATAAAATGTGGTCACCAACTAGTCTTTACCTTAAATCAATGTAAACTCAGCGACTAACAAAACATAAAATTGCTCTGAAAATGAAACAAAACCTGGTTAAAGTGTTTTTTTTTTATGAATGGTGAAGACAGGACTGGCATGTTTTATTCAGCAAATAGGAGATGATATTCAGCAGAATTGTATTGTATACTTTTGTCTTCTAAAATATCTATTTTCCTTACTCAGTCTGGGCAACCAAAGACTAAAGAAATGTGCTTTTGATCATCCTTCAGTGAGCATTGTCTTGTCTCCTCCATTCACTACAGAAGACTGTTACAAGAGCTGCTTCATTCCTACATGCTGGGCAGACTATTAGTCTTGACCACCCTCGCACTTCTGTGTGCGTACTACTGAAGAAGATTCAAGACAGAGCTGGTTCATTAAGGGAATGAGAACATTCACTGTACAATAGAAAAGAGGCTGAGTAAGGTCATATTTCAAAGAAGATAATAGAGCATGCTCTATTATGTTGTAATCATCTGCATTCTCTTTTATCTTCACAACCGGAATAGCGCTTTCTTGTTCTAAAGCAACAACAGTCGTGACAGCGAAGAGCGGATTCTGCTGCTGCTGCTGCAGGCCATTTGCATTTGCTTCAGTAGGGCTTGTTAAAGCTGCAGATCATTCATCTTGCTAACAAGATGAAAATCTAAACATTAGTAATATAAAGACACACGTAAAAAATGGGCTGTGCCCTGTGTATGACACAGAAACCATTTACCTAAGCTGCATTTTATTTGATTGCTCTCTGAAATAAAATTACAACTCTTGCATCTCTTCAGTACCTTCAAAAAAATGTAGAAATAATTAGGCTTAGTTTATGAGCCTGGTTTGTGAATAGGAGTCCCATTGCTACACCTAGACTCATAAATTTTAATAATAATGACGAATGGCAGTGATTTAAAATTAGCTGGTAGGATTTCTTATGAAGACTGTTCTGCCTTTAACAGGGGAAAGCATTCAACATTTTACTTCCATTTTTTGTTTTCTGATTTAAACAAGATGTTTTTTTTTATTAATGTCATAGTACCAATAATATTTTCCAGTAAGTCTTTTTCTGTATGATTATAGAAATTGAGAGTGAAAAATTGCTTCTGCTGGCTCCTCAGCGGAGTTAATGTATTTGGAATAGGTGGAATATATGACTGTATATTCTTGCAAATAGAAACTCAGTAAGTTAGATTTGTATTTACAGGATGCTGTTTTCTGTGCAGCTTCTTTTGGTTTTGCATATTGGCTCATGTGCCTATGTAGAATATAAAGATATCATGCTGACATGGATAGAAGTTCACCAATGGCTGAAAATGAGTGCTAATACATGTCATAGATACATGTAATACAGTATGTTTAAACATACAGTACAAAATCATAATATTTTATGGCAGTGAAATTGTCAGTAAGGCCAAATTCTAAAGGCTAAAGGACCAGATCAATGTAGATCCATTTTTTCAGTTCAGTTTGGACTTGGGGCCGGACCAAATGAAACCCAAATCACTCTTGCGAAAGAGTGTTTATGCGATAATATCACTAGTTTCCATATTGCACAGTGGCTAAAATAAATAGACAGATACAAAAATAGACACAAAACAAAAACAAGTATCATGCTGGTGTAAACCAGTGTGGGTCGCAATTACTTTCTAATACTCTCATTCCACCTCTGAACACACACTCCCCGTTCAGCCAAAGCTGCTTGTTTCTATATTGTGGCCGAGGAATTAACTGGCGTTATCAGTAATCAGTTACCTAGTTTATCCCTCGACCACATTCGGCACAGGTTTTCTCATTTTAACAGTAAACATTGCATTTTGAATAATACAACAAAATAATACATATGCACACAAAGCATAAAGTACGCACAGGGGCAGGGGGTGCCCCGTCACAGGCAAATAATCAAAAGCACACTTTCTTTGGTTAGGTGACAGAGTTCCAGACTCCTGATCCACATAGCCTCAGTTTGACCTCAGATAGCCATTTGTAAAATGCTAATGTAAAACAATCCTGACCGTTGTTTGCTTTATGGACTAGTATAATTGCATTTCAAGAACAGCAACCAGTACTTGAGATATGGTTTAAAATCCTAATGAAACATGACAGGGCTTTTAGCACCTACAATATACTGCCATGCCAGTCTTCTGTTCCAGATAGTGACTTCTTCAGAAATTAGGTCATTTTCTTGTGGATTTAATGACGTAGTTAGGCAAGACAAGTTGGTCTGTTTTCCAGACTTGCTGAATTAATATGATGTTACCATCCCTTCTTTTTCCAGTGTGCTATTTCAAACAGCTACGTAATTACAAAAAGGCTATTTGCTAAGGTAGATTTGACTCAAACAGCATCAGCCTCTATAAATGTCTTTATGCTGCCGGAGGATTTTCCATCACGTTGTGAATATAAGTTTGAAGCACTTGTATCACAGTGAGGTCATCTATTTTCCATTATTAAATCTCCTTTTTCCCACAGTGTATATCTGCAGGACCAAATCTTATTTTTTTTCAGATCAGGAAGTCAGCAAAATACCCCAAATAGCTTTCATATTTCATATGGAATTAATGAATTTTAGCAGCAGGGATAAAAACTAACTAGAATCCAACAGCTACAGTACACCATGTTGACATGTTGATTTTTTTCTTTTTTTGCAAAGCAAGCTGGGGAACCTGGGATATTCCATATAAAAATTATGTTGTTGATCAAAAACAATGATAAGACCAAAACATATGTCTACTGGACCTAGCTGACCTTCCAGTAGATTCCTTGACCGGTTCTAAATAAAATTGTGTCTGTTGGTCAGACAACTGCAATAAAAAAAAACTATGTCTTCCACATCATTTGGCTTAATCTGGATTTAAGCCAAAAGCAAAGATATTTCTTTATTTTGTTCTACTCTCTCTTTAACAGTGTAATTCATGTGTAATCTGATATATTTTGTTTATTCATGAAATTAACACAAACCCAGACTACATTATCAACACCTGCACCTAATGATGATATGAATTCTGGAGTCCAGGCACACGCATTTTGAAAGTTATATTGTGTAGCATTCTTTTATTAACCTGAATGTAAAAAATGGCCCAGGCCCCCCTCTGTCCCCACAGAGAGGTAAAGGCTTACAGCAAATCTGGAAGCCTTTTTTCTGCCTTCTGAATCACAGCAAGGCTTTTAACTTAAGATGGTGTATGTACTCAACCTTTTCCCTGAAGCAGCCCAACGTTACTTTGCCAGAAATATTGACAATGTGACTAACTGTTGTGATCTAGGCATTTTTCTAATATAAATACTGATGGGACTAACATGTTGCAGGTGTAAACTATCATTTATTTATTTTTCCTTTCTTCTTCACATTTATATAATCACTATGATTTACATGTGTTTTATGTATTGGATTTGTTTTAGTTATTTTTTCTTTCATTAATGTAAACATGATATTCACCTGTACTTCATTCCCCAATTGACTAATGAGCTAATTATACGGGACATTTTTCACGAGGCTTATTGGATTGCCATTTAGAAGGGGCTTTAAAAACAGCAGAGCAAGCACAGAAGGAGAGACAGCACCGCGGCTAGGTGCAGTTTGCAGTAGTTGTGCCGGATGGACAGACGGACGGACAGACGAACGAACGAACGAACGAACAAACGAATGAATGGACGGACGGACCAACGGACAAACGAGCGAGCGAGTGAGTGAGTGTCTCGTAGAACTTGGAGAGAACCGGATACAGCAATGTAGCAGAGAAGCACGGAGCTGGAGAGCTGAGCGCGGACATCGCTGAAGGCAGATTCAACATTTAGAGGGGAAGAGGCGAGTTTATCTCCTCCTCACAGAAGTTAGTGCTTCATCTATTTTTATTGGTTTTGTTTTCGTCCGTGCTCATACATTTTAACTGTCTCTAATGGGTACTTAGCAGAGTTTTATTTATTTTAGAAATCCCTCCTTCCGTTATTCATCAGACGCCTCCCACCAGCACTGGTTTATTCTTGCAGCCCTGCCCTTCAATTTTAGAGAACTGAGCTTGGACACTTTATTAGGACACAGAGAAGGGACTGTGATTGGACTTTTTAATGTTTTTATTTTACTTTATTTCTTTTGGCCATTTGTATTTGAAACTTTTGTGAAGTACTTTTATCTTTTTAAAATAAATATTTTAAAAGTGTATCTCTTCTGTGCTTCTTGTATGCATTGCCAGGGTTTTGCTATCCCAGTATTAAAAGAACCATTCATTTTTCTGTAGTTGATAGCTACCAGGTGACAAACACATGTTCCATTAAAAGGTTTATTAAATCACTGAACACAATAACTATTAGAAACATCTGTTGGGGATAGAGTTTAAACCCACAACCAAGGCATATCGCTACTGGGAAGAACAGCTGCTGGAATAAGGGATTTGTTCTGTGTCCTTATTATTATTAGTAATAGTATTATTGTAGTAGCATAGGCCCTACATAACATGTCATTCAGACAAATTAACATTGCTGTATGAAACTAACTGTCAATAAGACAAGCTGACCTACAATATTTTTGCTGTGTATGTAATAATTTAATCTAAGAACTTTTTAGGGAGTTAGTGTCCAGAGGATGTAAGGCCTTGAGGTTACAAAGGTTCTCAGTAGAATACACATAATAGCATAGTACAAAGTAGTAACTCTTTAAAAATAACAATTTATATGACGTGAGGCGATAATTCCTGTGGTGTGATGTCTGGTGAGCAGGGGTATAGATGTAATGTTTTTGTGGAAAAATACTAGAAAATAAGAGACAGTTCTGGTCTCGTTTAAAGTGGTATAAAACCCCATTTTCATATGTGAGCCACACCTTTTGCCATCTTCTGCCTTTTCTATCACCCTTCACCTGGAAGCTGTGACACTGTGAACTCCTGTTTGTTCCTGATAAGGACTTGGTCTCTGCTGCTTGTTTTATGCTCAGGCACTGGATCCCATAGAGGTTGCCAGCCTGTTTATGTAACTGGATACAGATACAAAGCGGGAAAATTAACCTAACTGTTAATTCCTATAAGGAGCAAGACTTTTAATAAACACATCCTATCAGAAGTTTTGATAATGGACCTCACATCGTAAAGAGACTGTGAGTATTGGAAACGGCTCTGCACACTTTTAATTGTTAAGCTAATAGCTTTGGGTTTCTCAGATGGAAAACTGAAGAGCAATGATTAAGGTACCAGAAGAAAACAGTGACTGTGGATTTCACTTCAAGGATTACTACTTTTTTTGTTGGAACCCAAATGCCTATAAAGGAAAGGGAGGATCTACAGTACAGTTGTGGACTTTCTGTAAAATATATTTTCCTTTTTATTTCTTAGCAGACGCCCTTATCCAGGGCAACTTACAATTGTTACAAGATATCACATTATTTTTACAAGATATCACATTATTTTTACAGACAATTCCCCAATTATACAGTTGTGTTTTTTTACTGGAGCAATCTAGATGAAGTATCTTGCTCAAGGGTACAGCAGCAGTGTCCCCCATCTGGGACTGAACTCCCAACCTTCCGGTCAAGAGTCCAGAGCTCTAACCACTACTCCACACTGCTGCCCTGTTTGTTTTTGTTTTCAGTTATTTCATCTTATTCATTTAACCATCATTTATTATTTTTGGTCCTAATAAAAATGCATACAAGAATCATATTTGGGGCGTGTATATTTTAAAATATTATGTGTCTGAGCTTGTATATTTGTGTTTGAAAGAGTAGTCAATCACAACTTAACTGGGACTTGGATACTTGCCTGGTCTATATTTTTAACAATTGTTTCGACCTTATAATAATAACAATTATTATTACATTTCCCCAGGTCCAATATTAATACTTTTATTTTGACTACTTTTGTTTGTCGGCTAGTTGCCAATGTCATGCAAATCAAAAAGACCTTGGGTAGAACCCTGAGTTAGAACTGGCAGTAATAGGATTGTACTGGCACTGATAATGCCCAGTGGATACAAAAAGATTTATTATTGGAGTAACTCAGAAACACTCATTGTAAACAACAAAAAAAGATAAGGTAAGTGATATATATATATATATATATATATATATATATATATATATATATATTATATGAGAGAGAGAGAGAGAGAGAGAGAGAGAGAGAGAGAGAGAGAGAGAGAGAGAGAGAAAGCGCTTCATGCGTGTTACCTAGCAGGAGAGCACTGCTTTGTCTAGGTTCAGGGTCATTTGTCATAGAATGTGTCTGTGTGCACTACGGCCCCTCTGAAACTATCTTGCAGCCCCCAGTGGTCTATATGATAAGATTGGGTTTGTACAGGTTTTCAGTACAAAAGCTCCAGCTTGCTTAACAAAGCTAGTAGGGTTGTGGTGACTTTTATATATTTAAACCTTGTAAGCACTTCAGGGGTAGATTTAAAGGTGGTCGTTCCCTATGTGGAGCAGTCATGTGTTCTTTCTTTAATATTCTGAATAGTACACCTTTTGGGGTAAACTGTCACCATAGCTTTGTGTCCTAAAATGTTATTATTTCATAGATGGTCAATCCTGCTTTACTCTTATAGTCCCTATGTAGCAACCACTAGTGCAAATGAGCTCCTTCTTTTCAAGCAATTTATAGAAATGAGACATAATGATTAATGAGGACAAAGCTGTATTTCCCGGGACCCAGTGCCTTACAACAAGCCAATTGATTATCTTTGCTTAAACTTTTGGTGATCCGATTTGACTTGTTGCCAGATCACACTGTATATTATTAATACACTGGTTTAGACACCCTTTGGAAATCAATGCCTACTTCATAAATTTGCTCTGAATGGTCTTATTCTTCACCATTGACTTAATAGAAATGAGAAGCTTAACATTAACAAAAACATGCTTGTGATACTTCAGAATGAGTTATTGTACCTATCAGTGGGAAACAAGCTTAGCTTTTTTGAATTATATATTATCTTTCTACACTTACAAATTAAGGACTAGTTAACATGGTATTTCACAGGTTGTTGTATTACTATTTATGTACAGCATGTGTGTATTGTAATGAACTCTCTCCTGTAGCTAACTGAGTGGTGTAATATAGAAGGTGTGCCAATTAGCAGAGTAGGCTGCTGGTCTCTGAGCCTGGAGGGCATGGGTCTATCCTGCTGGTCTCTGAGCCTGGAGGGCGTGGTTCTATCCTGCTGGTCTCTGAGCCTGGAGGGCGTGGTTCTATCCTGCTGGTCTCTGAGCCTGGAGGGCGTGGTTCTATCCTGCTGGTCTCTGAGCCTGGACGGCGTGGTTCTATCCTGCTGGTCTCTGAGCCTGGACGGCGTGGTTCTATCCTGCTGGTCTCTGAGTCCGGAGGGCGTGGTTCTATCCTGCTGGTCTCTGAGCCTGGAGGGCGTGGTTCTATCCTGCTGGTCTCTGAGCCTGGAGGGCGTGGTTCTATCCTGCTGGTCTCTGAGCCTGGACGGCGTGGTTCTATCCTGCTGGTCTCTGAGCCTGGACGGCGTGGTTCTATCCTGCTGGTCTCTGAGCCTGGACGGCGTGGTTCTATCCTGCTGGTCTCTGAGCCTGGACGGCGTGGTTCTATCCTGCTGGTCTCTGAGCCTGGAGGGTGTGGTTCTACCCTGCTGGTCTCTGAGCCTGGAGGGCGTGGTTCTATCCTGCTGGTCTCTGAGCCCAGAGGGCGTGGTTCTATCCTGCTGGTCTCTGAGCCTGGAGGGCGTGGTTCTATCCTGCTGGTCTCTGAGCCTGGAGGGCGTGGTTCTATCCTGCTGGTCTCTGAGCCTGGAGGGCGTGGTTCTATCCTGCTGGTCTCTGAGCCTGGAGGGCGTGGTTCTATCCTGCTGGTCTCTGAGCCTGGAGGGCGTGGTTCTATCCTGCTGGTCTCTGAGCCTGGATGGCGTGGTTCTATCCTGCTGGTCTCTGAGCCTGGAGGGCGTGGTTCTATCCTGCTGGTCTCTGAGCCTGGAGGGCGTGGTTCTATCGTCAGTCATGACCTGTATTATTTTAAGGATGTTGACTTACCTTCTGAGCAGTTCCATATCGTGTAATATGCATGTATGTATGTAAACCAGTAGTGTCTTTATACATATAATTCACAATACTCTTATAGCGCAAATACAGTATTATAGTACTTACCATTTTATGATATTTATTTATGCAATTGTTCTGAGTGCTGTTGCTCAAATATTTTTTTTTCTTTTTTTGTTATCTTCGTGCTTTGAACTGTTTTGAAAGCCCTCTTTTCTCTCTTCCACTTCCTGTTTCCTATTATGGCTACCATGGCACATTTCAAAACATTAGTACATTGGTTTTTACTATAGGCAGTGTTTTCACTGATGGCGGAAGTAGTTTATTTACAGTACCTGACATCCTTATAGTTTTACCTTAGTGAAGTTACCTTATGATTGAGTGTTGCAGTTGTGAATGGGTTACCTGAATTGTAAATGTGTGGGTGTAAGTTTTGCAAGATACAAAGAGAGATGGGCTTTTAAGCAAATGGAAGCTGGAATCAGAGTGTTTCATTTATATACATTTGTATTGTTATTATTTGATTTATATTATTACTATGTATTGTTACTTGGTAATTTGTACTACTTATTAATATTGCATACTGCTTTCTGTTTTAACCGACATGTAAAGCGCTTTGAGATACTGTGGTATAAAAAGTGCTTTATAAATAAAAATCAATTGAAATTGAAATAGTAAACTACCCTATGAAGCTTTCACATTACATTAGATATCACCCGAGGTCTGTCACCCACCATCATCTCTGTGATGGCACCACCATTACTTATTAACCTTTGTGTTAAAGTTAATATGGTACAATGTTGTGTGTAGCACACAATATTTATGAGATGCAGCACTATGTAGAAATAAAACAAGTGCAGCAAAGTTGTCACCACTCCACCTGGATTCACGAAACTTGAATAAATGAATAAACAATTTAACAGCTGTGGACAGCTGTTTAATTAATATAAATACAATTGTAGAGGAACATGTTATAGTCACATTTTAAATCAAGGGTTTGAGGATGTGGAGGCATGTCTTATCCCATGGTGCCAGGACGATCGAGTGGCGACGTCGCCAGACTGGGAAGTTCACACACACACACATACACACAGGTACTGCTGGCTGAAGTGCTGGTGCGCTTATATATTCAAAACAAAAATAAACAAAAAGGATATACAAAAACACTGCTCACAGTGCAAAATAAAAGAGTATACCAAAACAAATCACGATCACAAAAAAATACCTCCACCACCATGTGTGCTGGTCCTTCCAGTACACATAGCAATTGTTATTTTCTTTTTACTTTCTTTTTCTCCTCTCTCTCATGTACCTCCTCTCTGTACACCCACCCCTTTTAGCAAAAGGCACGAGTTTGTGTACATGTGGTCATATCCAGATTAGCAAACACTTAATCAATACCCCATTCTCCACAAGCCTTTTTAACCTGCATAGTCGACAGCCAATTTGTCAATAATCATTCGCTGCTGACCACACATTCTCACGAGATGTCTGGCAGAGGCAAGCTGCTAACATCGCCCCTCCCAGACCACATTTAAATTAATACACTAAATCATCTGTTCTTAAGCCCAGTAACACTATGTTTAAATCAACCCACAATAATACATTCATAAGCAGCTTTGCCCTGCCGCATTGATTACACACAAGGCTGTTCTTCTCTGCCACATATCTACATGCATGGCTCTTCTGTCCTGCTACAATGTGTTACCTCATTTCTGCACAATCTAACCTTTCAACTCTGCCAACCCCACCTACACTCTATGTCTGCTTAAATGTAGAGTAAGTGATTTGAATGGAATAAGGAAGGCAGTTCAGTCTTGGCACTTGGGATACTCCAGACAAGCCCAAAGTCAGGTAAATGCATGACTCATTGGAGCAACCAAACCCAGAACCACTCAGAATCATTGCAAACACCATGAAGTATTAAGGGAAACGTAGAAAAAAAGAAATTAAAATAACATTTTATGCCACTTACTCATCATACATTTTCACTCAGAGATTCTATCTCTGAGTGAAAAAAAAAAAAATTCAGCTGTGATAAGTCAAAGTCTCCTGGCATTTATTTGATAACTTGCTGACTTCAACGGTACAGCAGTACAGCTCTACAAATCTTTTTAAGACCCAGCTTCCCTGACTAATTTGCTCACTTTACAGAGCTGTTGCTATAAATTCAGTTGGAATGACATTGATAAGGATACAATGTTAGTCATTCATTACATTTCCAAGTCTCTGGTAGCACAGGCCCAGGGAGGCATGTACTTAAGAGACATTCGCAGTGACTGGAGCCTTTCACTTTTTTCTGTTTCTCATCACATCATGCTCGCCAACTCCTTTCCATTAGGCGCATAAGGAGGATTGTCTGTCAATAAAATGTCAAGGAAGGCTGCAAACAAATGAACCCTGCCAAGCACTAGAGCAAATAACAACCTCCAAAGACAATAGAAAAGTAACAAGGACAGAGTTAATGTCTTCTTCATTGTAACTGCTAGCAATTATTTGGAAATACTTTTGAATAGAACTTTACAGGTTATTCAATAATGAACAATACCAACCTTAGGGAGGTTCAGGAGGCGGAGTGATGAATATCTCCTTTACCTCACATTCAAACCTCAACTCTTCTGTTTGAGTCCATCTTCTGTTCATCACCATTGCAATGGAGTATAACCTCTCTGTGAGGATGACCTCCTGAATATGTGGGGGACCCTTGTAACAATTATACCTTAGGCCTGCTATTTATGATTAACCAGTGACCTTCTGGTTACAAGCCCTGGGCTTTAACCACTGGACCACACTGCCACCTTATGTGAACATCTTGAAATCCATCTTGAAATCCACACTGCCTCCTTATGTAAACATCTTGAAATCCATCTTGAAATCCACACTGCCTCCTTATGTAAACATCTTGAAATCAATCTTGAAATCCACTCTGCTTCCTTATGTGAACATCTTGAAATCAATCTTGAAATCCACTCTGCTTCCTTATGTGAACATCTTGAAATCAATCTTGAAATCCACTCTGCTTCCTTATGTAAACATCTTGAAATCCATCTTGAAATCCACGCTGCCTTCTTATGTGAACATCTTGAAATCCATCTTGAAATCCATGCTGCCTTCTTATGAAATCCATACCGCTTTGTAGTTTGCCATATACATAACAAAAAACTGACATAAATTGAAAAATGTGGCATTTCAAAATCTAACATGAAATACTGTACTACTATTAGGGCTTCCGGTAGACTTGCAATATCTTTTTGTTGTTTCTTTGATTACAAAATATTAAATAAAATATCTAAATTATATTAATATAGTTTTTTTAAAATGATGTCTCAACCCTAAAATTCTAGTTGATGCAGAAATGTTGCCATAGCTGTATACGAAAGTACATTTAAGTAACTTCTGTTATCCTCTATATCTACAATTATTATTCTTTCACTAAATTATACTTGATAGAAATGAATGAAAATGATTTTTGAAAGTATTACGAAGCAGGTTAGAATAAGTGTCACGCCAGTACAGTTCTGTAATACAGTATAGGGACAATGGAACTTTATTTTAAAGGAAATATGTGTTCTGACACATGCCCTGCATGTTTTTAATATTAAGGAAAACGCCATCTATAACATTTTTGTTTGAGTGCTAACAGATGGTTTAAAATCAATTTCCTTACCTCTTATTAGCATGATTAACATTATAGGACCTTCAACTTTATAAATCCAGTCCTGAAACTTATTTTCTTTAGAGTGAGTTTTTAAGCTTTGAAACTGCAATTGTGTTGCAAGCAATTAGGTTGTACAACCAGTAGCTAAACAATGAATAGTGTGGATAGTTGTGCTAGTCATCGTAACATTGCGCCTTTTCCATGTGGGTTTGCACAGTCAGCTGGAGGCGCATTCCAGCTTGTAATTAGTCCAGTATTGATGGGGGCCTGTGCTAAATGAAAACAGTTTGTTTTTTTGGTTGAGGTTGTGTTGGGGCAGTAATTAGGAATGAACAAGCCTCATTTCAAAGACCTTTGTTTGGTCTTTAAAGACATTGTTGCTATTTCTTTTAGATCTTTTCAGATCAGACAAAAATACTTTTTCAAAAAACCCACATGGTACTTTGCAGGGATGTTGCATGCTTCCAGAATGAAATTCTATGTGGCAACCTTAATTTTTTTTTTTTTTTTTTTTTAAATGACAACTACTGCCCTGAGGAACATGCTCATAGTGCCCACCATTTAACAGCAAGTCATGCAATAAAACATTGTCTGTTTTACTTTATTGCATTATATAATAAGGTCTCATTTAATTAAACTGTAAAGATCAATGCCAGGCAGTGATATCATTCTTTTATTTTCCAGTTCACAGAGTAGACGTACGGTAGCGATTGTTTCTTGTTTCATTGGTCATTACACTGAAAATGTATTCCTTTCCTTGTATGGTCTTCCCTTGAGCCTGTTTACCTATGTATACAGAAATGCTTCTGCAAATTACTGGTAAATGGCCTCCTAGTGGTAGTTGTCAGCATGAACTGAGGTCAATGAAAAGGTGAATGAAATGAGATGAACATGCACATGTCACCTGTCATTCAGCGACACCGATGATAACATTTCCTGCCTTATGGGCCCAATGTTGGCCACTGCCTTTCACATACATTTTTTTATTAGAACACAAGAAAGTTTACAAACGAGAGGAGGTCATTCGGCCCAACTTGCTCGTTTGGTTGTTAGTAGCTTATTGATCCCAGAATCTCATCAACAACACTACTGGGGAGTTGGTTCCAGACCCTCACAATTCTCTGTGTAAAAAAGTGCCTCCTATTTTGTGTTCTGAATGCCCCTTTATCTAATCTCCATTTGTGACCCCTGGTAGTTGTTTCTTTTTTCAGGTCAAAAAAGTCCCCTGGGTCGACATTGTCAATACCTTTTAGGATTTTGAATGCTTGAATCAGATCGCCGCATAGTCTTCTTTGTTCAAGACTGAATAGATTCAATTATTTTAGCCTGTCTGCATAGACATGCCTTTTAAACCCGGGATAATTCTGGTCGCTCTTCTTTGCACTCTTTCTAGAGCAGCAATAACCTTTTTGTAACGAGGTGACCAGAACTGACCACAATATATTAGATGAGGTCTTACTAATGCATTGTAAAGTTTTACATTACTTCCCTTGAATTAAATTCAACAAACCCAAAAGCATTTATGAAAAAGTATTTATAAAAATCTGTGTGTGCAACCAGATGTCTCGCTTTATTTTCTAGATTTTGCTAAATTGTATGCAGTTGCTAGCAGGGACTGGATTTTCATACCATAGCAACGCAGCTATTTGGCCAGATGCCGTAGAGTACTGTTACTAGGGTTCAATAGTAACATATATTCCATTGTGGCATTAAAGGGATTATTCATTTAAACATGATATATATTTACCACAGACTACCCCTTATAAAAGTTCACCATAGTAAAGGCATTGACAAGTGTCATAAGGAAAAGTAAAAGCATGATAAAGCATAGATGAGCACTCAGTAAACAATGGTAAACTATTGTAAATGCACAGTAAAACCATCTGAAAAGCATGGGAAACCTGCAAAATTACTGTGAAATTGTATATCAGTAAACCTTTACAGGGGAAGGAGCAAACAATGACACTGTAATGATTTTTACAGTTTTGTCTGTATAGATTAGATACAGTTGATCCTATCAAATCCCAATTTCTTGGTTTCTTCTTAAAACAGCAATAAATCTCAACACGTAAAAAACATAATTTTTTTTTTTAAAAAAACAGCTGTATTATACAATGTAATCTGAGGTTTTGTTGTTGTTTCAACCTATTTTATCACCACTTGGTGGCAATATAGGAGCACTGTTGAATACATCCCTCTGCACTGTAACTGCTGTTGTCAGTGTGATTTATGGAATGGAGTTCCGCTCTCCCCAGTGTGTGATTTTCAGTAAACTTCATGTCTATTTGCAATATCTAAACGTGTTAGTAATTAGGGTACTCACAATTTTATATTATGATTAGCATTTATAACACTATTTTAATTACACTTTTGCCATGTATTATAATAAATTACAAGATTCAGGTATATAACCACTTTAAACTCTAAACTAATTGCTACCAATACCATGATGATAAAAATAGTGTCAATATACATTTTTCAAAATGGTTGCTCAAGAACACATCAGATTACAGAAAAAGTTATATGTGTTTACAGTATTTCTGAGTGGTTTTAACTGCAGTTTCCTCAAATACTGTTTTTCTTTTATTATTTTATTGCAGTACACTCCTCAGAAGGTTAGCAATATCATCCTGGCTGGTTGTGTTTTACATAACATAGCTCTCCATAATGTATGTTATGTTGAACTTACAGAGGAAAGATTACAGGGTTTGAGGGAAGCAGATGCTGAACTTGAAGCACCAGTGTTGGAGGTTGCTTATGCTGCAAGTGCCAGGCAGGTCAGACAAAGCCATATACATTCATTTTTTTTTTTTTTTTTTGTAGGCTTGCTTGAGGGGCTGGTCATCCTCCTCACTTAGGTTGCTGGAGATTTTTTTTATTTATTTGTACTTTTGTCTCCTGCTTTTTATTTAATTATTTTTTGTTTGTTTCGATATGCCCTCCGTACCATAAAGGGAACATGGGATCCTTATTGGTTGTAAGCTTACTTCCTCCCCACTGTGCTTTGACTGGCTCGGCGCATGATTCACTGTTTGATGTGAGTTAGCCCACGCATGAGACCCGACTTCTAAATCACGTTTTCGTGCGCTATCACGGCGGTTCGGTAACGCTGTCATTTTTGCCCGAGCGGAAGCGGCTGCGCACATATTTGCTAAATAGGGCCCTATCACTCAAGATCAGTTACAGTGTCTTTACATTAGTAATCCCCAGCACAGCTGTATGTAGCAAGGATAACAACAGCAAATGTGTATTAAAATGAGATGTTTACACAATGGTGCTGGCTCTTACTTCTATAAAGACACTTTGTCTGATCCAGCCTATGTAATTTACAGTATGTCTATGACAGGAAACTTGGATTCTAAACTCAGGTGAAATTACTTTACACAGACTAAAAAAAAAAAAACCCAAACGTATAACTCAACATGTGAGTAAAAACATTGATTGTATACATAATGCAATGGTAAGGAGACTGTAAAAAAAACCAAATAAAATGCAGTTTGAAAGTAGTTACTCTTTAACTCCCTTCTAGTGACTCAGACACTGGCTGTGACACAGTTATTATGCAGTCACAAGAAGGGCCTGTTTTGAAAAACGTGACTTTTGCCGCAGCTTCCTCTGCCTAATGTATGAGGTACTGCAAAGTAAATTTCTCCAGATTCACAAATGGGCTGATGCAGATAAGATTCAGAGGTTGCTAAAGTCCTGCAATTAGCCTTGATATTTCATGTTAAAAGAAAAAAAAAACATAACACTTCTATAATTTTAAAAAATGTCAATATTTGTGCTGTAATTGGAATAATATGCATCAACAAGTTATCACCTCAAAGTTAAAAACTATAATTAAAATGAAAATGGTACCTAATATGACTTGCATGAGCCCATTCATTTACATATTAACAAGGATTCTTATCCTATTTGTGTTGTCACTTGGTGCACACTAGCCTACAGGCATGTGCATTTAAATGCAATCTATACACAACCATATCAATGATAAGAAAGTGTAGAAAATTGAAATGAACCATTTTTTAAATAAATCTTAGTATTTCTTATTTTTTATTTGGGTATTCATGTCTTACCTAGAGTTGTTTTCTTTAAACGTTCATGAAGAATACATATTTGCAACAAAGAGAAATGGACTCCTACGAATAAGAATCTTGGCATCTTATCCGTATTGTTTTACAGTTATGCTCCCCTCAGACTGGTATGGTATGCTCCCCTCATGTGGGTGGTATGAGGGGTTGATTACAGTTTGTGGATTTTAAGACTTTCTTTCTGTTACTAATTCACTATGACCCCCGGGCCCCATCTCTTAGCCTTATTAAAAAGTAATTGCCTCCTGACAGAAACCAATAAAGTAATTTTTGAAAACCCTCCAATATCAACCTAGTTAAAATGAAGTTGCTATGCAATAAAATAGCTGTTAAGTAGTCCCTGTTTTGCAGATAATTAAGAAAAAAAGCTGATGAGAACCTTTTTCAGATAAACAAAATTAATTTCAAAATAGTTTTACGTATGCATAATATACAGTATGAACACCAGTGACAAGATGTTGATACTATTAAGATATTTTATTTATAGCAGTAACCTCTCTTTGGTTCTGTCTGCAACCAAATGTTCACTGTTTGCAGAACGTAAACTGGTTGGTTCTGGTTTTCTTTTCCTTCTTCTTGATAATGTGTCTGTGTTTGCGTTATTATGTTTGTGGTTGTGTTTTTGTTGCACTTGAATAGGTGAGATGGGAAAACTTGACTGCTTTTACTAGTGATTGCCACCTTCATGGTTTTGTGACTAAATATAGTTTTTTAAAAGTGTAGCAGCGGACAGTTTAAATAATTGATTTTGAATTCTACTAAGCCTTCATCCCCAGAGTTTCTCTGCGTGGGTTAAAACACAGAGTCTGCAAGTCTGTCAGATCAATGTAAAGGACAAGTGTCCTGAAACACATTTTTGCCATGAATTATTTCTTATAATAATAACTACATTTGAAAGCTAACTGAAGTATATTCATCTTAACGGAATTCTAGATAATGGCCTATTTCTTTTCACTTCATAAATCTGAGAAAAAAACACGTATTTCCAACACGACGAAATTTAGCTGACATTTAATGTTGTAGTAAATGTTGGTGGCTGCCTAGAATCTCCTTAGCTCAAGTCTTTCACCTCTGCTTGTATCTGTTTATATGTAATTCTGATTAGTGTAGGTCCCACTATCAATAACAGGTGTCTTCATTAAACAAAACCTCTCAACACCGCAGCCACATATTATTCTTCAGAAAGGATACAACCACCAGTGCCTCCTTATAAAAGATGTGTTGTTTACAGTTTGTCACTGTACATGTTCAATATCTGGCCCTCAGCCTCATCTGTTGGCCCTCATTAAGTCGCCTCCACCTCTAAAATATATCTGGTGTAAGCCACAGAGGTCGATAAAGGTCCAGCTGTAAAATAAATAGGGATTTGGTTTTATTGTTTCTCAAAGATGAGATTTATACTGACCGGAATGTCTCATATTATTATGACATCATGTCCACCAAAACATTTAATTCATAGTACATGCCAACTGAAGGTCTACTAGCCCTCTGTCAGATTTTGACTCAAACTGACGTGTGACAGGGAGATACAGCTTTTACATAGCACATTTTGGGCCTCATTTACAAAAGGGCACTAAACATTATGGTGCACCGTAATTGCAATTAGTGTGTAGGTTCATGATTTCCATATTTACTATTGCAATTGTATTAATTATCACATGAAATAGTGGACATATTATGGCGCACACTGATTTTCTTGTGCCATACTGTGGTAATCAGAATAAATATGTGATTTGTATGGTAATGCATGATAATGTATTTAAATGAAGCACCCTACTCTGAATAATGAGATAAGCTTTATTCACACCGTAGTGTGCACCTTAAAGTGATAATTACAGTACACCCTCGCTGTAACGCCCTTCACTATAACCTTGTGTTGTATGGCTGGCCATATTGCCTGCTTTGTGGAAGCAGGAGTTTTGGAAGAGGCTGGACCAAACAAGGTATTATAATTTAAAACAACCTCCTCCACTAGAATTTCTAACTCCTGTCATGCAGTTTTAGTTTATGTTGCCTCTGCCTGTCCCCTGCTGAGTGCTGTGTCTGTTGATTGCTCATTTTCTGTCAATGTAAGCCATCTCCACCTTTCACAATAAGCCACTGACCAAAAGATATGCCTGGACTGATGGGGCTTTTGATATCACGGTGGTCACAGGTAAATCTCTGACATTATCGTGCACATTAGATTATCGCTCACAATACATGTGTTAATGCGTTCTCTGTTTGTAAATGGGGCAGTAAATTTAGATTTATGGTGCATGTTAGGTTCACTACTTAATGTGCACGGTACAGCTACATGTAGTGCCTTTTCGTAAATGAGTCCCTTTATATGGTAAGGATGCTGTTTGCATAATAAATGATCAGTCATTTGAGGGACAGTGAAACATATGTGTTTCTCAGGTTTTTCCAGCTTAATTTAAACTTTCTTATATTATGACATACATTTTTCATAGATAACTGAAGAGAAATGGCTTTTGAGTTAAATGTGAGATTTTTTTTTTTAATTTTTTTTATTTAGTCGTCGCCAATGGTTTTTTACCCCGGTTTTGTCCCCAATTTGGAATGCCCAATTATTATTTTTATCCCGGTTCACCACTGCAACCCCCCGGAGACTCTGGAAACAGAGGCTGAAACACGCGTCCTCCGAAACGTGTTCCTGCCAATCCGTGATTTTTCACACTGCAGATCCACAGCGAAGCCACCAGACCTATAGTGCTGGAGGACAACACAGATCTAAATGGCTCCACTGCAAAACCGCAGGTGCCCTATCAGCCACAGGGGTCGCTGGTACACGGTGAACCGTTGATTGCTCTGCCGACCTAAGCCATCCCTCCCCGGGCGGCGCTCGGCCAATTGTGCGCCGCCCCCTAGGAACCCCCGATCACGGTCGGCAATGACATAGCCTGGATTCGAACCTGCGATTTCCAGGCTATAGGGTGCATCCTGCACTCCACGTGGTGCGCCTTTACTGGATGCGCCACTCGGGAACCAAATGTAATTTTTAAGAACTAACCGCATTAAATCCAGCAATGGAAACACTTACTGTATAAATAGTGTTAAAAAAAAGAACGATTGAATTCGCATAATCTTTGAAGATGAATTAAAGCTGATGCCCACATGTGACCTGCTGAATGGGGTAACATACCATTAAATGAGTTTAGTTTGTTTGAAATTGTCAATCATTTTCCATTTGATATTAATGCAGTGGGACAGCTCCAAGCAGAAATATTTTCAAAGCCTAAGCAATAAGGAACCTAGAGAAATGGAAATAGTGTGACAAATGTAAATGCACAGGAGTACAGAATGATAGAATAGCATACAGTTCCATTTGCAATTGGTGACAATGAATCAATTAAACTCAACATAACTGATAATTGTAGGATACTAGTACAAATACAATTAATTTAGCCACATAGCCAGCATCAGTTTGATCCACCGCAAAACAGTTCTTAACTCACCTTTAAGGCATTTAATTGTTACCAGAATATCTCCATTGTATGTATTATTTCTTTGCAAAAGTGGTTTACATCCATATTTTTATATTGTTCATATAATAAATCTGCTTAAAAACATAGCAAGTGGATTTCCATGTTATTACTTTAGCGTTATGATGACAGAGGCAGCATTTCTGTTTTGTCCAATCTTACTGCATGCCACTGCACACAAGCCCTTCAGGCATTGCACTGAGATAACCTTCTTTGGTTTCTCTTTCAGTGGTCCTTCACCACAGTGTGTTACTGTGCTCTTCTTTTACTGCATTGTTAAATGTAAAATAATTATTCAAATATTTTGCACGGCATTCCATTTCTTGAAGTTCAGTTAAATAGTGTAATATACTGTCAGGAAATACGCAATGAACACCAATAGGATAAAGGGTGGAGAAATGGTTAGCCCATTTAATTATTATTATTTTTTTATTTTAACAATTATTTTTATTAATTTTCCAATTTTCTCCTAATTTGGAATGCCCAGTTATTAATCAACCTGGCTCACTGCTGCAAACCTGAACTAATTCGGGAGAGATGAAGACGAGCACTCATGTCCTCCGAAATGAGTGCCGTCAGCCGTCTGCTTTTTTTTTACTCTGCAAGCCCGTCGTGCAGCCATATCCAGAGCTTACAGCATCGGAGGACCACGCAGTTCTGAATTGCGTACAGGCCAGCCTGCAGGAGCCAGGCCAGCCACCGGGGTCGCTGGTGTGCAGTGAGCCAAGGACTCCCCAGCCGACCTAACCCCTACCCCGCCCGGGCAGCACTTGGCCAACTGTACGCTGCCCCCTGGGAACTCCCGTCCACGGTCGACAGTGGCATTGCTTGGATTCAAACTGGCGTTCTCCAAGCTATAGGGCACATCCTGCACTCCGGGTGTGCGCCACTCGGAAGCCCCTTCACTCATTTACAATGTCATATTTATTCTTGGGATCTGTAACAGGGTAATGTGTTACGTGTGTGGGTAGTCACTGGAAAACAAACAAAAACAAAGCTAAAATTAAAAGGTTGCCACACAAAATGGCGAGCGCTAGTCCCACTAACAGGAACATCCTGTTCCAGGAACTTGCTACTCTACGTAATCCTCTCTAGACTGTTTTGGGATCAACATCTCCTAAACTGACTTACTTCTGTTCTGTTGCTCCCGAAGTCCTGGCCTCCCAGCGACTCCGGGGCGTTCCGACGGTCCTGGCTGGGCGAGCACCTTCACAGGCACCCTCCTTGATGCAAACAAACACACTTCCAGCGCCCGTTTGTGTGTCCATGGCATTGCAGTCACCCCAAGCTGTGGCGCAGCCACTTTCTGAGCTCTGCGCAGCATTCCTGAGCATGCCCCCTAGCCAATCCGGCACAGGTCTGGGCAAGCCTACCACTCAGCTGGTCGCTTAGCAACGTGTCTCCTGCTGTGCGCCACAGCTGATTTCTCCAAGGCACACACACTTGCACAGGAACCAGTGACCCGGCTCCCTGTCTCAGGATCCTAACAAAATTATTTTAAAAAATGTATGAAAAAAAACTAATATTAAACCATCTGCAATGAGATACATACAACATCCAGATCTAGCCACTACATCGTATACAGTAGGCCTCTCTGCTACATAATACTGTCAATGCATTTGAAAGCAGTTTTCCAGCACAAACAAGCAATTTTATTGAGCAAGAAACTTGCTAAGCGCTTCATGTATGGCATGATTTCATTTAGATTTGCTTGTTGCATTTAATCATTGTTTGACCTTAGGCAACGATTTGGATATTCAGAAAACAATACTGGTTACATAACTTGTCATTTTTAGGATTTTTTATTTTTTTGGATGCTATATATGCTTTTTAAAATTATATAAGCAAAGAAATATATATATATATATTCATATATATATATATATATATATATATATATATATTGCACATACTATATGTGAAATCTGAAGCTCAATTTACTACCATAATATGAGGGTCTAAAACAGTAATTCCTTCATTCAAAGGGTTACATTTTGTGGGTTGAATTGAGTGTAGTTTATTTAACAAGTATCTTAAAAAATATGAGAATTGCTTTGTAGACCAGTAATAGGATAATGAGAAAGCAGACAGTGCATTCTGTTTCCTTCTGTCTATTATCTCCATAAAGCTTTAGAGCATTCGAGCATAACTAGCAAAGTAGGCTGTGTTCTTTGAATTATTTAACAGAACTCTGTCAGGGCAAGGGAGGACAGATTTTTTTTACATTATCTATTCAGTCCACTTAAGGAGGACTGACAATAAGGTAATCAGATGTGACCTCTAATTACATATAGCCGTCTATGTTTAGATATCTTCAACATATTTTCAAATACAGCAATTAAAAGGACTTAGATAAATTAGTAAAATAAATGAAGAAATTATGAATTATAATGAACACACACACGCTCATATTACAAACATAAATTGCAGATGTGTAAATCTTTAAGTGTTAACTTTGGTTGAAGTTTGGGGTGCATTTTTGAGTTTCACTGTAATCTGATCTCCCTATCAGCACATAATCAGGTCTGTAACCCGATCTCATTGACCTTTCATGAAATCTACTGCCTGCTATAAAACACTCTCATTTTATCTACACAGTCTTGTTTGAGTTTGTTTGTATCCACCATCCACCCCACCTCCTCCTTATTTCCTATACTGTGCCCTGTACCGGTTACCACTGGGGGGGATAGTAATCACACTTCCTCTAGCCTCTTGTGGCATCCGCCATTATCAGCTCCATGCTCTCTCCAGCGGGACCCCCGGCCATAAATAATTCAGTCCTTTAGCAGCTCATGCTCTATAATGCTTTTATTCAATCTATCATTACCTGTCTTTCCAGTCTTATTTTATATAACTGTATACTAACCATATATAGTGTAGTGTGCACGGGAGAAGGCAGCAGCAGGGCTGGTAGGTGACGTAATTACACACGAAGACATAAGCCCTATATATGCTCCTTGCAAAGGAGCCGGCTCTTTTGTACAGCAGTATTGGCGCTATGCTTTAGTGCGAGACTCGGATTTGTGCCCGCCCTCTGGATCCAAGTCCCCATCGCAGCTCTCCAGTGAATAGGAGACTAACATTTTATGTTTTCCAGGTCTCAGGGGTCATGAAGACCAGCCTTCAGTCACCAAGGTTCCCGACTGCGAGACTGAGACTTGCTTTCCTATCATTCTTTCCCCCTTCAAAGTTAATGGTACTCTTCAAGCTGCTATAAATCATTTCCTCTCACGACTAACCAATGCACCGTGAAATATAAAAAAGACAAATCTGATTAAAGCAACAGTAACAATTAATTGAATGTGGTCGACTTTGTTCCAGCTTTATTCTACTGGTCATGTGTGACAGAAATACAATGATCCTTGGTAGTACATCTCCCTCCCGACCTGTGAGGGCGCTAAGCAGCGAGAACAGAGTTCCTTGGATGGGATGGCCCAACAGTTCTTTCCCAGGGTTCAAGGGAAATCGGTCAGCTAGGAAGGGGGCGGAACTCTGGTGCATTAACTCATCGACCCGGAAGGGAAACGATGTGGCAGTCGCGGTTTGGAGGGGCGGCTGCACTCGTTTACCAAGGGGTCATGTGTGATGGCATAAAAGGGGACAGAGAGACGCAATCTGTTCCTTCGCTTTGGTTTGTGTTATTGAACCTGAAAGGACCCGTGAGAGACCCAGTGAGAAAACGTATGGTGAGTGTTTTGTTTGTTTGTCTGTAATTGTCTCGTTTGTTATTATTAGATGTCTAACACGTTCCAGTGCTGTCGTCAAGGGCCATTTTGTAATTTTGTCATATCAATTTTAAATTTTACTGGGGTGCTTCCTATTTACAGTTGCACTGTCCAATATTCTTCACTATTTGTAGCATTGTTGACTGAACCCAGGAAATATGAGCTGCCCTCTGCTTCTCCAGTAATTTCTCTAACTACTTTACTACAGCAAACACGCTCCCAGTGTCCCATTTTCTGTCACTTCCTGCACACTGTTTTACTTGCTGGACAGATTTCTTGCTTTCTGTGCTCACCTTTGCTGCATTTTCTTTCAGTATATTCCAGTTTCTCTGCATTAGAATGTTGCCATTTACCTTTTCCCCGCGTGGAGGTTGTATGTGTTACTTCTTGTACCATGCCAGCAGCGCCCTCTTGCTGACTAACCTGTATGGTATCCTCTTCTGACTGACGCACCATCTGTACCGTCTGTTCTAACGTCAAATCGCTCATTAACTGAAGCTTTCTGGAGAGCTCTTTATCTACTATCCCCACAACAATTCGGTCTCGTATGCGTTCATCTTTACTTATGCCAAACACACAATGCTCTGTAAGCTCGTAAAGGGCTTTGATAAAGGCTTCGACTGTTCTCTGGTAGAAACAAGCACGCTCATGAATGACATTCCGTTTCGGAACAAAGTACTCATCAAACTTCTGTATGACTGTTGCATAATCATGTTTTTTAGTGATCCGCGAAAATGAAAGATCTGAAAATATTTTCTGATTCACTGCCCCTCACCTCTGACACCATGTCAGGTTAATGAATTGACGCAAGGCAATGTCTTGTCTAATTGACTGTGTTTTGTTTATAACAAAGGAGAATTCCTGTCTTTCTGTCTGTGCTCTCGTGGCGGTTGCCGGTTTAGCTAACTCCCTCCTCCACTCACTGGTTACGTGACAAGCGCTGAAACACAAAGGCATTGGCAAAAAAAAAAAACGCCCGCCATTGCGTGACATTGATGTTTGCATTGTCATGTTTTGAATGGCAAGTTTGTGGTGAACTATCAAAGCGCGACAAGCAATTCTTGTCAGGAAATATAGTTATCTGATTCTGAACATAAAATAAACTGTTTTGTCCACTGGTGGCTAGTTTTTCATATACAGTATTTTCAGGCCACTAGTTGGAGATAAAAAGTGTCAGTATAACAGCATACACTCTGAATAAACCTTAGTCCAGTGTTTTTAAACTGGAGGTGGGTGTACCTGAACCTGAGGGCGACAGCATTTTTGCACTAATTCAATGTTTAGGTTAAACAAATGTGTAACTGGTGTTATGCTGTTTCAAAATGTATTTTGAACTTTAGAAATGTGTTAATATTAAAATATTAATATCAGTACATTATCATAGGTCATAACACTTCTATAGAAACCATTAGCTGTGCTACCTTCCCTTTTACAAATCAGTAAAGTGCAGTGTCAATGTAATCTGTCCAGTGACTTTATTTTTTTTAAACTTATTGTTTTTATTTCTTTGTGCAGTGACTTTAGTACATTATGCTCTATTTGGTTGGATGCATACCTAAATTAAAAGGCAAAAGAGGTCTGCTGCCTAAAAAGTTTGAAAACTGATGCCTTAATAGCAGGTACTGTAGTGGCTAGCAAGTACAGTATGTATTGATACTACTGGTATGTCAAAATACAAAAATGTTAACGCAGTTGCAGGCACTAGCCAAAACAGTTTTCTACTTAGGATTTTTAGTAGTTTAAGCCAGTAATCTGTGACACCTGCATAATGTGGGAAATCCGAGAAAACCCAGCAGAGCTAAACCAAGTGTGTGTAAAGTGCTGCACAATCCAGGACTTGCTTAAACTAGTAAGTATGCTAGAAATGGTGCTGCAGGAAATGAGACAGCAACAGGAGCTTGAGAATCTGGCACACCCACAATTCTTGGAAGTCTGCACCTCTAACAGACTGAAAGCCAGCTGGGGAATAGAAGAGGGTCAAAACAGCTGGATTCAGATAGGCAGAGGCAGTGAAAAAAAGAAACTTCGTCAAACACAACCACCAGAAGTCAAAACATCAAAATAATTTGAGCCAATTCAAAATTTAGATGATCAAAACCAACATCAAGAGGATGAATGGAACAACATCCAAGACCCTATAAAAAGTGCTGGCTAGGCAGCAAAAAGAAGGGAGGTCATGATTGTTGGGGACTTCATATTGAGAAAGACAGCAATTTCAGTGCACAGTCTGGACCCCCTTACAACAACAGTGTGCTGCCTTCCAGGAGCCTCTGTCACGCACATCACTGAGAACTAGAACGAACAAGAGACGACTTAGTAGTAGTCGTCCACATGAGTACAAACAACATTGGAAGAGACAGACCAAAATCTCTGCAAAACAAATTCAGAGATCTAGGAAGGAAATTTAAAATCAAGACCAAAACTGTGGTACATTAGAAATGCATGCAGCAAAGGAGAAGCCATATTAATTGGGGATTTCAACTTCCATATAAAATGAGAAAACCTGATGGGGAGCACAACAGACGAAACTGAAATGGTCGAAATGACAAATGACGCAATTTGTCAAAGCACTGACTAGAGGGCAGGCATGCCTTGATTTAGTCTTTTCAAATAACAAAGACAGAATAACTAAAACAGAGGTCAGAGAACCATTGGCAAACTCAGACCACTCATTTGAAGTGCTTTTTAAATCCCAAAAAGTAATGACGAAAGCTAAGGTTTACAATTTTTGAAAGGCAAACTATGAAGGTATGAAACAGAGACTAACAAAAGAGTGGAGTAAAATAGAGAAAACATCCACTGAAAAAGGATGGCTGTTTTTTAAAAATGTAGTACTAGAGGCGCAAAACAATTACATCCCAAAAGTAGACAAATCTAAATCTAAAACTAGCTAGAAAGGGGGCAGGACTCCTTTGCAATAACGCATTGACCCGGAAGGGAAACGACTTGGCAGCCGTAAATTGGAGAGGCGGTTGCACTCATTTACCAAGGGGTCATGTGTGACAGCATAAAAGGGGACAAAGAACCGCAATCTGTTCCTTCGCATTGGTTTCTATTGCTACAACCGAGAAGGACTGTGAGAGACCCCAAAAGCAATTGTATTGTGAGTGTTGTGTTTTGTTTGTTTGTAATTGTCTTGACTTGTACATTACCAGACAGTTCCGGGGCTGTCACCAAGGGCCAGCACTAAGCCGGAACAGCACCACACCAATTGTCACTAAATAAACTGTAGCACTACTGCATGCACCCAGGACTGGTGACCGTGTCTGTATTACTGTGGGGCAGATATTATTGTTTATTATTTGGGATTGCAACCCCGTTGTTATTTACCCCGTGCAGTACACATTGTTGTGTATTGCCTGGGGATTATTGTTTAGGTCACCAGACCTGGAATATAAAATAAAAATGTTTCCAAACCAGATTACAATTACCTCTGTCTGCTTCTTTAACACACTGCATCACTCCTGCACCTGTTTCCACTCAGCCACTTTGCCACACACTCAAAGAAACTAAAGAAGTTATTTACAAACCGCTAACCAAGATCATGCAACAGTCTCTTGACACAGGGGTTGTACCGACAGAGTGGAGAATTGCAAACGTAATACCGATCGACAAAAAGGGAGACAAAACCGAACCAGGTAACTACAGACCAATAAGCCTGACTTCTATTATATGTAAATGTATGGAAACTATAATAAGATCCAAAATGGAAAATTACCAATAGGGTAACAGTATCCATGGAGACAGTCAGCATGGTTTTAGGAAAGGGAGATCGTGTCTAACTATCCTGCTTGATTTTTTTGAGGATACAGCATTGACAATGGATAACTGCAAAGCATATGACATAATTTATTTAGATTTCTTTTGACAAAATCCTGCATAAAAGATTAATTCTCAAACTGAACGCAGTAGGGATTCAAGGAAATGCATGCACATGCATTAGGGAGTGGTTAATGTAGAAAACAGAAAGTACTGATTAGAGGAGAAACCTCAAAATGGAGCGAGGTAACCAGTGGAGAACCACAGGGATCAGTATTAGGTCCTCTGCTATTCCTAATCGACATTAATGACTTAGATTCTGGTATAGTAAGCAAACTTGTTAAATTTGCAGATGACACAAAAATAGGAGGCGTGGCAAACACCGTTGCAGCAGCAAAAGTCATTCAAAATGGTCTAGACAGCATTTAGAACTGGGCAGACACATGGCAAATGACATTTAATAGAGAAAAGTGTAAAGTAATGCACACAGGCAATGAAAATGTGCATTATAAATATCATATGGGAGATACTGAAATTGAAGAAGGAATCTATGAAAAAGACCTAGGAGTTTATGTTGACTCAGAAATGTCTTCATCTAGACAATGTGGGGAAGTTATAAAAAGGCCAACAAGATGGTCAGATATATTGTGAAAAGTGTTGAATTTAAATCAAGGGAAGTCATGTTAAAACTTTACAATGCATTAGTAAGACATCATCTAGAATATTGTGTTCAGTTCTGGTCACCTCGCTACGAAAAGGATATTGCTGCTCTAGAAAGAATGCAAAGAAGAGTGACCAGAATTATTCCAGGTTTAAAAGGCATGTCATATGCAGACCGGCTTAAAGAATTGAATCTATTCAGTTTTGAAAAAAGAAGACTACGCAGCAATCTGATTCAAGCATTCAAAATTCTATAAGGTATTGACAATGTCAACCCAAGGGACTTTTTTAACCTGAAAAAAGAAACAAGGACCAGGGGTCACAAATGGAGATTAGATAAAGGGGCATTCAGAACACAAAATAGGAGGCACTTTTTTACACAGAGAATTGTGAGGGTCTGGAACCAACTCCCCAATAATGTTGTTGAAGCTGGCACCCTGGGATCCTTCAAGAAGCTGCTTGATGAGATTCTGGGATCAATAAGCTACTAACAACCAAACGAGCAAGATGGGCCGAATGGCCTCTCATTTGTAAACTTACTTATGTTTTTCTTATGTTCTTATGAATGTATCACATTCACATTCTACATCATCAATAGAAACTGACAAAACCTCTAAATTACCTATTGAAGAAAATCCACATACTGTAGAGCTGATAGTAGGCATTCATTGGCAGGTGCTTGACAGCATGAATTACTTAAGTTTCTCAAAAGTAATAACTCAATTTCTGAGAAAAGACTTTGCATCCCCAACTGTGAAGGGACAGCAATTTAAAGATCTACCGAGAGTATTATGATGATAGGTCTTTCCAAAAAACATTACATTCATAAGGTAGTTTCACCTGTATGTGCGTTACCTGCACCAGAGGGATGTTAAATATTCAAATCGAAATGTTTTTATACAGAAAGTTAGTGTTACATCTGTGGTGTAACAGAGTTGTACTAAATAACTTAAACCACCAATACATATTGAGGTATACTTGGTAAACAAACGGGTAAGAAATGGTTTGGGCTTTTTTTAACGGTACTTTTGTTATACTCATAACATTTTACAGGAAACATCTACAAAAATACAGGGCTGCCATTTTTATCATTAGTTTATTGTATATAAATACTGCTATATTTTTATGGAATAATGGGGAGTTTTTTTTTTACAGCAAACAATATAAAATCATATCATACAGTTGTTTGACTTGAAAAAACAACTTTTACTGCTTTAATTGCTAAATTGGTCACGCGTGTATCAGAAATAGCAACATTTCACTAGTTGTGTATCACCTAAAAAAGCTCACAGACAGTTTCTGTAACTAACTGGCTTGAACTTTTCCAAATTTTGTTCCTACGGTCTGGTTGGTCGTGATCTTAGTGGACACGCTTCAGGCAGCAATAGACAGGGCGAGGTTGTGGTTGGAACAAAACAACTGGCTCTCTGATTCCCCTTAGCGATCAGAATGAGAGCTACACAGTGTACGTGTGTTATGCCAGAGTCCATGTTGAAGTTCATTTACACGGTTCGGACTTCTTTACTACGTTTACTTGGGTCATTTTCAGGACAACAGGTTCACGGAACGGATCACCTGCATTTTATCACCTTTGACTTTCACATATGCAGGTATGTCGCTTCGTTTTTTTTTTGTTTTTTGTTTTTAAAGAAATATAGAAATACATTGAAAAAAAGAGCCTTCCTGGCCGCATTGTGAAAAGATTGGCATTTGGGATCACAATGATTATCCTATTTACTTGAATTCCATGCAAGTAGTTGCGTTCAAAAAGGTGACGCGTGTAAAACCATAGAAGAACTAACTTTTTTTTGTTTTTGCTTTTTGGCTGCATTTTATTTTTAAGTGGAGTTTGCCACTGTCAATTTTAAAAAAGTCGACAAAAATAATTGTATCTGCATATAAGTGATTTGTTTATTGGTCGTCGGACATATGCTTGATGATATGGGAAGCGGAATGCATACATGTGTCTGCAGGAATCGGTCTGATTAGCATATCAGATATTAAAAATGTCAATCTGATCGTTGCTATTGATACATTCCTAATGTTAGCAGCAAATTCAATAGTAGTTAGTACTACTACTGTATTTAGCCTTCTAGCAGTTTCGGTTCTCGGTACTGCAATACTGTAATATACAGAGATGTCGGGGCTTAACAAAATAGTTTTAGCTCTGTCAGAATGTTTTATAACAGTGGACCTCATACACCTCCATTTTGCTGGTGGCTGTATCACTTGTGTCATGCATCTGTCCGATGGGTGTTCAGTTTTTAAAGTGCTCCACTCCCCCTTCTTCATGTTACTATAGCTCTGAGTGCTGGCTCAACACCACTGTCCTACCCTGCAAAATACTGTGTTATGCCATTGAACATCTGCAACACACAGTTAATCTAGGACATCTCATAGATTTGTATTACAGAACTGTCCATAGTCCTCCTCTCATGCACCTGTGTCTCAGGGTCGACCATACAAATCAACTTCCCCTCATGTTGCCCTGCATGCAGCTCCCCACCCCCACCCAACAAACAGCAGCACATCAAACATGTGGATGCCACACTAGACACTGACCATGGCAGTGGCATTCATACAGGTACAGTGTGTTGTTGGGTCCACCCCTACCATTATGCATCTGTCTCCTACTCGACCTGCCTAAGCAGAGTCCAGATATAAATGCAGTGGCTCCCCCCCATAGTGCCCAGCATGTGGGTGTGCCCTCAACACATTGGCATGCCAGCGAATCTCAGTGGACCATGGTGATGGATATCTCTTGTGTTATCTGCAGAGTTGTATGTTGTTTGTTTTACCGGATCATGGCTGTCGGTGGTTGCTTGTGTTGCCTTGCCCCTCTACTTGTAAGGGTGGGAGAGGAGGGAGGTGCAGAGTTTTAATATCAACCCTCTGATGCATGAACAAAGTTTTTTGCAAATAATTTCCTTCCTTTTTGAGAATATATAGTTACAAAGAATATATTGTAATATAGAGCACCATAAGTAAAAGTGGCTATATGTTTGGAAACTTTTGTAACGTTTTTCTTAGCATTTATATTGCAAGCAAAGCTAGCAAAATCTTCATATAACCAAGACAGAACAGATACTATAAGATGCTGCTTTCTGAATAAATAGGGTAACAAAGGATGTGACAGAGACCTATACAATTATTTAAGTGCACTGTCAAAACATACATTCATACATCTCCATATGCTAATAAGTCATTTAATAAAGACACATGTCACCAGAAATATGGTTTTATTTATTTATTTATGTAAAAAAAAAAAAAAAAAAACTGAAGCCAATTTAATTAAGGCAGAATTGAAGTACATTCCTGGAATGGGCAAAAAAAAAGTATGCATACCAAAAGTACATTCATTTCAATATGTCATCTTAGAAGAAGTCAAATGAGATGACTCTTAACTATATATATATATATATATATATATATATATATATATATATATATATAGTTTTCTGAAGTATGTACAACTATTTACAGGCGTGTACTTGGCTGCCTTTTGATGTGTATTCTAAAGTCTACACGCAAATAAATTTCAGTCGGCTCAGCAAGATCAAACTACATACGTTGCAAGAATGCACACTTCAACAAATCTGTTTCTACAGTGCTGAATAACATGAAATACGGGTCATTCCATAACAAATCACCCAACGGGTAACACACTACCCATTCCAATTTACACCAAACTCACTTCAGCTTCCACAGGAGACTACAATGAAATTCAACATGTCAAAAAGACTGAGGGGGAAAAAAGGTGTAATTTACTTCTGTGACTTTGTATATGTGAAGCAGAATTTGACCTTTCCATCTAATTTGGTTTCGATTTTTTATTATTGGCCTTTTTCCTAAAGGTTAAAGGTCAAAAACATTGTTAACAGATAACTGTACTTTTAGTTTTTTTTGTGTGTTTTTAATGTTATTTTTTAAATTCCTCTCTAGCTCAAATCATTTTTGAGTTAAAGATCGATTAAAGGTTTTTGACCCCTGTATAGCATTTGACCCCTTGACCCTAAATTGGTAGGAAGTTAAATCCAATATTTTGGGGTGATTTGTCAAGGAATGATCCATACATGTTAAAGAAGTAAAGGAAAAGGCTTGTTAAAACCGACAGTATTATTTACTTGTTAATCACATTGACATTAGTTATTCCATATGAAACTAATGCAATGTAAATACCACGAATAAAGGTCCTGGTTTCAAGCCATGTGTGTGTGTGTGTGTGTGTCTGTGCTTATAAAAAATATTTAGGAGTTAATATGAGATTTTGAGATTTTACAGTATTGTAGCAATTTAAAAAGTGACTCCTGAAAGAAAAAAAAAACTCTTCCAGGTGGTTAATCAGTGACCAGGAGTGACACTTGATCCAGTGTCCATGATGACCCAGGTCACTGCTATGACAGTATGTTTGCTTTTAATGTAGGTGTCCAGAGTGATAGGGTCACATTTTTGGTTTCATGCAATGCAAATTACAGGGTTAAAAAGTATATTATCAAAGACAATGATAATGTAGTGCAGTTTTTCTTTTTTGCAATATTCTAGATATGGTCAGAAAAAGTATAATTTGCTCAAACTTACTCAAATCAAGCTGTTGCAAAAAGTATGATTTGCTCCTTTTTTTAATAAAGGTGAATAAAAGTAATGTTTCTCAACTAAGGAAGTTTGCTTATGTTGTTTATTTGTAATACAAAAACTACTGCAAATTGCACTGTGGGTTGTTTTTGTTTTAAATACCTTTTTTGTGCAGAAACATGACTGTATTTAGTCATGCAAAATACTCTCACACTGTAGTTTATTGCACCATTACCACTAATGGGATATATTTTGGAAGCATGCATTTTAATTTGTGAGGAAGAAATAAAATATCAGCTTTTTAGGATGTGGTGTGGAGTGAGACACTCCAAGCTTTTTGATTGCTGGTTCTAAAGTGTCAATGTGTATAATGCAGATTACCAGGTAACTTCACTACACCAGCACATGTGCAGTACAAGTAAGTACACACAATAAATACATGCAGCCAGGGGCGCCAGAGGGGCCATGCCCGCCTGCAGCACAAAGGAATATCCCCTAGAAAATGTCCTGAGGGCACCAGATGATTCTTCGTGGTTAGGTTTAGAGTTAGGTATTGTGTTAGGGTTAGGTTTTAGGGCTGGGGATGCTTAAGGTTAGGGTTGGGTTGGGTTGGGTTAGGGTCAGGGTGGGTTGATTTCGTAGAGTTGCTGAGCTCTGGGAGTGAAAGGTGGGAGTGCTTGGCAAATGCCCTATAATCATCTGATGCCCTCTGGACACTTTCTATGGGGTATTCCTTTCCACTGCTGCCTGCCCCTCACTTTTTGACAAAAGAAACTTGTTCATCTGGCACCGCACCACTGTCAATGTACGTTAGGCTACTGTTGCTTTAAGGAATTATCCCTCTGCGCCCCGCCCCACACAAACGTGAGTAAACATTTATTAGGTGTCGCTGTGTAAGCGAATGTGGTTCAGTAGCAGAGAGCCTCTTAACAAAGAAACTAAATATTTAAGTTTTGCAAGAATACACGTCTGTATGTAGCCATTGCTTGTATTTCTGAAATACACGTGTGTGTATTATAAGTAGGGCTGCATTTTTTTTCAGGTAAAAAAAAAAAGTTTATTTCATAGCATTTGACGGTTGTTTAAAAATTGGCATTTCAAGATATTTTACGATTAAATATAGTGTTTATTAAAGCACAATAAAATAGCGTTTTTTGAGCGTCAAAATGATTGTACAACAAACGTGCGTAAATATTGAAAAGCTTACCAGAAAAAAAACAGTATATTGTAGAATATTTCGTTTTTTATGTCCACCTTGTAAACAAAGTAATAAAAACAAATGATGTTATAAAAAAAAATATTGCTTTAAAACAGGTCTAAATGTGACAAGCGCTATATCATTTTTGGGAGAGGATACGTCACCCAGTTCAGTGTGCAGAGCCTTGACTTTTGCTGTGAGACAACGGGTTTTTTTTTTCTTCTTCTGTGCGCGACTCAGCAAATCTATATTTTGCACCGTAGAAGAAAATCTCTCGCCGTCATGATTTGCAATATTCGTTATTCTTGATTCCTTATTCCAATAAGCGTGCTGCATCTGAACATTCCGTTTTATATAAGGTTAATTATATTTAAATGGGAAAAAATGAACGCTTTAGAGGCGATACTATTGTGGACGATGCAGCGAAAAATCTTAATTTCACCGACACCAATAAAATAAAATAAAACAAGGCAACATATTAAATTATTTCTGCAGGAGCCACTCTCCACAGCAAAACACTCACAACTTGAAACGCAACGGCTTTGGATAAGATAAGCACACACAAATACAGAACTAACACCGTGAAGGCTGGAAAAAATATGGATATGTTTATGGGCGCAGAGAAGCAGACACTTGGTGTGATAGCAAATGTTTACATTCATATTCTTGTAACACTGTACAAGACTGTTGAAACATGTAGAAACATCTGTTAGCATTTCAAGTAATTTGTGTCCGAAGCAGAAAATAACCTTAGAAACCCCCACCCCCACTTTTAAAAAGGCTCTGGCGTTCATGCAACGTGAAAGTGAAATGAATGTAACTAGACTGTCCCTCTGGCGCTGCCGTAGATGAGGATTTTTTGCTACATGGAATGTATCAGAATTCTGTGAGACCAAAGAGTCTTCAGGGGGTATTTCAGGTCAAACACATGCAAAGTGTGGTTGTTGGATGAGAAGTGGACAGAATTAGATAGCGGTCGAGGATCTCAACAGCTGATCAGAATTAGTAAGTCATTTTTTGTTATCGGTTTGGAGATGTATGTAGCTGTATTTGATGATTAGGTATTGCCAGAAATAATATGCATTTTGTTTTGTAAGGTTGTTTATAATGTTAATTGGTTGGTGTATTATGAAAGTGTCGAATCGTAAGTAATAATGCTGTGTTTGTGTCACTTTACAAATGCAACACTGTGTTTCTGTGTCATTAGTGAATGGACATGTGGAGAAAAAACATCGAAGAAACAATGATATTTATTAGTTTGCCCCTGTCAATATTAGAGATTTATTTATTTATAGTTGCTTATATGAACGCTAAATTATTTTGAAAATCTTGTAATAATATTGAAGACAACCCTTAAACCCTAAAGAAACTCGTAGGAGCGCTCTTTACGATTTTGGTTCAGGAAATTAATTCATTTGTGCATATTCTGGTAAATTTTAGCATTGGTGCATGGCAGGGATATGTCTACTGTCAAAAATTCACGACGTTCATATTTTTAAACCCTACAAACTATACTCTTTGCCTTGAATATACTCTTAAATGAATACTGATAGCCTGGGTACAGATCTAGGTGGGTTTTCCAGGTATGTATTTTAGTATGTCATTCAAACAGTGGAGGAGAACTACACTCAGGTTAACTTTTTTTTTCCTTCTAAAATGACTAGTAAATGACATAGGTTTTTAGAATCATAAGCATTTGGCAATTATTTATTAAGAGGTGACCTTAAGACCCTGGTTCTAACCAGAGTTGAGAAGAAAAGGTATAAATGTAGGCAATATAAAAGGTAATGTCATGTCTACACATACATTGCTCAGAGTTATTGTATTTTTGTATCCCTAATAATAATAACAATAATATACGTTTATAAAAAAATAAGTAGAATGCTGTTCTTATTTTTCTTGCTGCTACAATATACAGTACAGAGATACTTTTAGGGACATTTTTCAGAGTTGGTTGATCTATTACAGTTAGGAACAGGGCACAAGATGAGAGCAGAACAACGGTTCTGCTCTCATCTCACAAATGATCTTGGTATTTAATTTACTGCATATAATTACCATTGCGGTAGGCATTTTACAAACATTTAAAAATGATGTTTTAGTGGTGTCTAAAACCGGCGTGGAAGAAATTTACAAATGTTTGTCTAAGAAAATGATATCGCAAAAGTCTACCAGAAGCTATAATAGTAGTACAGTATTTCATGTTAGATTTCGAAATGTCAGATCTCTCGTTAAGTATGTGGAAAACTACAAAGCGGTATGTAATTAAATATGTTAACACAACATTATTCAGCAGGTTTCATTCAACTTTATGAAGCAAAATTAGGTCATTCTAGGGTCATGCTGTGATGTAGGCTTTAGATTGATAGTCCTCTATCTGTTTCCTGTTAATATTCTGCTATATTTACATTTGGTCAGGCATTTCAGTCTAATAGTGTATCTCTGAAAAGAAAATAAGAAAGAAAATTAGGCTATAATAATGTAAAGAAGCATATGAGTTTGATCCTTGTTTAGCAGGTTTAAGACTTTTCTTGGGTTGAATGGTCACATCGCAGTTTGGATTTGCAGTGGAATAAAGGTATAAGAGAGACTATCAGTCTCCATGCTCACCCCTTCTTCGACCAACCTGTGGGACTCCTCAGTGTCTGTCAATTGTAAAAAATGGTAGACATCTGTCCAAAAGGAACTGTCTTCACAGTCATGAGTTAATTGTCTTCAGACGAGAGCTTTAAAGGTAACATCCGTACTGAAAATTCACAGAGCAACCCAGATTCTGGTACAGTTGTCTCCATCTACGAGAACACCTGTAGCGATGAGATGCTGTGGCGGAGAGTCCCGCCCCTATTTATTATTATTTGTATTTGTTTGCGGCGCGGATAAAAGCGCTGCAGCTTTTGTTATTGTTTTTATATTTATAATTTAAAACCCCGTGAGGATGCATGACTGATCAGCTACTGATTATTTAACTAGCTGAAAGTCATGCATCCTTACCAAACGCGTGCAGACTGTGGCCGAGGGGTAATAAGATAATTAACAGCTAGTTAACCCCTCGGCCAGAGTATAAGAACCGGCAGCTGTCCGTGCTGCGGGGTTGGTTGTTGGAGTGTATAGAGGAGAGTACGGGGAGTGGAGGGAGAGAGAGTGTGAGGAGAAATAACGGCATTTAAAAAAACGACTGCTAAACAGTATTTGTTTATTCGTTTGGCCCTTGTGCCTTTTTGTTTTGTGTTTTGTTGTTTGTTTAAATCTTTCATTTTGTTTTGTTTATTAATAAATCCACGCTGAGTGCCGTTGCATTCAGCTTCACCTGCCCATCCACTGTTTTGATTCAGTTACTTCGTGGTCCGTGACGTCGCCACGCCTCACCACTGCGAGCCATCCTGCCGCAGATGCACTCGTGGAAATCAGAATACACAATTGAAAAAACCAATCGATGTTCCTCAAGACACTCTCGCAATGACAAGTCAGTTTTGAAAAGATTGAATAAACCATTTCATTTTAAGAAACTGAATGCTTAAAACATAACCATTATCTCCACAGCCTGTGAATCATTCACTCTCAGGAGTTCTATGAATGGGTATAAAAACATATTTACATTATAAATAGTTCGCTCATTCAGACCAATAAGCAAAATCTCATGAAAATCCAGTTTTTCTTACTTCAACAAATAGGGAACGAAAGCTTTTTAGATGCATCTTTCTCTACAGTTAGCACACATAAAAGTGATTTTTTTGCATATGATTATGAATTGTCTATGGGTATACATAAATATTACGTTGGAAACTTAAAATTGTTTTTGATTTGAAGTAACATGTATGAGTCACAATGGACAAGAGCATATTTCCAAGGGCAAGCACGTGACCCATTATAGTAGTGAGCAATGGAACTGACAGGATTGTCTCACTGTGTACATTGTGTACTGCAGCTGAGGGGGTGACCTTGCATACATTTGCATCATTATCTATATTTTCTGGCTAATGTGCAACGTCCCCTAAAGATCAGAGGCCAAAATATTAGAATAGCTTTCGTTCATCTCAAAGCCTACCCTGTATTCTCCATTAGCATGGTATAATAATGATCAATTGGGCAAACTCAAATATCAGAGATGTAAGTTTGAAGTGTGGAGAATGACGGCAAAACCAGAATGATGAGCACACAAAGTCAGCTGTTAAAGACATCCAATGTGATCCTCATGATTCTGCTAGGCCTATTAGAATTTTATATGTGTATTTATTTTTGGTGCACATACTAAGTGTGTTTTTACTGGTAACCATTACCGTAGTTGGGTGGGTGAGTAATGTTGATTCTAACTATATATTGTCAAGAATACTTTTATAATGCCAGCTTTAGTCCTACTGCTAGGTATAATAAGTAATATGATTTTTTTAGATCTGTGATTGACTATAAAAGGTGCAGGCACAGTTGTAGTGTTAATTCCAGGTTTGGGAAACTAAAAGGAAGTTGACAGATTTGGAATGCTTAATAATTGTGTGTTTTGTGATTCCAAAAAGTACAGATGAGGAGTAATGTCTTGAAATAAAAATGATGATGCTTTTAATTTATGATAAGTGCCACCACTGGAGAGGATATGATGTAAACGCATGCAAAAAAAAAAAAAACCTGCTTGGGGTCAAGCAATATGTTGTGGACAGCATTAAAAAAAAAAAAGAGACAAGGGTGTAGCTTTGTTTCATCTGTCAACACTGACTAGCTGAACATGTTTAGGAAAGAAAACACTCAAAACAGACCAGCGGACTGGTATTACGCAAATATTACATGGAATTATACCTGCACCCCTTTCTCAATTTGTGTTCAAACTTGTTCGAGAGAAACAATTCATGGTGTGTTTTTCATTCTTGAAACTCGGTAGTTTAAAGTCCTGTGGATGCAGAATGTTTTCTGTGTTTATTGCCAGCTGGGTATGTACTGTAGGGCACCACCACTTTTTGAAAAAGCGCCTATTGTAATGATTAGGCTACATTGAGTGGCATAGCTAAATCAAAAACATTACCAGAAGGAAACCATAATTCACTACCTGAATTTTTTTGCTAAGGAAATTGAATCAGATCTCTACTTGCGGCATTTGAAAGTGGCCTAGTCTTATTGATATGTCTTCCTTTTATGTCTACAAATGCAGCATGCAAGCTTTTGGCACAGTGGAATTGTCCCTAGTGAACCTGTACTGTGACTGCACTGCACTGTAAGTGCACCCGAGACAAACTGGGCTTGAATATAACACTCTGGCATTGGACATTATGTCCCACAGGGGATGAAATGTCTATTTATCTCCCATAAGGAATGAAATCCCTGGTGACGTAGATATAGTAGAGGCAGACATATGTATGTCACACTTCACATTTTTCTGGAAAATCACTTCTACATACTGGTACGCTATGAAACTTGGTGTTAACATTATTTAGCATAAGTGATTGAGAAATTACATTCTGGGGATATATGGGGGTATTTGTTAGTACATTTATTTAGTCCACTAAACTGTTAATTGCCACCTCTTATTCTGTAGTATTTGGGAGCATACTGTTGATATACGTTGTCCTGCTGATAGCTCTGATTTGGTTTAACTGCCCTTTAATATTGGCCCGTGTATATGCTGTCCAATTATTATTTTTTCTTTTTGAAATAATTTATACAACAGATACCACCACACTTAATTTCCAAATTTCTCTTTCAACTCATCGGTGTGTCGACCCAAAAAGCAATGTGACGAAGGTCTGCACTCATAAGAAGAACAAATTAATTCCAAAAAGTCATTTTCATTATTTATTCATTTCACAGCTTCATTTTTTGAAGAACAAAACAGATTAAAATCCCAGTTCATAAGGAAAGTCACAAACATGCTTCAGCCAAAAAGCCTTCATCGGTGTATATACACAGCTTCAGTACCTCGATTTAAATACACTGAGTTTAACAGGGAATTACAATTAAGTAAAGTGTTAGTTCATGGGCACACAACACAAATTACCAATTGATTTACCACACCTGGTATATCACGGATAAACAATCTATATAATTGGCTAATTGGAAGTCCTCTCTTTAGGGAGAGGATGATAACTGTCATAAGAACATAAGAAAATAAGAAAGTTTACAAACGAGAGGAGGCCATTCAGCCTATCGTTTGGTTGTTAGTAGCTTATTGATCCCAGAATCTCATCAAGCAGCTTCTCGAAGGATCCCAACAACATTACTGGGGAGTTGGTTCCAGACCCTCACAATTGTCAGCTGATAACAAAGTATTTTTATCTGTTTGTTTTCTATATACAGTGGTACTCAAAAGATTTACATTCTTATATAAAGAAACATCCAAAAAATGTATCTGATTTTAAACTTTTTTCTACAGTGAAAGTTATTGACTCAACTCTTGTATTGATGTAGTTAACAAAATCATTTGAATTAACTTCAGTATCGGACCAAATCATAATGATCTCATCAGTGTACCAAGCCCAATATTTTACAGAACCTTTATAGGGATTGTTGTTATAAATGTAATCATCCTCAAATTTTCCCATAAATAAATGTGCATAATTTGGAGCTAATGGAGTCCCCATTGCTGTCCATGTATCTGTAAAAAGGAAATAATTTCTCTAATACCAATTTAGTCAACTGTGAAATATATTCAATGGGAGGTTGACATACGTGGGGTTTAACTAAATAGGAAGACAAAGCTTCCATTCCCTCAAAATTGGGAATATTGAAACATACAAGGTCACAAGCCAGTCACTTTCACATACATTCTGAATACCTTGTAACTTTCTCAAAAAATCGTTAGTATCTTTTAAATATGAAGGTAAAAATTGAACTAAGGGAAAAATATGATAATCCACATATCTAGAGATTTTCTCAGTTCATGAACCTATCCCAGCTTGTTCGTCCCGGGGGATCGATTAACGATTTGTCAGTTTTAGGCAGAGTTTATAAAACGGGTCTTATAGGATTTTAAGAATTTGAATTCTTGTTCCAAAAGCCAAGAACTATCCAATCCCATTTGTAACATTTTATCAATTTCTTTTCTGAAAACCAGTGTTGGATCATATGTTACATGTTTATAAAATGTGTCATCCAATAACATCTCCTTTATTTTGTTAACATAAGTAATTGTATCCTGAATAACTATAGACCCACCATTATCAGCTGGTTTTGTAATAATTTCTTTATCAGTCATTAACTCATGAAGTGCCATTCTTTCAATCTTATTCAGATAGTTAATTTTATAGGTATGTGGATCATTATTACTTTGATTTGTCAATTTGAATTTGTCAATTCCTAATTTAATATCACCGTCCACCAAGCTACAGAAAGTATTAACAGAAGCATTGGTCACAAATGGCATACATTTACTCTTGGGTTTAAAATGGATATATAGTTTGTTGGTTCTTTAGGCATTGCCTTAGATCCAAAAAAAAAACTTTTCAACTTAAATATTCATAAAGAACTTAAATAGCTCTTATTTTAACTAGAAAAGGATCTGTAACAGTAGTTGGCACAAAAGAAAGACCTTTAGTTAGTACTGCCACTTGATCAGTAGAATGTTATTTGCTGGACAAATTAAAAACTACATCTTCATTGAGGAAGTTTCTTTTTACCTTTTTATTCTTCTCCCCCTCCCTCTCTTCCCCCTTCTCTTGGTGCTGAATGGTTCATTTCATTTATCTACTACACTCCGCATGCATAGTCCAATGTATGTCAACTCCTTGCCAGCTCTGCCATGGATATGGCTATGAGTGTGGGTTTCACGCATGTTAACTTAGTTTTAAATCTGATAGATTGGGATTTGTCTCCTTGTGCTCAATATGCAGCCTATTTCTTTTGAGATTTAGTTATTTTACAAAATTTTTGGCTGAAGAAAAAAAAAGTCCAAGGATATTATACAATCTATGTAAAACATAGAATACTGCAAATCATTAATTGTTTGCAACATTCACTGTATTTCTAGACACAAGTGAAGGCACTGTATAAACATTAGGTAAGATAACGTTATTTGGCAAAGCCTCCAGACTAAAGTGCACTGTAATTTAGGGCTGGATAAAATCTAATGTTCAGAATCAGAAAATGACCAGTAAATTAAGACAGTATTTCTGTAATGAAAAAAGGCCTTTGGGGTCTGATTTAATAAATAGTTGAGGATATGCAGTACAGTAATCAGTTGTATATCTGCGCTAACCGTTTATCAGCCATGATCAAGCTCTTTAGCATCGTCACCCACGTGTACAGCACTAATGCAAAATAGCGACAGGAAAGCGAGTTGTGCTTTAAAATTGGAAAAAATAAGTTGGAAATACTTTCACTTCTAGAAAAGGGAGTTACCAGGGATAAAATAGCACAAGATTTGTGATTGAGAGCTTTACAGAGGGTGAAAATTCAAGAGTGGGTGAAGTGTGATGAAGCAGATCCTGCCTATCATCTTTTAGATGATGAAGAGATTGTGGATGCAGTAAATGGAAATAACAGTGAAGATGGAGTGCTTTTCAGAGAGGATTGGACTGGCTGGAACAGCAATCCAAAGCCGATCTGACTCTGCTTTTGCTTGTCTGGCCTTTGATAGCAATGGCAGCTAAAAAGTGAACCTTCAAACAAACCTGCATTCAAGACACAGTAATGTAAGTACCACACATTTCATTTCTATTGTAACTTCAGTTTTCTACTTTTCTGTTTTTATATGTTGTTTGAGCAAATGGACATTTTCTTTTTTTTTTCATAAACCTATGCATTTTGCTACTGTGTAAATTACCAGACACTAATGTAAGTGTGTACAGCACTGTGACAAAGTGGTTAACAGTGTGCAGGTGATCACTGAACAGACAGACAATTATAATCCAGGTGCAAAGTTGTTTAATGATTTGTATGTCCAGTGCCTAATGGCAAAACACAGTAAACAATAAATTATGTTAAGTAATACAGCAGAGTGTATTACTTAATTTGTAATCCCCGGGTTTGTCCCGAAATAATAGTCCTGTTTATTATACACCCACACAAAACACATACACAAGTCCGTTAGTGCATGAATTAGTGCTCGTGGTGCAAATACAGTTACTTCGTGATACAAGTGCAGTGCTGTTCCGGGTTTGTGCTGTTCCGGGTTTGTGCTGGCCCTTGGCGACATCTCCGGAACGTGTTAGCTGTCTAATAATAACAAGACACAATTAGACAAACAAACAAAACACTCATGATACGTATACAGATTACGTCGCTTCGACCCCTACTTATACCGTCACTCATGACCCCTTGGTAAATGATTGCAGCCGCTCCTCCAATCTGCGGGTGCCGCATCATTTCGCTTCCGGGTCAATGAGTTAATGTACCGACGCTCCGCCCCCTTTCTAAATGACCGACTTCCTTTTAACCCTAGGAACGAAGCGTCAGGCCAAGCAGTCCAGAGTACTCTGTTCCTGTTACTTAGCACCCTCACAGGTCGGGAGGGAGATTTACCACCAATAATCATTGTCTTTGTCACAAGCACTAATACCCTGCATTTTTCTAAACAAAGGATTTAGAGGAGCTCCCTAATAAAAGCTGACTCTCAAAACAGTAATTGTGTGGGGCTCCCAAGTGGCGCATCCAGTAAAGGCGCTCCACGTGAGTGCAGGATGCGCTCTATAGCCTGCAAGTCGCGAGTTCGAATCCAGGCTATTCCTTTGTCGATCGAGGACGGGAGCTTCCAAGGGGCGGCGCACAATTGGCCGAGCATCGCCCGGGGGCAGGGAGGGTTAGGTCGGTCAGGGTGTCCTCGGCTCACCGCGCACCAGCGACCCCTGTAGTCTGGCCGGGCACCTGCAGGCTTGCCTGTAAGCTGCCCGAGAGCTGCGTTGTCCTCCGACACTGTAGCTCTTGGGTGGCTGCATGGTGAGTCTGCAGTGTGGAAAAAAGCGGTCAGTTTGACGGCACGCGCTTCGGAGGACAGCCTGTGTTCATCTTCACCCTCCCGAGTCAGCGCAGGGGTGGTAGCGGTGAGCCGACCATAATAAAATAATTGGCCATTCCAAATTGGGAGAAAATAATAAAAAATAATTGGCAACGACTAAATTAAAAAAAAAAACAAAAAAAACAGTAATTGTGTGAATATACCGTATTCCTTCGAATTTAAGACGCACTTTCTTAACTACTTTTTGCTTCTCAAAAATAGTCTGCGTCTTAAATTCGAGTACAGTATAGTGATGCGTGACTGACTGCCGAGAAAAGACAGTAAAGGCGTCTGCCCCAATACACAAGCAGCAACATGACACTGCTGAGGAAAAAACAAACCAAGCTGTCTGAGGAATTCCAAGAGAAACGTTTACAATTTCAGCATTTCTAACAAACAATACCAGCTTGGAGAGATCGGAAATGCTGATCAGACCCCGTATTTTTCAACATGCGAAGCAATGTTCAATGCTGTTGTGGTTGCTGGGTTACCTGATGCCATGGAGTGTTGTGTCGTGCTTGCTGTTGCCAGGATGAGTGATGCCGTAAGCATCAGAGACACCATCTTAAGTATTATACAGTGCACAGCACAATAAATGAGCTCTGTGGTTAATCTACAGCAACACTGTTTTGTACGATACAACAGCGTAATTGAGGTTGTATCTTTGTAAATGCATATTTATTTGATGTTTTATTTTTTCCTCAAATTGAGGGTGGTAAATTTGGGCTGCGTTTTAAATATTGAGGGCGTCTTAAATTTGAAGGAATATGGTAGTCTTTGTTACAGCCCTTACTCTGGTCCCACCACAGTTGTATACGCGACGGACTGCTGTATTTGAATGTAGCTGGTTACAGTAAGTGTCCAAGTGCTGAATCCAGAAGGATACAAAAAATGTATTTAAAAAAGTAACTTTAGGGTTTGAATAAACTGATCCCTGTTTATGGAAACGGTTTAAGGACAAGTGACCTCCAGTAAAACTGTGAGAACCTTTACAGGTAATTACAAATGCGACTGAAAGGTTTGTGCAAGGCTGTAGATGTGAATTATGAAATTGTCATTTTCTCAACTGCTTCCAAAACTAGTTTTCAGCCAATTTATACATTTAATTACAATATTATAGGAAGCTTGCAAAGTGAAGAACAATTATTATTATTATTATTATTTATTTCTTAGCTGACGCCCTTATCCAGGGCGACTTACAATTATTACAAGATATCACATTATTTTTACATACAATTACCCATTTATACAGTTGGGTTTTTACTGGAGCAATCTAGGTAAAGTACCTTGCTCAAGGGTATAGCAGCAGTGTCCCCCACTGGGGATTGAACCCACGACCCTCTGGTCAAGAGTCCAGAGCCCTAACCACTACTCCACACCGCTGCCCCATTATTCCCCAGTAATTCCCCATTAATTCAGTTAACAAAAAGTTATTTCTTAGCAAGGATTCTTAGAAGGGGATATGAACACCAGAGTTGACTGTGTGGAGTCGGGTAAATTTGGCCGTCTCAAAAAAAGAAAATTAAATATGTTTATTATACTGCTCTTCATAAAGATTATTCTGATTGAGTGAAAATGTTAACTATGTTTTAAATATATATTTTTTTCTTCTTTAAAATACAGCTTCATATGTTCCTTCATGGTGTAAAAATTGTGAGGGGATCTTATACTGTATAAACTGGTGCTGCAATTTCAAGTGCTAATCTCAATCCATTTGAGATGTTGACTTCATGTTTTCAGAGTTAAATTAAAAAGCCAAAATCATTTCCATTCACATTGACCTGTGCCCTAAGATGGCTGCCATATCAAGGTCATGGCACTTGTAAGTTTATGAGTCTCAATAGATGGTGCACAGTTGCATTCTGTTGCATTACTGGTGTTGTTACAGGTAATCGTTTCACTGGCACATTGTTTTTGGCCATACCAGTGATTAGGGGTGTGTGGCAAAGTGGTTTGCAGTGCGCAGGTGTAGAGGTGATGCAGTGCTTAGTAATAACAAACACAACACAGTTCACAGTGAAAAACAGCTCTTTATTTGTGCTGCAAATAATAGTAACTGGCCCTACACAACGATGTGTATGGCACAGTTAAAACCCACGGGATTCAGCCCCTAAATAATAACACTAATAAAGACACACACGTTATACACACACACGATCACAAGTCCAATAGTGAGTGCTCCTAGTGCAAGTGGTGAATTTAGCGACAGCTCCCAGATTGTTTCGCCGTCTAACAATCACAAATACAATTATTATTAGACAGACAAAAACTACATGAATAACACTCACAGTTAAATCACAGTTCTCCTTTTCGGGTCCTATCGTAACCATAACAAAAGGAACAGATTGCTTCGCCACATCCCAATATACCCTCAGTCACACCCCCTTTGGTAGCGAATGCAGTCATGTATCCTCCAATCCATGACTGAGACATAGCCTACCGCATTAAGGCAATGATTTCTGGTATTGTGATTCCACCCTCTTTCTGGTTGGCTGACTCCCGACTGGCCCTGGAATGAACTGCCAAACCATCCAGTCCGGGGCACACTGTTCCTGTTATACCGCGCTTTCACAGGTCGAGAGGGAGATTGTTTACTAGGACTCATTCGCTGTCTGTCACAGGGTGTTAATCGTCTAGAGTTTAAACATTAGCAGTCAAATGTTTTTAATTTTGCTTAATCGTTTAAACTTTGTCAAAAATGTGCAAGTCAAATATTAAGAACAGGGTGTCTGCAAACAACGGCTACTCTGAGTTTATTTTTACCTTTTTCACGTGGCATTATTGTCACTGGATATTCACCTCCCAATGTCCAGCATGCTTTTACTCACATGACAAGACTAAGCAAAACCCTGTCTGGGTGTATTGCGATAAAAAGGAAGACCGAAAGCTAAAATGTAGGCTGTGCTCTGCAGAGCTTAGTTACAGCAGTAGTACAGGGACAAAGTTAAACCATATGAAAATAAAGCATCCTGTACAAACGATGTCTGCTGCTACCACCGGTGCTGGATCTAGCGCAGAGGATGTAGGGTTCGGACAAACAACTAGTAGTGCTAGGAAATGCGATAAAACTCGGGCTGAAAACATAACACGGTTGATTATTGAGATGATCGCAACTGACATGCACCAATTTCAATTGTGGAAGAGGTCGGAATCAACAAGTGCATGCCTTTTGTTGAGTCAGATTACAGAATGCTGTGGCGATCATGTTGTTTTTTTTTCTCTTTTGTTTTGATGGTTTAATACCTTTAAAAAAAAACATTAAAAAGTGAAGATTTATTATTTTTTGGTTGTCTTTTTTTTCTACTGCTTCCACAATTATTATTATTATTATTATTATTATTATTATTATTATTATTATTATTATTATTATAGTATTTAAATGAACAATTAAACATAAAGGTTTATTTTCTAACTTGCCACGATAAAGCACTACTTCAAAAAATGAAAAACTATAATAAAATAAACATTTGAAAAGAAACTAGTGTGTAAACAGGTATATGTACATACAAGACTATAAAAACAAATGTATTTTTAAATTTAAAAACCAAAAGTAACATATTGTAACATTGTGTGAAAATGAAGATAGATGGAGACAGGGATTGCAGTTCTTGAATTCAACGGTTTATTATTTACAGGTATTGTATTTACTTAGTCACTGTCAGCTGTGACCCACGTCTCCAAAATAATAAACCTGGCTAGTTACTGATGTCTCTACTGGAACTCTACTGGATTTTTCACTGCCTTCGGCTCCTCTCTCTCAAGCACCAAACCCTTCTGCTGTTTTTACTGTTGCCGGCTCGAGCTCCCTTATTTGAATCTTTAAGACTCTGGAGTGTTCGCCTGCCCCGTGCTGCTTAACACTTGCCCTGCGTCCGAACAGCAAAACGTGCGTGTGTCACTCTGTGTATCACTGAATCTAGGTTGAGCTGCAGCAGCCTGCTGCTTTTGCAGTTTTTGCCGAAGCGCCTTTCAAGATGACCTCTCCTGATAATTTCCCTGGTGCGTTCCTTGTACAAAGCGAAGGAATCGGTGGCTGCCAGGTCCAGTAGCGATAACAACAGGCTTGTATATTAAAAATAAAAAATTAAAAAATAGAATATTGTACGTTATATTCAAAATAAAAACATATATTGTAAAGGGCTGTCAAAGTTCTGACCACGGCAGTCATTTTGACAGTTTTTCACTTTTGAAATTTAAATTACTCTGCGTGTGTGAAAGATACACGGTTGTCCGTTCTTGACTTTTCCTAAATACATGTGTTCAATATCCTGTTGGTGTTTGAAATACAGGATCCAAAAAAATATATATGTATGTCTATATATAGAGGGTAGTCCTGGGGAAAAAAAATTACTACACTTCCCAGAAGAACACAGGCTGAAAAGCCGTAATTATGTTTAATTGTTTAATTTAATTGTTTTATTAGTGATTATCCCCTGCACCTGGTGATTACTGTAAATTAGAGCCAGGTGCAGGGGATAAAAGGAAAGCAGCCAGTCTGTTCTGAGCTGCTGTGTGGAGAGCCCGCTTGTTTGTGTGCACAAGCGTATTACAAAAGGAAAGGTAGTGTAAACCTTTTTCAGATCAGTGTTAAACCTGTGTGGTTTGTTTTGTTTAACTGTTTTGTTTAATTGGCAGGTAAACGGCTTAGCTGTCCTGCAAGATAGTTTAGGTTCCTGTTCTGTGTTTTAGTTAAGTGCTCACAAAAGAGCTAGGTGTTTGTATTGTTTGATTTGTTTGTGTATTATTTTTAAAAAAAAATAGCGCGTCAGCGCTTTGAAAATCCATTTCTGTGTCCTGGGTCGGTGTTTTTAAATGGAAAACGAACCTTGAGTGGTGCAGTTTTATTGCAATATATAATAATCCCCTTTGCCTAGAACCGCCAAAGCCATCATTTTGACTGCCTTTTACAATACATGTTTTTATTCTGAATATAACCTACAATATTCTTTTTTTAAAAAATATACAAGCTTGTTATCTCTACTGGACCTGGCAGCCACCAATTCCTTCGTTTTGTACAAGGAATGCACCAAGGAAAATACCAGTAGTAGAGATTTCATCTTGAAGCTAGCTTCGGCATAAACATTTCGATCAGAAACCTGCAAAGCTGCAGCAGTTCAACCTGGATTCAGTGCTAGAGTGACACACACAGAGAAAACATACACACTAGTTTCTTTTGAAATGTTTATTATAGTTTTTTCATTTTTTGAAGTAATGCTTTATAGTGGTAAGTTAGAAAATAAACCCTTTTATGTTTGTTAATTTAAAATCAGTGTGTATATATATATATAAGTGTAGGACTATTGATTTTCCATTTTTTGGAATAGCAACTTCAGTTTTTTTTCTGGGTTTTTTCCCCACTTTTTATCAACGTATTAATAATTAAACATGGCATTTGAACATAAATATAATGTTGATAGTTAAAATAAGTACATTAGTAAATATTACCACAATTCTTTATTTTTATTAAAGCCAAGAGTTTTTTTTAATAAGACTCTTGTTGCTGTAATAGTAAGTAAAGCACCTGAAGATTAATGTTTTGATTACATTTTCTACCAGTTTCAAAACGCTTGAGATGATGATATTTCTGAAATGGTTGTTTTTTTATAAGATGAAACAAAAACTGTCAAAGTATGAGTATTGTGATTTGTATTTGTGTTTACCGGAGTATTTGTACTTCTAAATAATGCAGAAAGATTGTGCTTCACTTTTTAGTGTTCAATTATACGACAAGTTCAAAACTGTAAAGTTCCTGAGCAGCACCGAACAGCACACTCCATAGAGGCAGATTCGCCAGACGCCTGCTTCGCCAACCCTATACCAGTAGATTCGCTGGCACCCGAGTGAGCTCTACACTAATGTAAGGTGCATTTTTACAGAGGGAAATCAGAGAATCAGCTGCAATACAAACACAAATATGCTTTTGTTAATGCTTTGCAAGAATGCTCTCAAAATGGATAGGTTTACCTCGAGATATTGCAGTCTCGCTTTAAGGTTGATATTCATCATAATAACTTGCGAATGTTAGTAAACTGAATGCATAGGTTGTTCCCAGTTATTGTGAAAAATGCATGCATTTTAGCCTTAGAGGGAACGGGTGTGATTTTGGAAGAGAAGAAGGAGGCAAAGTCATCAGCTTAGATAGAGAGGGGGAGGGCTAAGGAGGGAGGAGAAGGTGGAGAAAAGTTTACAGGGATTGTTAGTGGAAGACTGAATGATAGAGTGGAAGTAGGAGCGTTTGGCAGAGGTGAATGTAGAAGAGAAGGAAGAGAGGAGCGAGCGATAGAGATTCAAGGCAGCAGGGGGATTGGTTTTCTTCCATTTCTTTTCAGCAGAGCGCAGTTTGATACGAACCGAGCGGAGCATGGAGGAGAGCCAGGGCTGGGGCGGGCAGGTCGAGGGGTGAGGGGGCAAAGGGAGTTGAGGCAGGAGGTGAGGGACGAGAAGAGGGTGGAGGTAGCCAAGTCTACAGAGTTGGGAGAAGGAATCTATAGATGGGAGGTGTGAGAGAGCAGCAGAGGAAAAGACAGAGGGAGAGAGACGGAAGGTGACAGAGTGGGTCGGCAGAGTTTGAAGGGATGGGAGCAACAGAGAGGAGATAAAGTAGTTATCAGAGATATTGAGAGGACTGCACTCTAGTCCATTTTACTTCATACACTACTTACTGTTACTTCAGAGATGTCACTCCCCTTACATTATGCCCCCCGGGGATGCTTTGTTTTTGTCCCCTGTCCCACAATGAAACAAAAACATTTCTAGTGTAATTAGTTCACACAGAGTCCTTAAGATATAAGTGAACAGTCAAACAAGTATTTACACACTTCTCCTTGCTATCGTCATTCATTTGTTTATGAAAAGAAGGGATTGTATTTTATCCCAGTTAAATATTTGGCACGAGGAATGTGTGTGACCTGCTAACAGGAATTGCACAGTGGAAGTGCCATTTTTAGTGAATTCCCATTATAAGATGGATAATAGTTGAAAGCCACTTGATATTGGAGAAAAATTAAAGTTGGAAGGAATTCTTTTGATGTTTGTATAGAGAGCGGACACAGCAGTATTGCGTGCTGCAGTAATTTGTGTGGGTTTAATTTGATCAAACAGGTTATTATTTTTTATTATCATTTGTTTATTTAGCAGACGCCTTTATCCAAGGCGACTTAAACAGGTGAATCAAAGTACTATTTTTAAACCAATGTCTGGACAGTACTTGCTGAAGAATGAAACTTCCTATACATACTTTGATTCCAAAGACCTTAAACTACCAAGTCCATAAATTGACCTCCCATAGATAGAAGGATGCATATTAGTGCCATGATCAGATTTTAGTCTGTGATTCCTCAGAATACGTTCTCCTAACTAGAATCTGACGTTCTTATTAATTTAATTTCATTAAATCTTGTGTTGAGATTTGCCTTCAAAATTACGATGTTTAGGAATTCTGGTTAAAACCTAACAAAGAATCAACTTTTTTTTTTTCTAGAGCAGCCAGCTTTGGAGTCAATCTTATCAAGAAAACCTCTTCGTTTTTCTTCGTCTTAGCCATCCACGCAATGTAGATTCTGCATCATTTATATCTTGAAACTGCTGCTTGAGTTTCACCTTTTCTTAATCTGTCCACCGCATCGAGTTTCATTTTAACAGAGAAAGATTTTTGTTTTTTGCTGTCTAACATGCTTCATACTCTATATCTGGAACGTTCACACAACTTTTGCAAGTCAAATTGCATTATGGGGGAAAATGGGAGGCACGACCTTACCATGTTAAAACCAATTTCGCACTATAACGGGTCACGTTATGACTGGGTAGCACTGTATCTTGCATTGTTATTAGAGGTGGTAAATATTGAGAATCTTTCATATGATTATATCTAAAGTTACCCCAAATCCATTGGCCCTTTGCACACTCACAGCTGATTGGTTAATCTTGCTTGCTTGTGATGTCAAAGCTGCATTGTGTTTTGCTGATAAATATATAGCACTGGCATAGCAGTGCTTTTGAGGCTATGGTGTTCAGTGTGCTGTGTAAATGTCTGCTGTTGCATCTGCAGCTATCCTTTACTTCACTGTAAGATTCAGCTGCCTTTGATCGTCCCTGCATGACACAGTTTGACATGGACTTATTCTATATTTTATTGCTTGCAGTGCTGACAACGATCTCCTGCCTTTTTTTGCCGTTCCAGAGAGAATAACGTTTTTTTTGTCATTTTACATGTCAGTAGAAAAGTAAAATAATTGTGACTTTGTCCGAAGTTTACCCAAGGTATCTTATTGGGTCATTTTTCCATTATATACTACTTAAATATGTTCTTTATACCATAGCCTGTTTTTTTTTATTTGTTTTATTGTAAACCCATAAGCAAGCATTTAGGACCCCCATATGTTCTCCCAATGTGTTGATAAACAATGATTCACAAAACAATATGCATGCTGGGGCTAATTATCCTTTTTTAGGAAGCTTGAACTGCGATGTTTGACGAGTTTAACGTGATTGAAAAACTTTAATTTATGACTTTTAATCACTAAAACATGTTTATGTAGGCCAAACAAAAACTTATTGACTGAAAATCCCCATATATTCATATGGAAAATATTCTTAATATTCGTTTGGAATTGATGGAAGCATTCTTGGCTGCAGGAGTTTCGATGGCTGATTTATGGCTGTCAGACTATGTGTGCTGAAGGAGGGTAGGCTCCAAGCTTTTTGAAAAGATTCATTTTAGTGAAACAATCCTGAAAATGTAAGACACAGCTAACAGTAGCTGCACACAGAAAACCTAAAAGCAATTTTTAGTGCTGAATCCATGAATCAGGCTCTGTATTTAGACCCATCCACGTAAATAGAATGTTGCCACTGCAGTATGCTTGAATGTAACTCCTGGTGTTTTTTGTCAACAGGTCTTGCAACCTTTACATTTCATGCTCTCATTCCAAGGTTTTAAAGGGCATAGCTGTGACTGTCTGTGTCCTCCCTGGGTATTCTAATATGTTCATGTCAGTTGTAAGTTTCTGAAGCTTTGCCCCTGTTCTTTTTGCACGCACTTTACAGTATTTAATTTCTCAGTAACCAACATGGGACTTTTCACTTTGCAGCCAAATCAACGGCCTACGCTGAATGGGATGAACACATGTGGGGTCCAGACTGTGCTGGCTAGCTGGGCATGAAAACAGCTGGAAAGACAGGTATGACTTTTTTTTTATCCCTTTATTGCTTTAAGATAACAGTCCTCACCATTTTTTATTAAGTCAAGTTTCCAATGTATGACACTGCTTTAGAAGGGATAGAAGTGTATTGTTTAATATAAGCATTGTTTAATGTAAGATATGTTTTATAAGCACTCCTTAAAAAAACACATTCCTTAAAAATGTTTTGTGGCTCGAGACCAAACGTGTAATTTTATTAATAACGAGAAAAGAATGACTGCCTCTTGTTGTTTCTGACAAAAAAGAAAGGTCTCCCCTCCTGCTTGACTACCTGCTTATCTTTTAAATGCCGTGTTTCTGGGAGCTATTTAAAAAAAAAACGGTGCAAGTTGTTCAGCTGGAATGAAAAACTGTCTGCAACCAAAGAAAGCTTTAGAATGGTGTGGGTTTTTTCTTCATTAAAACAGTAATTTACTTCTGTTTGAACATACAATTGAATGATCAGTTAAAATGCACTGACTAGTCCAGGATATGTAGCATGCTATTTTGGCAACTGGGGTAAAGTAGTCAGCAATCTTAATTTATTAGTCTAAACAGCCTGGGGAATCCTTTATACAATGTGTGCAATGACAGAAAGATGCTCACATTTTAAGAGGCAGCAGTGTGGAGTAGTAGTTAGGGCTCTGGACTCTTGACCGGAGGGTTGTGGGTTCAATCCCCAGTGGGGACACTGCTGCTGTACCCTTGGGCAAGGTACTTTACCTAGATTGCTCCAGTAAAAACCTAACTGTATAAATGGGTAATTGTATGTAAAAAAAATAATGTGATATCTTGTAACAATTGTAAGTCGCCCTGGATAAGGGCGTCTGCTAAGAAATAAATAATAAAATAATAATAAGAAGTCTCCTGTATCATGATCCAGTGCTGAAATTGCTTTCAGAAGAGGCATTGTAGCAGGGGAGATCTGGACTGACTGTCTGGCACATCCGTATTACTGCAGGTAGAGGTCAGCAGTGTCGTGGGATCCGCCTGTCGGTCATGGCGATGACACAGAGAGGTGGGGAAGAGGGTGTGTGTGCTTTCCCTCTCTCTGAGTGGCTGAGGGGCGGGCCTTGGGAGACTGCTCGGCCCATAAGATCTGGTTTGGTTGGACGCTCGGGTGGCCGTGTTTGGGGAATACCCAGTGACACTGACGAAAGACGTCAGTTTTAAAATAAAACGAGGCAAAACTGGCTGAGAAAAACAGCCGGCCTTAAAATAATTTGTTGAGAAAATAAATAACAGAAATCACCACGTACCCGAGGGGACGTGCTTAGTTGTACGGGGAACTCCGGCCATCCCAGTGTATAGAGGGTAATTGAGCGTAGGACGGAGGCCCGTTCTGACCGGCTTAGCGGCAGTGGGGGCACTGCGTAAGCAGCACTTTTTGTTGGTAGTTTTATTACTGTGTTTTATTTTCCCTTTTTCTTTCGCCTTTGGTTTTCATTATTATTTGCGAGCACTTGTTGTGCCTATACCTGTATTGGTAAACGCTGTGATTCTGGTTACTGTTGTCAGTATCCAGAACACGGACAACAGCGCCATCTACTGCGTCAAATAAATCAGTATGCCTGAGCGGCGTTACAAATAAAGTACTGTCTCCTTGTGTCAGTGAATTGCCCACCACCCTTCCACAGGCATATTCTCAGAAAAGCACCTATCAAATTCTGAAAGAAACCTGTCTACTATTTCAAAGTATTCTATTTTGGCCTTCAGTTCAGAAGAAAGAGATGTGCTGCTAGAACTCTCCACATTATTCTTCCCAGTTGTGGAGTCTATGCGAAACTGCTTCAGTCGTAATGACACCTTCTGAACTCGTCTAGACCGCCCCTGACCTTTAGTCACATTCATTTCTAAAGCTGTCTTGATATCATAAGACTGTGCAAAAGACTTGGCTGCATCAAAAAGGCTAGAGAAAGATCGCAGATTGCATGCTTTGTAATTCGTTCCTGGTTGACTCGATGAGCAAACATGCTTTTTTGAAATCAAAACATCACTAGACTGAAGCTGATCTGATAGACAGTTGGTGGCATGGAGAACCTGCTGTAATATATGGAGAAGAACAACAAATATAAAGGACTCAAGTTTGTCTCGCAATCCTATAGCTTCAGGTGCTGCATCCCTGTCAGAACCTTCTGACAGTACACCTAAAACTGCAAGTAAACTTCCATAGCGAAGATGAACTTTTGAAACTGAACGATACCAGTAAGACCATCTGGTTACAGCAGTTCGCTCGAGTACTAGATCCTCAGCTTTTTGAGCCTCAATAAAAATGTGGTACCTGGTGTTGTTGTTGGTAATGACTGTGTAAAGTGATGTAACTACTGTGAAAAAAGAAGAAAGCTCACCAATGTTTCTAATGCAGTCACCAAGAACAAGAGTCAGTCTATGTGCATGGCAATGTACAGTGCCTTGCGAAAGTATTCGGCCCCCTTGAACTTTGTGACCTTTTGCCACATTTCAGGGTTCAAACATAAAGATATGAAACTGTAATTTTTTGTGAAGAATCAACAAGTGGGACACAATCATGAAGTGGAACGAAATTTATTGGATATTTCAAACTTTTTTAACAAATAAAAAACTGAAAAATTGGGCGTGCAAAATTATTCAGCCCCTTTACTTTCAGTGCAGCAAACTCTCTCCAGAAGTTCAGTGAGGATCTCTGAATGATCCAATGTTGACCTAAATGACTAATGATGATAAATAGAATCCACCTGTGTGTAATCAAGTCTCCATATAAATGCACCTGCACTGTGATAGTCTCAGAGGTCCGTTTAAAGCGCAGAGAGCATCATGAAGAACAAGGAACACACCAGGCAGGTCCGAGATACTGTTGTGGAGAAGTTTAAAGCCGGATTTGGATACAAAAAGATTTCCCAAGCTTTAAACATCCCAAGGAGCACTGTGCAAGCGATAATATTGAAATGGAAGGAGTATCAGACCACTGCAAATCTACCAAGACCTGGCCGTCCCTCTAAACTTTCAGCTCATACAAGGAGAAGACTGATCAGAGATGCAGCCAAGAGGCCCATGATCACTCTGGATGAACTGCAGAGATCTACAGCTGAGGTGGGAGACTCTGTCCATAGGACAACAATCAGTCGTATACTGCACAAATCTGGCCTTTATGGAAGAGTGGCAAGAAGAAAGCCATTTCTTAAAGATATCCATAAAAAGTGTCGTTTACAGTTTGCCACAAGCCACCTGGGAGACACACCAAACATGTGAAAGAAGGTGCTCTGGTCAGATGAAACCAAAATCGAACTTTTTGGCAACAATGCAAAACGTTATGTTTGGCGTAAAAGCAACACAGCTCATCACCCTGAACACACCATCCCCACTGTCAAACATGGTGGTGGCAGCATCATGGTTTGGGCCTGCTTTTCTTCAGCAGGGACAGGGAAGATGGTTAAAATTGATGGGAAGATGGATGGAGCCAAATACAGGACCATTCTGGAAGAAAACCTGATGGAGTCTGCAAAAGACCTGAGACTGGGACGGAGATTTGTCTTCCAACAAGACAATGATCCAAAACATAAAGCAAAATCTACAATGGAATGGTTCACAAATAAACATATCCAGGTGTTAGAATGGCCAAGTCAAAGTCCAGACCTGAATCCAATCGAGAATCTGTGGAAAGAACTGAAAACTGCTGTTCACAAATGCTCTCCATCCAACCTCACTGAGCTCGAGCTGTTTTGCAAGGAGGAATGGGCAAAAATTTCAGTCTCTCGATGTGCAAAACTGATAGAGACATACCCCAAGCGACTTACAGCTGTAATCGCAGCAAAAGGTGGCGCTACAAAGTATTAACTTAAGGGGGCTGAATAATTTTGCACGCCCAATTTTTCAGTTTTTTATTTGTTAAAAAAGTTTGAAATATCCAATAAATTTCGTTCCACTTCATGATTGTGTCCCACTTGTTGTTGATTCTTCACAAAAAATTACAGTTTCATATCTTTATGTTTGAAGCCTGAAATGTGGCAAAAGGTCGCAAAGTTCAAGGGGGCCGAATACTTTTGCAAGGCACTGTATATAGATTGCATGAGGAACCTTTTCCCTTAATCACGCCTGTACTCCATTAAAGTAACCACTCAAGCACTTGCTCCATTGTAGCATTGAGCAATACAGTTTGACCAGTTCAAGCCAGTTTGCTGAATTTCTTTGTAAATGAAATCAGCTGAACTGGCTGCATCAAGCTTCGCCATATAATAACTACCTATCAAACGTTTCTTAACTTTCCCTTCACTAAAGTACCTTACCAAAATGGCAAGTTGTTCCTTCCGAAAGACAAATCATTTGTTTCACCTACCAGAATTGAAAAGTATTCAGCTTCCATTGCCTCAGCACAAATGTCATAAGTGAGTGGAGGCGGGACATACAGTTGAAGGTCTTTAGTAGGTTTAACCAATGGGAGAGTCAAAGATCTGCCCTTGTTTTGCAGCTGTCCAATCATTAGTGAGAAGCAATCTAGGTTGTCTAACGAAGTCAGCACAAAAACATGAGCGTTCCCAAAGTCACTTGCGAGCCACTGTTACACTCAAAACATCAAACCTGGATTGATGTTCAACTGGATGAACAGAAGCGTAGGGATACATTACATCACACAATGAGCAAGTAAGAAAAAATCGTGAGGTCTTAAACGCTTGATTGATTTTGACATGTGTACAGTGTCATTTATTATTATTTATTTCTTAGCAGATGCCCTTATCCAGGGCAACTTACAATTGTTACAAGATATCACATTATTTTTTTTACATACAATTACATTATTTTTTATAAACAATTACCCATTTATACAGTTGGGTTTTTACTGGAGCAATCTAGGTAAAGTACCTTGCTCAAGGGTACAACAGCCGTGTCCCCTACTGGGGATTGAACCCACAACCCTCCGGTCAAGAATCCAGAGCCCTAACCACTACTCCACACTGCTGCCCGCTGATTTTGTTGTTTACCTTGGCAAGCAAGAACTGGCATTCAGAGGGCACGATGAAGGCACCAATTCCTCAAATAGAGGTCATTATGTGGAATTACTTTCTCTGAATTATGACTACGACAGCATGTTAAGCAATCACTTGTCAATAGTCACAGTATTCTCGGGTACCTCTAACAAGATTCAGAACAGCTTAATCTCTTTGGTGCCTCAGGTTCTACTTGATGTACAGGAAGCCAAGTACATAGCTATAATGGTAGTTTAAACAACCAATGTTGGAAACGCAGCTCAGCTGTCTTGTGTTTTCTGGTATGTGACTGACAGTGGCCCAAAAGAATGGTTGTTTAATTTTAATTTTTTTGGTCAAATCGACGATTATTGACATTTATTTTAGAAAGAATTTACTGGATTTTTCGATCTTTTATTTTTCAATTCAAGCAGAGAATGGGTGAAATCAACCCTTTATTCTTTAGAAAAAACAACAGACTTTGTATGCATAATGTCTCATTTAGCAAAACCCCTTTATCATGTTCAACATGCAACAAAACCATGGTTACCAACATTCTAATTGAAATAACGTTTGGTCACAGCTGAGCTATACATTTAAAAAATGTCTCAAATAAACCACAGTAAACACAGCATATAAAAGTTTATTACACAGACCTTTAAGAAAACATTTACGAGTAAAAATAATATGCACAGAACAAAACATTAGATAACAGAACTAACTTGTACTTATTACTCGGAGTCTGAGCTCCCTCTCTCCTGCTTCAGCACAGCCGGACTCAGAGTCACTGGAAGGCAAGGCAGACCAAACATTCGCCTTGTGCAGAAATTGACAGTCCAGGTTAGCTGGTTCTGTTCCTTGTACAGTTTTATCAGTCACAACCAGATGGAATATCACCTAATCTGCTTTTTTCAGGGGGGGAGGGATTGTAATACGTACATAATCCCTCTAATACCCTAATGGGGTTGTGTTATTTATATTGATGTTTAATTTTGGTTTGGTTTTTGATAACAACATATGCTTTACTTCAGTTTAATAAAGGGAATAATGATGTGATATTTCACTGCTCAAACTGCACTCACTTACATTTTCTGCTTTATCTACCTGAACCCACGCATACCTATTTATTGGGATTCATGTTGATTTGAAGATGATTTCTGATGATAAACAGATTATATTAATGATTTATTAACTAATTAATCTATATGTTACAGCCAAAGACTGAAAATCGGCCAATGCATAGCCACTCATTTTGTGCGATGTTGTTTTCTTAACATAAATGGAGAGTACTTTGGACATTAACCGGCCATTGTCAACAATTCCAACAGTTCTCAGGCAATGTGTGTAACTATGCCAATCTGTAGCAAATACCTTATAACGTGGGACAAAAAGCGCTCCACCTACTGTCTCTTATTTTTAGTAGCAGTAAGACTGGCAAAGCAACACTATTTTTTTTAAACAAAGGTAGACAAAAAAAAAATGAGCCCATTGTTTGTTTTTCTATTAGGAATGTATCCCTTTAAAAATGAAGTCCTGGGTCATGTTTGTAAAATTTGTAATCCATTGTAATTGTCAGTATAGCTTATGGAAAGATACAAAAAAGTTATAAATAACAACCACAAAACTACAACGCAGCTGTGTTATTACTGTATACGCCTTGCCCTGCTGTTGGATCTTCATTCGTAAGCCGTGATCAGCAAGAATTTTATCAATGAAGAATCATCCTTCTCCATTTGGATAACTGGTGAGACCGAGCTTTTTCTTTTTGCATTGTTTTTTTCCCTCAGTTATTTTTGGGATTAAAAATATATTTTTGGGGGACTGGATATTTCGGGATGCTTAAACAAAGACTGATTTATACAGCATTTTGATTTTCGGGACTATAATTATTATTATTGTAGTTGTTGTTGTTATTTTCTTCCCCAATTGACTCCTCTGCTAGTAATCCGTTATTACTGTTTTACTGGGTTTGTGTTTCAAAGCATATACATGTTTTTTAGACTTTTTTGTTAGTTGAGAATGCATTTGATTTATAGAGCTGTTTGTTATAAATTGAGTCAATAGTTTCTAAAATGTTGTATGCATTGTTGTTGATTTATATCTGTATAGTTGGTTCTTTAAATATTGATTACATTTTGTTTAATAAAGCAACTGAGTATTCTAAAATATACAGAGGTTACTTTTTATTTATTTGTTTACCTCCAGTATATTTTAGTAGTTATAGTTACGATTGCTTCAACATTGACCATCTAATACTGGGCAGTGTCGTCATTGCCCGGTCAATGTTGTTATTAATGACTACGTTGACCGACAAAATCAGCCAATGATGTGGATGACCGACCAATGCTGTCATTGGCTGTTGCTTTTGGGCTCTGACGTCATTGGCCGACCTTTGGACTTTGGCTGTAACATATATACAAAATAAGTAAAAAAAACACACACCTCCACAATATTAGAATGTTCAATTATGTTCCCTCACCACACAAGAGTGAAGACATTTTTTAAAATGATTTCCTCGCTGATCATTTATATGTATTTTTATAGTTACTCAAGAAGCTGTTATGTACCTATCGGGATCTCAGCCTTTATTTAGCCGTGTACGCAAGCCAGTTAACCTGATTGCACAGTGCACACGCACGCAATTAGCCAGATAAAAACGAAACTAAGACCTTGGTGCCGTTAAAAGCCAATATGAAAGCTATTTTGTGAGCTGCTTTCTGAAATTGGTCTTGGCAATTATTGAAAGGTAAATCACATTTGACACATCATTTAGATATCGTGTTTGCTAAGAGAAACTGAAATTTACTTTGGCTTTAAAAAAGAAAAGACCACTAATGTTAGTGTACAACTGAAAAAAGGTATCAAGACAAACTTGTTTCTTTTTTGCAGAAAATAACTAAAGCCCCTTTCACACTGGCATGCTTTACCTAGGTCAGACCCTGCCTGGGTCAGGACCAATTGCACAGTACTCGTATCAATGCCCTGGAAGATGCTTGTTACTGACACTTTCATACAAGCTTCTCTGGATAGAACCGTCGGCACAAGTGTTGATTAGAGCAAATGTTTCTTCATCCCTGCTGCAATCTGGCTCATGCTGCATGTCAATCAACAAGAATATGGCTAAACAGAATAAACCGAAATGTTCCTTGCGGAAGTAAAACCTTCACACAGGTGTGGGTGTTTATTATTGCATCGGCTCACAAACGGCCGCCAAGCATTTTGTCTCTCTCAGCCCGGGTCAAAGTGTATCAAGCTACATCTTGAGGTGGGTCTCTGGGACCTGGGTTAACCTGGGTACGACCCAGGCACGTGGTTTCACACTACGTGGGATTGTGACCCAGGTAGCCAGGAGATGGGTCCGGACCCGGGTAGGAGTGCCAGTGTGAAAGGGGCTTAATATTATTACTCCCATTAAAACCTGAACACGTTATATAACCTTGTTATTGACAAAAGTAATAATTTTACATTAACATGTTACCCCCCAAGCAAATACATTAGCATTAAGATTTAAGGTGTAGTGCATGAATATTTTAAACACTGCCCGTTGTGACCCCAACACAGGAAACAAAGGTGCAGTGTAATTGTCATTTTTATTACATAAAAATATAAATTGAAACAGTATCAAACAGTACATAATGCCAGTATGTGGAATACTGTAGGAAACTTTCATGCCATTTTTGCAGTTTTACAATTACGACTTTTGTTGGTTACTTTAATAATAGACATGTCTTTAGATTTGGCTGCAACTGGGGGGGAAAAAAAGCATGTTATTATTATTTGTTTATTTAGGAGATGCCTTTATCCAAGGCGACTTACAGAGACTAGGGTGTGTGAACTATGCATCAGCTGCAGAGTCACTTACAGTTACGTCTCACCCGAAAGACGGAGCACAAGGAGGTTAAGTGACTTGCTCAGGGTCACACAATGAGTCAGTGGCTGAGGTGGGATTTGAACCGGGGACCTCCTGATTACAAGCCCTTTTCTTTAACCACTGGATCACACAGCCTCCTATGTGGTGAGTGTCCTATATTGTGGCAAAATGTAGTAGCCCTGGCTTATTTTTGGAATAGGCCAAAAATAAACCATATAATGTATTTGATTACATTAATTAAAGAAAAAGGAATATTCTGTTTGTATGTTACCCAAAGGCACTTAAATAATAGTTTTGCTTTTTAAATGAGCTTGTTCTTGTTAGCCTACAACTGTATAGCAGCCAAAAAAACAACAATGTATTTTTCTCTAATTGTCAGACTCGTAAGTAGCATTGATGTGTTTTGGATTATAATAAAATAATCATGGTGGTGAAATACAAGCCATAACAACTCCATTGGGGGAGAGACCGCGAGAATGAGTCCTGTGCCAAAATTAAATCTAGTTTCTTAGTTTTTAAAGTGGCATGAATGGTTGTGTTCAGTTTATTTAAAAAAAAAGACTTTCAGTTCAGTTCAGTTTTCTTTTCTTAAGTTGTCTTGAACCCCATAGTCATGAACTGTTGTTTAACCTTTTGACAGGATGTGAGTGGTGCAGTGTACAAATGGAAGGGCCAAACGATATTTCCCAATAAAACGTCCATATTTTAATAAATAATCAATAAATAATAATTCAACCGCCCCTATACCAACAATGGTATAGAGGAAATAATGTATCTGAAATGTATTTGCTTACTATTGTAAGTCGCCCTGGATAAGGGCGTCTGCTAAGAAATAAATAATAATAATAATAATAATAATAATAATAATAATACGGCGGGTTGCAGTCCCAAACAGAAAATAACACTCGCAGTCCTCTGTGCATGAAAATGTGTTCCTTGTTCCTGGGGAAAGTGGTGGTCATGTCTGTGCTGTGCTGTGCGGTGGGGGTAGTGATCTGGGGTACGTGCTGGCTCCGTGGCGACAGCTCCCGATCCTCTCAGTCCCCCTATGCAGCAGACAAAACAATAACAAACACAAAAGCTCCGACCTATGAATTACGTCTCGGCGTAAGGGGGCCCGGTACTAACGTAGCTACTTCCCCTTTGTACCACAAAACTCCTCCCTGCAAACAACCCGTCACCATGGTTTCTCCCAGTGTTGTCTGCCCCGTGGCAGATTGCAAGTGAGTCCTTTCGTGTATGTGCAGCTCCGTGCTCCCCCTAATATGGTCACCTTCTGGTTTTTGCCTACCGTCAAGGCTGCCCATATAGGAGGAAGCATACCACCAACCTTACACAGCACCCTTTCTGGGAGGGAGGGAGATTTACAGCATGAATCCCTTTGCTCTGTCATAAACCTCCTATCCAGGTCTTGGAAACAGGGTAGTTCTAATGAGCCAATTCGAGAAACAGCTCTCAGCTCTTGGCTTTGCACTGGAGCAGTACTCTTGCCAGTCTGATCTAGTTATGAAATGGCAGTCTTTAGCATTTTGTTAGAAGCTTGTGTGGCTCTTGGCTGTGTCAGTAGGTAAACAGCACTGGGGTTGTTGGAGAACATTATTCCTCATTTGAATTTTTTACAGAAATGCATTATCAGTTTCTCTGTTTAGGTTCAGAAGGTTTAATTAGGCATAGGGCTATGGATTACCTGACCTGTATTTGTTTACCTGAATATATACATGTATACAAATTAATATTTGTTTTAGCTGAAAAGCAGTACAGCATGCTTGTGACTGTCCAAACTGCTTTTTTTTTTTTTTTACCAATTATAAACAAATAAAAAAAACAATTGAAACTTTGTCTCATCTGAATCACACATAAGATCACTAGTGTTTAGCTTCTAACGACAGTTATACACTTGTTCACCTTAGAACTAAAAATATTCTTTCTCCATCTGAGTTTGTGGTTGTCTAAATGTATTGCTCACTAGGCTATTCCATGCACAAGCATGGCCATGAAAAATAATTTGACACCTTTTTCCATTTCGACCTAAATGTTTTAAAATGTGTTACTGTTTTCATTTGTAATAGATGTTTGCATTTCAAAATATCCTTTATTTAGTGATAGGGGTAACTTCAACATGATAAATGCTAATGGTGCCTAATTTTGCAGTTTCGAACATATACCATTTTACGAACAAAAAAAAGCCTGGTTGTCACAGCAGATTTGTTTGTTTGTTTGTTTTTAGTTGTGTGAATAAAGCTACATTTTAAAACTATTTCAGGTTTTTAAAAAAACTAAATCGACTTTTAGGCAGGTATTACTGAAAACCTAGGTCATTTTCTGTATTGAAAGTCTCTACATGTTTATGTGTTTCCCTTTCAAGTTCCCAAAAGGTATGAGACAATACCTAATGAAGAATACCTAATGGGATATAATCTCTTATAGCCCAAATTACCTGAACACTTATATCAAAGCTACTCCTTTAACCCTTTGCGGTCCATTTATTAATCGCGCGTCAGGTACGCCAGGTCTAATTTATTTTCACACGCGCAGTTAATTTTATACGCGCTGTTTAAAAGTATTTTTTTTCACAGTCAAACGGGTTTAAATGGCCCTGCATATCAACAAAGCACACACTAGGCATCTCCAGCCCCGCCCCAGCCTTTTGTTTGCTATAGCGTTCAGCTATGTAAGAAATAAATAATAATAATAATAATAATAGTCGTACATACCGATCGATCATCTCCAGATCACTCGTTTTATCACCAAACTCCTCAATAATGCGATCCAAGTCATTATTTTATTACTATAACATCTGAAAAAAGCTCTGCAAATGTCCATGATAGTCTCAGTGCGCGGACGCACTTAGCTAGCTTGTTTACTATGGACGCCCATTATCTGATACCTGATACCATGTATGACTATTCATGAAATACGCCTTTTTTTTTTTTTTTTTTTTTTTTCCCGACTTGTCTCGGCTCCTGTCGCTACCACTCGGCAATTGAATGGTTTTCTCTGCTTTTTCCGGAGAAAAAACGACTAAACACCCGTTTATTGCGTTGCTATAATGATGTCGGACCCAGTCCGACAAAGGACCTGTAAGGAATAATTGCAATGTCGGACCCAGTCCGACAATGGACCGCAAAGGGTGAAGAGCCCTGTATGCGTCGGATTTCGTTTCCACCCCTAGGAGATAAATACAAGTGGCTCATAAGGCTCAGTGCCATTTTCTCTTTCAGCCTTGCCTGATGAAGGAGTGAGCTCTGGCTTTGTCATAACTTCGGAGATATGTTGAGTAATTCACTTTTTCTCTCATTTCATATTTTGAAATAATTTCGCTTTTTAAAGCGATAATTCTTCTTAGCTTAGGTTCTGATTTAAAGACGGCTCCCCTCCGTGGCCGTGTGCCCTGTGTGAAGCTGGCAGCTCTCCCTGCCCCTTCCCCGGGATTCGGTACCTTGTTGTGGCTTTCATGCTCTCTCCCTTGCTGTTCGGCTCTTCATGAGTCGATATATTTTTTTTTAGCAAGTTCCTAATTATTTTCTGTTTCTTTCAGAAATCCTGGGGCCCATTTTCATAAAAGCGATTTGCGAGGAATCGCAGTAGCAGACACATCACAGGTTGCAAAATGCGTTTCATAAAACTTTCACAGGGCTGCGAGTGCTCGAGGGCAGCCACAAGTACTACTTTTCATCGCAAATAGTTTTAATAGATGACAAGATGGCCCTCATACTACTAGCTTGCCGTCGCTATGGCAGAGAAATAAGAAGGGAAAGAGTATTCAGGGACCGGGCAAATCCTTTTGGTGCATATACTGATGTAGAATTAATATCCAAGTGTCGATTGCCAAGAGCGGAAATAATGATATGCGGTTTATTGGACAATGAACTAAGAAACCAAACACATAGAAATAAGTCAGTACCCATATCACTGCAAGCCTTGACTGCTCTAAGATTATATGCAAGCGGTAGTTTTCAAGAAGTAATTGACGACTGTCATGCTTTAATATTTGTCAATATTGTGTCCATCCTTTTTCAGTTTAGATGCCGCTTTAGTATTTTTTTATATGCTGAAATGAGTGAAACAAAGCAAAACACAACAAACAAGTAATAATAATAATGCATGCCCCCTAGAATGCCATGAATAGATATTTCTGTGCATTGTACTATCTAACTTAGATGGATAACAAAAGACGTGTTTACTTACTCCAAAACTGAGTCATACATACTAGGGGCCGCTCCACTTTCTTCTCTCATTTGGCTCACGTCCAATCCACCCTCAATACCGGAAACAGCTACTTCACTGATTATGTTTAGCACCACCTTTTCCTCCTCATTGAGGTCTTTTGGTATTCCACCACCACCTGTCTTTTTCATCTCTGTTCTCCTTTTTGCTTCTTTCACTTTTGTTCTGCTTCAAAGGTCTATCCATTTTCTTTGAACATCGGCGGCTGTTCTCATCCCACCCCCAAACGCATTAACTTCATCTGTAATCATCGCCACTTGCCAGTTCCTGTAAACTTGCCGAATAGTACGTTTTTATTCTGACCTACAAGGTCAATAATTATTATTTCCTCCTTCGAAAAATTAGTTTTACTTGTAGCTGCCATTTTCTTAGGTGCTTTTAAAAATCGATTGTCGAATTCATGATTTACTCGTCGCAGATTGCAAAAAAGGTGATCGCATGCGACAGTGCTTGCTATCAGTTTTATGAAATGCTCGCAGCAGGAACCTCTGCGACACAGCAAGCACACTTGCTACTACTCGCAATCGCAATTCTTTATGAACTGAGCTGCATGCCTTCAGTTTGCCTTTACCTGCACACCACTTGTCCTGGTACCAGTCAGTACCACAGCCTGTACCCTGGTTGGTACCAGAGTCGGTACAACTTGGTACCAGAGCCTGTATCAATGACCTGGTCGGTACCAGAGCCTGTACCAATAACCTGGTCGATATCAGAGCCTGTACCAGTCACCTGGTTGGTACAAGAGCCAGTACCAGTCAGTACCAGAGCCTGTACCAGTGATTTGGTTGGTACCAGAGCTGTTCCAGTGACCCCGGTCAGTATAACAGTCGGTGTCCTGGTGCCAGTCAGTACCACAGATGGCACCAGTGATCTGGTTGGTGTCAAAGTTACCCTTATCGGTACCAAGGTTGGTACCAGTCATCTGATTCATACCACAATTGGTACAAGTGACCCAGTTCGGTCCAGTTTGACAACAAGACCATTACCAGTACTCAATTTTTTTGTGTACTCCGTGTACACAACAGTTTTCAGCACCAGTCAGCTTAATGTCTGTTCTCGTGCGCATACGTTGCACAGCTGAACATTTTTTTCAAACTTGCACCATGCCTGGGTTTCACCTTTGTGCTGGTTGCAAGAGCATTGTACTTTAACTATTAGATGAAATATTTACAGAAGACTTAAAAACTGCTGCTACAACCATGCTGTATGATTTATTTGTTAATCGAGTTATAATTCAATTGTGCCAAATAGCATTATTTACAATGAAAAAATACTGTGTCGCCAAAATGCTTATAATGTCAGCGAAAATATTTGTTATGTTTTCTCTTCATTTTAAGAATCTGTTGAGAATCAATTTTAAATAAAATTATAATTTAATTCTAATATAATTGAATTATAACGTTCAGGTCAAATGTCATGAAAAACTCTTTGTCCCTTCCTGCGATTTCATCGGGCAGTGTATGATGCCCGCGCGCAAAGATTTTTTTGCGACGCAACTTCCTCCATTTGAGATGCGACGATCGCATCGGTCAGTGTGTTCCGGGCTTAAGTCCCCTCAAATTTCCATTGTACCTGTGACAATAGGCCAGCTCAACTCTCTGATTGGTTGACAGTCATTTTGGCACGTATTGGGGGTGTCATTTAAATTGCATGATTTGTCACTGGTATTACTCATAGCAGACTTCATAAATTATTTGGGCAGATAACCTCAGCCATAGATTGAACAGCAAAAATAAGGTTGCCTTGACCTCTGCAGGCTTATAAACTCTTTGGCTTCACTACGCTTGGCAGAAAATGTACTGTCTCTTGGCACCTTGTGTTCACTTTCACCCATGTAAAAAGGTCCATCAGTGTTAGTGTGGCTGGAGTAAATGTGAACACTGTGTCTCCCCTCCCCGAGATAAAACTTACCTCTGCCATTGGTCTTGAATTAGCAGCAGTTTGTGTATATTGGTTAGACTCATGAGCTGAGTGTGTTACATTAGAATTGTGTCGCAAGATCTCTCGTCGAGTTGTATTTAGTACGCAATGTTACAGATACTCTGTTACAGATCAGTTGGCTTGTAAATTTGGATGCTTGCTCAGAATTACAGCACAGGACATTCTGTGCAGGAAAATAATATTAATAACGTGCTAGCTTACTGGCCAGATTTGCACAATTTTTTTATTTATTTTGTAAAGCACATGATTTTGTGGCCTTTCACAGGATGGGGAATATTGGTATAAGAATTGGGAAACAGGAACTTTTAAAAAGCAACCAAAAAACATATTTTAGATGTAATCCACCCCTTTGTTGTAGTGGGTGAGCCAAAAAAACTATTCTATTTCCAACAGCTGTTTTTCCACACTTACTGCAGCTTATTCCTAACCCTGCCATTGTAGATTTTGTGACTTCAGCAAAATGAATCAATACTGGAACTTTGGGGGGGACCCTTTGCGCTGTGTTCATCTATCCTGTATGTATGTCTGTCTGCCACACTCTATAGGGTGAACACTAGGGGTGGTATTTGGGACTGAGGATCTGTATTGCAATATAAAACAGTGCTGGTTTGAAAGCTATTTAAAATTCTCTAAAAACACTGATTTTAAATGTCATTTTTAAAAACGTTATTATAAATAATCTTTATTTTCATTTTATATTAAACATGTTTTTTAAAAGTGCATCCTATGACTGTGGCCATAAACACGGGCTTAAAGCTGCTTTATATATCGGTCCGTGCAGAGACCCAAGGTTTTGAATAAATGACTGACCTTGCTTTTAAGATTTATATATATATATCACATTTAAAATAAATACTGGTATGTAATGTTATAAACTATTTATTTATATATCTGCTTTGCTTGTTTTTTTTCTCACACCACCCCTCTGGTTTTTTTTATCTGATGAGATTAAATGTGGCAGGCCCAGGGGCAAAAAAAAAAAGATATTCAGAATGTAATGTAAAATTACATTGTCCAGAACTGTCAGCAGATAGGCATTAAAATAAATATAAAAGCAATTAAAATTGCACTGATACAGTTCTTAAATTGATGACAAATAAAAAATAACTGAGCATTTGTGTAATTTGTAATTTTATTGGATGCAGAGCTGCAGAAAAAGACAGCTACTAATCCCAGCAATACTCAAGAAAGTAAAAAGAGACAAGGGCAGCCTCATCTTGATAGCACCTTACTGGCCCAAAAGGTTTTGCTTTTCAGAAATCCTGGAAATGGCCGAGGCGAGGCCTCTGCACTTACCGGTGAGCCGCGATCTACTGTCCCAGCACAACGGGAAGATGCTCCACATCAATCCATCAGTACTTCAACTGAATATCTGGAGGTTGAACAGCGACTGATAGAATAAGGGCTATCACAGCAAATAATAAACATTCTTCTTTCATCCAAGAAACATCCAGGAAACATTCTTCTTGAATCCATGACTACATGTGAACAAAGGTTTCTTTTACATGGAAAACAACAGTTCTAAGTTGCAGTAACATCAACAAGAAGAGCAGGGGAACTTCAAGCCCTGGTCATTGATGCACCATATTTTCAATCCTTTAAGGATAGGATCGTTTGCAGACCTAACCCTCAGTTTTTAATAAAGGTGGTAACTGAGTTTTATTTACAACAGTTAGTAATGTTTCCAGATTTTCACCCAAAACCTCTCTACATTTTTAACATTGTCAGGACCTGTGCTATTAGACCATCAGGGCAACTATTTATCTCTCAATTCACAAAACCAGGGCAAACCAGTTTTTAAACAAACAATTTAAAACTGGATTACTTCTTGCATTTCATTCTGCTACAATCTTGATAACAAATCAGCCCCATGATCCATCAAAGCCCCACTCAGTGAGAGGAGTAGCTACTACAAGGGCAAAACTAAAATCTGTCCCGATACAGGACATCTGCAATGCTGCGTCTTGGGCCTCCTTTGAGACTTTTATTAAACATTATAATTTAGGTGTGTCTTGCTCTACTTTTGGTCACTCAGTGTTATCTGTGGCATCTTCTACTAATATTTTGTACAGGCTTTGGTGTAGTTCACTCTGTGTGGAGTTTTTTTTTGACTAATTGGAACAGTATTATTCCTTTTTTAATAAAACATCACAGTTAACATAAAGTGCAGTGTGTGACAAAATATTAAACGTTACAAAATATTGTAGGCCCACTGTATGTTTTAAAGAACGTTTTTTAAATAAACTTGTTTCACAGCTCTTCTGAAAATACTTGGTACCCCTTTTGCATGTTTTTGGAAAATGCTGAGCATAGTCTACACCAATCAAACTGAATCCCCCAGAGTTGCAAACATTGACAGCAACACTATTACAAGGTCAACACCAGGACGTAAACTGGAAATGTTCCTTGCTTTTCAGTTTTACTCATGTCAAAGAGAGATGTGATGATGTATTTAGACCTAGAAGCAATGCTGTTCTAACCCCAAAATGATGCCCTTGTCCCTGCAAATAATTAATTGCATGCCTGTTTGATCAGATATATTGGCATTATTACAGTTGACTTGAAACTAGTGGCTTTAAAACACTTTTTTTTTTTTAACCTCTTAATGGGGGGGGAAAAAAACTTCCTTAAAGCCGAAGTATCATTTTTAAGATAATTACTATGTTGTGCCCTTGCATGTAAAATGCAAAATAACCCAGAAGATAACATATAAAATCAGCAGAAATATTTTAGTCATTTCTAAAACCTGTGTTACTTTGACCAACTGTTTTCATGGAATCAGATTGTGTTCAGGAGGAGGTGTGGGGGGGGAGTGTTTAATAATACAGTAATTATAGTAAAAAATGCAAAAAAAAATTGTGAATGTGAATTTTACAAGCTCGCAAACGTTATGTTTTGTTTTTTACATTTGTATTTAGTTTACCTATTATAGCAGTACTGGTACGTAAAAAAAAAAAATTGCGAAGGTGGGGCATGATTTAAAAAAAGGTTGAGAATCGCTGATCTAAACAAACGTTATGCTTATAAATGCTTATGCTTATAAATTATAAACGTTATGTTTATAAATTCTTTTCAGTTAAAGAATGTTGTCCGAGAACCTAACCACACATCCCTTTTTGTAAGAATGTATGTGTAAATGCAGCATTTCATATTGATGTAAAAAGTATGTGCTACAAAAAGACGAAACAATTAAAAAAAAAAAAAAAAAAAAAATTGCACTCTATTCTTCAATCCTGGTATGAAATCAATTTATTTAGTTTATGAACAGTTTCATCTCGGAAGAAAACTGGTGTCCAAAATATTTTAACCCAGGTCTAATTATTATTTCAAGAGAACTAAAAGTGTTGTGAATACCAGCGTTCATGATTTTCTACCAAATAAAAAAAAAAAAAAAAAAGAAGCAGCTGCACAGTATGGCAAACAAAAATGGCAACCCTGTGTGTGCAGTATTACCGTATAAACTGAACTCTGATGCTTTCACACAAGCAAAGTCCAGCAATTCATACTTGAATCCCAGGCTGCCCAGTATCCTGGCTGGTCTTGTACAGTGTATGTTGTAACACCTTGTTACAGTTGGAAAGGTGGCGTTGAACTTAATTACATACTGTAACACAGCTGTTCATCCAAGTAAAATGAGCTGAAGGTCTTGTTATAATGAACAGGAATCTGTGGTTAACCTGATTTTGTTTTTGGTTACAGTTGGTAAAGCAGGATACATGGGTGCTCGGGAACCCCAAATATCTGCTGTTTGGGTTAATTAGCATTTGTAATTTTTTAAATCCTATCTGTTCATATTAGTTTCAGAAGAAAACTACTGTGGACCTTTCAGGTGCCCTGGGGATAGAAACAAACCAATATAATGAAAGTGCACAATATACATGAAATGTTCCCTCACTATGGGCCTAATGTGCTATGTTGCTCAGTAAATGCACTGCATGCTGTTCCTGTAACATAAATATGGATATACAATATATAAAATGACTGATATAGAGTATAATGTTGAATAGTAGTTTAAAATAATGAGGTTTTTGCATTTTTCTTTTTTGTTTGCAGCTCTGATTTGGTTGGAGTTAATACATACTTAATGTTTACAAAATGCATGTTTAAAATCATTAACGATCAATATATAAACAGCTGATTGTATGGCTCGGTATGTCTAGACAGTGATATACAGTGTAAGCTTCTCTAGGCTTATGGAACCTTGCAGCTGACAAATCCCGACACACTGGTATTGATTAAATTCAAATGAATGGTTGACTGTTCCATCTAACAAGCTTTTTGATGTCTGCAATTCATTTCAGATGCAGATATGAATATAAACAATAAAGAATGGTTCTGTTCTTTTTAATATATATATACACTACCGGTCAAAAGTTTTAGAACACCTCAATTTTTCCAGTTTTTATTGAAATTTACGGAGTTTAATGTCTCAATGTACTCTGAAATTAAAGCATAGAACAAATAAACAATTGGAGATAAAAAAGAAATCATGGAATCGTTTTGTTTAACAAAATTTAATCTAAATTTTTGACTCATCAAAGTAGCCACCTTTTGCAGATATAACAGCCGAACACACTCGTGGCATTCTTTCTACAATGGAAATCAAATATTGTTTGGAAAGTTCTTCCCAACACTGTTGCAGAAGTTACCACAAATGTGTTGCACTTGTAGGTTGCTTTGCTTTCACCCTTCTGTCTAGTTCATCCCAAACCAGCTCGATGGGGTTTAAGTCTGGAGACTGTGCTGGCCATTCCATAATTTGAAGCCTACCGTCTTGTTCTTTTCTTCTAAGGTAGTTCTGACATAGCCTGGAGGTATGTTTTGGGTCATTATCTTGCTGTAGGATGAACCCCTGACCAACTAGGCGTATACCAGAGGGTATTGCATGGCGTTGCAAAATGCTGTGGTAGCAGTTTTGGTTCAGGGTGCCACTCACTCTGTGCAAGTCGCCGACTCTGGATCCAGCAAAAGAGCCCCAGACCATCACGCTTCCTCCTCCATGTTTGACAGTTGGTGTCACGCACCGAGGAACCATCCTTTCGCCTACTCGACGGCGTACAAAAACCCTGCGTGATGAACCGAAGATTTCAAATTTTGATTCATCGGTCCATAAGACCTTCTTCCAGTCTTCAGTAGTCCACTGGCGGTGCTTCATGGCCCAGGCAAGCCTCTTTTTCTTATTTTGCCATCTTAGCAATGGCTTTCTTACTGCCACTCGACCTGTCAAACCTGCAGCTCGAAGTCTTCTCTTCACAGTTGAAACTGAGACTTGCTTACTTTGACCAGTGTTAAGCTGTGCTTGAAGCTGTTGTCCTGTGAGCCGCCTATCACGCAAGCTGTTGACTCTCAGAAACTTGTCTTCTGATTCTGTTGTGGCTTTGGGTCTGCCAGACCTCTTCCTGTCAGAGTTTCCTCCAGTTTACAAGTGCCTTTTGATGGTGTAGGAAACTGTACTCACTGACACCTTGGCTTTCTTTGCAATTTCTCTAAAGGAAAGACCTACACTTTTAAGGGTTATAATGGTCTGTCTGTCTTCCTTTGTTAATTGCTTTTTTCACGCCATTATGAGAACAATATACTACTTCCTGCAGTACAATACTGTCCAAATAATGCTTAAGAGGGTGTAGTAACACAGTCTGTTCCAACACTGCTTTTATACAGACAGAGGGTTTGTAAGTAATCAACAAAAGTTGGGACACCTGTAGGAATTGTTAGCATCAACTTTCAAGGCTTAATTTACTTCCATTGCTGCAGAACAGCTGTAAGTTGTTAACCCATTACTTGTTCCCTGAAAAAGGCCTTTTTGTATAACTCTGAAATGTACATTATTTTTCAGTTTTTGGTAACCTAAACTTTTTTTTTTTAACCTCTGGCAGTTTACCGCTTACCTTTGTACCATTTCAGGTTATTCACTGGACTTGAACTGCTTAAATTTCAATAAAAACTGGAAAAATTGAGTTGTTCTAAAACTTTTGACCGGTAGTGTATATCTCCTTCTCTGTTGAACTTCAACAAGCTTGTAATGACTTATTTAGCTATGCCTTAAGAAACATCCCTGTAATTTGTTTTTTAAACTTGATATGTAAGTTCTTTAGCACAAATTCCTGTGGGTATTTGATTGTAGGCCTACTTTAGCAAGAGGTTTGAAACACAGTTGGCTGTGCTGTTGAAGACTTGAAACCACTTGTAAAAAGTTTTATATGGTATATTTTCCTGGTTGTTAAATAATACATAATAAAGAGGTCATTTGATTAACAGCTATGTATACAATCTAGACACTTGATGTCTGTACATCTATGGATATTTTAGTTGAGTTAACTTAATTTGTATACCTTGAGAGCTCTGCATTGCTGTTTTCAGAATTATAATTCTCGTAGAAAGCAGTCTTCATGGCACCAAGACACTGAAAATGCCAATTTAATTAGGGGTAGTATAAATTCAATGCATTGATTCATAATGAATTAAAGTGAAACAATATATGAATAACATTGGATCCATTTGGGGCTTATTTCGCTTAAGGTCCTCCCAATGCATCATTTTATTTTTGTCAGTTAGACAGGATTGTCTCGCACTGCCCAGCAAAGAGAAAAAGCTCAGACACTGGGAATAGGATAACATTATTCACTATAATTAGGACTTCTAATTTTTGGTTTTAATGTATAAACACCGATATTTTCGAAGTATCACACTGACTGCAAATTAATAACATTACTTATATTTTAACATTACATTCTTAAACTCGGTTAACATGTTAAAACTTCAATGTAAAGCCATACAGATAAATAAAATAATGAAATGCAGTAATAAGTTATAAAACAGTTTGTTTAATATTATAGGCACCTTTTTTAGCGGTTGACTGACTATGGTTCCAGTTGGATTTGTAGCTGGACTGGGGTATTTACACTTCAACCTGTTTAGCTTTGAATTTTTCTTATTCTTACTGTGATTGGCTGCTAACACAACAGGGCTAGCCAGAGACTGGATAATGTTTGTTGGGTTGTTTTTTCTTGTGTCCAGTTTCCTAGTAACTGAAGACATTCATGTGTAAAAACGGCAGGTACACAGCTTATCTGGACCACTGGTATTACTATTACAAATAGAATAACTGATAAATATATTGTTAAACATAACTGAAATTTGACCTTTTTCAAGTTATGTCAGTTGGTCACTTCAAAAAAGCATATTGTGGCTTTGGAGAGAGTTCAAAGAAGAGCGACCAGACTAATCCCAGAGCTGAAGAATATGTTATGAGGATACGCTGAGGGAACTGAAGCTATTTAGCCTATAAAATAGAAAAGTTAGACGATACTGGATCAGATGATTTCAAATCTTAATTGGGGTTGCGAATACTTGTGCAATTAAACAAATATATATATTTTAGTTTAAGAAACAGGTACATTAATTTTTTATTATTGGCACTTTTTACTCCAAATGAGTCCTCATTTTCTCTTCCTGCCTTTGCCTGAACATTCTGAACTGGTTACCTACCAACCAACTAAGGCATTTTTCCACTGTTACGTATCAGCCAATTAGCACTTATGTACCGGTCTGCATGTCAGCCAATCAGGGGAATACACTTCTGTAGTGTTAACTCAACAATATTCAGAAAGTTGTACTGTATTGTAGCATTTGCAGCTACAGGATAATGCTGCATGAGCTGTTTGCAAATGGCAATATTGTGTTAATACAAGAACTAGCAGTACGTTGCTGGATGCATGACAGGACACTGCAAATCTGTTTTCCCTGTAGTTATAATGGGTGCATATTCTGCACCGGGACAGACCCCTCGCCAGTGCGGGAAGGGTGCACATGGGACTTGGTGTGCACCCGGTTGTGGGGGGGGGGGGTGAAATCTGTGCTCCACAAACTAGTTTGGAGATTGGCAGGAGCTTCTGTCTGATTTGGAAAACGGTAAGTGTAGTGTACGAGACTCTTTCGTTTACCCTTTTTATTGTATTTTGTGTTTTGGTGCATACCTACTTTCATTTTCTGTTCCTCCCTACCCAGTATCTGTCCGTGTTCCTTTTTCGCCATAGCAATAATTTGTTGCTTCAGTATTTTAAAATTGAGCATTTTCTGAGTATTGGAAACGGTAGTAATGAAGGGGAGTCGAGCGGCACTGCAAGCAAAAGAAGTGCAGACAACAAGGATCCAATCAGCAGCAAAAAAACAAGAACCTGAAAGTATGATAACAAATATTTGGAATACGGTTTTACCCGGTTTGGTTCTCAAGAGGAGCCACGGCCACAGTGTGTGGTGAAGTGCTGGCAAGGAGAGCTTAAAACCATCGAAAACGTTGCGGCACTTGCAGACAAAGCATGGTTCTGTTCAGGGAAAGTTGACAGAGCTAAGGGGCTATATGAAAGTACTCAAGTTGGCGGCTACAACAAACGAGAAGGGTCTCTGTGCATCTTTTAGTGTGTCGCACTGGATAGCCAAAACTGGTAAACCCCACAATATTTGAAAAACTTTTTATTCTACCATGCACCAAGCAGGGGTTTCAGGTTATGATGGGACAAAGTGTTGCCAGCCAGCTTCATTCGCTTTCCCTGTCTAATGACACTGGTGCCAGGCATATTCACAGTATGGCTATTGACCTGTATGAGCAAGTGATCAATGAGCAAAGTATTTTTTTTTTTTTTTTTGTTGCTGTTCAGTTGGATGCAATGACTGATGTGTCAGGTGCTGCTCAGATGTTGACCTGCATTAGATTTGAAGATGACGAGAACTCTTTTTGCTCTTTTGGATGGTTTTGTCGCTGATGCTGGCTTGGATTGGCAGCGCTGTGTAGGCATTTGCAGTAACGGTGCTCGTGCCATGACATATAAATACGGAAATCCGATTACATCAACACCATGTATACCGAGATAACTATCGCATTGGCTCATCCAACTGCCATGTAAACTCTGTATTCCGATTGCGAAATTCTAGACTAGAGAAAAATCTGATTACTTCATGCCTTGTAAACGTAGTGATTTGAAGCATCACGTAATCCTCAATATGTATGCATAGCTTACTCGCTGCTGACATTGATTGCAAATGCTGCATTAATAAATCAACCTGGAGATCATCCTCTTGAAATCAGACCTTGTTTGTTTAAACCGCAAATTAAATACCTGGAATTACATGGTAAAGTATTTAAGCAAGGATCCTGAAATCCTGTTGTATCATATGCTATCGGACAACCTGAGTAACGTAGGCCTACTTGGAGAAGTTGTGCTTTTAAATGTTTCAGTGAAAGTGTTATATACTTTTGCATTTCTAGCCACTCCCACCTCCCCCTGTAAGCAGCAAGAAAAAAGGGGGGGGAGCATTAAACTGACGATAGGTGGCAATCGTTTTCACATTTCGATTTTACTTCATATTTGCCCAGTAGTGGCCCCCAAAGGAGAACAAGTTGCTGACAGTTTCATTTTACTACAGTGTAGCGTAGTGTCAGAACTCTTCATTATAAGTACTTGTCATAGAAGTGTGAGCGAGTGTTTAAATACGGTAAGTTCATAAATATGAACCGTTTATTTTCTTTACACTTTTTATCAATAACCTTATTAATGACGTTTCGTTCTGCAAGAGAAAAGTGACAGATATTAAATGATATAAATATAGGGTCAGTCCATGTCAGATCAATCGACCTCAAAACTGAAGGTTCATGGATTTTGATATAAATAAGAACATTTAGAAACGAGAGGAGGCCATTCGGCCCATCTTGCTAATTTTGTCGTTAGTGGCTTATTGATCCCAGAATCTCATCAAGCAGCTTCTTGAAGGATCCCAGGGTGTCAGCTTCAACAACATTACTGGGGAGTTGATTCCAGACCTTCACAATTCTCTGTAAAAAAGTGCCTCCTATTTTCTGTTCTGAATGCCCCTTTATCTAATCTCCATTTGTGACCCCTGGTCCTTGTTTCTTTTTTCAGGTCGAAAAAGTCCCCTGGGTTAACATTGTCAATACCTTTTAGAATTTTGAATGCTTGAATCAGATTGCTGCATAGCCTTCTTTGTTCAAGACTAAATAGATTCAATTATTTTAGCCTGTCTGCATACGACATGCCTTTTAAACCCGGGATAATTCTGGTCGCTCTTCTTTGCACTCTTTGTAGTGAGGTGACCAGAACTGAACACAATATTCTAGATGAGGTCTAATGCATGGTACAGTTTTAACCCTTTGTGATCCTATGTCGGACCTGGTCCAACATTTACAATTTTTCCTTTCTGGTCCAAGCCAAAAAAAGCTTCAATGGCCGAGAGATGCCGATAGAAGGCAAGAGAAGCCGAAAAAAAACAAACAGAGGCGGATCTGAGCAATACGCATAGTCCCTTCACTACAGACATAACACAGACATAAACAAACAAGATAGCTGCTTCCGGATCCAGCGCTCAAAGAAAATCGCGGACATTTGCCAAGCTTTTTGAGATGTTCTAGTAATAAAATAATGACTTCGATTGCATTATTGAGGAGTTTGGTGATAAAATGAGTGATCAGATGATTTATGAAGAGATATGTGATAAATACAGCGCACTAGGAGTGGGGCAGGGCTGGAGATGCAGTACCGAGTGTCCTTTTGATATTCAGTGCCTTTTAAACCTATTTTACTGTGAATAAAATTACTTTTAAACAGTGCGTGTAAAATAAACAGCTTGTGTGAAAATAAATTGGACCTGACGCTCCTGACAAGGTTTAACATTACTTCCCTCAATTTTAAATTCAACAGTTTTCACTATATATCTGAGCATTTTGTTGGCATTTTTTATAGCTTCCCCACATTGTCTAGATGAAGACATTTCTGAGTCAACATAAACTCCTAGGTCTTTTTCATAGATTCCTTCTTCAATTTCAGTATCTCCCATATGGTATTTATAATGTACATTTTTATTGCCTGCATGCAGTACCTTACACTTTTCTATATTAAATGTCATTTGCCATGTGTCTGCCCAGTTTTGAATGCTGTCTAGATAATTTTGAATGGCCTTTGCTGGTGTTTGGAGGACCTAATACAGATCCCTGTGGTACTCCACTGGTTACCTCGCTCCATTTTGAGGTTTCTCCTCTAATCAGTACTTTTCTGTTTTCTACATGTTAACCACTCCCTAATCCATGTGCATGCATTTCCTTGAATCCCTACTGCGTTCAGTTTGAGAATTATTTTTTTAATGTGGGACTTTGTCAAAAGCTTTCTGGAAATCTAAATAAACCATGTAATATGCTTTGCAATTATCCATTGTCGATGTTGCATCCTCAAAAAAATCAAGCAGGTTAGTTAGACACGATCTCCCTTTCCTAAAACCATGCTGACTGACTCCCAGGATACTGTTACCATATAGGTAATTTTCCATTTTGGATCTTACTATAGTTTACATGTAATAGAAGTCAGGCTTATTGGTCTGTAGACCTGGTTCAGTTTTGACTCCCTTTTTGTGGATTAGTATTATGTTTGCAATTTTCCAGTCTGTCGGTACAACCCACAAGAGACTATTGCATGATCTTGGTTAGCGGTTTGTAAATAACTTTTTTCATTTCTTTGAGTACTATTGGGAGGATCTCATCCGGCCCAGGGGACTTGTTTATTTTAAGAGCTCCCAGTCCCTTTAACACTTCTGCCTCTGTTGCTAAAGTTATTTAAAACTAGATAGGAACAGGTCGACACGTGGGGCATGTTGTCCATATCCTCCTTTGTAAAAACTTGTGAAAAGTAATCATTTTAATATATTTGCTATTTGTTTCTCTTCATCTATGATTTTGCCATTTGTATCTCAGACATTGTACTTCCTCCTTGAATGTCTTTTGCTATTGTAATATTGGAAAAAACTTTTTGGAATTGGGTTTAGCCCACTTGGCAATGCTCGTTTTGATTTCTCTCTTGGCCTTTTTGACTTGCGTTTGCAGCTCCAAGTACTCCTTCTGTTTACTTTGTTCTTGGTCCCTTTGAAACGCTCTGTAAAGAGCCTTTTTTCTTTGAATATGTTTGTTTTTTTAATTGATCTATTAAACCATGTTGGCCATTTTTGTTTTAGATTTTGATTTGTCTACTTTTGGGATGTAATTGTTTTGCGCCTCTAGTACTACATTTTTAAAAAATAGCCATTCTTTTTCTGTGGATGTTTTCTGTATTTTACTCCAATCTACTTCTTTTAGTATCTGTTTCATTCCATCACAGTTTGCCTTTTTAAAATTGTAAACCTTAGCTTTAGTTGTTTAATTTGGGGGTTTTAACTAGCACTTCAAATGAGACCATGTTGTGATCTGAGTGAGCCAGTGGTTCTCTAACCTCTGTTTTAGTTATTCTGTCGTCGTTATTTGAAAAGACTAAATCGAGGCATGCCCCCCATCTAGTCAGTGCATTGACAAATTGCGTTAGGAAGCAGTCATTTGTCATTTCTACCATTTCAATTTAGTCTGTCGTGCTCCCCACCGGGTTTTCCCATTTTATACGGAGGAAGTTGAACTCCTCCATTAGAATGGCTTCTTCTTTGCTACACGCATTTCTAATGTCATTGTATAACAGATTATTTTGCTCAGTGTCTGAATATGGCGGTCTATAGCATAACGTTATTATTATGGCCTTTGAGTTTTTGTCCATTATTGTGACCCATATTGATTCTGCGTTGTTTTTTTTCTTCCAGATTTAGCACCTGGGCTATTTTTGATTTATAGCGCTACCCCTCCGCCTCTTCTGTCCTGCCTGTCTTTCCTATACAGTGTATACCCACTAATATTATATTTGTCTCCATCACTCTCGGATAACCACGTTTCTGTAACACCTATCACATCGTAGTTACTTGTTAGTGCAGTAGCTTCGAGTTCTAACATTTTGTTTTTGAGACTTCTAGCATTTAGATAAATACATTTAATGGCTATCTTACCTGAGTTGTTGCACTTGTTTTGATGTAGTCTCCCTTCTGTTTCTTTGTTGATTTCTCCCCCTTCCTTTCTAGTTTAAATGCTTCTGAACCTTGAGTATTCAGAAGCATTTAAACTAGAAAGGAAGAGGGGAGACATCAACAAAAAACAGAAGCGGAAACTACATCAAAATATGTGATCTACCCAATAAGTTATAAGTGAGCTACCCAAAGTTATTGTATTGCTTTACTGTGACTTTCACTTGTACGTATTTGTTGTTGTTGATATATGGTGATTGGCCTTGGCATATTGTGTCAGGTGGTTAACTCTGTCTTAGAGAACACTTCGGCTAAGAGAACCCTCATCAGAGACTACTGGACTGTCTGCTAAAGATGTGTTTTCATTTGCCTTACCTTTCCTAATACAGGCATTGAAAAGCTGAATTTAATATGTAGTATAGCATCCCGAACAAGGCTGGTCTCCTACCCAGACACGGGACCTGCAGTTTAGCGCTTCCTGCACACATATTTAACACAAAGGAAACACAGGAACAAATAAATTGTTTAAACAAAATACTAGAAACAAAACTCTTCAAAATATACACGGCTTTGGCAACACTGCTACCTTTCCTCTTTTTTCCTCTCTCTCTCTTTCTTTCTCTCTCTCCACTCCTACACACTCACAAACAAACACTCTTGTCCCTTTTATACCATGTTGATTGACAATTAATCATCCAATCACCACCTGGCCACATTCCACACTTTTTAAATCACATAATCAAAACCATGTGGCTGTGCAAACGGTAGCCATCTTGACTCCATGCTGTTCCTTCGCCAAGCTCACACGCACACACACCCACCCACCCATGTGCAGAGCCTCTGCTATGCCACAGCATATATAATATAATGGCAAATGTTTTCTGTTAAACATATTTTAGTGCAATACCAATAACATCCTCGGTCCTGAGACCAGGTTTTTTTAAGAGAAAATGAAATTTGACTGTGAACGCGTTATTTGCTGTACATGAGAACACAAAAACATACAAAATATGAAACCAATATTTGGGACCCGAGGGCTCTCTGGCTGCTGGTAGTGCAGGCAATCCTAAATTTAAAATATTCTATATATTGAACAAAAGGACGACGAGGAGGATAAATCCCAATCCAGTTTGATTATGTAAACTATCTTATAATACCATTTACGATGTCACTTTGCACAGTACAAACAAAAAGTTAATTTGCAAGCACCCTTGACCTTTTTTGTGGTATTATTCTGTGGCATTAGTTTATGAAGGTAATTTTGAAAACAAAGCATGCCCTTCAAGTTAAAAACTATTTATATTAATTTGGCAGAGATGCCAACGGCTACGATTTGGCCGTAGCAGCTACTATTTTGGAGGTTCTGCTATGGCGCTACATCATAATGGTATAATGCTATGGTTTTTATTAAATAAATAAATGATGGATACTCCCTGAACGTTTATGAAATACTATTTCAATAGCATGTGTGTGTTTTCCTGTTTAATTTTTTAATGAATTAGTTCTTAATACTGTATTTTAACTGACTTACTAAAAGCGCTGAGCTCGGTTGCTTAGTAACCATTTTAGGGGTCCTTCAGAAACTGCTGTGCAAATGTCGCCTTGCAATCATTATCAATCGCACGTTAACTTGGTGGCTTATCAGTTATTAAAATAGGAATCACAAAGCAAACAAAAAATGTCACTGTCCTCCATCTAAAGGTTGGCTTGTTAGAAATATTGAGAGGAATTTACCACAGAATGTTCATTCATTAAAAGAAGTGGAGTGTCTCAATCTCACGTCTACTGTGATACTGCCGGACAGACTTCTCTGGATACTACACATCATTTTGTGTTTTGATAGTTGCAGAGTAAAATAAAAAACATGATGTTACATCTTTCTTGAGGTGTTGTTGTTTTGATAGTTATTTTTATAAAGTCTTGAGGTTGAATATTTCATTCCAGGTTTGATAGCATGCACAAGATCCTAAAACAGTCTTCTAGTCTAAAACAGTCTACTAATATTTACAGTGCCTATAGAAAGTCTACACCCCCTTTAACTTTTTTCACATTTTGTTGTGTCAGTGCCTCAGAGTTTCATGCATTTAAATAAGGATTTTTCCACTTCTCTACACACCATACTACACACTTTTAAGGGGAAAAAAGTTTTTATTGAGAAAAAAATGATATGTTAAAAATACAAAACTGAAAGATCATGATTGGATAAGTCTCTACTCCCCTGAGTTAATACTTGGTGGAAGCACCTTTGGCAGCAATTACAGCTGTGAGTCTGTTGGGATAGGTCTCTACCAACTTTGCACACCTAGATTTGGCAATATTTGACCATTCTTCTTAACAAAACTGTTCAAGCTCTGTCAAGTTCCTTGGGGAGCGTTGATGGACAGCAATCTTCAAGTCATGCCACAAGTTTTCAATTGGATTTAGGTCAAGGCTCTGACTGGGCCACTCAAGGACATTTACCTTTTTGTTCCTTAGCCACTCCAGTGTAGCTTTGGCTGTGTGCTTTGGGTCGTTGTCATGCTGAAAGGTGAACTTCCGTCCCAGTTTCAGCTTTCTTGCATAGGGCAGCAGGTTTTCCTCAAGGACTTCTCTGTACTTTGCTCCATTCGTTTTCCCTTCTATCCTGACAAGTACCCCAGTCCGTGCTGATGAGAAACATCCACATAACATGATGCTGCCACCACCATGCTTCACAGTAGAGATGGTGTTCTTTTGGTGATGCACTGTGTTGGGTTTGCGCCAAACATAACGCTTTGCATTTAGGCCAAAAAGTTCAATTTTAGTTTCGTCAGACCACAAAACTTTTTGCCACATGGCTACAGGATCTCCTGAGTGTTTTTTTGCATACTAAACGGGATTCAAGGTGGGCTTTCTTGAGTAATGGCTTCCTTCTTGCCACCCTACCATACAGGCCAGATTTGTGGAGTGCTTGGGATATTGTTGTCGCATGCACACTTTGACCAGTCTTGGCCATAAAAGCCTGTCACTCTTGCAAAGTTGCCATTGGCCTCTTGGTAGCCTCTCTGATCAGTCTCCTTCTTGCTCGGTCATCCAGTTTGGAGGGACGGCCTGATCTAGGCAGGGTCTTGGTGGTGCCATACATCTTCCACTTCTTAATAATCGTCTTGACCGTGCTCCAAGGTATCAAGGCCTTTGACCTTTTTTTATACCCATCCCCTGATCTGTGCCTTTCAACAACTTTGTCCCGGAGTTCTTTTGAAAGCGCTTTGGTGCTCATGGTTGAGTCTTTGTTTTGAAATGCACTACCCAGCAGAGGGAACCTACAGGAACTGCTGAATTTATCCTGAAATCATGTGAATCACTACAATTTAACACAGGTGGAAGCCACTTAACTTGGTGTGTGGTTTTGAAGGCGATTTGGTTACACCTGAGCTAATTTAGGATTGCTATTACGAGGGGGGTGTACACTTATCCAACCAAGCTATTTCAGTTTTTATTTTTAATTAATTTTCTACAAATTTCTAGAATATTTTTTTCACTTGGAAGTTGGGGGTAGGATGGGTAGATAAATGAAAAAAAAAAACTATTTTAATGCATTTTAATTCCAGGCTATAAGGCAGTAAAAGGTGAACATTTTGAAAGGGGGTGTAGACTTTCTATAGGCACTGTACATCCAGAATAAATAGAATTCCAAATAAAAAAATAGTATTTTTATTGAATTTGTTTAATTTCTAAATGCCATGTGTTTACAATTACCAAAATTATAGATTGAACAGCAAAAATTAGGCCATTGGCTTGCCCGAGCCTAAGAACCTTTTAATTTGTAAGGGCTAGCAGCCACTGGCCTTAAAAATAAAACATTCTGCCTCGCTACCCTCGGCACATGCTACTATTTTCTGCTTTCATAAGTTGGCATCTCTGATTTGGCTGAGTGGAAAGATGCTTTTGATGTTCTTAGAGCTGTAACTAATATGGTTAGTTGCAACAGTGTAGTGTGACAGTGTAGAGTATATTAAGCTGTCAATGTGTGTTTTTGCGTGAATGCCTGGACTTTCGTTTGACAAGAATGTTACTTGCCTGGCAACCTTCTCGGGTCTAAGAATGTTAATATTCCAGATCATAAACCTTCAAATAGATGCTTATAGTTAGAAGCATCTTCCAGAAGCATAATGTAACCGGCATTGTGTCAGACTGTATGCTACTGTTTGTATACATTTGTGCAGAATGTCTTTAAGGCTATGACCAAGATGCAGTAGTATATCAAGATCATTATAACCAACTTTAATATGTACGCCTGGTCGGTTTAAGTATATCACTAACACATGGAGAGTAAAAAGATTTGGAATATCTTACTGTTATAAGTCCTTGAATTACACAGTATAGTCTGGTTACATCATAGCACTCCCATATTCAGTGTGTCTGACTCTGAAAGTGAAGCCTGCCCAGAGCTAAACCACAGCAATGTGTTTACAGTTGAACACACACACACACACACACACACACACACACACACACATTCAGCCTTGGGGTAAAATAATGAACCCTTTTATTCTGCAGGCTGCCTTGGATTTGTAATTATTATTATTATTATTATTATTATTATTATTCGTTTATTTAGCAGACGCCTTTATCCAAGGCGACTTAAAGAGACTAGGGTGTGTGAACGATGCATCGGCTGCAGAGTCACTTACAATTACGTCTCACCCGAAAGACGGAGCACAAGGAGGTTAAGTGACTTGCTCAGGGTTACACAATGAGTCAGTGGCTGAGGTGGGATTTGAACCGGGGACCTCCTAGTTATAAGCCCGTTTCTTTAACCACTGGACCACACAGCCTCCTAATAATATAATTAATAAAAGAACATCTGGAAACTACTGTAAGGTATGTATAAATGAAACCCTGCTGTAAGCTAAGCATGCTTTAATGGCAACAAAACCTGACGGTTGTATTCTGTTGTAAACTGCTTCTGTTTGCAAACCGTTTAACCAGCTAACTCCTAACTTGGTAGGCGTCATCCTGGGGACAATGGAATTCAAATATGGCAAAATGGTGTTCTTTTGTAAAACAAGATGGCGGACAGACCTTTCATTCTTAAATTTAAAACTGCTTCAGTTGAACACGATTTAGTTGATTAACTCCAAAGTTGACAAGCAGCATACCTGTGTCAATACAATTGACTTTTTCAGAAATGGTGTTTCTGCGTAAACCAATATGGCCACCTGACGCATTTCTTTAAAAACCTTTCAATATCTTCAGTCAAATGTAAAACTAGCTTATAACTCCTTACAGTGTGTAGATAGGGTCATGGTTACTATGGTGCGCCATAAAACTGATTTGTTGCTGATAAAATTTCCAGCTGGTACTGAGCTTGGAAGCTGTGAAACTGCCTAGCAGTTCTAGTTGTTGTTGTTGTTGTTGTTGTTGTTGTTGTTGTTGTTGTTGTTGTTATTTTAACCTCCTGGTTAATTATCTTGCAGGTCTCATTGTAGTTGACAGAAGAACCAGAAATGATTTCTAGGCCATAATGCCCAGCAGTATGTCAGGTAAGAATATTTATTATAATGTCCCCATTATGCTCTTATCAGTTTTTTATTAAAAGTATATTGTGTACATTACAGGCAAACCCTAGTGTATTTAAATATCAAATAAAATCACTGCATTGCAGAGAGATATGTGAAAGAATGTGTGGATTCATAACCCCAAAATAAAAATAACCTGTTAATTCATACAGAAATCTAGTTTTTGTACATAATTCTATTATTATATGTTCTATTATTTGGTATAGTAAGCAAACTCTTTAAATTTGCAGACAACACAAAAATAGGATGAGTGGCCAACACTGTTGAAGCAGCAACGGTCATTCAAAATGATCTAGACAGCATTCAGAATTGGGCAGACACATGGCAAATGAAATTTAATAGAGAAAAGTGTAAAGTATTGCATGCGGGCAATAATAATGTGCATTATAAATATCATATGGGAGATAGTGAATTTGAAGAAGGGAACTATGAAAAAGACCTAGGAGTTTATGTTGACTCAGAAATGTCTTCATCTAGACAATGTGGGGAAGCTATAAAAAAGGCCAACAAGATGCTCGGATATATTGTGAGAAGTGTTGAATTTAAATCAAGGGAAGTAATGTTAAAACTCTACAATGCATTAGTAAGACCTCACCTAGAATATTGTGTTCAGTTCTGGTCACCTCGTTACAAAAAGGATATTGCTGCTCTAGAAAGAGTGCAAAGAAGAGCAACCAGAATTATTCCGGGTTTAAAAGGCATGTCGTATGCAGACAGGCTAAAAGAATTGAATCTATTCAGTCTTGAACAAAGAAGACTACGCGGCGATCTGATTCAAACATTCAAAATCCTGAAAGGTACAGACACTGTCAACCCAGGGGACTTCTTTGACCTGAGAAAAGAAATAAGGACCAGGGGTCACAAATGGAGATTAGATAAAGGAGCATTCAGAACAGAAAATAGGAGGCACTTTTTTACACAGAGAATTGTGAGGGTCTGGAACCAACTCCCCAGTAATGTTGTTGAAGCTGACACCCTGGGATCCTTCAAGAAGCTGCTTGATGAGATTCTGGGATCAATAAGCTACTAACAACCAAACGAGCAAGATGGGCTGAATGGCCTCCTCTCGTTTGTAAACTTTCTTATGTTCCTATTATGCTTTACCAGTATTGCATAAGTAGCATGGTGTCCATCTAGGCTGTTTCAGATGAATGAGAATATCTTGTTCCAGCTTATATAGTAAAGTTATATTAAATAATATGTGCAAGAAAGATTTGTTTATTTATTTTTGTTTATTACATTTTAAAAGCGCTAGAAACTAGGCATAGAAAAACTGCACTGAAAACAATATTTTTATTCATTTATACTCCAGGGATGGGCATGTGTAATTGTTTATTCAAGTAATCGATTAGATCATTGTTAATAGTTTAGAAAATTACTAAATTGTATTAGCTATCTTATACTTCATAGGGACAATAATAACCACCTGCGATACAAGCAGCTTGTACCCACCTACCTGCAGGGAGAGGCCCAGCAGCAAGCCTCGGGCTCTGTTGACTGTGAGACTGTTGACAGTATGCTTTCCACAAGAAACAAACCATTACAGCTTGCTCCTCCAAATGCGCCATAGGCACAAGTAATGAACCAAACGGTTGAAATAATCGCTAAGGATACATGGACTATCAGCACTGTCGAAGGACCAGTTTAAATACATTTTTAAAAAGAAACATGTTTTGTAGTTTTAACTTGGCTTTTAGTTAATGACATTCAGTGATTTAATGTCTAGTCTGTACTACATTATTTAAGGTTGATTTAAGATTCATGTAACAGAACGTATACCAGGACTGGGAGGTATGTACTGTATTTAATGAAATGTTACTGAATGTAAACATTTATTTATATTTTATAGTTATCCAATGAAGACATCATTTATTGATTCATTAATCTGTACGTTATGCTGCCTTTTAATTGCTGTTTGGAAAGGTGCATAAGTTGGGCTTTATGCATTTTGTACTTGTATTACACCTCCTGTTAATAAAAGAGCTACTTATTGAAGAATTGTCAAATAGTACCTCGATTTTGTCATTTTGAAGTAACGTATTACTTCAATTCTGGTATTATGTAGGTATTATTTTTAGCATATTGATGTAAAGTGTAATAGTAGAATTGTTTAATCGTGTAGTAAATTACATGTACTCAATTTATTAAAATATTTGGAAATGCACATCACTATTAGACATTGTAACCAAGCAGAGCAGCTATGTGGTCAAGTAGCATAAACACCATTACACTCAATTCACAGAACTGTTGTTTTTCTCATATATATTCCATTCAGGTAGAGCAGTCTAAGCGGTGCGTAGCAACACTGTAGATATTTTTGAATGAGCCTGTAAAGCTCAATATCACAGCCCTCAATTTATCCTTGGAGGAAGATTTATAATCACAGATTCCAGATTATGAGAGTAGCTTGTGTGTAATAGGGTGATGTTTGTGTAATTGTAGGAAAAGGGTACTATCAAAAAAGGGGAAAGTGTTTTCATAATAATTATATCTTTTTCACATATCTCAAACTAAACAATATAAACAGTATAAACAATAGCAATGATTAATTATTATAATTAGATGCTGACTGTTATTGAGGTGTAATGTGTGCCGCTAAATATGTTTAGCTGTGTTAATTCAGAGGGTAGCTGTAGAGGCTCCTGCTAATTTCTGCATGTTGGTAACCCTGTCACATGTGTTTTCCTCTTGCCATCAATTACTGGATTTCTAGGAAGTGACAGTAACGGTGGGGATAACAGTCTTACTGGGTATCCATCGATTTGCTGTGGCTTCCTCGTTGCAGGTATAACCAATCCATCCTTTTAAACTGTTTAAGAAGTTCTCTGAACAGCCTTATGGGTGTCTCTTCTTTAAATGTTTACATCTGCTCAGGAAGATGTACCACAGCAGTACTTGTTTTTCTGCTATCACTTTTACCCAAAATGCCCTTGATTTTTATATTGCTAGATTTTTCACTTGCCAGTCTTTTACACACAAGGCTTCTGTAATTCCTTTTGTGTTTTCTGAAAACATACAATGGGCACTGTGACAGTTCAAAGTGTTTTTGTTTAACAGGATTAAATACTGTGGAGCCGTGCCATATTAGCACATGATTAGCAAGCACATAATTGGATTAAAAGATGCCTGAGGGACCTTCGGTGTAGTCGAGAAACCCTCTCTTTTAGACCTGTTTTTCTTTAAAGCATATTTATCTCAATATTTCTGTTTAAATTACTTTTTAATAAATTGATATATAAACTAAATGCTTGATTTTACTGTTGTAATAATGGTATTTGCTCTTTTTAACAGTTAGAATTTTGTTAACAGGCTTTGATCAAAATTATACTGATCAGCAAAAGTAACACACCAGTTACACTTTATAATTCAGGCATTTGTTTTGGGGTGAGCTTTTCATTCAATATGTATGTTGATCATAATGTGATTTCCTGACATTTTCATTTGCTCAGTAAGTCACGCATGTCTGGTTAAAGGGTCAGTTGGTACCATAAGTAGATTTGTTTGATCTAATTGACCGTTCTGTGAGAAAGTACAGTCCATTCTATGTCTGGAGGTAGAAGGAAAATATCAATATTTGGATTGGATGCGGATATGCCCTGTCTTTTAACTGCTTTAACCACACAGTTGCAAAGGTCCAGCAATATACATAAGTCCTTCCACTATACAGTAGTTAAGCTTTTTCTGGGTTCATATTATGACATGACCATATTGCAACAGGATAATGTCTGTCAACATGTAAGATATGAAATGCAGGAAACATCAGTGTTCTACCTTGGCCTATGTTTTCACCAGAGAGGACACAAATATGCTGCCAGTGTCACCCATTTGCACACAGACAGTTGTTAAGGATTGCAGCATCAATGAAGTAGAGGTATTAAATAAGCTACAAATCATTGGACCAAGATGAGATTTATCCAAGGGTGGTTAAGGAAACAAGTATAGAAATAAGCAGACCACTGGCTACTATCACGAATAGTTCTACAGAAGCAGGCAAGGTCCCTAAAGACTAGAAGCTTGCAAATTTTGTGCCATTATTTAAAAAGGGGGGATACGACAAAGCCAGGTAATTATAGACCCATTAGTTCAACTTTTCTAACATGCAAAATGATGGAAGCAGTCTATTAAGAGGTAAGCTTGAAGTCAGCAACAATATTATAGGAGATAGCCAGCATGGGTTCATAAGAGGGAGGTCATGCTTAACTAACCTACTTTTCTTTTTTGAGGATGTTGCAGCTAACGTAAATAATGTATCTTGATTTGAAACATGAAATGAAAGGCTTAGACATATAAATGGATACAGAACTGGTTAAAAATCAGAAAGCAGGGAGTAATTGTGAGAGGTGTAAAATCAGAAAGCAGGGAGTAATTGTGAGAGGTGTAGAATCAGAAAGTTGACTAATTGCGAGAGGTGTAAAATTGAATTAGGGGGAAGTACTTAGTGGGGCACCACAAGGGTTTGTACTTTAACCCTTACTGTTCCTCATTTATATAAATTACTTGGACCAAGATACTTATTGCAAGATTGTTAAATTTGAAGGTGATACCAAACTTGGGGGAGTAGTGGACTCTGAAACTGCAGCCCAGCTAATTCAAAGGGGTTTGGACCTTCTCTATAACTGGGCATACTTGTGGCAAAATAATTTTAATGTTAATAAATGTAAATGATTGCATATTGGGCATAATCAACCATGTATAAGTATAAAATGAGCAGGATGGTAGTAGGGGGTGAGGGCTTTGAAAAGGATCTCAGGGTTATATTGGAGTCATCATGAAAAGTATCTCGCCAATGTGGTGAGACAATTAAAAAGGCAAATTAGAATTTTAGGCTGTACTGCAAAAAGCGTCTCAGACCCCCATCTAGAATACTGCATGCAATTTTGGTTACCTCACTACAAAAAATACATCATTACACTAGAGAAGGGCAACTAGGCTGATCCCATGACTTAATGACATGAACTACGAGGACAGGTTAAACAAATTCAATCACTTCAGCCTAGAAAAAAGAAGGGAAAGAGGGGACTTGATTGAAGTCTTTAAAATCATAAATGGTATAGATAAAGTTAACCTAAGACAATAGAAATTTAGCACTGAGAGAAGAACAACAGGGCATAAATAGAAGCTGAGTAAAAGTAAGTTTAGAACAGAAGGTAGGAAGCACTTTTTTTACAAAGAGAGTTATAAATGCCTACCAGGTGAATTAGTGGGATCTAAAACACTGAGAACATTTAAAAAATGTTTTTTTATTAGGGGAGAATGGTGTGCTAACAAGGGACGATCCTTGATGGGCCGAATGGACTTTTATCGTTCCCAAACTTTTCGTATGTTCTTTCAGATGAGACAGGTACAGAGAATTCAGAGTTGCCAAGGGCAACACCAGTTTTTTTCCAAAGATTGATTCTATTCATCACAGATGTGCTGCAGGATGGGAAGTGCAAGCCGCTGTTGTATGTTTTATGATTTTGTGTTTGTGGAAGTTGAAAGGGCACTATATGTGTTTTTTTTTTTATTTGTTAGGCTTTTTATAGATCCAAGCCTTTGGCCCTTTTTTATCCTGATTACATCTGCACGGTTACGTAATTGATGTAAGTAAAGTGTTTATTTTTCTAGTCTCAATATAATTGTACTGTTTGTGTAATTGTAGTCCCGCTTGAATAACAGATGGAGTCAGAGCTGGGAATTAACAAAAAAAGGGTTAAAGATGTTCTTGCATCATTCGCACAAGAACAGAAGTGCCGCCTCATTTTATTTTCATTATCTTCCTTTGCCTTTGGTTCAAAATAGTGCCCAGTATATTCACTGTCTTTGGTATTTTTAAAACCTCTTATACTTTTGGGATGTATTTCTATAAAGTTAGAAATGTGTGTTTATTTTTTTCAGCAATAAAACAGTACAATTATCTGGTCTCACTTATAGTTAGTATATATTGTAAAAGAGATTCCTAAATAAAATAAAGAAAAGTTTAACCATCGTCCTTCTAAAGGTTGGCATATTGAAACATAGGCCCAACTTGTAGCATTTTTCAAGTTTCCTCAGAATGACAGTCACCCTTATGGAAAAAACACATGTGATTCACATGTGAAAACTCACATGTGTTCACATGTGAGTTTTCACACAAGGTTTTCGGACTTTCTTGTGTGACTTTTCACATGTGGTAATTCACATGTTTATTTTCACATGTGGTCATTCACATGTTTATTTTCACATGTTCCACCTGAATTTTCACATGCATATGTGAAATGTTTTGTAAGATTATTTAATATTTGTATACAATTATTCTCCACAAATCAAGGTGAATATTTTTTCCTCCTATTGTACCAGATATACATGCACACAAATTGACATTACACAGACGCACATTGCCACCAGATAAAGTGCTTTTTGTAAAGTTAAATTAAATGTATTCCCATATATGAGTAACATAGACCAGACAATGTGAAATTAATAATTTAATACTGTTGCAGAATTACAGGAACACATACATCAACACATTTTAAATATAAACAAAAATACGTATTTAGGAAAAAAAGTCATTTTGATGTCCATTCTTACAAGATTCCATTTTATCTTGCAGCTTTTTTTGAATGTCCTTTCATCCCTCAACTTTTGAGCCATGCAGGCTTTGATGGTTGTATCATCAGTATGAGGGAACCTGGTTTTCACATGATCTGCAAAACAACAATAGATTTAATAGTACTATATGTCAACAGGGGGTTTCCATCCAACGACATGCTGGTTGGGTTGATTGGTCTCTCTAAATTGTCCTCTGAGTCTGAACCACCCTGCGTGTTTGGAGTGTACGGTGTGTGTGTGTGTTGCCCTCCATGGAGTCCTGTGTAGGGTGTAATCCCAAGCTCAATACAATAGTTGTATGTCAGCATCACAGGGTCATATAAATAATAATAATTTAAAAAAACCCATAATAAATCAAATAACAAAAGTAATAAATAACATTAAATACTTTTTACTTTTTCTTACATAATAAATAATATTACTATAGCACAAAGGTAATATGTAAGTTGCATTGTATAGTTTATTTTATCCATTTAATTTTTAAATAAAAGTAGAGTATAAAATTATAGTACAGAATTATATTTTATATTTGAAAGTATAGAAAAAAATTATCCTTTTTTGTGAAAACACAATATACCTATGTGGTGGATGGCACAATGTAAACTAATCAAGTGTGGTAGATAAAATGTTTCATGGACAAATTGTGCCTGAAATATACATTACCTATTATCAGCCTAACTTTCGAAGAATCCAGTGCCTGCCTGACGTCATTGCATTGAATGCCTTTTTTGCCAGTGAATGAGGACTCTGTTAATTGTTCTTTTGAGAACATTGCCCCCATCAGATTTCTTGTCATTTTTTTTGTAGTCACTGGCCTGTCTTGCCTCTTGCTGGGCTATTGGATTCAATAAGCCATCTATCTTCTGAAAAGCAGCCATAAATAATAAAAACAGAACAATAAGAAACTAGAGATACAACATGCAAAACAAAAACTTGACCATGCAATACAAAATATTAACAAACACTCATCTAATAATAGTATATAGTAGTGAAACTGAGATGATCTTTGTAACAACAAAAAAACTAATTTGAAACTATGCATGATATTTCTTACCATACTGTGTGACATATTTGAAGTTATATCATGTGTAGTCTTCTATATAGTGGTTAAATAGTTTTTGTATTGTATTCATTAGAATTACACAAAGCTATTTAATAATATGCAAAATTAAAACCAGGTGGTGGTGTGCTAAACTTATGAGTAGCATCACTCGTCTCAAACATTTATTGTAGGATGTCATTCTTAGATTACTTACACTATCCCTGTTGCATGAAATCTCTGCATGTGTTGCAGACTTGGCAACTGGATGCAACTGATTTGCTGCTTGTTCTGGTGAAGTTTCTGTAGGCCTGACTTTACTTGGTAGATGTTTCTGAACATACTTCTTTACTGAAGCATCAATCAGTACAGGTATGCCTACAAATACAAGAGCATTAACCTTGCTGTTTATTATATAATTTTATTATTGTTTATTTAGCAGATGCCCTTACCCAGGGCGACTTACAACTTTCACAAAATATACATATTACAGGAGTCATAATGCTTCACAATAACTACAGTCCAATATACATTAGCTTCAGTCCTAAAAGGATCAAGTTTAACTAAGAACAATATACAATAATTCAAGTCCTAATAAGAGAAAATACAATATATAGTAACATCAGTCCTAATAAGAGCAAGCTTAACTAAAATACTTACATAATGTAGTACATGGTGCAATCAAGGGACAGTGCAAGTAGTAGATATGGTGATAGTTACATTTCAATTCCAAGTGCAGTGGAGTCAATATATAGGCAGTAAGGTAACAAAAAAAGTTACTGATTTATTTTAGTTGCATACCTTCTTGGAGTTGCATGTTCAGTTTAGTGAGTTGTTTTATTTTAATACTTTTTCTTTGCAGCTCATCCTCCAGAGTTTTTTTCAATTTTTTTAAGGAGTCTATCTCTGCTAATCTGACCAGGATATCCATCATTAGTATTGCTAGCTGTTTTGTATTTCTCAAGCAATTCAGAATTAGCTTTTTGTACAGCAGCAACTTTGTTCTGAAAAATAAAATAACAAACAACGTATATATTATTAATCACAAGTGGGGGGAAAAAGCAATAATTAATTGTTTTTTATAAAGTTCTACAGATTAATTTAATCAGCTTTATTATTTAGGACAGAAAAGTTATATTAACATAGCAAAAAAAAAAAATGTTTACACTTAACCTTTCATGTAATAGATGTCAGCCTATATGCAATAGTCAGGTGTTCCTTAAATCCAGTCCTTGAGGACTACAATCGAGTAGGTTTTCCATACTTCTTTAACACTGTGTCTGTTTAAAACCTAAGGGCAGTATGACCAGTTATAATCCAATAATTTATTATTAATGGTTGAGGCGGAATGACAGCCAGAACACTACCTTATTAGGTTTAGGAACACTGCAGATCCTGGGTCTTTTTTGTGCCACTATCTCCTCATCAGAGCAAGATTCTTCAGAAGTCTGCTCAGGTGAATACCTTACTGGCTGCTTTAGGGCTCTCTGCCCCTTGCCACTCAGACTGTCATCTTCGATGTCATCTATTTGTGCATCTAACCACTCCTTTTCTTTTTTTAATGCATCTTAGGTTATCTGTAGGGATGAAAATGACAAATTAATAAGAAGGGTCTTATTGATTATCTTAGAAATAATTTTGTAACATTTTTTTATGGAATTCACGTTGTTAAGTAGGTAATAAGAAAAAGTAGTTGTGAGCAGGTAATAAGAAAAAATAAATTAAACATTAAACAATTTTATTGAAGACATCTGAACACGTTAACACTGGACCTATATAGAAGCAATAGGAAGAAAATAATATATAGTAAACGTGTATACATTATATTATACATACAACCACTAATATGTAAACGATTGTAGCACTTTAAGTGTATGTGCTTTTTTATAAAAAAAAATAATTTAAAAACAAAGTTTTTAAAAATACATAATATGGGGGGAGAAATAGATAAATACGAAAGCACTGTATGTGTTTGTAGCTGTGAAGTTGCTTCAGAACAGTTCACAAGATAGCGTCTCAATTTACACATCAAACAGATGTAATGTCCTATCTAGTGTTTATATATCTATGGCTACTTGTACTGCCGGCAAGTGGGTTGGTCGAGGGGTGGAGCTAGTAGGCGTAATTGTCCAGAAAATGGGGTTGGTTAATCCTGGTGTTGGGCGGAGTAATATAAAGTCAAGAAAGAGAGGGAGTCAGTGCGAGTTTGTTGTCACAAATTGTTATTCATAATATTTGTTTATAAAAACCCTGTATTCACAAACTTAATGCGTCTGTCTGATTTATTAATCTATACAATTTATAGTTAAAACGTACTTACCACTGACGGCTAAGACTCGGGCAGGGTATGATTTCCATTCATCTTTTGGTTCCTTTTTTTTTTTTTTTTTTCCATGAATCAAGTCCAGTTCTCTCAGGATCAGAGAGGAGATTTTTGTCCTGTACAAATCTCTCTTCAAATTTCCTTTGATTTGACCCAGAATATGAGAACATACCGGTGGTGTTTATTTTCTATTGCAGACATTTTAACTGTTTTAACCGTTAGAACTACAAAGAACATATCCTATTCAAATTGGGTCTCGAGGTCTGATCAGGCTAGAGCGAAAATACGTGGTGTTCTGTAAACTCATTGTAATAATACTAGGCTTATTTTAATTTATACTTGTATTTTTAGTTTTATTCTTTATTGTATCCAATATTATATATTTTTTTAACTTAACATGTTTTTTTTTTGATCAAACAAGTTTAATTTGCTGTAAGAGCTTATCACATATCAGATGTAAAATGGTATAATCACATGTGATCAGGAAATATTCACGTGTTTAAATGTGAATTTCATATTCACATGTGTTTCAGCTGAGAATTTTATAATCACATGTGATCATCAATGATATTTTAATGTGGTCACATATGAACACATGTGAATAATTATTTTCACATGTGATAACATGTGTTTCCCATGTGAATCACATGTGTTTTTTCCGTAAGTGGGGACGTGGCAGTGAATAGGTCTTGGTAAATGTTGTGAAGAAAATGAATATTTTAACATATGAACCTATACCACTTTAAGTAGGGTTTTGTGTGATTTTACTTGATGCTGGAAGCCTTATGATTCAGCTTAGTTGCCTCTGTTCAAAGAAAGAACAGAGGGAGTCTTATTCTTCACATTTTGTAAAACTCTTGTATGATTTCCATACCTGGCGGCAACATGGATTTCACCTGCCAGCTATTTGTGATGCAATTAACACTTTACGGCTGCTTTTGCAACATTTAGCTTTCTCTTCTGCCTTTGCCTTGCTGCTTCCTGCACCTCATGGTGCATCAACATTGTATTCCGGAGAAACCGGGCTACTGTGTATTTTTTTTTAATTATTATTATTATTATTTTTTAAACTATAAAGCAGATAGTTGCAGGACATCTCAATTCTTTCACCAATGCTAAAATTAGAAACGCTTTGTGCTTGCATTGTTCTTCCTAGTCAGTCTACCTGCATGGTCGACAGAGACCTAAGGATTTCCCCCGGAAAGCTCCTCCTCAGACATCAATGGTATCTATTTAATGTTCCAAACAAAAGAAAGATGAGTTTATATAGGCTCCTCCTTTTAAACTGACAAGCTGTAAGGCAAAGTTTAAATAATGCAATTCTAAAAACTGTATGTAATAATACAACAGAGCTCTTGACAAAAATGTTAAGGATCTTACTAGTTTCTGTTAGTATTACTACTTTAAATGCAATTAAATTCGCACATGTTCATTCTAGGAGATGGCAACTGTAGTCTTTTCTAAACTCTGCATAGTGTGTTGAATTCTGAATTGTTTTAAATGTCAAATATAGTTCCGTTTCTAGCATAACCACTATCAAATTAAAAATAAAGGTTTCACTAACTGTATTTATTAATTCTGTGGTAACTGTAGTCAGTTTAGTGAATATGACTGTATACAAAATTAAGCCTGTTGATTAAAGTTTTAATAAAATATGTTTAGTTCTGCCTGAGTGGATTTTTACTGCATGGCTTCACATTGAGTGGGGTGTAGAGCTCTTCTCAAATGGAGGGCAATTGAGGTTATGAACATCCTTTGTATATTGTTATTTAAAAACTCAAGTCCTGGTTGTTTATAATGTAAAACCCAACTTAATTATTATTCAGTTAGGGAACTACTGTTCAAATAAATAAAACGAGGCAGAAAATGTTTAACTGTATGATCCTTAGATAGGCAATATTTTTTTTTTTAAATATACAAGGAAAGGAATATGTAGTGTTTATTATAGTAAATAATGATAACATGTTATTTAATTCTAAACCGCTCATCTCCTCACCAGTTGTTCAAGACTGGAATTATTTTATAGTGTATTTTTATATAGTGTATAGTAAAACTTGGATGACAAGCAGTTCTGAAATTCATGTCTATAATGGGCCATGCTATTCCCTTTTCACAACCTATTGCGAATGTAAGCACAGCACAAATAATTAATTATACAGACGTGCTCAAATTTGTTGGTACCCTTACAGCTCATTGAAATAATGCTTCATTCCTCCTGAAAAGTGATGAAATTAAAAGCTATTTTATCATGTATACTTGCATGCCTTTGGTATGTCATAGAATAAAGCAAAAAAAGTGAAAAGAGATGAATTATTGCTTATTCTACAAAGATATTCTAAAATGGCCTGGACACATTTGTTGGTACCCCTTAGAAAAGATAATAAATAATTGGATTATAGTGATATTTCAAACTAATTAGTTTCTTTAATTAGTATCACACATGTCTCCAATCTTGTAATCAGGCATTCAGCCTATTTAAATGGAGAAAAGTAGTCACTGTGCTTTTTGGTATCATTGTGTGCACCACACTGAACATGGACCAGAGAAAGCAAAGGAGAGAGTTGTCTGAGGAGATCAGAAAGAAAATAATAGACAAGCATGGTAAAGGTAAAGGCTACAAGACCATCTCCAAGCAACTTGATGTTCCTGTAACAACAGTTGCAAATATTATTAAGAAGTTTAAGGTCCATGGAACTGTAGCCAACCTCCCTGGGCGCGGCCGCAAGAGGAAAATCGACCCCAGATTGAACAGAAGGATAGTGCGAATGGTAGAAAAAGAACCAAGGATAACTGCCAAAGAGATACAAGCTGAACTCCAAGGTGAAGGTACGTCAGTTTCTGATCGCACCATCCGTCGCTTTTTGAGCAAAAGTGGGCTCCATGGAAGAAGACCCAGGAGGACTCCACTTTTGAAAGAAAAACATAAAAAAGCCAGACTGGAATTTGCTAAAATGCATATTGACAAGCCACAATCCTTCTGGGAGAATGTCCTTTGGACAGATGAGTCAAAACTGGAGCTTTTTGGCAAGTCACATCAGCTCTATGTTCACAGACGAAAAAATGAAGCTTTCAAAGAAAAGAACTCCATACCTACAGCGAAACATGGAGGAGGCTCGGTTATGTTTATGTCCATGCCATTTTCATTTGTTTTATTATTTTACAATATTATGTTGAATAAAAAATCAAATGCAAAATCTGATTTCTATTAAATATGGAATAAACAATGGTGGATGCCAATTACTTTTGTCAGTTTCAAGTTATTTCAGAGAAAATTGTGCATTCTTCGTTTTTTGTGGAGGGGTACCAACAAATTTGAGCATGTCTGTAGATGTTTTAACTTCTCTTTGGAGTCTGTGCCAGATAAAAACTCTCAGCTGAAACCGATTCAGTTCGCTCTGCACACGAGTAGTGATAATGCCAGATGTTTTCAGTACACGATGTGCTGTGAAGGATATTACACCCATTTTTTTTACTCTGGCACAAATGTGTATGATGTGTTTTTTTTGTTGTTTTTTTTTTTCACCTGCACCACTCACCCAAACTTTCCCACAATCAATTTTTATCTTGTCAATAGGCAGGGTGGAGAGTCTGTGCTGTTTTAGTTTAGTTGCCAGTCTTGAAAAGAGCTACTAGCAAGTAGAGAGTGCAAATTTGGGGTTTGGCGTAAAAATGCATAATGGAAGACTTCTGTGTATGTGATTATTGTCAAAATAAATAAATAAATAAAAAAAGATCCCATTGTGTCTTTTAATAAGAACCATTCGGCCCATCTAAGCTTGCCCGGTTCCTAGTAGATGAATGATCTCAGAACTTTGTCAAGTTGGTTCTTAAAGAATCAAAGTAATTTTGCCTCAACAGCATGACCAGATAGTCCATTCCATACCCTCACCACTCTGTGTGAAGAAGTGTCTCATTCCCTCTGTTCTCAGTCTATCTCCACTTAATTTCCAACTGTGTCCTCTGGTCTTAAATTGGCACAGATTATGTATAAACAAAACCGTGCTACCTCTCTGCAAGGGGAATATTCCACTTGCTAAGGCCTTTTGGTCTCATACCCTGTAATATGCAGTGTAAATTCACCACGTTCTTATTTAGAGTTAATACTTCTATAAATAGTGTGTTATTACTATTTATATTCGTGCGTTGAAGCCTTATGGAAAAGACCAGGTCTCAGAGAGCACAGAGGGACCATTGCTTATAAAATATGTGGATATTGCCATGCCTTGTTGTGTCTGTTGGATACTTCTGACCCCTGCTGGTAAGATGAAGTCATATGAAAAATAGTCTTCTTAATTTGTACAGTACATATTACACAATGTAGACAATACTATTGTGCTTTTGATTGGGTTGTTTATAAGAAGTGTGCGTTATATAAGAAGTGTGCATTATGCAAATAATGAAACCCAGACTTATATGACACCCCATTTTAACTACAAAAGGATCACTTTTTTTTTAAAGAAGACATTAGCTTAGGAACTATGAGCCGCTGTTTCAGGCACAGCCTCCACTACTTGCACATATCTCTGCACCCAGTGTAATACAGGCCCAGGGAGCATTTTGCTCTCATCTTTTGTACCACTTTTCACCACCTTAGCAGAGCACACATTGTGTTCCTGGAAACCCTTTTAAATCCACAATGCAATTACAAGACTGTGGATGCTGTAAAATCATTTAGTTTGGCACTGATGTGTTTTTACTTTGAGAGCTCTGTTCATTTTGAATGCGTCACATTTGTACTACTTTTGTTTCCGAAATATAATGATATTATTTATGTATTCCTTAGTTAACAGTCTATTGCAGCCTTTGTTAATGGGTTAGTCTGTAAATGGCCCCAGGATGCTCATTTATGAAGGTTAATATATAATTTGTATGATACAAGAGTCTTTGATCTTAAAGAACCTTGAAGAGAAAAACAGCTGGTCTTTCTTTGCAGTAATTGACTGCTTTATACTGGAATCTGTTACTGTAGCAGCACAGGCCAACAAAGCCTTTTTAATTGGAATATCTGTTCAAAATAAATATTTTACTTTCCCTGTTTTAACACATTAAGTAGACACAGTTAAAAAAAAATTTTTAAAAATAGAAAAACCACAAAGACTCATTAACGAGATACATATTTGTGTGGTAATATATTCTGACACATGTTATTATTTTATATATTCTATGTTTCTTATCTTCTTTCTTAAACATTTTTTGTTTGGCTGATAGTTTTCATTGTTTGTGTAAATTGCGACACATTGGTGTAGAAAATGCTGCATTAATTATTTAATTATCCATATCTTTGTTTGTTTTGAATGTAGCCTATTGTCTGCTTTACAATGCTTGTTTTAATTAGTGATAAATATGGTGGCTGTTGACACAAAGCGGCCCAGGCAGGCACTCCACACTAAAGAAGGTGATGGCATAGGAAGGAGTCTAATATGAAAAATATTTGTCACGTTCATACGTATGAATATAACTAATACCAGGATTTATTTTTTCCAGTTTAGGGGTCTGTAGCCATAGTAACCATAGAATATATGAGAACGTTGCATGCACTCACTGTTTGATCAGATGAATGTATTGAGTTTTAGGGAGTCTGTGCACCTGCAAGGCCACAACATCTATTGTTGGTGTGAACCAACATTGTTTTGCTAGTGTTGTGCACTTGCAAAGAACCAAGCTGCACCAGTGATTGAATCCAACATTCAGCGTTTTTATTTCTGGACAACAGTAATAATTGCGCTTGGTTACAGAGCTCCGCATCAACAGTGTTTACATTCACTTGTAGTAAGGAATTGTACTAATGAGCTCGTAACCCTCGTAACCCTAACGCCACTCTGATGTCAGGAGGGTGCGCTTCACCCAGTTGTATTAAGGATGAGCTGATTCAAGTTAACAGAAGCTACTGCAATATATTTAAACAAACTTTGTATCTTTTTCTTAACAAAGAACTACAGAAAGGCCCGGCACTATGGGCGGGCCTTAGGGGGCCTGGGCCTTCCAGTTTAGATCCAGTGCCCCCCCCCCCCTCCCCCCGGAGTTTCAGATTCAAAATTGAATAAAGTTAATAAAAAATAAAAAACAATTTACTAAAGAAAAACTCATTATTTTTCTCTTTCATATGTATGTCATACTTGTTCGGGGCTATTTTCTTAGAACGTCTTTACTCAGCGGAAAGGTACCCAACAAATCAGTACAAGTTCAAGGTAAATCTAGGTTTTATGGTGTTTTTTTTAAAGAAGTCATTTTCTAATAGAGATAGTGCCCTCTTGGGGATGGCTCTACCATGTGATAGTTGACCTTGACTTTCGTTAGTGCCTTCGCCTTCGGCTCGGGACGCATAACTCCTATCGCGGTCAACTATCACACAGTAGAGCCATCATCGACGGGCACTATCGCTTAAATAATAATAATAATTTTAAAATGTCTAGTTGCTTCTGGTGTTTGGAAACCTCTTCATAGGGCTGCCTTGTTGGATTGTTTACAAGAGCGTCTGCTTTTTATATTTAGTATTGAATAGTCAGTTGAAGGTAAGCATTAGATGTACATTCGTTACAGTAATTTGGTGTGTGTGGGAATCTGTTTATTGCAGTCTCTGTAGAGGGCTTGCTCACTGTACAATTATATTAGTTTCAAGTATTATTATTTATTTATTTATTTATTTATTTATTTATTTATTTATTTATTTATTGGCAGACACCCTTATCCAGGGCGACTTACAATTGTTACAAGATATCCCATTGTTTTTACATACAATTACCCATTTATACAGTTGTTTTTTTTTTTTTTTTTTTTACTGGAGCAATCTAGGTCAAGTACCTTGCTCAAGGGTACAGCAGCAGTGTCTCCCACCTGGGATTGAACCCACAACCCTCCGGTCAAGAGTCCAGAGCTCTAACCACAATCCACACTGTTGCTAATGCGGTAATAATAATAATAATTTAAAAGAAAGCAAACTTTTCTAATTTGTGCTGTGTGGATAGTGTTGTGCTGTCATATGATTAATTTATTTGTTTATTACCATCACAGTGAAGTAAAATAGTAGATAATACAAGCTAATTGATTTGTCTTTTCAAAATGAGCCCGCCCTAAATAAGAGGATGCCCCCCCACATTGTTCATGCTGCCCCCGGGCCTGACTGCAGAATACTGTTATTTTAATAACCATATAGCCTATAACATTAATATCTATATTGCCACACAAGCATAACTGGTAAAGATTTGCATCAAATGGAATAATGTAACCAGAACAATGTGGACTATTGGGTGAAACAAAGAAGCAAGGTCAAGTGCTGTATAAAACAGGCCAACTGAAAGTTGTGTTGGAGCAGGAAGAATGAAACAAAGACAACAAGCCTGTCTCTGAACTATTGGTACATATTGCCTTATTCTGTATTTTGCATGCTGTCATTGAAGTTTAATAGTATTGGTATTAAACACCAGTGAGCCACTTAACATGATTAATTCTCAAACTGAATGGAGTAGGGATTCAAGGAAATGCATGCACATGGATTAGGGAGTGGTTAACATATAGAAAACAGAAAGTACTGATTAGAGGAGAAACCTCAAAATGGAGCGAGGTAACCAGTGGAGTACCACAGGGATCAGTATTAGGCCCTCCAAACACCAGCAAAGGCCATTCAAAATGATCCAGACAGCATTCAAAACTGGGCAGACACATGACAAATGACATTTAATATAGAAAAGTGTAAGGTACTGCATGCAGGCAATAAAAATGTGCATTATAAATATCATATGGGAGATACTGAAATTGAAGAAGGGAACTATGAAAAAGACCTAGGAGTTTATGTTGACTCAGAAATGTCTTCATCTAGACAATGTGGGGAAGCTGTAAAAAAAGGCCAACAAGATGCTTGGATATATTGTGAAAAGTGTTGAATCAAGGGAAGTAATGTTAAAACTTTACAATGCATTAGTAAGACCTCATCTAGAATATTGTGTTCAGTTCTGGTCACCTCACTACAAAAAGGATATTGCTGCTCTAGAAAGAGTGCAAAGAAGAGCGACCAGAATTATTCTGGGTTTAAAAGGCATGTCATATGCAGACAGGCTTAAAGAATTGAATCTATTCAGTCTTGAACAAAGAAGACTACGCGGTGATCTGATTCAAACATTCAAAATCCTAAAAGGTACAGACACTGTCAACCCTTTGACCTGAAAAAAGAAACAAGGACCAGGGGTCACAAATGGAGATTAGATAAAGGGGCATTCAGAACAGAAAATAGGAGGCACTTTTTTACACAGAGAATTGTGAAGATCTGGACCCAACTCCCCTGTAATGTTGTTGAAGCTGACACCCTGGGATCCTATAAAACTAAATAAAAGTGTGAGAATGTATACAGCAATGCATTTAAGGTAGCTCTGAAAAGATTCTGTGCCTGAAGTGAACACCTGGGGGCATCCGAGTTGTCACACACAAGTATAAAGACCTGATTAGGCTTGTCAACAGATACAGAGTTCAAAGTGTATTGAACCAGACAAAACTGTCTCAGACCAAATATCTTCCTTCCTGGAATGTTGTGGGTTAAAGATGTTTCTCATACATAGATTAGTTTGGGTGCCATCAGCTATATTTCCTCAAAGATGCTTTAATTAACTGCTATTTTTCCATGAAAAGGTGATTCAATAACAGAACTGGATTCTAGACCAAGGAAATAAGTATTTTTGTTATGGTAGCCTTAAGCTAGTAGTATACACGGCTGATTCATTGTGTAAATCCACAAAGCAAAACTTGTGTCATTCCTTCTTATGCTTAGTAAGAATGCCGCCACACTAGAAATTAATTAAGATACAGACTTCATTGCATATATCCTTTTTTCTTTCTTTATCCACTACTCCAAATGTACTGTAGGTCATGGTGACTTTTTCATGGTATTGACACTTGACTTGCAATTGAAGGTTCAGTCCCTGTACATGTTCTTCGAATTTAGATTAAGAATAAGTTATAGAGCACATATACAAATTAGGTTGATTGTGTAGTCTGAAACGTGATCTTGCACCCTGATGGCAATGGCTATTTTCAAAATACTGCCGTGCCACAGACACTTCAGACATGGCAACCACAATTCCTGTATCTCAATCGTGTTGAGCATGTTCCCTTATGACACCCTCCAGTAGTGTCAAGGCTGTGATCAGGGCAAAGGGGGTCTCCTTCTGTTAATTATCTGTAAACTACAAAAAAAATGTTTTTAGTACGTATGTAGATAAGTGATGCTATTACTATATCTTTAATTTCAACAGTTGGTGGTACTGAATTGACAGACTAAATTGTGTTTATTTAGGAACATTTTTACAGGTTGTTCCATTTAATAACTTGTAGACAGAATATGTCAGGTTTCCTGGTTAAGTAGTAGTCCCGGTAGACAAAATCACACAGCCATTATGAAACCTGAGATCTAATTTATCCTTTTATACTTTCCAGTTACAAATCTAGCAGCATCGCTATAGCATAGAGGCTTCCTTCCTCCTGTTTCTCACCTTCTACTGTTGTTCTGACAGACTTCAGTTGGCAGTAGCTTAAATAGCAATTTGAGCCTGAGATCGTGTGTGTGTGTGTGTGTGTGTGTGTGTGTGACTACGGGCTGTTCACAGCTTTACTGTTGAACAATGAGCAGGAAACTTTAATTAATTACTGGATTTTTCTGTACACAAAGCAGATTAAGATTGGTCTTTTTGTCAGGCTCTGTTATTGCCTAATTTAACCATACCCTTTGTGCAAGCAGATGCAAGTATGACGGTTGGAAGATAAGAGCTTTAATTTTTCAACCCAATTTAGAGGCTTTTAATTTATGGAATAAGCAGTATTATGGTTACGTAGTAATGAAAATGATGTAATTGACCCTTCTATTTTGTACAGTATCTGTTGTTTTCCACATCATTTTAATATTACAGATAACAAATTAGCATGTTTGTGTCTGCCAGAAGTATACATTATATTTTGTATACTATTTCACGGGACGGGAGCCCTGGCTATAAGAATAGCTTGTTGGATCATAAATGAGATGCTGCCCCGATCCTGAAGGAGTGAGGGGTGTAGAACTGAGGTGGGAGGCCTGCTTTGGAGATCAGAGAGGCCAGGTGGGAAGATTACCAATGTCTCGATACGACTGAACGGGAAGAATCCACGAACAGCGGGTCTGATGGGATGAGGGGTTTCCTACGTGCTATAAGGGCAGAGAGCAGAGAGCTTTGACAGCTGAATGAACTGGCCTTGACGAAGCTGATCTGTCTTGGAAGTGCGTAGTAGGAGGATGAAGTGGGATCCGGGAACCAGTGAGAGGTCACAGGAACGGATGCCGACGGAGGGAAAACTGGGGATTGATGGAACCGTGAACTCTGTGCATCTGAGGAATCCGAAGAAAGCGGTTACACACATTGTCTCCATGCGTAGGTTGCTAAAAGGATTGAAGTAGCCATTTTGAAGGATTTGTATTAAAATGGATAAAATGTCCACAGATATAGGTAGCCGTGATGGGGAAGCTGGGGCTATGCATTTGGTGGTTACTTGCAGTGTTAGATGGACTGCCAGAATAGACAGCAAGATAAGGGAATAAACTGCCAATAAGAGGTAGTGCTACTGGATCCCACTGATGTATGATTTAATTGTTCCTGGGGCAAAATGGAGAGAGTCCCTTGCGTGTACTATGCAAGCAAGGATCCACTCTTGATTGAACAGAATAGGAAGAATCTGATTTTGAGCACAGAAGACTGAATAGCAGTTCCAGCCTGTGGTGTAAGATGACCTTGTGGATGGAGTGAGAGCTGAACCCATGTAGTTTCTGGCAGATTGAAGGAGCTTGGATAGAGCTGAGTTTAATTGAAGACCAGGTGCTGGAATAGGGGGACCTACATTGGGACTGTAGCTGCTGCTGGAATCAGCTGGCGGAATCTGGTGATCTGGAGACGAGATAAAGCATTGATTCAGCAGATATTTTTATCCGAGCCTCCAGGCTTGATGCTGTAGAAGAGAGTGAGGAGCTCACTTCCTGGGAGGGCAATTATTGGCACCCTTGATTAAAGATGAGCAAAAAAGACTGTATAAAATAAATAATACCAGTACTAAGCTATATTGTAATTTTCCAACATGTGGAATATATTTGACTTTATTAATGATTCAATGGAATCAACCAAAATTACACATTTCTCAAATTATAAATGTATTTCCAAAAAAAATGTTTTCAGTACTTTGTGCACCCTCCCCTTGCAAGGATAACGGTACTGAGTCTTTTTCTATAATGTTTAATGAGATCGGAGAACACATTGGGAGGGATCTTAGACCATTCCTCCATAAAGAATCTTCCCAGATCCTTGATATCCTTCGGTCTGTGCTTATGGACTGCCCTCTTCAATTGAAACCACAGGTTTTCAATGGGGTTCAAGTCTGAAGACTGAGATGGCCATTGCAAAATGTTGATTTTGTGGTCAATTAACTATTTCTTTGTGGATTTTGATATGTGCTTGGGGTCATTGTCTTGCTGGAAGATCCACTTGTGGCCAAGTTTCAGCCTCCAGGCAGAGGCAACCAGGTTTTTGGCTAAAATGTCCTGGTACTGGGTAGAGTTCATGATGCCGTTGACATTAACAAGGGCCCCAGGACCAGTGGAAACAAAACAGCCCCATAACATCAAAGATCCACCACCATATTTTACAGTAGGTATGAGGTTCTTTTCTGCACACGCACCCTTCTTTCGATGCCAAACCCACTGCTGGTGTGTGTGGCCAAAGAGCTCTATTTTCGTCTCATCTGACCATAGCACCCGGTTCCAATCGAAGTGCCAATGCCGTTTAGCAAACTCCAGGCGCTTACGTTTGTTGGTTGCTCTCAATAAAGGCTTTTTTCTGGCAACCCTTGTAAATAGCCTATTGGCATGGAGGTGGCGTCTAATTGTAGATTTGGAGACTTGGTGACCCCAAGATGCAACCAAGTTCTGTAATTCTCCAACTGTGGCCCTTGGATTTCCCTTTGCCTCCCGAACCATCTGCCTCACTGTGCGTGGGGTCAGGATACATTCTGAACTTCTTAATTATTGCCCTAATAGTGGTAAGTGGTATATTTAGTTTTTTAGCTATTGTTTTGTACCCATTGCCTGATTTTATGACGGTCAACAACCATTTGTCTCTTTTCATTTGTGAGTTATTTGCCTTTCCCCATGGTGATGGATGACAAATGGATTTCATATGCATGTTACCTCATTTTTATACCCCAGTGAAACAGGAAGCCATGGAAGGCCACGATACAGTTCCTTAAGACTTAAGTAGAATGTTAATGCAGATTTAATTTTGTTTGATTTTATTTATAAGAATCTTTAGGGGTGCCAACAATTGCCAAGAGCAGCACCTTTGTGCAACCGGCATGTTGGAGGCTGGACTAGGGCAGCGTACTGTGGCTTGCCGTCTTGGGTGCTCACAAACAGCAATTTCAAACCTGGCGAGACGGTATAACTAGACACACTCTGTCAATTACAGGCCACAAACAGGGAGACCAAGAGTCACAACACCTGCCCAAGATCGACAGATCAATTTGCAGCATCTTCATGATGTCAGTTGTTCACATCTAGTGAATTTTATCAAAATATAATTGATGTTTCTTTTGATGCTCAAATATAAGTGATAAGTTTCTATATATATTGTGGTAAACCCCGGGACATGGTCCTCAATGGGAGGTATGTGAGGGCAGAGGTTGTGCAAAGCGCTTGCCCTTTCACGAAATGGAGGTTGCACTGAGAACTACACTTCACAAAATGGTTGCCAAATAGAAACTACATAGCCCAGAATCCTATGCAGGTAATTAGGTTTGTGTCAGCACACCTGCATGTGATTTAAGGGAAATTATCAGCCCTATATAAGAATGAGAGAGAGATCGGTTTACTTAGATTTTGGACTTTGGACTGTTCTGATAACCCTGTTGGCTGTTTTGACCTCATTTTAGAAAACGACTTGATTATTGTTTATGAACTCTGGACTGGAATTACAACTGTGATTATTGGACTTCCCCTTGAAAATAAACACACAGGTACCATCCTGTTTAAAATAACTTGCAGTTTTGTGTCAGTTATGTTGTCCCCGCTCAAACTTGTGACCACAGTATACCAAAAAGGAACGACTGTCACAATATATACATACACGTTATGGTACAAACAGAATTGATATGCAAAAGTACAATAGTATACTACAGTATATCTATTCTAAAGAACATAGTGTGTAGAGCTCAAGTTGACAGGCAGTTTTGTTTTAACTAGGGATGCGTCAATTGTGATTTTTGGGTCTGATTCCAATTACCAATATTCAATATCAATAAATGACAGATACTAATTTGTATACCAATTTTTGTATTTTTAATAATACAATTGTAAACCATCACTTCAAATTGAACAGGCGGCATGGTGGCGTAGTGGTTAGCGCTGCTGCCTCACAGCGCCAGGGTCCTAGGTTCGAATCTGGCCTAGGGTACTGTCTGTGTGGAGTTTGCATGTTCTCCCCGTGTTCGCGTGGGTTTTCTCCGGGTACTCCGGTTTCCTCCCACAGCCCAAAGACATGCTGTCCAGGTTGATTGGTCACTCTAAATTGCCCTCTGTGTGAGTGTGTGTGTGTGTGTGTGTGGTGCCCTGCAATGGACTGGCGTCCCGTCCAGAGTGTAGTCTCGCCTTGTGCTCTGTGTATGTCGGGTTAGGCGCCCGCGACCCTGTAAAGGAGTAAGCGGTTAATGATAATGGATGGATGGACTTCAAATTGTAATTTGACACTTGAAAAATGTATTTAAGCTTTAAACTGGGCACATCACAGATTTGTACTTATGGTATGTATTTTGATAGATTATACATTCTGCCAGAAGTGAATTTAGCAAAACACTGGTAGCATGTGACATATTTACTGGACTAACACTAGATCTACATTCAATGATGGGTGGATTTACTAAGCAGTGGTATTAGAGGTCGCACTACACTAAAACCTGCATTTTATAAACCTGCGTTTTACAAATTGTATTTCATTATTGATATTGCATTTCTGTTTAACATTTTCAAATATGAAATACAGCATAGTTATTGTGAAAAACAAGTGTACTACTAGGTAAAAAAAAAAAAGAAATAGACAAGCATTGAAAAACATTTTATTTTGAAATATTGTACGCTATTTATGTACTAAAATAAGACTATTAAAAAAACAGTAAATCAACATACTCATATCAGACATACAGAAAACACAACATGTTAACTTGACAGGAAGCGTCAGTTATCTTATAGAATATTTCTAACTTTCATTATACAAGACATTCAGTGCGTTTACATGAGCATAAGAATTCCGATATTTTTCGGAAAACTAAGTTTTCCGAAAACTAATTCCTATATCAAAAGTCATGTAAACACAGTTTTCGGAAAATGTATCGGAATATTCCTTAGGTCTGTTTTCGGAAAACAGCACCTAGAAATTTCCGATTCAGTTCCGAAAACGAACCAAACGTATATCATGTAAACGCACTTTTCGGAAAACTTATTCCGATAGCGTACTGCACATGTGCAAACTTTGACCTTCATTCCTGCACGTGGTTTTAGAAAACAGAGAAAATAATAATAATATGTAGTCAGTCTGCATGCATCCATTTGCTCCGTTATTGAATCTTATTTTGTCATATTCTTGTACTTGCTAGAACCAAAGTCATTGTATTTTATCTTGCTCTTAATTGTATTAATACTTGTACTGTTATTCTTGAAATGTATTTTTGTTTACGCCTGGATAAGGGCATCTGCTAAGAAATAAATTAATAATAATAATAATAATAATAATAATAATAATAATAATAATAACAATAATAATAATAATAAGTTAGGGATAAAGTCATATTTATCCGTATATGTATTTTTTAATAGCCCATACTGAAGCAGCACATGTTTTCCATCTTTAAAATTACGTGATAATTTAAAATAATGTCTGCAAAAGTAACTGGTAATATAGAACAGGATGAGCTGTTGGAAAGGCTGATTGCACATTGTGGGGAATCTGAATACAGGTATAGGATAGTAATCTTTTAATTTAAGACCTGACACTTCGATAAAGCACTTGTTATTGGATTGGTCTCCGTTCTATCGCAGAAAAAATGTCCGGTCTGTTCAAATCGTACTGGGAACTACAGTACTTTGCATGCGAAAATATCCTGCGTTTTCAGAAAACTTCAATCCATGTATACAGCTGCATTCTAATTAGACTTTCTATTGTTAATCATGTAAACATAGAAAAGTGACGTTTTAAGAAAATCAGTTTTCTGATTCAGTTCTCGGAAAACATTAGTTTTCGGAAAACACTTTGTCATGTAAACGTACTGATTGTTAAAATGTATTTATAAAGCACTTGTCCTACAGACCACCCAGTACGTTGGAAGCACTTGTACGGGCGAACAGACTAGCCTTAAAATCAAACCCTGCATACATATTTATAAGCAGTTAGGATCGGATAGCAGTGTCTATGAAACTTACAATACACACAGTCATAGACTCAGGCTGCTACAGGTTTCTGAAACTTAAACACAGGAGCTACAAATATTACATCTGCTGCCAGCCAGTCTCATGTGATCAACTTCAACTTGATGAAGGAGCGATATAAGAAAGGGCACAGAATACCATACATCTGAGAATGTTAAACTATGTGTGCAGTTACTGTTATCTCTCTCACATACAGTATGTCTCTCCCTAAGTTACAGGTCTGTGTGCTTTCCAAACCGAGTGCAATCATTTACCACTAAACAACTACCCCTGGCTTTTCCAAGAAGAACCCCAGAATATTGTCTTTAACCCTTTAACAGAAACATGGACTAAGCTGATGGAAAAAACAGAAACTCAAAGATTCCCAACTAATGCATCCTTGTTTAGAATATCTTAATCATTTAATATATTCGTTCATCACATCCTGATGACTTTTTAAAACTCTATAGAAATGTACCCTGGTATAGCCAAGGCTATCATTTGGTACCTCAGCATCTTTTCAAATTTCACGAGAAAAAGCAATTGCTGCAAAACCGTTCATTTCTGCTCAGATGACCTGGGCATTACAGCTCCCAACATGGATGCACTATGTGGGTCAGGGCAAATTGTTTGATTATCTCATGAGCATTGAGACATATGCTGCGGCCGATATGGTGAGAAAGGGGAGAATACGTCAGTGTAAAACAATCGGACCTCGCGTGCACGTTCTTTCGCAATGGCACTTCCGCTAATGAATGTAGGTCTGTCAGATAAACGAGTCACATGCTGAGGTACCAAACGATAGCATTGTCTAAACCTGGGTACACTTCAGTATATCGACATGTACTCTGGGTGCATTTCGATAGTACCCCAGTCGACAACCATTAACATGTTTTTGCTACACTTTGACCCTAGTTCATGACTTTTGTTTTATGTATCCATTAGTGTAATGAGCTTCTCTTGAATGAGCAAAAAACCAGCAACTCACGGGTAGTGCAAAATAGTACACCAAATCCCACCAGCCAATGTTATTTCTTAAAGATTATTTTTTTTTGTTTGTTGCTGCAACAGAATACATATACAGTAAGAATGGTTGGGAAGGGTTAAGGCAAGTCTTATACTCAGTGAGTATTTCAGATGAAGGTTAATTTGCAGGGCCAAGATGAAGGGGGCATCTAAATTGTGAATGTACCCGATTTTGCTATGAGTCCCGATTTATCTCAGGATCTTTAGTGGAACTGAATTTGCTCACTCCATTTTAAATAGAGTTAGTGCAAGTTTAATTATATTAAACAACTACCAAATTAAAATAAATTGATTTTGATAAGTAAGCACACATCTCCTTTCTTAAGTAATTAACTGTGCTGCTAAATTATATTTCTGTAAATGTTAATTGAAAAAGTTAAATTTAAAGTCATCTAAAGTGTCTGGTGTTTTTTGCTTTAATCTGGAGGAGTGTTAAGCTACAAATAAGTTCAATTATTTTGAAAAGCAGCTTCAAGTAAGACTTAAAATGAAAAATGATGGTCAGTTTTTCAACAGTTTGAATAGTGAACCTTTACGCTTTTGTCAGTGCAAATAAGTTCTGAACATCCCCCCCCCCCAAGACCTGCTTGTAAAAAGATGTTCTTCACAAGACACCTGTTGTGGTACACAAATAAACAAAGTTAGTGAGGGACAAGTATAGTCTGTTTGTGCCCTCACGTTACCTCCATGGCATGATAAGATGCCCCTTATCAGAATGTCCACCTTAAGTAACGCAGTGTTTCTCAGGACATCTGGCAGTAAGAGCAAAGTCAGTTAAGGCAGAATCCCTGTTTTAATTTCCAAGTCTCTGAAAATTGTTCATGACCAGCCATGAACCCCTGAGACCTCAAGTGATCGATGAGCCCAGGCAATAAATTGATGGAAAAACATGCACTGTCAAAGCAACAGTGTGCGAGGATGCAGGGTAAGGCATGCATGTAGACAGGAAGGCTTGCAGACGGGGCACAGGCACAAGTTAAAGGAAAGCATTCAGCATGGTTGCCAAATGTGCTTGGCTGAAAAGTTCTGAGGGCCATCAAGGTTGTCTCTTCCAGGGTCAGCCTGAAAATGAAGTATACCTAAACCCTTCAGAACAACTTGGGCAGAATGTGTTTACTAAAATACCGCAGCTCAATAGGATGCTGGCAGTACCCTTGTTTTACCAGTCTGTGGTTTCCATTGCTGAAAAAGGTGTGCACCAGTGTGCCAGCCACCAGCCTGTTGGATTTTTAAGTGACCAGAAATGGGGGTTTTGTGGAAGGCTGTACAAAAATGAAGGCAATGCTTTGAGGAACTTTGAGGAGCATCTGCTCATTGGATCAGGGCTAGGTAGAACTGACACGTTTTACCAGTGGAACCACAGGACACAGTGTAGTCCACTGACTGGAATTTCAACAGAAGGAACATTTGAAAAAAAAGTCAAAGGTACAGTAACCAAGATTTTTTATTTTTTTACTTTGTAAATCACTACAAATTAAAACACTAGATTTTTTAAAAAACCTGACCTTGTCTGTTTCAGACAGAATAATGGATTGTATTGTTTCATAGTAAACTATTGGAACATCAGCACAGTCTAATTTGGCAGTCTAATCATCTTGACTCAAGAACCCTTTTTTAAATTCCAAGGGATTACTACCAGGGTTTCCAAAGCTTACCAGGGACCTAAACCACCTAATCACGCCAGGTGGTTCAAGCAAATTGAGTTTGAATATATATATATGAACTGTGAGGACTGTATTCTAGCTTATTTGGAGAAATCTTTACATTCCGACTGCAAAAGGGATTAATTTAAATGAAAAGGACTGACCGAGAGTGGTCTTAATGGGGAGCTGTTCTTTATACTGGATGGACATAAAGAGGAAAGTTATTGTATTTATGCACAGATGTATGTATGTATATTTGTATGTATGTATGTGTGTGTGTGTGTGTGTGTATAATATACCACTGTTTTTTAGAAAGTAAAGGCTAGCTGTTACAATCTATTTCAGACTTTGTAACATTGCCTAGTTTGAAGGCCAACCAAAATAAATTAATTAGGGTAAGGTATGCTGTACTGTAATGTTCACTTATGTATAGGAGCCTGAATGTTGACTACCTACAGAACTAGTCTGATAATCGCATTCCCTTCGATGCCTTGATTTCCTTTGAAGTTAAATTCAGTCAAACCTCAAAAGCTTCTTTTCAGTAATGGCTGGTAGATATCCAGATAAATGTGTGAATCTTGGGGTTTCTGTTTGCCAGGGAATATATTTTAGGCAAGTGCTGTGAAAAGGCAGTATACATAAACAAAAACAAAAAAAATACAAATTCTGTGCAGTTCCACAAAGTGGGATTACAGACAAAATGTATGTTTGCCCCCCCCCCGTCACGTGGCTAACGGCTGTTTTTTTTTTTTTTTAAAGTAAATCCCTTTGACACTAATAGAAAGATTAGTGTGCTCCGTAGGCCGTCACCTCATAAAAAAGTTAAACTGGTATAAGAACCTTTTTTCATCAGATTTACCTCAGACACCCTGGCTATTCACAGATGTTTAGTGTTGATCGCTTTATAGCCTTATCGGAGTCTGTCTGAGGCGCAGTTCAGTCAGCTAACTTTTTAGGTTAAGTAAAATTGGGCACTCTGGATAATTTCATTGAAAATGCATAATGGGCTGGATTTATTAAGCTTTGTTCCATACAAAGTTGGCAGCATTTAAAAAATGGACAAAAAAAGTATTGTTTTAATGTGTCGAGGTAGAGGTAAACAATATTATTATAATGACTTTGGTGTGCATCAAATTGTTTCTTTCTGATTTTGATAACTTCTTAACGGCCTACATTACATCCCTGACAAAAGCTTGTTTAAACTTAGCTCTGATCCTTGTAGTACACTTGAAAATGTCTTGTATGCATACCTGCCACACTTACTACAGTGGATATGTAGGGATACAAATAGTAGTGTATTGCATTTTTGTGTAACTGAATTGAAAAATCTGTGCGTTCCAAAGACGTTGATGTTCAGAACACTGTCTTTTATTTTATTTATTTGGCAGAATACTTAATTAGGCCATTTTTTATTAATGTATGCCACTCCTGTTCAACTTCCGTCCTCTAGAATGTTTGTTCTTATTGTAAAATATTACATCTAGTGGAATCTTTAATCATATTTTTGTCTTGGTATAATTGCTTGCAGGGAAAGCCATGACCGTGAACTTGTCTTGTATGTAACATTGCAAGTTTTGATATCATTCAAGGGTCATATTTTTGTATTATTTAAAATCATCCGTTTGAAAAGAAAAAGAAAAAAAACTTGTTAGCATATAGTGAAAGTCCAAAGCTGTAGATCAGCCAATGGTCTTCTTATCTGCCATACGGTTAATACTGTAAAACATAATCAATATGACTGATAGCAGATTAGGATTAGGATGATACGAAGTAATTAGGAAAAGCACCAACAATGGAATCAGTACTCAGCAAGCAAGGAAACAAGCACGTGTTAAACCAGGTTTGGGGATTTCCCTTAATCCGGCTGTTGTGGTATCCTCCTTTCTGTTTAAGAGTTTGTTTAAAACAAACAAGAAAGAAAGAAACTGAGCTTAGTATAAGAAGTTTAAAAAACTATGTCATCGAGGTATGCATGTGTTTTCCAAAAAACGCTCCTGTGGCGATGTAACGGACTAGGTCGCAGTGTTTCTTTGTCTGGCGGACATCACTACCTGTCTGTCGTCTTACCAAGAATTAGTAACCATCGCAGATTAGAACCTCGGCCTGTCATAAATCTGCTTCCCAATTTGTTTGACTGACGGGGGGGTGGGGAGTTGACAGAGCTCCCATATATAAAGCAGATTCTAGCACCCAACATGCCGTACCACATATATGTAGAATTAGGTTGGAACGTTTTATTTGCCGTTTTCTTTTTTTTTTTTTTTAAGTAATTCAAATAACATTTTGAGAAGTAATTTAACCTTTTATACTTGCATTTATATATAAATATATATTTTTTATTAAGTCATCTTAATTGCTTGCAAAGTAGTACTCTTCATATTTCTCTTTTATACCACCATGAACTACTGCATGCAGGAAATGTACGATGTACACCATGCCACAGGTAGTAATTTCCTGGTGCAGCCAATAGACTACTGCATGCACACAGATGAGAGCCAGGGTTACAACAGTTGTGACGCGCAGGTTCTACAAAATAATGCATATATGGAGCAGGCCTGGGTAATGAATCAGCCTTATATCTGTAGTTACCCAGGAAACGTGTTTAAAGGTGAGCTCTGTAACATGGACATGGCCTTGAATCACTATCACCAGACAGAGTATTTCACAGATGGAAAAGCTGATTTTTCTCAAGTTCAGTGGGCGGCAGGGTCACCAAAAAAAGGTATGGCTTTGTGTTCAAATTGTTTATCAGTCGCAACAGCTTTGTAGAATTCAAAAACCGTTGGCATTTTTTGTGAAAAGATATAGGCAGTACTGTAGAAGAAGGATTCTTCCAAAATACTTCAATCTTAAATCTTTTTAGTAAGACTGTATAGTTCTGAAAGAGAAATATTTTTAATTTGAAAGGTTTCATTTTCTGTGTTTCAACATTTACTAATATTCAAAACAGGATTCAGAATCCTCACTTAAGTGATAATATTCTTGTCTCCTAAAATATAGATTTTAATTTCCTATATAAATACCAGTTTTGTTCTATGTTTACAGTTTAGCAATGTTTAACATTAACCTGTTCATATGCTGGTATAATGTGATATTTGAAAGTGTCTATTAGAAGCAAGCTTCTAAGGATAGACATGCATAGTTCTGGAAGTATTGCAATGAGTAACAAATTGAGTGGACATAATTACTTTCATCTATTAAAATTATTAAATATTACAACAGTGCTTCACAAAATTAAAGATGTACTTGGTGCTAGCATGCTTCAATTCAATTATGTAAATTGGATGGTGGCTTTTTAGTGAAAAAAAAAATAATGGCACAGAGAGGTTAGAATTAATACTCAATTCTGGATTGGCACACTTTCAGGTCTCCCAATTTAAAAGATTAAATCAGACTGGACACTAGAAAACAGCAACAACAACAACAAAAAATACTATATATATTTCTCTGCTGCTTTTGCATTATGTTCTCAAGTCTATCATTAATGGCTTGGAAAATTACACCCCACTTTTAATGTCTGCCCATTCCATTTAGCTATAATACATCCTTTTAAATAGAGAAAATGAATTCCCATTACATTGGACCATATGATCTATTTCTTGTCATTACAGTATTTCCCAACATGTTTTTGTTAACCCTGCAGTGTAGTTTTGTGTGTGTTTGTGTGTGTGTATGTGTGTGTATATATATATATATATATATATATATATATATATATATATATATATATATATATATATATAATATATAATTATTTTTTTTTTCCTAGGTAGTTATTGTTTTCCCATTGAATTGATGAATATGAAATGTTTGAGTTTGATGGATCCAGACCTCGGGACAGAAGGCTGTTCAGAGTGCCTGTCAACCCTCCTCCAGATCTTTATTGATCAATTATTGATTGTCTGTTAGATGTGTCTGAAGTGTAACTCATTAGCCCAAAGTACATGCACCCATTAAGCCACTATGAATTGTTTATCTATTTTGAATGAGACATTAGTCCACACTAACCCTTGCTTTTCTTCTCCCTTAGGTTTTTCCAATAGCATTTGGTTTAAGAATATGATATATACAGTACCATATGTAGCATCTTTTTGATCTCCTTCATAATAACTATCGTCTTGATCATGGCTTTGTGCTGAAGTCCTAACTCATTAAGTGAGTTTTGGGAGGAATTAAATAAAGATAAGTTTTACTGTATATCAAAGTCAACCGTTTTTAAACTATACAGTGGGGAAAACAAGAGTGTGTTTTCCTTTCATGTCCTGAACAAAGCATTGGTAATGTGACCTGCGCAGGGCAGACTCACCACCTTTTATTTTAGGTCTCTGACAATAGCAACATTTTATCCTTTCCTCATTATAGAAAAGTTTATTTCAAAACGAAGAAAAAATCTATGGAAAGTTAGTTTTAAGTTAATTAGCACTGAGTAAGTGTTGGCATTAAAATTTAATTTTCTATTTTTTTATAGGGTACATACCAAGTTATTTGGATAAGGATGAGTTGTGTGTTGTCTGTGGTGACAAAGCCACTGGGTATCACTATCGCTGTATCACCTGCGAAGGCTGCAAGGTAATTTTTTAAGCAAATTATGTAGCAACAGTATCTACTGACGTGCGTTCACAGTTTCAAAATAAAATTAGAGTGTACTGTGTGTATATATACAGTATAACACATACTTTACAAATAAGTTTTATAGTAAATATATTTCATTTTGTGATTATTTAAAGTCAGTTATATCTGTTAAACCTCTTTGCCATTTAGCCCACACTAACAGTTAACTGTGAGTAGAGATTGGTGTGTGGGTATGTGTACTGGTAATCAAGTATGTTTTCAAATTCATTTACATTTCTCTTTTTTTCTTTTGTTAATCCTTGTGTAGGGATTTTTCAGGAGAACCATCCAGAAAAACCTCCATCCATCTTATGCCTGTAAATATGAGGGGAAATGCATAATAGACAAAGTCACAAGAAACCAGTGCCAGGAATGCCGTTTCAAAAAATGCATTGCAGTTGGCATGGCAACAGACTGTAAGCTATTTCACTGTTCACATATTAATTCAGAGCCAGCGCTGGTCCCTAATCAATAAATACATGTGGTTTTGTTTAAAGGACCTTTAAAATGTGTTATTTAAATGAAAGTTTGTAGTTCTCTGACAGTATGTTTATATTGCTGCAATAACACTGCCTTAGTTTTGTCACAGTTCACTGTAAAATGTGTAAAAGATAGTAGCTGAACTTGAATAGAAGCCTTTCATCTGTTGTATTACGTACAGCATGTCACAGCACAATGTTATTAATCACAGGTATGTCTTTTAATAAATGGGACAGCGAAACATTCAAAGCATTCTGTTGAGCAGACATTTTACATTTGAATCTACAGTTTCATTCAGAAAATGTAGACTTAATTTGTGTACTTGTACGTTCTTGGCTAGTTTCCAGCTGCTGATCAAATCAAATAACCTAATAAAAGCCTACAAAGTAAATAAAAGGACTCCTGTATAAACTTAGCTTTTTTTTTTTTTTTTTTTTTTTTAATAGATTTTAAGCTCGGCAAATTCTGAGGGGTTGTTATTACTCAAAGCCTATTTAGGGTTAGTCCGCTTCAGATAGATTTTATATATTTAAAAAAAAAAAAAAAACTGGAAACATGTAGCTTGTGTAAAACATAAAATATGCTCCTTTTTTCTGAAAGTTTTTCCAGCAAACCTCCAATAAAAATATTACAAAACCATCGGTAATAAACTGACAGAGCATTCTTTTATGTGAGTGTGTTTATTTTGGTTTTTTTTTTTTGTAAATCTTTGTTCCTCACTCAAGTGGTTTTGGATGACGGCAAGCGGTTAGCAAAGCGAAAGCTGATAGAGGAAAACCGAGAGCGGAAGCGCCGCGATGAGATGCAGAAGACCGTTTGGAGCAAGCCTGATCCCAGCCAGGAGGAGTGGGAGCTGATCCGAGTGGTGACAGAAGCACACGTGACCACGAACGCACAAGGAAGCCACTGGAAACAGAAACGGAAATTTCTGGTTAGAAGCAACTCCTTACATCTGTTGTTTTTTCATTGTTTTGTGATAAATCTTCAAATGTTTTACGCTTTACTTTGGGTACTTGCCAATTTGGATATGCTTTGAGGTCAAAGTAACTATCTTAGGTTATGCCCCAATATCATTTGTACTTATTTCCATGCAAACACTGAAGCTGTTAATTAGGTATAGTAGTGGTTTTTTTTGTTCAATTTCTTAGTCCAGAGAGTTTTTACACGGTGAAATATAAAGTACCCAGAAGTAATGTGAATAAAAGTAATATAGTGGGCCTTTCGTTTTTTTAAAGGACATGACCTACAGTTTGCTTTAATTGCAAGTTTGTTTCAACAACAGTGGAAAGAGAAGCAGGCATCCAGGGTTTAAAAAAAAAAAAAAAAAGACAGTAAATTGCTTCAAACTGTGTTAGTTATTTTGTACATGTGTGCTTTCTTCTTTCTGCTTTATCTTTACGTTTCTTCCTGCTTTTTGTACATTCTCAGTGGCCATACTAACGGAGGCTTTTATACCTTCACAGCCCGAGGACATTGGGCAGGCTCCAATAGTGAATGCGCCAGAAGGAAGCAAAGTGGACATAGAAGCATTCAGTCAGTTTACAAAAATCATTACACCCGCAATCACACGGGTGGTGGACTTTGCCAAAAAGCTGCCTATGTTCTGCGAGGTAGGCATTCTCAATGTCTAGTATTGATGGTTAAGATATTTGTCATGAATCCTGCCTAAGGACAGTCTGCTGAAGCTCCATCCACGTACACATTATCTTGCATGTGTGGACGCTGTGCTCTTGAAGGTGATGTCCGCTGGATTAGATGTAAAACCAAGATCTGCTTTGCAGTCTGTAAATATCCATTGGCATCTGAAAAAGTGTATCCTGAAGGTGGCATTGGCAGCAGCATTTGTCTAAATAATTGACATTTTTATTTATTTGGATTAAATAAACTTAAATACAAATAAATCAAAACAAGTGTTATTCTACTTTCACCCCCATTATTGCAGGAGATTTTTTTTTTTTTTTTTTAATTTAAACAGTCAGTTGAATTGGGCCCTTTGTTATGTATTTCTCCCCTGTGTGAGCCAAGGCTTTTCATGTGGGTTTATTCATAACTAACCTTTCTGTGTTTTATCTTTCGCAGCTGCCATGTGAAGACCAGATAATCCTTCTGAAAGGCTGCTGTATGGAAATCATGTCCCTCCGAGCAGCCGTGCGCTACGACCCAGAGAGTGAGACATTAACACTCAATGGGGAGATGGCTGTCACCAGGGGGCAGCTGAAAAATGGAGGCCTTGGCGTAGTGTCGGATGCTATCTTTGACCTCGGCGTGTCTCTCTCCTCTTTTAACCTGGACGATTCAGAGGTTGCTTTGCTTCAGGCTGTAATTCTGATGTCTTCAGGTACACAATTTTCATTTTACATTTTTATATGCAAGATCCTTCTTAAATGATTTCTGAGTAGATTTTTTTTACATGTATTAAGCTCTAGAAAAAGAGAGACTTATTAGTTGGATGTTTAATTGTGATATATGACTCATTCGTGAATCAGGATGGTTCTTAACTACTTTTATCGGCATTGCAGCCCAGAGATAGTCATACAAGGTATCTATTCTGCTGACTGGGAGTATTGAGAGTCAGGTCATTTTTAGGGGGTAATCTTCAACAATCTGACAAAGTATTTTGTATTGTGCAGTTGCTGTCTGTAATATTGCACAGAAATGTTTATTACATTTTTTGTAATGCCTTGATGACAAATTTTTCTGTGCCATGATGACACTGTTAGTCCCCTCAATGAGAAATTATTATTTTGTATTTTAATTTGAAATTATAAATCCAATAAAACGGTTTTTCAAATGAAGTGCGTGAAGGGGACTCAGTAATTTACAGTTCTGATAACAACCATGAATGGGCTGACTGTGGGCTACAGAGGCTATATATAATATATAGTTGCGTTGCAAAGTGAAGAACTTATCTGAAGCAGCAGAGAGGAGCAGCAACTGGCTGTGGTTGAGGCAGAGGGATTCTGGTTGGGGATCTCAAGCACAATAGAAAGAAAGAAACGCTGATGTACAGGTAAGTAAGCTGGGCTGAGTTGAGTGGGAGACGGAGGGGGGCGATGCTGGGACGCCAGAATCACCGTCGAGCCCTCTTGAGGTGTTGTAGGCTAGTCAACGAAACACCGAGGATGGAAGGTGCCCACTTGAAGACCCCAAAGATGTACCCTACTTAGCTCAATCCAGACGATTGTCATGCTGATGCGCTGGGGAGACCGCATTGTGGTTGATCCCTGGAGCCAGCATTGCAGCCGATGTGTGTGCTGATGCGCTAGGGAGGCAAAATAAGCTGATCCCTGGAGCCAGCATTACACTTCAGCCATCAAGACCAGGCAGAAGGATATCTACATCATATGGAAGGAAACGCAAATGGATGGAGACACAGATGGATCACATTAGTTTACTGTAAAGCTATGTCTTAGTTGGTGCTTATCTTGGCGAGAGCCGGGTTCAAATCAGCATGAAGTTGTAACATCTACTCTCATGTAACGGAAATCATAATCTTAACATTTAGTTTTGAAGGACATGGCCTGTAGACATAGTTCTCTCCTAAAAGCCCTTATTGATAATGCTAAATGAATGCTAAATATAATCCATGTTTATTTTCACACTGAAAAGGTTTTTACCTAATTGCAATTACCCAATGGTGACTGAATTAGTGAGGATTAGGGACAGTTCATTTCATGATTGTTGGAGATTACTGCATTTACCAAAAGGAAACCCCTAATAAAGAGATTACATGGGAGTACAAATTTTGGTATCAATTTTAACATAAAGAAACTATTGACTGTAGAAGTTATGTATAGGAAGCCCTTTCAGTTACAGTGCCGAGAAAAAGTTTGTGAACCCCAATGATAATTATGGAAATTCCATAGTTTTACCATGATAGCCGCCTTGAATATTTTCTTAAATATCCAATAGGGTTTATATTAAGCAATTCCATGTATTTTATTATTATTATTTATTTTTTAGCAGACGCCCTTATCCAGGGCGACTTACAGTTGTTACAAGATATCACATTATTTCACATTATACAGATATCACATTATTTTACATACAATTACCCATTTATACAGTTGGGTTTTTACTGGAGCAATCTAGGTAAAGTACCTTGCTCAAGGGTACAACAGCAGTGTCCCCCACTGGGGATTGAACCCACAACCCTCCAGTCAAGAGTCCAGAGCCCTAACCACTACTCCACACTGCTGCCCTTAACAAACAAAAATGATGTATGAATTAGACAAACAATGAGTAATTAACATTCAGGGTATGTGAAAAAGTAAGTGAACCCCATGTTTTATCAGCTCAATTAAGGGGATAATTAGAATCAGGTGTTTAAATAATTGGGTAGATCTTCAGGGGTGAGTTTGGGAGGCCCCACTCTACATAAAGATCAGAAACTTTGTGAGTTTGGTCTTCACCATACAGGTGTGTGGAAACACGTCATGCCACGATAAAAAGAAATCTCTGAGGACCTCAGAAAAACAGTTATTGATGCTCATCAGTCTAGAAAGGGTTACAAAACCATTTCTGAAGATTTGGGACTCCACCAAACCACTGTCAGACAGTCTACAAATGGAGAAAGTTCAAGACCACAGTCACTCTACCCAGGAGCGGTCGTTCTACCAAAATCTCTCCAAGAACAAACCGGAAAATCATCAAGGAAGTCACAAAGAACCCCAGAGTAACATCCAAGGATCTGCAGGCCACTCTCGCCTTGGCTAATGTGAGTGTTCATGACTCAACTATCAGAAAAAGACTGAACAAGAATGGTGTTTATGGAAGGATAGCCAGGAGGAAACCACTGTTCTCTAAAAAGAACATTGCTGCCCGTCTGAAGTTCGCCAAAGAGCACATAGATGATCCACAAGATTCTGGAACAATGTTCTCGGACAGATGAGTCAAAGGTAGAACTTTTTGGCCTGAATGAGAAAATTTGTTAGGCGAAAACCAAACACTGCGTTCGAACACAAGAACCTCATCCCAACCGTCAAGCATGGTGGTGGAAGTGTGATGGTTTGGGGTTGCTTTGCTGCCTGGACGGCTTGCCATCATTGACACAACCATGAATTCTGCATTGTATCAGAATATTCTAGAGGAGAATGTCAGGCCATCCGTCCATGAGCTAAGCTGAACCGAAAGTGGGTCATGCAGCAAGACAATGATCCTAAACATACAAGCAGATCTAAAAAAGAATGGCTGCAGAAGAAAATGCGTTTTAGAATGGCCTAGTCCGGACCTAAACCCCATTGAAATGTTGTGGCAGGACCTGAAGGGAGCTGTCCATGCAAGGAAGCCCTCAAATGTCACAGAGTTGAAGCAGTTCTGTAAGGAGGAATGGGCCAAAATTCCTCAAAATCAATGTGAGAGACTGACCAACAGTTACAGGAAACGCTTAGTTGAAGTCATTGCTGCTCAAGGGGGTGCCACCAGTTACTGAATCTAAAGGTTCACATACTTTTTCACACATGGATATTGAATGTTGAATTATTTGTGGATAAATAAATGTTGAAAAAGTATCATGTTTTTGTGTCATTTGTTAATTAGGTTATCTTTATCTATTATTAGGACTTAGATTAAGATCTAATAACATTTTAAGTTTGAAATATGTGAAAATCATAAGGGGTTCACAAACTTTTTCTCGGCACTGTATAAAGAAAATAGTTACTTAACTCCCTCTCTTACGAGTTTGAAGTCCTTTTAATGAACAAACTACACATGTACTGCTTTTAAACTCAATGTGTTAATTTGCCTATATATTTCTATTTTGGAAGTAAGATGTTGGTTCGCGTTTCTCAAACAAACAAAAAAGATTTACTGTTTTATATTAAAGTATGTACTTTATGTATTTATTTCATTTTTGCAGATCGTCCTGGTCTTGCAAGTGTGGAGACAATTGAAAAATGCCAAGAACAGTTTCTTCTGGCATTTGAGCACTACATAAACTATCGCAAACACAACGTCTCTCACTTCTGGCCCAAACTCTTGATGAAGGTGACAGACCTGCGCATGATCGGAGCGTGCCATGCCAGCAGGTTTCTGCACATGAAGGTGGAGTGCCCTACAGAACTTTTCCCCCCGCTCTTTCTGGAAGTGTTCGAAGACTGAGAACAAGTGGAATAAAGAAATAAAAGTCTGCTTTTCGGCAACCGTTCTGAACTGCTTTTAGCACTACTGAATGTTATTTCTTTCCATAGTGTAGGATAGTTTCTGGATGAAAACATTCCTTTAATGCGGGTACATGTGAATATCGAGTTTCTCTTGTAGAGTATATGTTGCTAAGTAATTGTGATTTTTTTTGTTTGTTTTTGTTTTGTGTAGTCTTTTACTAGTATGTGGTCATCAGAAGAAACTGAGAATTAAAAATCATTAGCATGTGGTTTGTGAATTACCAGAACATACCCACATTATGCAGATGTATTTAAGAAGTCAATCTGCCGTATGATTCCACCTCCATTCAACCAGTACCCACCCCCAAAATCCTTTCCTGTTTTGCACAAACACAGACAAAAAAAACAACTAACACTATTTTTCTGAATACACATACTAAGTGTGTACCAAAAAAAAGCCATATTTTCCCTGTGATTCTAGTAACTGCTAGAAAACTAGCTAACAAAACCTCTGTTTGCATCAGACAATTTGCAGATATATTGGTAACATCCTCTTGTCTTGTCAGTGTACATACACACCTGACAATTATCCAGACTGGCAATTTAGTGCCCGCAGCAATACTAAACCCTGAAACGTATTTCTTTTTAACGCAAGTAGTGAAGAAATATTCTCTTCTCTGACTTTAAAAAGCAGTTTGAATCTTTTTCTTTACAAAAACTGTATTTTATTATCAACTGTTTGAGTTAACTATTTGCTTATTGCTAAAGTACAAAAATCTAAAACTTTATGGTGCCAAATATGGGAGAGTGAATATTTCAGCTCCTAAAAACATTTATGCACACTGGCCCAGGTGGTGTGCTTTGACCTGTTTTATTAAAAAGGTCTCATTGCTTGTTTGATCAGCCAGGATGTAACAGACGAATACGCAGTTCAGTTTACTATTGCTCATGTATATTAGTGTGGCTGCCGACCACTACTTGCCAGATAACCTTCATGCAGTAGAGTGTTAATATTCATGTATAGGAACTCTAAATTCCATGTGTCATATTTTTCTAAATGTATAAATCATAATGGATTTATTAAGGCAGTGCTTCTGCCAATGCTGAGTTTAGTTTTTTTTTTTTTTTTTTTTTAAATGGCTAAACATAATATACCATTATTCAAGATTATTTGTTCTGAGAATTTTAACCAGCAAAGCATGGCTAAATTAAGGACATAATATACTGTACCTTGGGTTAACAAAGCACTCTGTAGCTACATTTTTATATCAAAGATGTAGCATTTTTTTATCCAGCAAAATCTTAATTATCCTATGCATTTTATTAAATCAAATTGAGGGAGGGAGGGGTCTGTAAGATACAGACTGGTATTGTTTTGTAACAGGTTTGAGATTGATAAGGGGGCATTATCTGGCTGCTGACAAGTCGATTTCTTTAACTGAGTGCAGCTGCTGTTTGCAACCCCCAAGGTCTACAGACCTGATGGCTGCTAATGTAATATTACCCTGTTATAAGAATGAAAAAATGGTTAAACTGGTATGGATTTTCACCATCTCAGTTTATTTATTCCTAAAAGCCGCTTTTGATTTACGTTTAATTGAAGATGGCTTTTATAACACTAGAACAACATTATGAGAATGTTTTGTTCACTGGCAACTGCACACATATGTTTTAATGCACAGACAATCAGACAGTAAAGCTAAGAGGTGTTTCACATGGTTAAATGTAACCATAAAATGTAATATATATTTATATAGCAAATGAAAAAAAAAACACTATTTAGGTATCAGTGATGTAATGCATGTGTTGAATTGTTGATCAAAGAATGTTGTATATTTTGGATAAAAAAAAAAATGTTTAAAAGGCCAATGTGGGTATTGGCTTTTAAAGCATTGAGTTACTCAAAATATTCAAAATGCACCATGAAAAAGCTATTTTACAATATTGAGGATAAAGGTTTGTATATTTTCCAAAGCAGAAGTTATTTTCTACAGATATTTTATGCATATAATGGGCTCTTCGATGAGATCTTTTCATGAGTTTTTAGTATATGAACATTATACAGATCAGATACGTGTTCATTTTAAATTCATCAATATTTGTTTCCAATCTTTTTTAGCATTCCAGAAAAAAATGGGTATTGTACAAGGCTATCAAATAGTGTTGGTTTTCAAACTAAAAAACAAACAATTTGACAGCTGTGAGGCTTGCCAGGATCAAAACTAATAAAGTTGGGATTAACAGTTACATTGTTAAACCATCGCACAAGAGGATCTGAGATAAACTCTTTACTAAGTGGCTCTAGCACCTCCTTACAGAAACCCTTGGATTTTACCAGCCATAAAACTGAGATCCAGTTTAGCAAAACAGCAATCCTAATATTTGAGTGTAAAATTATAAATGCTAATTGTTTTGTACCAAATAAAATACTTTGTTGCACAGGCATGTTGGTTTACAGCAATGTTAGAAATGATAGTTGTAACGCATTGGGGTTGAACAGTTAAGTATAAAGTTGCACTATTAAGAATTCTTTGTTTGCACTTAAATGTAAATTGGCTGTGAAAATAAAGATGGATTGGAAAACATTTGTTTCTCTTTTTGTTGTCTATTCGAATGTCTTAAATGTTACAACAAATGTTCAAAATCTATGACCACAATTAACTCAAGGTTTTCAAAAGTATTTTATTCTTATTAGCATTATTTCATTTTTGTGTTTTGTAGATATAGATTTTCAAATCCCAAATGTTAGTCAATAGAAAAGGGATTCCACTTGCCATGCAGTATATATCAACCAATCAGTAACAAAATAAGCTTAAATTGTTAACAGTTTACTAACAAACAAGGATGCTTAAAATAGTGACGAGATGTGACAAAAAAAGGTATGATGCTCTCAGATCGACAGTACCTGTATCAAAAAGACTGAAAAAAAATTAATTAAGCACACTGATTTATAGTATACAGCAGGTTTTTAAATTGGTTGCAAGATTTCAGGTAAATATCAGTTGTTAAATTGGAGAACCTTTTTTGAAGCACATAAATTTAAGCTGCCTATAGCACGTCAGATGTTCTTCATAGGCTACCTAGTACTTAACTGGCTATTTATAAGAAAGGATGGAAGCTAAGGACTGAGCTCCATGCTGGGCATATGGTCTTATAATTTTCACCCTTCACACACCGCTCAGTCACGCAGGGTCTAAGCTAAGTTAACACCTAGTCAGCTATTCAAGATGTTTTTGCACGTGGCACTTGATTTGTAAGCCTGGCTCTATATTAGTTGGCTAGCTCTATAGCAAATAGTATTTTCTAAAGCATGAAGTGCCCACAGCAACATACATTAGTGACTCTATTTTTAATCCCTCACACTCACCAGGGAGGCTTGAGAGAAAGAATGTGAGAGGTGGGGATGTAAGCCTGTTAATGTAGCTGTGTCTAATTGACTTTAAAACTAGCATAGCTGTAGAAGTACGACTTTGGCCATTGTATTTCAACAACTGTTTAGGAAAAACAAGTATTTAAAGTGCTTTTTTAAGATCAATTATAAGTGTACAACATATCTGGTTGCAATCTAAAATATGTGAAAATGTGTGCGTTTCAGGACAGTAGAAAACAAGAATACATCGAAAAGCTAGCAGAGACTTTTGTTTCTAAAATCTGTTTGGATGCTTGAATTGATCCCCCCTCCCCAAAATGTTCCCCTCTCATAAATGAAGCCAGCATTAATCCCTGAATAATATATTTTGTATTTTTTTATGTGACTATGCTTTTCAATTTGCTATGTTTTACATAGCCTTAAACTTGAATTCATCCAGTGGTCAGTTCCAGTTTAGAATACTGAATGCATTATGTATGCAAGCATATGAAGATGGCCACACTGCAATGTTATTGGCATTACAATTTTGGGAAGAAGAAACAAGTAACTCTTCTTCATGAAAGCAAACTGAAAATGCCAGGTTGCCAAAATAATAATAATAAAAAAATATGTACAAAGAAAAATAAGGGTAAAATAAATACTATCTAAATGAGAATTCCTCTTAAATTCATTTAGCAGACACTTTTATCCAAAGCAACTTACACCTCTAACCTTCGACCAGATATTGTCTTGTGGTCTGGATCAGCACGCCTTGTTCACCTGGTAGAGTTAACAGTGCCATGGGAGGATGCTGTAGATGAGGCGTATGAGAGGAAGAAACTGCGGTATGCTCAACTAGCCACTGAAGCGGAACAGCGAGGATGGAGAGTCCGGGTTTACCCAGTGGAAGTGGATTGTAGAGGATTTGTGGCACACTCTACAACCCGGTTTCTCAGAGACGTCGGATTCAGTGGCCAAGAGTTGCGTCGCACAGTGAAGAACTTATCTGAAGCAGCAGAGAGGAGCAGCAACTGGCTGTGGTTGAGACGGAAAGATTCTGGCTGGGGATCTCAAGCACAACAGAAAGAAAGAAACGCTGATGTACAGGTAAGTAAGCTGGGCTGAGTTGAGTGGGGGACGGAGGGGGGTGATGCTGAGACACCAGAATCACCGTCGAGCCCTCTTGAGGTGTCGTGGGCTAGTCGACGAAACACTGAGGATGGAAGGTGCCCACTTGAAGACCCCAGAGATGTACCCTACTTAGCTCAATCCAGACGGTTGTCATGCTGATGCGCTGGGGAGGCCGCACTGTGGTTGATCCCCGGAGCCAGCATCGCAGCCGTTGTGTGTGCTGATGCGCCAGGGAGGCAAAATAAGCTGATCCCTGGAGCCAGCATTACACTTCAGCCATTAACACCAGACAGAAGGATATCTACATCATCATATGGAAGGAAACGTAAATGGATGGAGACACATATGGATCACATTAGTTTACTGTAAAGCTACGTCTTAGTTGGTGCTTATCTTGGCGAGAGCCGAGTTCAAATCAGCATGAAGTTTTAACATCTACTCTCGTGTAATGGAAATCAGAGACTAGGAGGTGAACTATATGTCAACAATTGCTGCTGCAGAGTCACATACAATAGGACCTCGGTTTTATGTCTCATCCGAATAGAAATACTTGTTTTTACACTTTATTCTTTCGTTTCAAATACACATCTCTGACCTCCATTTTCAGTACAGTATTAAAATGTTTCAAGGGTCAGAGGTTAATGTTCTTTTGAAACTGTTCTGAGACAATGTGAATTTTTTTTTTTTTTTTTAGCATTTTGTTAATTCACAATCTAAATTCAAATCTCCATGTTTTACAGTAAGAATGTTATTGCATCAAGTGATAGTCTAACATTCTCCCTCTGTAATCTTTATGTTAATCCCTAGGTACTCATTTTGATTGAGGTCCTAAAAAGGTTAATACTGGTGAGCGTAGATAGATTTTGTTATGATTTGGAGAGTTTAGTATTCTGTACTGTTAATGCATTTTGAAGAAAGGTAGGAAATTAAAGGATCAAGGCAGACAGCTGCAAGTAGAAGCATGTATCTGCCAAAGGTAAGGTGTAAAACCCAGGAAAATGAAATCTAAAACATTTTACACTTTAAATGTTGTGGAAAACATCATTAAAGATACATATTAAGAAAAAGAGGATGCAATTAAGGAGACCAGCTCAATGAGTGAAACAATTTTATACCTCTATAATTGCTAACTTTTACCTTCTGTGGAAAATGTGTTCTTTCCAAACCAGGACCTATATTTTTCACTGTGGATAAAATGCAAACAAACTGCCCACTCCGTAGTAAATGTATGCCCACATTAGAAAATCTGGCTCAATGATCTTTGTTCTAGCATAGGTGGACCGAATGGCCTTTTCCCGTTCTTGAATTTCTTATGTTCTTATGTAACCATTAATCGTTTAACTGAACCAAATAAACCTCCATCCAGGTCCAAAAACCTTGCTTGTCTTCCCTTAAATGCAAGTGCATGTTTCAAGAAGCTGGATCAGGACTCTTTACTGCCATGTTGCCCAGTTATGTGGCAGGCAATGCCCACTGACAGATATATCCAGGTAGTGGAATTCACTGGTCGCTTACAAGGGCTTGATTAGTGCAGAATAAGGGGGATTTAATTTGAGGAACGGGGGTGCTTGTGTAACACAGAATTACAGACATAAAGCTGGATAGCTTGAGATGAGAAGAGCTGGACAAGACAACGACATATAACACTCTGACCTCTCACGTCTCACCGGGTCAGGCAGCATCCTCTGGCTGCTGGCCGGCTATTGAGAATGCGAGACAGAACAAATAAGGACAAAGCTCTCAGTCCAGGTCGGAACCAGGCTAGCTGCTGGACGAACAAGGAGAATGGGAAGACAAACATAAAAGACACTCTCGATGAGAGACATAAAAGACAAAGGGATAGATCCGTCACTACTCAGTGCAGCATCCCCAGGCAGCATGGCTGGCAACTGGGCGGTGTGGAGAGACGAAAATAGAGAAACACCCCCCCCCCCCCCCCCCCCCCCCCCCGTGGCGGGGCCCGGCTCGGCAGGTGGTGACTCGGCCAGCCAGAAGGGGCAGAAAGGTGCTCGGACCTGAAAAGAAACTAGGTAGATGGGATAGCAAGGTTGTGACCTTGGTGAGGCTAGCGCATGAGCTGCAACAGGATAGTTGTGGCCGGGGGTCCCCTCTAGTCGACGAGGAACCGCCGGGGACGGCAGTGACTTGGGCAGGAGGCTGAAAATCACTTCCCCCCCCAGAGGGATCCCTGTGCGGACAGAGAGGTATTAGAAATAAGAGGAAGTGGAGGAGGAGGACAAAAACAAACACAGATGAAGGACGGAAGCAGTGCTGGGTGTATAAATAGAAAAGAAGGAGCGATTGACATGCAAGCTACCTAACGGAATTGCCCATACCGCTCTGGTCACGCCCTTTTTTACCTGACCAAACAGAGCAGCGCAAGCTATTGGCAGAGAGACTGGAACTTGATTGAAACTGAACTGCCCCTACCCCCGGAAGTAATTTGCATGGCTAATCCCGACCCCACTGAGAGCTGCCAGGGGGCTAAAGAAGCCAAATACACCATTGCTCGTGAAACATCAGCAAGTTGAGCTGTCTTGGTCACTGAAGCTCATGCCAAACGCACCCCAACAATCACCCCTCTTTCAAAGTCACTGAGGTCTCCTCTTGCAGCCATGCTAGCCATAATTATAGGCAACCAGGCCTGTCCAGCATTTTTATACATGACCCTAAGCATGCTGGGATGTTATTTGCTTAATTAACGCATGAGCCACACCTGTGTGGAAGCCCTTGCTTTCAATATACTTGGTGTCCCTCATTTACCCAGGTGTTTCAATTTTTTTGTCCACTACCTGTATATATATTTTTTATATAAATTTTGAATTGACAATTATTTTTTCTAATTTTCTCCCCAATTTGGAAAGCCCAATTATTTTTTTTATTTCAACCTGGCTTACCGCTGTCACCCCTGCACTGACTCGGGAGAGACGAAGATGGACACACGCGTCCTCCGAAACGTGTGCCGTCAGCCGTCTGCTTCTGTTCACTCTGCAGGCTCAGAGGTGCAGCGTCAGAGGACCATGCAGCTCTGGGCAACTTACAGGCAGACCCGTAGGCACCCGGCCAGTCTACAGGGGTTGCTGGTGCATGGTGAGCTGAGGACACCCTGGCTGACCTAAGCCCTCCCCACGCGGATGGTGCTCTGCCAATTGTGCGCCGCCCCCTGGGAACTCCCCTCCATGGTCGGCAGTGGAATAGCTTGGACTTGAACTGGGGATCACCAGGCTATAGGGCGCATCCTGCACTCCATGCGGAGTGTATTGGATGCGCCACTCGGGAGCCCCCCACTGACAGATATTAATGCCTATATGGGGAAATGGTACAAATGAGCAAAATAACAGAAATGTTGTATTCATTATGTGCAAGGGTTAGGCACCAATGTTCACTGGGACAATTTGGAACAGTTTTTCTTTTTTTCTTTTTTTTTTTTTTTTACTTGCATAAAAAACTGTCCCGGTTAGCCCAAATGGTGAACCTATATGAAACTCATCAGAAACCAGGTCTTGTTGCCTTACCAGTTTAAATGACCTACCACACAAGCTTCATCCCTCTCAAAATCATGCTTGGCACTGTGAACTTACATCACATTTTTCTACTGTTTGCCAGTATAAATATAATGAGCCACTCACTGGAAGTGTTATGTCTTTCACCTCTGCCTCTTTCCGTGAGCCGCAAACAGGGATGTAAAAGTACCATATTCTACTGCAGATAATGATGATCCTTCACAGCAAGCGCTTCTTGATGTGGTATAAAATTTTAAAAGGGTATGCGGTACAATTTCTTGTGAATTATTGAAGAAACCTCCAAAGTAAAAACTCCAACATAGGCCTTCAAATTCATAATATTGCTCAAAATAAAATGATACATTAATGTTTCTTTTCAACAATCCCAAGCACATACAATACATTTACAATGTATTAGTATTTGAACCATTTTAAATGTAATCCTGTTAAATAGATACAATAATTGTGTTGTGTCTATACATGGACAGTAATTCATACTTATTTTCAACATCAAAACCAAGCACTACTCAGGTAATTGGAAACTCGTGTACCAGGGTGTGATTAAATTAGAATCAACCAATCATTCTTATTCTAGAGTTATTTTATTATTCATGTTTAATATTGGTGTTGATTGTGCTGGACATTCCAAGTGGCAGATAAATGTATTCTTATTGGAGAGAAAACATTTATTGTGTGTATCTTTCCTTAGAAGCTACCATTAAGTTTCTCCCATTTCTACAGCAATGTTCTTGCTGCCCCCATTAGGCACAGCTTATAAATGACATGAAAAGCTCATTAGTTTCATTTGGGTTAAACTGTACTGTTCCGATTCTTCAGTGAGACTACAGCTCCCTCCAGCGGTTCATCAAAGCTACTGTGCCTATTTTTGTGAATTGTTTTCTAGGTTCTTTCATAACCATTGTTTGTCAGTTTAATTTTACTTTTACAAACGGAAACTGCATACTAAGTAAAAAACTGAAAACTGGACATTAATGTGGTCCACATAACATATGATTGGATTCTTTCATCATATACAGTCGCAGACAAAAAGTATTAGCACCCTACACTTACTATAAATACATGTTAAATACAAGCATTTAGTTAACATTAGCCACTAATTAATATGACAAAGACAAATATACACATGTTTAATCAGCAGTTTAACCAACAATCTTTATAAAAAATCAAAAAGCACTTAAGCAATTTTAAAATGTTCATGACAAAAGTATTGGCACCTTTACGTTAAAAGTTTGTTAAAATGTAATAGAACTAATTATATATATATATATATATATATATATATATATATATATATATATATATATATAAATTGATTGAAAACCATTACACAGTAATTCATCTGCATTATAATGTCAATAGCCAGAAAAAGAAGTCATTATTTCTAACGTTGAAGAAGAGCGTTTTGGCAACACAGCAGATGATGGTCAAGACAAAGGAGATGGATTCACGTTTGATAAATAGCACTCATACCAAACTACAACAAAGGAAATGGCTACAGAACAGTATCAAAGAAACATGGAATACCAAAATCCACAATCAGAGCAATAATCAAGAAATACCACAAAACAAATTCAACTGAAACACTTAGAAGTGGACGTCCAAAGAAAATTATGGGTACAGCAGGTAGGATAACTTTCCAAGCAGGTAAAACAATAATCCAAGATTAACAGCCAAGGATTTAAAAATGTAAAAGCATCAGGCATATAGTGCTCGAAATAACTGTACAAAGGCGCCTGCACAGAAGAGTTGTGTGCACATAGACCTCCCTGCAAACCACTTTTAAATAAAATGCATAAAACAAACCGTCTAAAATTTGCCAAGAAATATGAACAGGAATCTGAAGCATTCTTCAACAAAATGATCTGGCCCAATGAAACTGAAATATAACTTGGGCTTCTGTTTTTCGGGTTTTATAATTGTATTTTTCGGTGCTTATTTTTAGCTATTTTTGATTTTTATGTCTTTTTTTTTTCCTGGGCTTTCGTTTTTGATATACTGTATGAAATGTGTTTTCGGTTACTTTCCAAAATTCTTGGGTGTTTTTTTTGTGTCAAAACATGTATAGTAGTAACTTGACAGTACTTGCACTGTACTTGACAGTACCTTCTTTCCTTTGCTGTCTTCCACAACAAAATCCCTATGGTCACGGGCACATTCTTCTGGTGTTTTTTTTTGTGTAGGCATTTTTGTACATTTCACCACACTTCTGTTTTAAATCCTCCGTATCTTAACTGTAATATAGTTTGAAATCCCGCTAACAAGCCTCCATCCTGATTGTAATCTCATTTTAAATCTCGCAAGCAGAGTCGCCAGTAGAAATGTAGGAATGTGCTGTCATTCAGTAGTTGGGGCGGGTTTAAAGTATTGAGAACGAATCAATTATAGATGCAAGTCAGGAGGGCGGGACATTGCCCAGCAGCGCTGGGAAATGTATTTAATTTTTGTAGTAGGTTTTATTTTTTAATTGTAAAAGGGTAAAGTCAACGTGAATTGATTAACCATTTCCACAGTTTTTCCGGTTTTCTTCTGGTGTTTATTGGCTAGCTACCGATTTCATTTATTTTGTATCGAGGGTGTTTTTATCGAGTTTTATAGGTTAAAACCGAAAATCAGAAGCCCTAAATATAACTTTTCCTCAAAACTAGACCACAGTATGTTTGGAGAAAAAAAAGGAAAGTCAATAAAGAAAACCTTGTACCTACAGTTAAACATGGAGTTGGTTCGATCATGATATGGGAATGTTTTAGTAGTTCAGGGACTGGAGACATTTGTGTGAATGAATGCAGCCATATATCAAAACATTCTACAAAATACAATACCATCTGCTTGTCTGATTGGCAGGCAGTTTATCATCCAACACAACGACCCAAAGCATAGGGGCTAAGCCAACTGTGGAATTATTGAAGAAAACCAAGATATGCTTTGGACTGATCTAAAAAGAGCTGTAGCCAAACATTGTGTATCCAATCTGTCCAAGCTGAAGGACATGCAAGACAGAATGGGCCCAGATTTCACCAACAAGATGTAACATACTGGTTAAGAATTATCATAAACGCCTTAAAGCTGTAATAAAAGCAAAAGGAGGACACACAAAATACTAAAGCAGGGGTGCCAATACTTTTGTCATGAACAAATACTTTAAATGAAAAAAAATGAAGATTATTTGTTAAATGACTAGAAATTGTGTATTTTGTTTGTTTTATAAAAAAGTGGTTAAAGTTTACTAAATACTTGTCAATAGGGTGTCAATACTTTTGTCTGCGACTGTACTTGTACTGTCAAAACTTAATGTCACTTTAAAGGGTCATAAGGAGATAAGCGAAGTTAACTTGATTAGAGTTCACCAATAATCTGCATTAAAACACAGAACAAATATGGCTATTGTGCTGTGAAATTTCAAATACGGTTCTATATATTGCATAGGTTATAACTGAGTACATTTTCCATATACATTCTACTATACTGTACATGCACAACACACAAGAAAACTCTAAATATACACATTGTGTTTTCTGTATATTTTGTTATAATCATTCTTTCTTACCGTGTATCTAGAAGATTTGTACAACATTTTTTAGCAAACTCACTTGCATGTAAACCATACCCCTTACCTCATGATCTGAAGGTGGCTCCGAAAGGGAAGACTGAATCCCTTCTGTGTTAATTCCTATGGAAACCCCCTTACGGTGCGGTTCTTTATGAGTCCCAGGATATGGAACTTCTCTCAAAGATATGAGCTATTCAAACTGCTTTTTCAAGCAGTGAAGTTATAAAATTGAGAAACAAATGGATTTATGCCATTTAAAAAAAAACAAAGCTGATGCATTAACTGTTGTGCAAATCACCAGTCGCTAATAACATACAGCTATTGCAGCACAGATTATTGCTAAGGAATTATTTAGCATGTTTTTAATGTATTCTACTATTTCTAAATGATTTTAATACTAGTACCTGATTAGCAATCCTCCATGTCTAAAATATGTCATCAAGTCTCCTGTAGCTCAATCGTACTTTAAGTCTGTTTGCTGGTGGTGCCGGTTAAAAATTGTGGGTACTTAGATTGGAAGGCGGATACAATTCAATCTGGGTACTGGTTGCCAAAACATTCAGATACTGACTGACGCCTTTCAGATGTCACATTCTTCTTGAGCTGCTGTCTTCCTCAGCCTCCATACACCGTCAAATTTAGTATGCTGAACAAAGATGCTTAACACAGTGGTACTGTGCATCAGGGATGCATGAAGTAAAAGGGGCCAACTTTAAATGTTTTTTTTTGTTGTTTTTTTTTAACAATTATTTGTATTCATTTTCCAATTTTCTCCCAATTTTCGGAATTATTATTCAACCTGGCTCACCGCTCAACCCTCGACCTAACTCAGAAGAGAACAAGACGAAGCGACGTAATCTGTTCCTTCATTTTGGTTAGAGAACAACCTGGAAGGACCTGTGATTTGTGTGAAAACGTATCATGAGTGTTTGTGTTGCAATAATAATGCGGTTGCCAGACCGGGATTATAAATAAACCACCGTTGCACTTGGATTCTTGTTGTCTGCCTTTTCATTAGTCACCGCATCACTCCTGCACCTGCACACTGCAAGCCACAGAGTGAAAGAGCAAATGCACTCAAAATGTTCAAGTTTAATTTATTTTGGTCCATCATGTCAATCAGTCACAATAAAAGCACACCACAGAAACACCTTTTTCCATTTTTTCCCCCTGCCTAGCTATAGCATTTGACAACAGCATAATCAGTGAGGAAATCCAAGCCATTGGAGGATAACAACCATTTTCTAAACATTTTTTTTTTTTCTTCTACAACCATATTGTAACTTTCTCTATAAGGCTTTTCCTTTGTTACCTCTAACTGCACAACCCATGTTGCAACATGCAAAAAATAACTTTCATAAAGCTTTCATTAGGGCTGCAAGAATGAAAATAATGGCATACACATTGTAGCTTATGTACTAGGTCCTGCATATATATATTTATATATTGTAACACAGCAGGGAGGGGGGTTAAAATCCTCCCTGCAGAAAACATGTGCGGAGGCACATTTTGGGTTTAATTGTTTAATTACATGTTGTTTAATTGTTTTATTGTTAATTATCCCCTGCACCTGGTAGTGATTGTAAATTAGAACCAGGTGCAGGGTATTTAAAGAGTGCAGTCAGGCTGCACAGGGCTGCTGTGTGTGAAGAGCCTGTTTGAGAGTGTGCACAAGCGTAGTGGGAAAAAGGTATTGTGTAAAACCTTTTTGTGTTTTGTTAGAGTTTGTGTAGCAGGTAAACGGCTTAGCCGTCCTGCAAATTAGTTTAGGTTCCTGTGTGTTTAGTTCGTGCTCGTATAGAGCTAGGTGTTTATTTTGTTTTTGTGAATTAAAAATAGCGCGTTAGCATGTTTGAAAACTCCATTCCTGTGTCCTGGGTCTGTGTTTAAAGGGGCAACGAATGACCGTGAGTGCCGTCCGGTTTACATTATATATATATATATATATATATATATATATATATATATATATAATTACATACACACACTGATGTACAACTGATAAAGTAGTGTACAATTTTGAGACAAGATGATCACACTTAAAATAGAGTACGGGACAAGACATTTTTGCTGATGAGAATAACAATGAAAAAAGAGCTATAAAAGCGTTCCAAAAGAAATCGTGTAAATTGAACGCTTTCTCCATCTGCTATTCCAAAGCAGGTTACATTCAAGGGTTGCTTATTCCCACCCCATCTCAATGACGTCCCGTTCCCCACCCCCCCCGCCCCGCCCCGCCCCGCCCCGCCCCGCCCCCCCCCCCCCCCTGAACTAGCATTAGCTTGATCAGCTGCCTGCAATCATATGGCAGAATGTACAGTCGCTTTGAGTAGCCATCAAAGGTTGTAAACTGTTGGGCTGTTTCATTAAACATGATCTCATTATAATGATGTCATACTGGACCTGGCAGTGTCAAACAGCGCAGGTAAAAGGGTAAAAACTGAAATTCATTCCAGTCTACACAAGCAAAAAACTAATAACAATAACATTAATACAGAATTGAACAATTAGCATACATTCAAATAAAAAAGCTACTGCACCTTCATATCATGGGATAAAACCCACAATCATAATGTAACTCAGCTTATCAATGCATACTTCTGAACAAGCAGGCACTAAATCTACAAAATGTCCAATCATACGGGGTAGCCATGCATGAGCAGCAGTTATCGCATTTTATAATCTTTCTTTTTTTGTAGTAGTAGTAATAGTATTAACACACCATTGAACCTGTTGTCATGGGCCAGGCATTATTAGTTTATGCAGGCACAGGCTAACAACTGTTGCAATCACATCCATAGCTTGAACACACTACTCCACAATACACCCTATGCAATATCAACTTAGGAAATAATATAGTATCTAAAGAAAATAACTAAAACATTGACAAAACAGAAAAAAACAGCATTTATATTGCACTAACATTACATATATTTTCTTTCAACAAAAAGGTGCTTCAGAAAATATGTCCTAGCAAACATCTTTTTCTTTTCTTTTTTTGTAACAGGCAAATAGCCATACAGTACAAGGATTTCTTTTTTAGTTCTGCCTTTTTACCATTTTATAATCAAATATCCAAAGATTGTAAAGTATGTACATACATGTGAACATTCGATGCAGCAAAATATACAACAGAGTTGATGAATGAGTTACACAAATAAATCAAAGTCTATGGATGAACTTTAAAGGCCAACAGCTCCTCTGAGTGCATGTTGTTGAGGGAGCGGAGGTCAGGAAGCTTCAAAAGCAGTTTGGTAAAAATGGAGACTTCATTGGGATGGTTTTTCATTATTAAGGTTCTGAGGGCTCGGATTAGAGTTTCCTGCAGTGCCTCAACTGAGTTCACATTCTCTAGACCTGAACGGCCTGAAAAGAAAAAGATAGTGTTACAGAGACAACTATTCAGTAGTTAGTTGAGGTTTTTACAAAACAAGACAGAAAAATATGAATACTAGTTTTTTTTTTTAAAGAATGAGAGTTAAGTATGAGTGCATGCATTTAAAGAGCTTATCTTTTAATTTATTTTTTATCAATTGGAACAAAACTGACTTTCTGAAGAGCTAGGTCAATTGGTTAAGTTGTATAAATAAATAAATAAATAAATAAATAAATAAATAGAATTATTATTAGTAACAGAACAAAAGTAAGATTCAACTGAAGTAATATGTTGCAGCATATTTTGGATTTGCATTTCTGTTTTTTGGGTTTTATTAATTGTATTTTTCGGTGCTTATTTTTAGCTATTTTCAAGTTTTATGTAAATCTTTTTTTTTTGGGAGCTTTCGTTTTTTTGATATATTGTATGAAATTAGTGTTTTCGGTTACGTTCCAAAATGCTTGAGTGTTTTCTTTATTGTGTGTGTGTGTGTGTGTGTGGGTCAAAATATGTATAGTAACTCGACAGTACTTGCACGCTTAACTTGTACCTTCTTTCCTCTGCTGTCTTCCACAACGAAATCCCTATGGTCACGGGCACATTCTTTTGGGGTTTTTGTGTGTAGGCATTTTTATACATTTTGCCACAATTTTGTTTTAAATCCTCCGTATTTTAACTGTAATACAGTTTTAAATCCCACTAACAAGCCTCCATCCTGATTGTAATCTTGTTTTAAATCTCACAAGCGGAGTCTCCAATAGAAATGTAGGAATGTGCTGTCACTCAGTAGTTGGGGTGGGTTTAAAGTATTCAGAACGAATCAATGACAGATACAAGTCAGGAAGGCGGGACATTGCCCAGCAGCACAGGGAAATGTATTTATTATTATTTTTGTAATAGGTTTTATTTTTTTAAATGTGAAAAGGGTAAAGTCAACATGAAACCAGTTTTTCTGGTGTTTTCTGGTGTTTATTGGCTATCCATCGATTTCATTTTTTTGTATCGGGGGTGTTTTATCAGGTTTTACCGGTTAAAACCGAAAATCAGAAGCCCTAATTATACTATACTATCTTTTTAAAAACTTAAAAAGATGTTAAAAGCCCTATCCATACTTCCTTATTTATTTAAGGAAACTGAAATAAAGCATCTTAATTTGTGTACTGAATGACAACAAAGAATATACTAAGAAACATGCATGAAGGATATATTGTTACTTTCAGTCATATTACACACTTTGTGGCAGCTTGAAATATATGGCTACATCCAGCCAACAGCTAAAGATGTATTTACAAATTACATACATGTGTAGAATAATACTACAAACCAAAATGTCAATACTTGCATGATTAGATTTCATTCGCAGAACAATTTATAGAAACCGTGCTATCAAATCACCATGCCTTAAATGTCACGAGCAGACATGAAAGCGAAAAATGCCCTTTACTTACCAGCAGAAACCAGTACGACTGCTGTGAACAGGCTCATCTCCTCTTCACTGAGCTGCAGAGCAATTAGCTTCTCGCTGAACTCAAACATTGAGTTCAGCAAGTCTCCTGCTCCCATGGACCGCAGTGCATCCACACTGTATTTGTTTCCACTCAGGAAAGTGACAGTACGGTCCTTAGCATCAAACAAGGATGCAAAGCGCACCATTAAAACCTGTTCAAGTTAACAAAATACAAGATCAGGATAGGAAGTGTTCCATGTACGTCAGCAAACTATGGGTCCGGTTTTCAAAAACTGCTTTGAAAAATGTTCCATTTTAATCTAGTGAATTAACTCATCTTTCTGTAAATATCTGTTTTTCTTGAATCTGTTCTGTTCAGCTCGGTTAAGTTACAATTCCCAACTAAAATTATATTAAAATGTAAAATGTAAGTTTTGACAATCAGGCCTTACGTAGCCACAAACAAATTCTTTATGAATTAAGGTGAATTTAAATCCTAAACCTTGTATGAAAGTATAACTTTAAGACCACAGACAAATATATAGAAGCTGATTTATAAATAAATAAAAAGGATTTTGGATTTGATTGTTCAGTTTTTTATCAGTGTTTACACAGTTTTTTAATACATGTTTTAAAATCTATTTATACTGAACAGGTACGCACCTCAAATGTGCCAGCCTTCAGCAGGCTGACCTGGTCGTGCTGAGAGAGGTCTCGGAACCCAGGGACACGCTTTGCGAACTCCACCACCTCTCGTACTGCAGAGGTGAAGCTCATGGAAAACTCCTCCCACATTTCATGTCCTGATTTACTGGAGTCAACATAGGGGGACATTCCCATAGGACACACCTGAAGAAAAAAAACACATTTACAGCAAAGACTTGTTTATCTGACCCCTCCTGTCACAGGTTCCTCTGCTAGATAAATGAGAGTGAGTTTTATTAAAGACCCACTAGATTAGGTTGCTGATCCAGAAATATATATATATATATATATATATATATATATATATATATATATATATATATATATATATATATATATATATATATATATATAACACCATTACACCAGAAATTACTAAACGGTCATACCTTTAATATAAAAATGTATTTTCCAAACAACATTATATTTTACAATGACATGCACACAGTTTATACTGCAATTTAAGTACATATTTAAATGGTATTTCAAGCAGTGAAAAACATACACAGCAAACCTACAGCTTCCAACACTGTAACCTAAAGTAATGAAAAAAAGTCTTAAAAAAACTGTGTTATACTTACAATATAAAGGGTGAGTGCACTTATGATACAAGCAATACTGTCAGCTAACACTTGATTTTATTTTATCAAATGCAATATCGACACATGACACAGTACTATAACTTTTAACAAACAAGAATATCAGTAGGCTACATACAGTACACAGTTCAGTAACTGATATGCGCGTTCCCACCGCTTCCCGTTTGTTTATAATCTAGGCACTTGGCTTTGTTCGGATACATGACAGTTAATAACAAGCAGTGTAGTGCTAGTGTAACAGAAAACTACAGACAGAGTCAGAAAACACGTGTGCCGGGGGCTCCCGAGTGGCGCATCCAGTAAAGGCGCTCCTTGCAGGATGTGCCCTATAGCCTGGAGATCGCTGGTTCGAATCCAGGCTATGTCACAGCTGACCGTGACCGAGAGTTCTTAGGGGGCGGTGCACAATTGGCTGAGCGCTGCCCGGGTAGGGAGGGCTTAGGTCGGCAGGGGAATCCACGGCTCACCGCGCATCAGCGACCCCTGTGGCCGATAGGGCGCCTGTGGCTCTGCAGCGGAGCCGCCAGATCTGTGTTGTCCTCCGGCACTGTAGGTCTGGTAGCATTGCTGTGGATCTGCAGTGCGAAAAATGACGGCTTGGAAGGAGCACGTTTCGGAGGACGCGTGTTTCAGCCTCCGTTTCCTGAGTCGGCGGGGGGGTTGCGAGCGGTGAGCCGGGGATACAGATAATAATTGGGCATGCTAAATTGGGGTGAAAACCGGGGTAAAAATAATTGGCGACGACTAAATTAAAAAAAAAAAAAAAAAAAAAAGAAAACACGTGTGCCAGTTCTATGTAGTATTTTGTAATAGAATCAATCTGTTACAGTGCTGACCGACGCCTAAATGAGAGTGATGGATCAACGGGTACTGATTGTACATAAAATGTATGACAGAAGTGGTTTGTTAAAAAATATTATTGATCAAGGTTACAGTTCCTGTGATTTGCTCATGCTGAAGTCGCTAGACATTACACAGTTTGTCTACAGAGTTTAATTATCTCCCCCTAAGAATAATGAAAAGCTGTGATCTCTCATAGGGTTTGATTATTTCCCAGTAATCCACCTTTAATGTGTTTTATCAATTAACTAACTACCTTTTGTTAGTACTAGTCTAGCATATTTTGCAGTTACATTTCACCACATATAAAAACACCTCTTAAGAATTCCACTTACCAAATGCATCCTGTTTCCTCCTGTCCACACAGGCCCATTGAATCTCTTTTTGGCCATCGCATCGTTCTCAGACGTTTTGCTGGCATTCAGGGTATTGTACAAAAAGCCATTCGAAAAGCCAAGGCAGTGGACGTTGGTCAGTCCATTGGCGTGCCTGCTGGGACAATGCGCCAGAGTGTCATCTCTGTGATGCTCTTTGGGCATGTGCAGGTTCCCTTGGCCCAAGTGGTGGTAGGTGTTATAGCTGCTGAAGTCATTGTGGCTGTTCCTGGTGTACCAGCCATGCTCCTCCTCAGTGCCGACACTCATCCTCCCTCCGCCCTGCTGGCTTGCAACATTTTTCTCCATAGGGCTGGGCTGCTCTTGGTTGTACAGGAAGGTCTCCTTGTGGGCCCTTGTGACAGTGCCGATGACCTCTTCACTGCTGGATGAAGAGCTGGATGGGGAGGGCGTCTGGACTGTTTCCATCTCCTCAAGTTCAGACTGCAGTGAGGCCGGTTCCTGCTGCTGCTCCTGGAAGGGTGAGTTCAAGGAAGAGGAAGAGGAGGAGGAGGAGGAGGAGGAGGAGGAAGAGGATGAAGTGGCAGAGTCTCCAGGTTGCTCTGGAGATGACTCCGCAGGCAGCTGCTTCTCGTTAAGATGGGTGTTGTTCATCATATTATTCATGGCACTCTGCATCTCTAACAACATGCGCTGTTTTTCCCGTTTCGGGATACGTCCAAACCGAACAGCTGCGAGATGAATGAATGAAAAAATGTAGAATTATCATAAAACTTCAATATAGTACTGTTGGGCTACTGAGGAATCACTGTGAAAGGTGACATAACCAGGCAGTGGCAACTAAAGCAAAGTTAAGATGTGCCATGATTTCTTACCGTCTCTTGACATTCCAACTAATAAGCATTTCTTGAAGCGACACTGCTGACAACGGTTTCTGTTTATTCGCATGACGGGACAGTTTTCATTCTTAAGGCACTTCTTGTACTGTATATTTTGCTGAATGCTTCTTCTAAAAAAACCCTGTAAATCAAGAAGACAACAGATTGTGTCGATGTGTATATTGCACTACGCATATCGGCTTGAAGCCTCTTTATATTTCTGAACAAAGGTTGTCAATACACCTCTTTCAACTGGCTAACTTTAGCTCCATAAAATTGTTTTTTTCCAGCATGGCAAGGAGCGAATCATAGAAGGCAGTAAGTCATAGGAAACCATCCAAATGAATTGTGCAATGTCCCAGGAGCTTTTCCTTTGTTACAGTTATAAATATACCTAACAGCTGAACTACTTTTCGAGAAACTTGCAAGTTTTTCAGGATATAGAGTCAATCACTGCAGGTAGAAATGACCCACTTCCACATATAAAGCTTTTCTTATTGTTAACCTGATGAAAATCTAGATGACCTTTTCAAGTTTCCAACACAAGGACATTTTTTCTCCTTTCAGTTCTCTTTTCAGCTCTCTCTACTTGACTGTCAACATTCTTTTCACTCTAAAAGCCAAGTTACTTATTTGTTTGAGCGCAGTAGTTAAGGGTTAACCCTTTGCAGTCCATTTATTAAGTGCGTGTCAGGCGTGTCGGGTCCAATTTATTTTCACACACACAGTTAATTTTAGACACACTGTTTAAAAGTTTTTTTTTCCCCCACAGTCAAACGAGTTTAAAAGGCCCTGCATATCAACAAAGCACTCACTAGGCATCTCCAGCCCAGCCCCACCCTATCGTACGCTATAGCTTTCATATATGCTAAGAAATAAATAATAATAATAATAATAATAGTCGTACATACCGATCAATCATCTCCTGATCACAAGTTTTTTCACCAAACGCCTCAATAATGCGATCCAAGTCATTGTTTTATTACTATAACATCTGAAAAAAGCTCTGCAAATGTCCGTGATATTCTCTTTGCGCTGTTGCAGTAGCAGCCAGCTTGTTTCCTTATGGCCGCCGTTATCTGATGCCAGGGGCAAGTATGACTATTTATGAGATACACCCTTTTTTTTTTTCGGCTTGTCTCGGCTCCTGTCGCTCCCACTCGGCCATTGAATGGTTTTCTCGGCTTTTTCCGGAGAAAAAAAACAACTAGAAACCCGTTTTTTGCGTCTTTTTGATGATGTCAGACAGGGTCCGACATTGGACCAGATAGGAATAATTGCAATGTCGGACCAGGTCCGACACAGGCCCGCTAAGGGTTAATGGTTTTATATATGGAGAATATGTGTGGAGTTTAAAGTCTTTAAAAGCTTTCATGACATAGTGATCAAAAGGCCTTCATGCTCCACATTACAGTACCTATTGAAGCAAATATCAAAAACATAAACAGGGTATTGCAGTGCTTATTGGAGTGCAGTGTATGACATCTGTGTCTCTTACCTTGCATCCTTCACATGCATGAACCCCATAGTGAAATCCAGATGCCACATCTCCACACACTTTACAGAACAGAACCATGCCATGAATCTCTGGAAAGAGCAACATACATGTTTTAATCATTAATTGATTATTTTCATGAGTGCACAGAGAATGCCAGACATCTGAAACCCCTAGAAGATTCTGGCACTTGCAGACCTATGAAACTTCTGTAAACAGACTTTTTGTCTCAATAGGTTGTACCTGATGGAAGTTTTTCTATTTTAATAAAGCAAATAGAATAACTTATTTTTTCTGGTATAGTTATAAAGCATAGTAAATACATGTCTAGTTTCACAAACCCCGATTCACACCAATATTTAGTGCTAGGTCTGTGAAACCAGCAGATAATAACCCAAGCAGAAACAACAACAATGAATGACAGGGGACACACATTATATGGTATTTAACAGGAAAAACTGTGCTTTACTGTGATACTCATTATTGTTGTTACTCACTTGTAATTCCACACTTGGCAGATGAACGGCTGGTTTTGGTCGTAGAGTGAGGGGTGCTGTGGCTCTGGACCCCCCCAGACACATGAATCTCTGCGGTTGGGTGCCCCCTCCTGCTGGGAGATGAGGGAAGGGAGGGCGAGGAAGACTGGTATCCACTGCTGGAGCTGTCGCTGTGGCAGGACTCCGGGCTTAAAGACGAGATCGAGGAGCTGATGTATGCTATTACACCCCCTACAGGAATGAAAGAACAGAAAAAGGTGTCAACATTTCATCACAAATGGACAAGCGTTTTCCAAAATATGGCCTTCAGTATCTCAGCCAATTAGGTATCAGTTTACCATAAAGAAGCAGACAAGCATGACATGCAGCTACATCATGTGGTATATTCAGGTATATGTTCATAAAAAAATTAACAAGTTGTTCTCAATAGAATGTAGATGCATTAGTTAAGCTCATTGATTTGTCGTGAATTACTTGAAAAAGTACTGTTCCTGTTACAAGAACCACCACAATTTGAATAATGGTTCAAATATGGCTAAAAATAAGTGTGGAAAAACCTTTCATGCAAATGTATTTTTGTTTACGACTGTAAGTCGCCCTGGATAAGGGCGTCTGCTAAGAAATAATAATAATAATAATTAAACACTCAACCGTGTGAATTAAGAAAATGCACTTTGGTAGAGAGCTACTACCCAGCTGAATGGAAAGTACAAGATGCTTAAAGCTTATATTTCTATTCCATTGAATTGCTTCTCACATTCCTTACTAAATGCAGTTGGATAACACTGTTACATAAACAACAATAAAGGGTGTAGGCTGGCTGAAGCAGACGTGTACTGCAATCAGACTGGTAACTGCAGTGGGAAATATGAAGTCTCAATGATTTATTTGGTACATAATTTAATTTAAAATAAAATAAAAACAATGTGCAAAGGAGTGGGGAGAAGAAGAGATGTAAAGAAGCAGGTGTATTTTCTAAACAACAGATTACTTTATGAATTACTGTTTCTGGCATTTATCAAAATACTTGATGACAAACCGCTGTTAAATCCATTAATTTAGTGCCAGAGCTATTTTCGCCTGTTTTTTTATTTTTTTTATTTTTTTACTGTTGTTAGATTTGTGGCTATAACAACTATAAAGGTTACAGGTACATGTCATACATGAAATTAATGTGCACACACTAGGCTTTCATTAAAAACAGGTGAAATAGTCTGAAACTCACCCTGTTCAGTACAGATAACAAAAGCCACAGAAAAAGAGACACTTTTTAGAGAAAAAAAATGTATTGTTTGTAAAAAGATTTTTAGCATAGCCAGCTCAAATCTGACATTGCACAATGAAACTTCAACATGTAGGGAACATGGAAAGAAATTGAACAAATTGGATACAAAATAAAGGAATTATGGTCATATGTACAAAAGGGACCAAAAGCAACCCCCCAAAAAAAACGGATTAACTGAAAATGTGCAAAAGATAATAAAAAGAAAAAAAAAATCAAATTATTCTTCATGATTATTTGATCATGTGGCACAAGATGTGGCTGTTCACTGTGGCTTCAATAGCCAGCAAGGTGGCGACCAGGGCAACATAACCCTAAACAGCCTGGTCTCGTGCATATGATCCACAAACAATAAAACAAAATGTTGCCATTTCTCTTATTGTGTAAAGATTTTTTGTGAAAATGTTTGTTTACTGCACCGAGGTAGGTGCATCCTAAACTCCGCAGCAACATTCCAAAACACTCCCATTCAAGGCTATCTTCTAACATGGTCATCTACTGGAAATACACGTTTGTTTTAAAGGTCTGACTCTCCTCTTTCCAATGAGGGCTGTCTCTCTCCATGCCTGAGTAACAAGATTTAAAGGGCCAGGTCGCCAGCACGATATTTAACATTGGGCGGACCCTAAAAGGTAATAAACCTGCTGTCTGTAAGACTGGCTGTCCAGCTTCAAAGAGGTCAGTTATGGGACAACTTGCACAAGATAATCCCTATCTGTGCAGATAGCTTCATGCTAAAATAGTACTGCTAGCAGAATTTACCATGTGCAACAGATCTAAATACCACCACCTAAACTCCAAAACCAGCTATTCTACAAACCTTGATTCAAAATTCCAGCTGGAGTAAAAAGGTGCCGTTTTAAGATCTGCTACTATTTACATTATTAACATAGACCCTGATGGCTCTGGTCATTTTAATGGTAATATTCCAATAAAACAAGGGTTATCTGCAATCAGAACAAAATTTTTATAAAGAGTAACCAGCACTACACTGTCCCTCCACTTGCGCTTAATTACAGCATTTTGTTTTGCATATGTTCCTATTCTCATATGTGTCGCCTGTGTTGGCTATACTAAGTGCCCAGAGTGTAGTGTAAATCAAATACCAGAGAAATTACAGGAATTAGGGCTACAGTAAGTTACTAAAAAGTTAATTTCTGAGAATTTTGCAGAACGAGTTTAATGACAGTAGATTGTTCTACCTTAAATACCGTTTGTTTCCGTTATATACTTCTGAGCAGGACACCCAACAAACAAAATCAGCTGCCTAGTGACCTTTTGCAAATTAAAGTGGATTCTCCAGGTCCACAGATTAATACAACAAGAACAGAATATCAATAAAATTGTTATCTAGCTTTATGACATTTATAAGCAAATAATCAATCTCTGTCTCTCTCTCTCTCTCTCTGTGTGATTGGAAAACTGCAAGCACACTGCTATTCGTCTTAACGATTAATGTTTTTTATTATTATTATTTTACAAACAAATCGAAAGGTCAAGCAGAATGTTACATAAACCTGATTATTTTCCATACAAAGTACCGGTACCTCATGTTCGTTCAATGTGAGGTTTTTTTTTTTAATTATTATTAGTATTTCTCTTGCGGCGCTGACTTCTTACGGACATACCCGCCCACACGTGTGGTAACTAGGTCACAAAAAAACTGGTTTGGTTCCTCACGTGTATCTGCCGCAAGTCTCCTACACTCACACACGCTGTAGAATTATGCAAAACAGGCGTCAATGCTCCTCTCACCCAATCAGGACCGACGCGTAAACACAGCTGCACATGGCTAGAGAAATTGTCCATGTGAGTACCGGAACTGCACTGCTGGTGTAGCCAGATGTTTTGAGAATAGCAACGGGACCCGTGACACACCTAACCCAGTTCCTTTAAAAAGTTCACGTTTTTTTTTTTTTTTTTTAAATGCTTTTAGAAAAAGCCTATGCCTTTATGTGTCGAAACACCAACTATTACAACAACAACCTGCTACAACACACCAATCCATATGACACCATGGATATTAATATTACCAAAGTAAATAATGTATTCATTATACAATCAAATCGAAATCATTTGACAGTGAAAATATAACTGATTAGTCTGAAAGCCATCTTGTTTTTAACATCATTTTCTATTTATACCATTCGTAGTCATGCCGATTCATTACAAAAAAAATCACACCAGTATAAAAAGACATTCTTAAAACTCACCAGCTTTAGTTGATTCCATGTCTTTCGTATTTTCTCTCGGCAGAGCTACAAGTACTTCGTTTCATATATCAAACAAAAAGTAAATATCACATACGAAAGTCAGGTTTAAATGTACATTGACAACAGCGTACCAGCTCGTTTCTGCATTGTTATTTGCGAATATTTTTCATAAAAAAGAAAAATAAATATCTTCCTCTTGTTGAATTTCTTTTCTTCCTCTATCTTGTCTATATCAACGATTGCCTATTTCAGTAATCTTGTCTTGGTCAGTCTGTACCCTAGTATCTTACTGTAAAAAAAAAACAAACAAAAATGACAACCTGCTAAATTGCAAGATAGCTTTCTGCCTCACTGCTGTTCCAGTCTGTAGAACAGAATGTACGGAGTAAAATGTTGTCATGTGACCCAGTTCTGTCTGCATGCAACAGCTCCTCCTCCAGCCCAGCTTTTTTGACTCGCTTTAACCCAGTGACACACTTTTTCAGATGAAAGGGAAAGAGGAAGACAGTTATGTGGCAACGGCCAGGAAGAAGGGTTGTCCCCCCCGAATCTGTCATTGAGTCGCAGCACCCAACCGTTAGCGTTGCCAGATTTCTGATAACAAAAATATATTTTTTAAAAAATCGATCTTCAAAACAAGACCAACTGGAGTTTAGGCATTACCATTTCGTCACACAAAAAGGAAATTATCATTTTTAACCAATCACAATGCTCTGCTAGGGTCAATTTAAACTATGTCATAATATTATTACATTACCTTAAAATATTAATCATTTTTGAATTTTTAGATGTGGTGGGTTAATATCCTATCTTTCCATTTACTTTTTGAATGGAACATTTAAAAAAAAAACAACAGAAAGAAAGTTTAATGTTACAATTTTCTTGTGTTTTATTTTTTATTTATGTATTTATTTATTTAGCTACAATAAAAACGTTGTTTTCTTCTCAAAAGTGCTTTGCGCCAAATTATACAATAAATACATGTATAACATACAGAATGTTACTGTTTTCAGTAGATCAGGATTGCGGGAAGTAATACAATGTGTTGTTTGCTTGTTAGTTTTTTGGGTTCTCAAGATTTTACCCCACAGAAACACACATCATTTAAGCACGTAACAATTTACATATTTGAGCATAATTATTACATATTTTTTTTTAGATTACAAAAACAGTATTGTTATATTGTTTTACTACTATTCCATCATCCGTCACCTCAAAACCGAAATATTTCTATACTTACTGCCACAGACTTCCAATCCGGAAGTAATTGAATCTTCAGCTGCTCTGCTGTAAATGCTCTGCTCTAAAACCTCTAAAAGTGTTAAGTATATCATGCCGAATTTTGCATTATTTTGACATGTGTTTTTATGTTTTAAAAGTACATCTAATTTATAATACCAAAAGTTCACATTTTAAAAATACATTAATAAAAGCGCAAGTAATGAACCATTGACACATACGCATATCTCAAAATAATGCAAAACGGACGGCCAATGGTGCTTTAATGCAGCATGCAAATAGAGTTTGGTACCTAAACGCCAATCAATGGAATAAAATGGTTAGAAGGGGCATCCAGTAGACTTCCACCCACCCACCACAAGTTTTATCCCATTCAGGAGTGCAAAGGATATTGGAAAATGTATTAACTGGGATCCATATTTGTGCCTGTGTTCTGTATTTTAGTTCTGTTTTGGGACTACTGATCCTATGATGAATTTCGAGTTGCCATAGTGCTCATGATCAATGCCATTTACATTAAGCACAGAAAAGACCTATACAGATACAGACATAACACAACCAATGAGAACTAACACACTGGCTGCTGCAGCTGTTATCTCTGACTGCACTACACTGAGCAGTACTGCTGCCAGGTGACCTCCAGCTGCATAAAGCAGTATTTGTTGGGTTGGAGCTTCAGACCTGCCACCTGCAACTGTTCAGCACCTTCACCCTGAGGGGCTCGAAGGTGGCTGGAGCGTTACACAGGCCAAAGGGCATGACCTTGAACTGCCACAGCTCCTGGCCGGTGGAGTAAGCTGTCTTGGGCAGGGCCTCTAGGGCAAGCTCCACCTGCCAACAGCAGCAAGCTGATCCAGAAAGACCCAGCGACCAGGTCCAAGGACTCGTCGATGCGGGGCAGGAGAGTCTTTCTGGGTCACATTGTTCAGCTGCTGGTACTTGACGCAGAATTGCCAGCCCCTGTCCTTCTTGGACAGCAGGAAGATGGGCGTGTTCCATGGGCTGTCGGACAGCTCGATGAGGCCAACCTCCCGCATCTAGGCTCCGCAACCTCTTGCCAGGTGAGGGTTACCCAGCGAGGCCGCAGCTTGATGGGTGGTGCGTCTGAGGTTTTTGAGTGTAGGTATTTTTTTTGTCATTTCGCCACAATTTGCAATTCTGTTTTAAATCCTCTGTATCTTAACTGTAATACAGATTTAAATTCTGTGAACAAGCATCCACTCCTAATTGTAATCTCATTTTAAATCTCAACAGAAATGCAGGAAATTGACTCCACTCAGTAGTTGGGGTGGGTTTAAAGAATTCAGAACGAATCAATGATAGATACCTTTTATTTTCTTTTGTAGTAGTTTTTTTTTTTTTTTTAAATGGGAAAGGGGTGAAGTCATCGTAAATTGAGGAACCATTTCCAGTGTTTTTCCGTTGTTTTCCTGTGCTAATTGTCTATACACCAATTTAATTTTATTTTTGTATCAGGGGTTTTATCGGTTTTTAACTGTTAAAACCGAAAATCAGAAGCCCTAGCTATATCCAATCGCTGGTCTTCCTCTCCTTGCAGAGTTTACAGAGTAGACTGCTAATCATAACTCTTAGGGGGACCCTTTCAGTTTGTTTTGTTACAGTAGGTTGGCTGTAGTTGGATGCATGTTACAGAATAACAATTTCTATTGGACGGGCACTGTAGGCAATTTTAAAAATAGTGTATTGGATGGGCATGGAGATCTGCTTCTCACCCTGTGTGTGGGGTAATGTGCTACTGTGGACCGAAGTCCTCCTTATAAAAAACACCTGTCATGAGCACCAAAATTCATCATCATACAAGTACACCCATATTAAGAAAGAACTATGATTTAACAGCAGTGTAATGTAATTGGACTTCAGGTAGACTGCTGGACTACTGCTTTAGTACTTGGTCAGTCCATGTCATAGCAGCAGATATCAATGTTTGGCCTTGCATTTTCATGAAGAATTTACATGTACAACATTAGGCCAATACAATAAACAGTAATACCAAGAAGATGCTTAAAATTAACAAATGTTTCAATGATAAGCATTTGTAAATGTGTTTTGTCTAACTGTGAAATGAACTGCAAAGTTTAAGTATCAGGTTAAATAAGTCTTACAATATGACCCTTTTTAATGCTGAAAATGTAAGACTAAATGCAGAAAACTGGTTACTAAACAAAAATGTCAAGTAAGGCCCAAAGAGATCTAATGTTACCTATTGTTACCTAATATTCTTAGTTGCTGGGCAAAATTGTGGTGCTAATTATATGTGGTGTTCTCTATCACCATCATTATTATTATTATTATTATTATTATTATTATTATTATTATTAACTTTTAATACATTTTTTACATTAAAATAACTATCTGTCTGCACCAGTTGCAAAGGAAGTTTTAGAAAAGTGATGTTTTGACGTGCAGTATATACATAATAAAAATATGTTTTTCAAGGCACAAAATGACAGCTCTTGTGTAAATTGATCAATTCAATTCATTCCCTGGCCTGGGGAACATTGCTTCATCAGGTGTCAAGGTCATTATGTGCTATGGCCCCATCAAAACCACCTCACTGCCTCCCAGGGGTCCCTGGTCCCCAGTTTGGGTTCCACTGAGTTTGTGAATTATGTTTCTACTTGATCACTATATCCCAGCATAGTATCTGCTATTTAATCTATTCCAGATCTTCTCAAATGAGGTTGCAGCACATACAGAAATATTAGCTCCAGAATTACCCTGACAACTGACAAAGCAAGGTTTAATTTATTTCTATGAATATGGTTGTTAGATCCTTGGGTTTATTTCGAATGTCATTCTCCAATGCCTATGCTAACCATATTTACCTTTATACAACAAAAGGTAATGATTGCACGGAAAACACCATTTCCTCTGGATTCATCAGGTGGGGGTTTCCAGGTTTGGGAACCCAGGATTTATGGCTCATGTTACTTTTAAATTAATAAAATTTAAATAACTTTTTTTTGTAAATGTTCCAAGTTTAATTCACATTCCATATCTGCATATGCAATTAAATCCCCAACCTTTTATTTATGCATGTCTTTAGAAGATTGGGTGTCATTCGTAGAATCAAAAGGGTAAATTTTACTTTATTCTAAATCTATTTTGTAAACAAATAAGAGCAAAGTCATTTGTGCACATTATCAGAGCAAATAAACTTGCAACAATTAAAATAAAATACAACAGCTCAATATACTGTATGTTTTATCATGACTGATTTTTTTTTCTTTTTTTTTTTTTAAGACCTGTGACTTTTAATGCATCATTCATTTCAGAGTAATAGTATCTTAGGTCTAAAAAAATGAATGTGCCTCCTTCAGGATGCAGGACTTACACTTAAAAAAGTGGTTTTCATGGAGTTAAGTTATTTACATCTGTCAACAATTAGATTAAAGCATATTTTAGAAAGGTGGCGAGTGGGAGGTTGGCATGCAATGTTAATCCTGGTGCGTGGGTACATCACCATGGAGATGCTTTTGGGGGTTTCAGTTGAGTGACTGTTTCCAAGAGTGGTTGGCCTTGAGTCTAAAAAATGTTAAAAAATATTGCGGCAAATAATATGGGAATTTTGCCTACAAAGGATGAAATATCTTCTATGGATGTTGTTTCACCTCTAATGGGTATATTTGCAGTAATTAATTCATTTCAAGTACATTTTCCTCATTTAAATTTACATTTTTCATGTGAGCACCATCTTTAAACAATATTATTATAGTAATAATTGAAAATATCTAGAAATATTTTGGATTGCCTGTGTTTTGCTATTACTTGTATTATATTACATTTTCCCGTAACTGATCTTTCCGTGCCTCTTTTATGTAATAGACTTAACATTTTGTCTATTTGTTAATATTAAAAATGGCCAGAACCCAGGGGTGTCAGACTCAGTTCCAGGAGAGCTCAAGTGGCTTTCTTTCCACCCAAGCTCTCAATTACTTAATTGGTCTAATTATTTGATAAATTGGACAAATTTAACACTTCTCCGGGCCTCAAAAAGTTTTATAGGTAGTGTAGTTTGAATGAAGTGCATTTTTAAAATCAACTGTAAAATACCTTGAAAAAATATTAAAAAATGTCCAATTGAACAAACAATTAGATCAGTTAAGTTAATTGAGAGCTTAAGTTGCAATGAAAACCGGAGGACCCTAACGCCTTTAGAGGACTGGAGTTTGACACCCTGCAATAGACAGTACAAGAGGCACCAGGCAGTGCATGTGACCTGATTCCAGAAATTCCACACCCACTCTGCTGAGGCTACATAAGAAGCCTGCTCAATGAGAGTTTTCAGTTACAGAGAAGCTGTTGCTTTCATTCATGTAGTCAGTCTTTCATTAGAACTTTTAGCTGTTGCTACTGAAAGAGCCCCATATCTCCAAAAGAACTATCTGATTTAAAGGCACAGAGGCCCGTTTTTTATTAACACATGCATAAAGAGTTATTTGTTCTATTTACTGGGAATCACCTCCAATCTTTACAAAACCTGGAACACATACATAACAATATTTACCACATCTCGTAATGCTAAACATAGTGTAGATTGAAGTTGTCTAAAGATGGCGCTAACAGTAACAAATGGGTGCAAAGAAAAACAACCTTAAAACTAGCAAATGTGCACAAGTGGGCCTAGATAGGATTTGATATGCATGAAAAAATGAAGAATGTGACAATTGGGTGTGACTTTTAGGCAAAATTCCTTCCTTTCTTGTTCTTTGTAAACAGCTACTGGCACAATATAGTGTAACACCAGCTGACACAGGAGTAAGACAGCCTTACAGTAGACTTTCTTGAAAATGTTTTAATTAGCTACCAGAAACTCAAAATGTGTACATATACTAGCCTGCATGAAGGGATTACTTCATTTTGTCAAGCAGATCATAATCCAGCAGGATTTTTTGATCTACATGTCCCTTGCCACAGGGGTGTAATGATCACCTTTTCCATTACTTTGTCAATTCCTGCTGTCATCAAGGAGCACCTCAGCATTGCAAAACCCAATAAACTGAGACTCCTGGGGAATATATTTTTTATTATTTCAAAACATTTTCATTATCCGGTTGCCTTATTTTGCACCTGTAACGATGTCTGTGAGACTAATCAGCTGCCAGATATTTAAATTAACAGGAAAATATTTTAGTAATTAGGTATACTGTCACATGAACTGCTAACATCCACCCTATAGCTCTCTCTCTCTCTCTATATATGCAGGTGTCATGGAATCTCATTAAAACTTGAAAAAGGTATAAATTCACAGAAAGTGTTTTTTGGGGGGAAAATAAAGAGAAAACACCCTAACAAACTGGGGGACCACTGGACTTGTGTGATGGATTTTATATTAAGCTAATGTGCTTTTAAAAGGTGATGATACAGTACAACCTGTTACAAACACCAAACTTATGAACTGACCGCTTTACCAAACACCCCACTTTCAGCCGGAAGTAGGCAATCAATAAGAATATGAGGAGTATTGCAAGGGTATTGTATTATTTGCCAGATTAAGGCTGTAGCTTGCAGGTGTACACGTGTATTAATACTATTGAAAACTCATTTGCAGAGTTACAGGCTCACAACCTCCTTTCCCAAGGTGTTCATAACTCAGAGGTTCTACTGTATTAGGCATACAAATATATTTAGTTAGGAGGGGTCCAAGTGGGATACAATGGGGCCCCACTTACAGCAATTCTGCCTATGTCCCAAAACCCAAGACAGCATTATCAGGACAATTGTGTATTAGTGTGCATAAATATATTAATATAGTAGCACTGTGTCATATTTAAAGGCATATTTAACCTCCATTTACAGGGGTAGATCTAAAAACCTGATTGAGATCTTTAAAAACTGCTGAAGAGGCATGCCCTTATTCTGAAAGCATTTTTCACACAATTAGTGGAAAACAAGGCTCATCCTTCACAGACCACTGGCGCGAGGTAAAGTCTAAAATAAACAGCACAATATAGTTTTTTAAAATAAAAAAAATATTAAAATTTATCTTTCTCTTACTGAGGTAGGAGTCATCCTCTTATAATTAATAGGCATAATAGTTAAGTCTTCAATGGATTATCAGATATATCATTATTAATCAGATATATATCAGGAAAGGGGTGTGATAAAGTTCAGGGTTTTTAATTAGTTTTGAAGTATGTGGCACTTACAAGGTAGTAGTGTGGTACCAATGTCATAGAGGCGCATTTTCTCACTGGGAATTTTGGAAAACTACACAACTTACCTTGGAAGTTCTAAACAAACTGGAATGTAAGCAAAGTCTCCACTCAAAAGAAGTTGAGTGCAGATAGCTGAACTATGGAAGAATGCAGTAAACATCCATATATAATCAACAAGTTTAAAGTCTTTCAGATTATCCTTTCTATATCATTTATCTTTTAATACTGAAGCTATTCATAAATGTTAGTGGTATTCCTCAATTTAGTTGCATATTATTACTTGTTGCATATTGTAATGGGTAACTTGACTTGTTTAGCTGATGCCTTTATCCAAGGGAACCCACCTATTTATTAATTATTGTTTATTATGCTTCAGTCTCAAATAACTATTTAAAAAAAGGAGACAATATTTGTAATGTTGGATTTATACAACACACTGGGAATTAAGGCTTAGGCTATTTAAATATGAACAGAATGAACAAAATCAGATTTATACTGTACAGACAGCAAGTAGCTGAAGCTGCTTCTGAACAAAATAAATCAATACTGTTTTAAAAAAAAAACAAAAAAAAACAACCAACCACACACACATCACTCTTAATAATGCAAATGTTTGATTTGCCTCAAATAAAAACTTAACACTATCCCGACCTCGCAAAAGTAGACATTTTTTAACACAAACTGTTAGACGTATCATATTCTGACATTCATGTGAACAGGGAATAAGTAATTAAAATGTTTTTGTTTTTTTTATATAAAAAACTTGTATCTTAATTGAAGGTACATGTCACCATACCAGTAGTAAGGCCTATATTTTATCCCCCAAAATATTTGAGAAAATAGTTTGGGTGGTATGGAACTGTTTGAAAAGGCAAAACTGCTTTTTGTCACAAAGACTTTTGGGCAGAATTGAGATTTCATACAATCTAGAAGCACAACCTTCGATCTATACAGTTGTCATCTCAGGTACACCCCCACGACATCACACAAGATAACTCCCTCCAAATGAATACTTGAAATGTGATCTCCTTACAATCACCTTCTTATGTTGTATAAAGGTACACTGGCAACATAAGCATTGTAACTTATGTTAAAAAGGGGGGGGGGTTGCAATTGTGTAAAAAATAAAAGGAAACCCCTTTGCTTTGTCAGGATCATTTCTTTATGTGCTGCTGACACCATCAGATCAATTAATTAATCAAATTGACAAGTATAAAAAAAATGGGACAACGTACGCAATAATTATGATGGCTCCCTACATTTTAAACTTCATCTCAGACACATCTCTAGGAGAGAGAGAGAGAGAGAGAGAGATAAAAAATCTCAAGGTAGTATACTCCCCTCATCACATCTGTAAGCTTAACATGTCAATAAACAGAGTAACAGAGGCATATTAAACTAACAGCAGAAGTAGTTTGTGGAATATCCTTCCAGACAGCCATGAACTCTGCTCAAGTGGAGTTGACTACAGGTTAAAATTAATTCAAATCAGTTTTGTCCATACTGACGCATATGTTATGGTTCATGTGTAAAATTGGTAAAATCTTTCGAATTAACCGGTACATGAGTAGATATACTAGCTTAGCGGTCAATATATAAAATAAGTACACATTTACTGGTTAATCTATAAAAAATGTACCGCTGACCTGGCTGATCTATAGATTTACAGATTTTTCATATGAACCGTAATGCATATATTAATCTTCAGTACTGTTCAAACCAGGGCTGTGGTTTTACCTAAATACCATGTTCAAGGACCTACTGCACAGGGGGAGGGGAATTATGTTTTGCACCTACTGGCTACAAACACACCCACCCACTTGAATGGTCTTGGTGGAAGCCCCTAATTCAGTGGTACTCAACTATGGCCCTCAAGATCTAATCCATTCCAGGCTTTTACTCCAAGCAGGTTTTAATGTAGTTAATTGAAGCAGCCAATAAGTAATTAACTAATTTATGACCTGGCTGGAATAAAGATCAGGACTGGAATGGATCTCGAGGGTCAGAGTTGAGTACCACTGCGAGATTGACTATTTATGGTAAAGAATGTCCCAAAACAGGATTGACAGTGACTGCAAAAAAAAAAAAAATGTAATTCATGTATATAAAACCTCTCTTGATAAGAAAGTACTTATTCAGCTGCATCAATATCGTATAAAGGTGCCACTACACTTACTGGATTTTATTATTCAGGTTAGCTCAATTTGATGAACATACATTTTTCTGCATTTTTTCTAGGGGGGGTGACGACATTACTTAAAATACCCTGGATCGTGCATTTAGTCTCCCTCGTTATACCTCCTCCTTTTAATGCTACCCTCGCCAGCCGTTATATATTCCTTCTGAACTGATGTGCACCAATATAAACAAATGCTATTTCCCCCCCATTATAACTCTACTTTTCGCATACAGGTTCCCATAATTTGTCAATTTTTTTATAAGCAGCAACACAAGCCAGTACCATCCAAAGAAATATTTATTAGCACTTGAAATATACAAGCACTACAGTGATTAACGGTAGCGGCGCAGTTGCAGGGTGTTGCGTCTTCTCCAGCAAGCGCGGCGAGAGCCACCAATGGTAAGGTGGAACTTGTGGCCCTTGCCCAGACCACGGCTCTTCTTGCCAGCTGACGTAAGCCCACGCATCTCTCTGTGCTTGTGGACAGGCTTTGTGAGCCACTGGATATCGGGATTGCGTCTGATGGCCTTGTGGAATGGGTCAATGAGGATCACCTCAAAGAACTTGTATGTGGCATCTTCACCCACCCAGTAGGAGTTCAGTACTCTGAGGCCACCGCAGTGACGGCCAGCACGCTCCTACGAACAAAAATGAAATCTTGTTAGGGACCATCATTTCCAACTGTATGAAGCGAAATACCCACAGCAACCTTAACTGAAGTCTTAAAATCAGCTGTGATTTTTTTTCTGTTTATACACTGGCTCACAAATTAATTTGCCTGCAGTGGGTTGTTGACCATTTAAACACTTAATTGGACATCAATAAATTTGCCCATTTTGCAATCACCTTCAGGAATCTTACAGAAAAATCTATTTTTGCCAGAAATTGTATGGAAACTACAAACAAAAGCTTCCTTTTTCCTGAAAATAAAAACTGTGCAAAATTTAAACCCACAAATCCTCACCAGTTAGTATTGATTTTGTCTTTTCTTAGCTGACACCCTTATCCAGGGCAACTTACTATTGTTAGAAAAATCACAGTATAAAAGTATCACATTGTAAAGTATAACATTTCAGGTTTACTTGTGCCTTTTTGTAGCTGAGCAAGCAAATGAAAATTTAACTTGAAACACTTCAAATAAAACAAAATGTGGAAATGGCATTGTAAAGTGAATGGGAAAAAAAAAACAAAACTTTTGGTTCTCGTTTATTACATTCCACATAGGTCGCCACAAAAAATATATAATATACAATCTATATAAAAATCACTACACAACATTTTCAGGAAGTTGGGTACTGTTTAAGCGAGGCATTTCAGAATGACGTGCGCTTGCCTTCTTTCTGTCCCATGAATAGGGCCCTACCAAATTCACAGTATATTTTAATAAATGATATGGTCATACCATATCAAAAATCTTACATTTCATGGTTTCAGCTATGTAATGGTTGTGTAAGAAAGTATGAACATGTAGTTAAAAACAGCAAAATATAAACAAGCCCTGAAGTTCACAAAAGAATGTGACTAAAAGTATGTGACTAACAAAGTACAAATGCTTAAAGAAAAAGAACAATCCAGGAGGATTGCTCTATGAATAATGCGTTTGTTAGTAAAAAAATGTTCTGGTTTTAAACATTGTACGCAACAGTAACTCAAACTATTCTGAAATGCTGTTTTTCTTCAATCCCTGTCTGCGGTGTAAATACCTGTCCGTATTTAGACACAGCGCTCTCTGCATCCACAGAGTTAGTTGGAATTGACAGACAGCGCCGAGCTAGGGACAGGTCTGTAGCTGGACAACATATCCAGAGGCTAAAAAATATATAACATGAAGTCTCTGAAATTACTGACATTTATATTTTTTGTCCTGCAGTGCTTTTAATGTATTTTTCTGCGAATACTACTACTTGGTATATATATATGGCTTCTGAATTATTTTACATGATCCACTGCAGTAACGATTGTAGCACTTTGATTTTGGACGCTCATTTTAAAATTGAGGTCTAATTTGATTCGCCTGATTGTACTACCAGTCGAGATCTGTAGGTCATACTAAACCTGCCCCAGATGCCCGTTGTCTACCAATCAGTAGAGACCAGTTATTCACGGTCCTTATCACAGCTTCACGGTCCGTGAGATGAGATTCCGTCTCGCTCCAAGCAGCACAACACATTTTGTCCCAGATGGCTTTCCATAGAGATCACTGTGTGCGCGCGCACTATCTGGTTTGTTTACTTTGTTTGTTGCCTGGCCTTCCTGTTTGAAGTGTGGTCTCAGAGGTCCCTTACTTTAGTGCAGTAGTTCCATTCACATACAAATAAAAATTGTACTAAACAAAAAGACGTTTGGTCCAAAAGCTTAAAGAACAATTTCAAGTGAAAAAAGCCTTCCACCTATGGGTGGGTATCTTACATCAATTTAAAAACTGCAGCATTCACAATTCACACACACTGTCCTCCTAGGGGATAACGTGATCACGCCCTGTTCGGCCAAATCTATAGCAAAATGTTGCTATGGATGTTTGCTTTTTATTTCCATCAGTAGCTCCATCCACAAGAACTCTGAACGGTTTCAAATTGTGAAGAATTGAACTTGTGTTTCTGTGGTACAGCAATTTTGTCTGGCAATTATTTACATACCACAATTCCTTTGTTTAGAGATGCCATTTTAAATATAGAACAAACTCAGAAAAAACACTTGTCATTAACATTATTACCACATTGTGGAATTGAAAGCATACCAGGCCAACTACAGGCACAAACACACACACACAGTGCACCAATGAAGCACCAGATCAACCGAGAATAAAATCCGCCCCAGTGTCAACCTTTCTGTTGCACCAATTAGAAAAGCTACTTACTTTGGCACTAGAGCAGTCTCATACGTGACAGACTACTGAAGACAAATTACTAAAATGAATGCATAAAAAATGCTTTTGGTGACATTTGTCACATGACCGGTTATATGTCTAGCATATTATTAAATGTTTAACCGCTTCTTTAGAGTTTATACATTTATAATTCCCATCCCTAAGATGGTAGTAAACTATCTATTACTTACATCCACTATCTGGCAACAACAACTCACAATACAAAATGTTTTGCCAGCAAAATGACGTAGCATACTTTATGATTTTTACCAAAATGCAAAACCGGTGCGCATTTAGGTTATGGTTTTTTATAAATGAGTTCAACTTCATACTATAATCACACTTAGTAGAGGCATGAGTTTTGCTGAAGAGGAGATGTAATGTTTGCCCTGTGTCAATTTTAAAATTAAAATAAGTGCATTTTTTTGACAACGCGTCTCTAATCATGTCTGTATATAGGACAAAACATTAATACATGGTCTCTGCTAAAAAACTTATTATAGTACTAATAAATATTGAAAGGGGTGCAGTGAAGTTAATTTACCCAACTACAGTACCTAAAAGATCTTAGAAATATTTTTTTTTGCATTAAGCTCCCTGATGTTACTTTATTTCCGAATTCACCTCAAATGCTGTAGCATTATAAACTACCATCTCCTCAGTTATTTTATACACTGACCGTTGAGCTGGTAAACCTACACATTTACCGGTTAAATGATAGATTTACTGATTTTACACATGAACCGTAACACACACATAAATTACATATACAGTCTAACTTCACTATAACAAACCCCCTTTAATGATCCAAGCAGAAAGCCATTTTTTTCAACTGAAATTAGCCCTATTTGAACGATCACTTTTACAAAATCTACCCAGATAAATCAATCTCAGTAGTGACGGACAATGAACTCTCCAATGTGAATGTGTTTCTCTGTGAAAAACAAAGACCTTGGAAGGCTAATTCGAAGAGAAGGCGGATTCATAGATTGTAGAGCGAATCATGTGATGTATGCAACCACTGCAACCATGGCAACAGGCGTGAGGAGGAAACAAGATTGAAGCAGTGTGTGACAAAAAGCACGAAAAATATGAAGCAATCTACATTGGATATTTTTTGTCAAGAGAAAGGGCACGTAATGACTGTATTCAGCATGCAAGTACTTTTTATTTCTCATCTCTTTGTTTTCTTTTCAATATACCATTTAAATGTTGATCAATGCGAAGTTGTCTTGAAAGAACTACTGTATAAAGATGTCCAATTTAATTGACATTTCATTATTCTGATACAGCAAATTGCCAAACCCTACTACATTGAACAAACCAATATAACGAACATTTCTCCAGGTCTCAGGGGGGTTCGTTATAATGAAGTTAGACTGTGTGCGTGTAAGAGACAGATAGCGAGATAGATAGACATTACACACACACACTATCAACTCCAATGTTAAAAGCTGCACAGACCAGCATGTATCCTTGACTAGAACGCCATGTTAGGTCAAAGTTGTTTCATGTACCTGATAAGTTTAATTACATACAACAGCAGTTGGAAATTCCTGCCCCAAGCCCTGTGGTATACAACTAGTAATAAACTTTATACAAGGAGATATCTAGTCCAGGGGTTCCCACACTGGGGGCTGAGAGGTGGTTTCAGGGGCCCATAGCACATACAATAAAATTCTCTCTCAAATGACCCTGACAATGCAATGTTCCTCAGAATAGGGATCATTAATCTACATGAACGCTACTGTTAGGTGCTTGGGTTTATTTAACGGAAAAATGTTAGGTTGTGCCCATGCCAACAGTATACAACAAAAAGGGGGTGACTATCAGAAGAACAAAACAAGCACTCTTGGCCCCCCAACCCCCCAAAAAATAAAACATACCGCTCCTGCTTACCTTTGCGGTCAGACAATGTACAACGGAGTACAGTGAATATGGAGTGCTTTCTCAAATGTCTGAGATGACACTTGATGAAACAGTAAAAGCAAACAACCTCACTAAGGGTCTCAATTCCAGGTGGAGGTCCTCAGTCACGATGCCTAATGACAGGAGGGGCCTTGAGCCAAAGACGTTTGGGAACACGATCTAGACAACCATTAAAGTAACACCACTTCTCTAGCCAGCAGATTTCGTAAGGGCCCGGTTTGCACGTTATATTTCTTTATAACATATACATAAGAACATATACAAATGAGAGGAGGCCATTCAGCCAATCTTGCTAGTTTGGTTGTTAGTAGCTTATTGATCCCAGAATCTCATCAAGCAGCTTCTTGAAGGATCCCAGGGTGTCGGCTTCAACAACATTACTGGGGAGTTGGTTCCAGACCCTCACAATTTTCTGTGTAAAAAAAAAAAAGTGCATCCTATTTTCTGTTCTAAATGCCCCTTTATCCAATCTCCATTTGTGACCCCTGGTCCTTGTTTATTTTTTCAGGTTGAAAGTCCCTTGGGTCGACATTGTCAATACCTTTTAGAATTTGGAATGCTTGAATCAGATCACCGCGTAGTCTTCTTTGTTCAAGACTAAATAGATTCAATTATTTTAGCCTGTCTGCATACGACATGCCTTTTAAACCCGGGATGATTTTGGTTGCTTTTCTTTGCACTCTTTCTAGAGCAGCAATATCCTTTTTGTAACAAGGTGACCAGAACTGAACGCAGTATTCTAGATGCGGTCTTACTAATGCATTGTAAAGTTTTAACATTACTTCCCTTGATTTAAATTCAACACGTTTTACAATATATCCGAGAATCTTGTTGGCCTTTTTTATAGCTTCCCCACATTGTCTAGATGAAGACATTTCCGAGTCAACATAAACGCGTAGGTCTTTTTCATAGATTCCTTCTTCAATTTCAGCATCTCCCATATGATATTTATAATGCACATTTGTATTGCCTGCATGCAGTACCTTACACTTTTCTCTATTAAATGTCATTTGCCATGTGTCTGCCCAGTTCTGAATGCTGTCTAGATCATTTTGAATGACCTTTGCTGCTGCAACAGTGTTTGCCACTCCTATTTTTGTGTCTTCTGCAAATTTAACGAGTTTGCTTACTATACCAGGTATATTACCAGTGGTAATATACATGGTTAAATAATGCAGACCCTTTATTTTGAAAGCATAAGTTCAATTGAGAAGACTAATAAATTAAACTTACCTCAGCCACAGACTGCAGACTGCGGGCAAACTTGATCTCGTTGATTCCATGGTTCACGGGTTTACCGTAAGTGGCACCCTTGGGGACGGGGCGTTTGCGACCACCACGGCGCACACGCACACGATAGATAACGTAACCTGCAAACATGATTAAGTTTGTAAGTTCAGCACAAAGACATGCATAGATGGGTATATTATGTCATGATCATAGGCCTGAGCTCTGCTACCTGGTGTCTATTACATGTACCCATGTCCTGTTTTGACCAGAATATATTGTGTAAGCTAAATATGGATTTGAAACATGTAAATATAGTACGTGTATTTTAATGTCCAAATGACTATATACATTCACCACTGCTAATATCAAAACTGATAGTCTCCCAATTAATTTACTGAATCCTTGTGACATTGTGAAAATGTATTTAAAAACAGCGTAATTCTGAAAAATCCTCATGGCAGCTGTCCTATTCTAGATAACTAATTTGTTGAAGACCACTGTTTGAGTCACGATCATTTTACTCAATGAGCGAGTGCCAAATTACCACCACAATGAAAATGCCTGCCAAGTGTATCGTTTTAAAACACGTACCTTGCTTTGCTTTGTATCCAAGCCTGCGAGCCTTGTCGGGTCTGGTAGGTCTAGGAGCTCGGTGGAGGTTCGAGAGTTGGCGATACTGCCAACAGCGGACACGGAGCAGAAATCGCATCACATCTGACTGCTTCTTCCTCCATAGCTCCTGCATGTACTTGTACGCTCCCATGTTGGTTTATCTGTGATAGACGCAAGATCGATATACATTTTAGCTTTAAACCTGTATGCTGAAGCCTTAATTAAATTAAGCACAAGCATTAACACTAGTTACAAAAACGGTCCTTGTAAAAAGGCCCAAACATTTTGAAGGGGCTTGTTTGTTTTAAGCACGTGTTTATATTTAACAGCGTGGATTACTGCACAACTCGGCCAGATTTAAATGATGCACTCCATTCGGTAGCCAACATGCGACTTGATTGCAAACATTATGCACACACTTTCTAGCACGTTGAGAGCAATTCAAGTATGAATAGAGACTTCACCTACAGAAATCCAGCCCGAACCAACACTTTCTAAAGCTAGCCCCATTGCATTTCCGATGCAGTGATGCTAAATAGGAATGTTTAGGCAAGGCCTCCTTGAACTCGTATCAACTGGAAACATTAAGCCAACTGCAGGTTACAAATGATACTGATAAAGGCATGTAGAAAGATGCCAAAATAATGAAGACCCATTACATGAATGTATCAGAATCGTTCCCAATGATTCACGCTCATTCACAAAACATGCCATTGGCTAAACCACGCCGCAATTCAGGCCCACACCACAAAAATACCTACAAAACGTAAAAATAAACCTTGTTGTGAACACTGAAAAAAAACACACCTAACTCCGACTACATTGGTCCTTAGAAAGCTAGCATATCTGACAAAACGCTACATTGTACAGTAATTTTACTGTGAAGTGACCATTAATAGATTGTCATTCAGTAAACTCTTTACTGTGCCCCGTCCAGCTTTAAACCACTGTATTTCTCTCACGTACTAAAATTATACAATAAATGCAAGTTGTATCTGTGTATTTAAAGTGTGCACTTTGTAATACCAAACTGACCATGTCTAGATGGTACCATTTTATAAAGATGTTATTAGGATTACACACACAGCACAAAAAACAAAAACTGGCTTACGTGATGGCGTACCAGCCGGAAAGAAAGTAGCAGAATTCCCAACATGCTTTATCACAGCGCCCTGACGTAACTTCCTGGGGACAACGAGAACGTAGCTGGGAAATGTAGTGAAGTCTGGTACTGTAGTGATAAATCAATCGAAAATGTGATACAACCAGCGTCAAACTTAGGTTTTGAGCTATAGCTGGCAGTATTTATATGACTGCTTGGTATGTACTTTTCAACTTCCAAATCTATGTTACACGGCAGACCAACAGAGAAAGAAGAAGTCTTTTGTACTTTACGAGCATTTTTACATAAGCATCAGCATTGATGATGCATAAAAACAACTGAGGACACGAACTCAGTGTCCTCATAGCTAGTTACGGCCATGGACACAACAGAGTTTCATGCATTTAAATGAGGATTGTATTCCACTTATCTACACACCATACTCCACACTGTTAAGCGGAAAAATGTTTTTCATTGAGAAAAAAATTATATATTAAAAATACAAAACTGAAAGATCATAATTGGATAAGTCTCCACCCCCCCTGAGTTAATACTTGGTGGAAGCACCCTTGGCAGCAATTACAGCTGTGAGTTTGTTGGGATAGGTCTCTACCAACTTTGCACACCTAGATTTGGCAATATTTGACCATTCTTCTTTACAAAATTGTTCAAGCTCTTTCAAGTTCCTTGGGGAGCGTTGATGGACAGCAATCTTCAAGTCATGCCACAAATTTTTGATTGGATTTAGGTCGGGGCTCTGACTGGGCCATTCAAGGACATTAACCTTTTTGTTCCTTAGCCACTCCAGTGTAGCTTTGGCTGTGTGCTTTGGTGTCGTTGTCATGCTGATCTTTCAGTTTTGTATTTTTAATATATAACTTTTTTCCCCTTAACAGTGTGGAGTATGGTGTGTAGATAAGTGGAAACAAATCCTCATTTAAATGCATGAAACTCTGAGGCACTGACACAACAAAATGTGAAAAAAGTTCAAGGAGATGTAGACTTTCTATTGGCACTATACAGTGCCGTGAAAAAGTATTTGCCCCGTCTGATTTTCTGCATATTTTTGACACTGAATGTTATCTGATCTTCAACCAAAACCTAATATTAGATAAAAAGGGGCCCTGAGTGAACAAATAACACTAAAATGTGATACATATTTCATTTATTTATTAAAGAAAGTTATGCAACTCCCAATGCCTCCGTGTAAAAAAGTAATCGCCCCCTTAGACTCAATAACTGGTTACGCCACCTTTAGCAGCAATAACTGCAACCAAACGCTTCCTGTAGTTATTGATTAGTCTCTCACAGCGCCGTGGAGGAATTTTGGCCCACTCCTCCATGCAGAACTGCTTCAACTCAGTGACATTTGTGGGTTTTCGAGCATGAACTGCTCGTTTCAGGTCCTGCCACAGCATCTCAATGGGGTTTAGGTCTGGACTTTGATGAGGCCATTCCAAAACTTTAAATTTCTTGTTCTTCAACCATTCTAATGTAGACTTGCTTGTGTGTTTCAGATCATTGTCTTGCTGCATGACCCAGCTGCGCTTCAGCTTCAGCTCACGGACGGATGGCCTGACATTCTCCTGTAGAATTCTCTGATACAGAGCAGAATTCATGGTTCCTTCAGTGATGGCAAGGGGTCCAGGTCCTGATGCAGCAAAGCATCCCCAAACCATGACACTACCACCACCACGCTTGACCGTTGGTATGAGGTTCTTACTGTGGAATGCAATGTTTGGTTTTCGCCAGACATAACGGGGCCCATGTCGGCCAAAAAGTTCCACTTTTGACTCATCTGTCCGTAGAACATTGTTCCAGAACTCTTGAGGATCATCTAGGTGCTTTTTTGCAAACTTGAGACGAGCATTCATGTTCTTCTTAGTGAGCAATGGTTTCCATCTTGCTACTCTGCCATGAATCCCATTTTTGCCCAGTGTCTTTCTGATGGTGGAGTCAACAACACTGACCTTAGCCGAGGCGAGAGAGGCCTGCAGATCCCTGGATGTTGTTCTAGGGTTCTTTGTGACTTCCTGGACGATTTTACGCCTTGCTCTTGGAGAGATTTTGGCAGGACGGCCACTCCTGGGAAGATTCACTACTGTCCCAAACTTTCTCCATTTGGACAATATGGCTCTGACTGTGGTTCAGTGGAGCCTCAGAGCCTTAGAAATTGGCTTTGTAACCCTTTCCAGACTGATCAACAATTTTTTTTCCCGGAGGTCTTCAGGAATTTCTTTTGTTCGTGGCATGATGTGCCTCTAGAACCTGTGTATAACACAACATACTACTTTTAAAAGTAGTAGGACCAGTATTTCCTAAACAAACAGAAATCTTGAATTGTTAAACATAGACAGGATAGGTGCTGCTTTCGGGTAATATCTTTTTTTTTTTTTTTTTTGCTCTCAATTTATATGTGCATCTGCACAGGAAAAAAAAACATTTAAAGAGAATGACGTTATGAACATGAATTGGTAGCGAATATTTTAAAAGATTTTTGGTTATTTTATGCAAATCATCAGAAGTTTGATTAATGTTTTGAATAATGGTGAATGGATGATTATTTACAGTAAAACAAGCTCCCTGAATCAGACACCTGTAATTTATAGTATAGATAGCATAGCAATTAAGTATGGTTTCTAGCACAAGTTAAATTATGGTATTCCGTACTATAATGCAAAGTATTAAGATATTGCATCTCCCGACTACGAGAGAATGTTAGATGAGTATCCAGATGTAACAAAACACGCATCGGTTTGTTTACTAGCATTTGCACTATTTATTGTCATCAGGTCGTCGTATATATAGAATACATTATGGATTATCGATTGTTTTGTGCAATGAACTGTATTGTACTAACTGAAGACCCTAGTTAGTACTGAGAAAAAAAATAAAATAAAATCATGTTTAGTACCGATTGAGTTAAATCTGCACTGACTGACCAAAAAGATAATGTGGCATATGGGCCAATGTCAAACTGTTCTACATTTGTTTGACTAAAGTGATTTAAATTGATCAGTATTCGAATTCTCTCAGCTGACCCGTTGCCGAAAAGCCTGTCGCTCACCAATGCCAGGAATGTAGTAAAATTAGAGAATCGTATTTTCTACAGTTTATACAAATGTGTAGTCATGTGATAAACAAAGTACCGCAAATATACTTTTTTCACATCTTTTTTTCCGTCCTGAAACATCTGAATCTAATGAAGCACTTGGAAGGCGTCTATGTAGCATCAGTGGAAACAGATCGAGTGAAGGAGCAGTTGCGTCTTTATGACACTAGAGGGCTACAAGATGGTTCTGAACTACCAAAACATTATTTCTCCTTTGCCGATGGTTTTGTGCTGGTCTACAGCGTGGCAGCCTGGAGTCTTTCAAAGGGGTCGAGATATTAAAAAAAAATAATAATAATTATGCCTTGTTGATCAAATCAACAGTGCAAAGGTCACTCTTGAAATCAGGACTTAAAGGATGTGTTACAGTAAGAATACCTCTGTTAAGAAAGGGGAACAAGACTAAAAGGCTAAAATATGCACAAGAACACAGAAATTGGACTATGGTGGTCAAAGGTGCTTTGGACTGTTGATGGATCGACAATGACACCTGTGCCTTGTGGCAGTTCTGTTGTCAATTCAACGCTTGTCTTCTTTCTATTCCTTAAGGATATTACCTTCAAGGATATTGCGCATCCTTGTTAGACAGCTTTTTGGGTCTTCCAGTCCTGGGTTTGTCAATTACAGATGATGTTTCTCTGTACTTGATTATGCTTTGGATACCACACCTTGAAAATCAAGTGATGCAAGCTTTTTCACTCAATGTTTTTTCTTCTTTATGCAAGTCAAGGTTGTTATAACAGTAGAAAACACTAGTGGAGGCTTTGAGTAAATTGTTGATGCTCATAATGCATCAGAGTAGAAAAATGCAAAATGTTTAAGACTTTTGCACAGCAGTGTGTGTGTGTAAATATATATATATATATATATATATATATATATATATATATATATATATATATATATATACAGTGCCTTGCATAAGTATTCACCCCCCTTGGACTTTTCCACATTTTGTAGTGTTACAACCTGGAATTAAAATGGATTTAATTGGGATTTTTACCATTTGATTTACACAACATGCTTAACACTTTGAAGGTGCAAATTATTTTTTATTGTGACACAAAAGTTAATTAAACAAAAAAAAGACATTTGTTGGTTGCATAAATATTCACCCCCGAGTCAATACTTGGTAGAAGCACCTTTGGCAGCAATTACAGCTGTGAGTCCTTTTGGGTAAGTCTCTACCAGCTTTGCACATCTGGAACCTGCAATTTCTGCCCATTGTTCTTGGCAAAATTGCTCAAGCTCTGTCATGTTTTGATAGCTCCTTGGTCTTCAGGATGCTGTTTGTTTAGAAATGCTCTCTAACAAACTCTGGGGCCTTCCAGAAACAGGTGTATTTAATCTGAGCTCATGTGACACTAATTGCACACAGGTGGACTTCATTCAACTAATTATGTGACTTCTGAAGGCAATTGGTTGCACCAGAGCTTATTTAGGGGTGTCACAGCAATGGGGGTGAATACTTATGCAATCAAGACTTTTCAGTTTTTTATTTGTAAGTAATTTTGAAGAATATGTAGATTTTTTTCCCCACTTTGACATTATGGACTATTTCGTGTAGATCAGTGACAAAAAATCCTATTTAAATCCATTTTAATTCCAGGTTGTAACACTACAAAATGTGGAAAAGTCCAAGGGGGGTGAATACTTATGCAAGGCAAAAGTTTTAGGCAGGTGTGAAAAAATGCTGTAAAGTAAGAATGCTTTCAAAAACAGACATGTTAATAGTTTATATTTATCAATTAACAAAATGCAAAGTGAGTGAACAGAAGAAAAATCTACATCAAATCAATATTTGGTGTGACCACCCTTTGCCCTCAAAACAGCATCAATTCTTCTAGGTACACTTGCACACAGTTTTTGAAGGAACTCGGCAGGTAGGTTGGCCCAAACATCTTGGAGAACTAACCACAGTTCTTCTGTGGATTTAGGCAGCCTCAGTTGCTTCTCTCTCTTCATGTAATCCCAGACAGACTCGATGATGTTGAGATCAAGGCTCTGTGGGGGCCATACCATCACTTCCAGGACTCCTTGTTCTTCTTTACGCTGAAGATAGTTCTTAATGACTTTCGCTGTATGTTTGGGGTCGTTGTCATGCTGCAGAATAAATTTGGGGCCAATCAGATGCCTCCCTGATGGTATTGCATGATGGATAAGTATCTGCCTGTACTTCTCAGCATTGAGGAGACCATTAATTCTGACCAAATTCCCAACTCCATTTGCAGAAATGCAGCCCCAAACTTGCAAGGAACCTCCACCATGCTTCACTGTTGCCTGCAGACACTCATTCGTGTACCGCTCTCCAGCCCTTCGGCGAACAAACTGCCTTCTGCTACAGCCAAATATTACAAATTTTGACTCATCAGTCCAGAGCACCTGCTGCCATTTTTCTGCACCCCAGTTCCTGTGTTTTCGTGCATAGTTGAGTCGCTTGGCCTTGGTTCCACGTCGGAGGTATGGCTTTTTGGCCGCAAGTCTTCCATGAAGGCCACTTCTGACCAGACAGTAGATGGGTGTACCAGGGTCCCACTGTTTTCTGCCAATTCTGAGCTGATGGCACTGCTGGACATCTTCCGATTGCGAAGGGAAGTAAGCATGATGTGTCTTTCATCTGCTGCAGTAAGTTTCGCTGGCCGACCACTGCGTCTACGGTCCTCATTGTTGCCCGTTTCTTTGTGCTTCTTCAAAAGAGCTTGGACAGCACATCTGGAAACCCCTGTCTGCCTTGAAATTTCTGCCTGGGAGAGACCTTGCTGATGCAGTATAACTACCTTGTGTCTTGTTGCTGTGCTCAGTCTTGCCATGGTGTATGACTTTTGACAGTAAACTGTCTTCAGCAACCTCACCTTGTTAGCTGAGTTTGGCTGTTCCTCACCCAGTTTTATTCCTCCTATACAGCTGTTTCTGTTTCAGTTAATGATTGTGTTTCAACCTACATATTGAATTGATGATCATTAGCACCTGTTTGGTATAATTATTTAATCATACACCTGACTATATGCCTACAAAATCCCTGACTTTGTGCAAGTGTACCTAGAAGAATTGATGCTGTTTTGAAGGCAAAGGGTGGTCACACCAAATAAGGATTTGATTTAGATTTTTCTTCTGTTCACTCACTTTGCATTTAGTTAATTGATAAATATAATCTATTAGCATGTCTATTTTTGAAAGCATTCTTACTTTACAGCATTTTTTCACACCTGCCTAAAACTTTTGCACAGTACTGTATATATATATATATATATATATATATATATATATATATATATATATATATGTGTGTGTGTGTGTGTGTATATATATATATATATATATATATATATATATATATATATATATATACACATACACAGTACTGGACTGATGAGTCAAAATTTGAAATATTTGGCTGTAGCAGAAGGCAGTTTGTTCGCCGAAGGGCTGGAGAGTGGTACACGAATGAGTGTCTGCAGGCAACAGTGAAGCATGGTGGAGGTTCCTTGCAAGTTTGGGGCTGCATTTCTGCAAATGGAGTTGGGGATTTGGTCAGAATTAATGGTCTCCTCAATGCTGAGAAGTACAGGCAGATACTTATCCATCATGCAATACCATCAGGGAGGCATCTGATTGGCCCCAAATTTATTCTGCAGCATGACAACGACCCCAAACATACAGCGAAAGTCATTAAGAACTATCTTCAGCGTAAAGAAGAACAAGGAGTCCTGGAAGTGATGGTATGGCCCCCACAGAGCCTTGATCTCAACATCATCGAGTCTGTCTGGGATTACATGAAGAGAGAGAAGCAACTGAGGCTGCCTAAATCCACAGAAGAACTGTGGTTAGTTCTCCAAGATGTTTGGGCCAACCTACCTGCCGAGTTCCTTCAAAAACTGTGTGCAAGTGTACCTAGAAGAATTGATGCTGTTTTGAAGGCAAAGGGTGGTCACACCAAATATGGATTTGATGTAGATTCTTCTTCTGTTCACTCACTTTGCATTTTGTTAATTGATAAATATAATCTATTGACATGTCTATTTTTGAAAGCATTCTTACTTTACAACATTTTTTCACACCTGCCTAAAACTTTTGCACAGTACTGTATATATATATATATTATACACACCGATTACTTTGTAGGGTTTGTTGAGCTGTAATTAATACAGATATCTGAAATATACAGTATCTCAACTCACAGCAATGCAGAATATACAGGGAATAGACAAACTGGAAAAAACGGACCTGTAGCACACAAGTTTTTTGTTTAATTGAGCTGTCTTTCACATGACTGGCAAATCAAATCCCTGTCGTGTATAATATATAAAAACTTCCTCCCTGTTACAAGTTAGTTTCACGGAAGACAACAGTTCTGATAGACTTTTATAGAGGCCTAATAAAAGTGTTAGGTTGACATGTGCCTACATACTGAGCTTTAAAAAGAACACTCAAATGAATACAAAATATAACTTTAAGATCTTTTGAAATCTCAAATAAATTTCAAAATACCAGGTTCATTTACAGAAAATGGACGTAGATTTCCAGCCCCAACTTCCCTGAAGGAATTGGTAGTGGTAACAATCATTTATCCCAATACACCCCAATATATTCTACATCCTATTGTCAGTGATATAACAGATGTTTCTAATTATTTGTCTAGCCATTGTACATTGTTTCTTTTTTTAAACTTATTTGTGTGTGCCTATCAGTCATTTGTTTATACATATTTTGAATTAGTCTTGTTAACAGACATCCAAGTAATACCATAAAAGATAAAAAAAACACCCCCTCTTCAGTAAGCAGCTTTCAGTTGCAGTGCTTTATGCTTCTGATAAAACCCATAACTGCAGTAGTCTGTACACAGATTCAGCTTCTGAGTAATATTGGTCTGTAAATTATTCTTAATTTATTTGAGGAATAAAGCCTAAAAAGCATTTTTGGGGTAAGAATGGGAAGAAAAATGTGAAAAACCAAAGAAAGCCATCTTTGAGTTTCTATTTTTGATATCAAAATGTAAAACTGAATATTTTCTTTTTTATGATGTATATATTTCCTGTGTAATAAATGGCTTTGTTTTTAGCATTAAAAAGTAGCGAGGTTCCGAAAAATACGACGTTCCATGTCCCCACGTGTTGCTACAACTGTTATAACGGACCTGTCATTTCTCTTTTCATTGTTAACATCCTGACAACTTTTTACACTTATAACTTTAAAATCTGTTTCAAAGCGTCCGCTGCACTGACAGTGTAAGGATTATTGCCCACATTGTCAAACAGGTAACACAGTAACAATCCATGATGTGGTACATTATTATTATTATTATTATTATACTGTACCATGGCTATTAGTCATCGTTTCTGTTGATTGTTGTTTGATGTGTCTGGGTAGCTACTGAAGTAACATTCGTCTTTTTCAGTTTGTAGGCATTTGCTAATTGTTTCCTTAGAGGGTGTTTGTGTGAACTGGTTATTTATAAATATTGTATATGTTTATATACAGAACATATTGGTGAATGTTATTTTTCAGAGTAGCGGTACCCAATGTCAAGTGCGTGACAGTGACAATGGTCAAACAAGCGCTTGATCTTGTATAAATAACCAGTTCACACATACACCCTCTTAAGGAAACAATTTGCAAATGCCTACAAACTGAAAAAAACAAATGTTACTTCAGTAGCTACCCAAACACATCAAACAAAATCAAAAGAAACTATGACTAATTGCAAAGGTACAGTATTTATTTTTTCATTATTTATTACATAAGAAATTCTAGAATGAGAAATGGCAATTCGGCTCACCTATGTGCGCTCGTTTTGATGCAAGCGTGTTCTGTTAGCACTTAGAGGAGAGGAAAAACATCCCCCCCTAACCAGGTTAGCAGGGGAAATGATGAAACCTCTGGGAATCCATGGCTAAATGGACCACCCTTCCTCCAGACGGCTAGCTAAAGGTCTTATTATGGGTCATAGAGAGCGTTATACAGTATTGTTCATGACAGCATCCAGTCTATGCTTGAAGGATCCGATAGTCTCTGCGTCAACAACTCTGTCCGACAGCCTGTTCCCCCCCCCCCAAAAAAAAAACAAAAAAAAAACCATAGCACAAGAGGGTTTGGTGTCAAGAGACTTTATTGAAGTTTCACATTGAAAACTGAAGCTTTAGGGGAAAACATGCGATTTACCTTTTACAAGCAGTTGAAATAATGTAGAATGGTAATATTGCAGCCAAAAAATAACAATAACCATTAAAAACAAAACAAAAACACTTAAGATACTTATTGCCATTTCTTTTTTTTCTACCTGTACCAAGACACCTTAACTTACAACAGCAACACATCTCAGGAAATAAAAAGACCGAAATATCCACCCCAACTCCTATAAGCCCCTGCCCCCCATCCCCATCCCCAATCAAAATCTAAGCAGCCTCATTCATTACAAGTAACACAGGAACATACAGCTATAAATTATGTGGCATATCTCTTGGTCCACTGTCTGGCTATTCGGTCGTGCTCTGCTCTGTTGGTCATGTATTGAGTAGCAATGCTTCCAACGAGAGGATCAGCTGTAAAGAATCAAAGAAAAGTTGGAATTAGACACTCAATGTTAACTGCCTCATGAGGGGACTATTATAAAGCATTTTGTTCAGCTTAGCACAGGTCCTGCAGGGGCTACATATGGCAAAGCTGGATGATGCATTCCAAGAATGACCACGTTTGAGAATTTGCTATATTTGCTTTATAGAGATTAACCACGTTCGTTAGCTGGAGTACACAAACCCAGTTTTTTTTTAGTAGTATTACTTCAGCTCTAGGGCTCACCAATTTCAAGGACCTTGAACTTAACATTAAGTTATTATCATAACCCTGGTTCCCTGAAATAGAAATGTAACTATTGTCTCCTGTGTATTTATCCTAAAGACCCTGAAACCTGAATAAGATATATCAAAGCTGCATGTGAGAGCCTGTGACACAGTCGTGCCCGCCCCCCGAGGGAATAACTGGACTGCAGACACAGACATCGTCATGATTTTTCCTTCAAGACTGCTGCAATCATGGATGCAGTGACCTTGAAGGTTAACGGTTACATTTCTATTTCAGAGAAGCAGGGTTATGATAATAACCTAACGTTCCCCATCAAGTACGAAATGTAACCATTACCTCATGGGTAGAAATACCAAAGCTGTCAAGGCAATACCGTAGACCAACTGGAATGCCACAAGGCTAGGCCAAGGCCACTTTGCGCATTACCATGAGGAACCCCAGTACAAGTAGTTAGGGCTAACAATTGAGGGAGAAATTCACCTCTATGTCTATTTGTAAGGGTTGAGCCGGAAGTCATCCTTAATACTCTAGTTCCAAAGCCAGGGTTTTTGTGGATCCACTACCTAAGTCTGTAGAACCTAGTAAAGGTATGGGTAGTAGCCCACACCGCTGCATTGCAAATGTCATTGACAGATACACCCTGGAAAAAAGCCAACTAAGTTGCCATGCCAACTGAAGGAATGGGCAGTGAGCTTTTTGGAGGGGCAAGTTGGCCAGCTCATAGGCAGTTCTAGAATGTCCTAGACGGCTTGACCATGGGACTTTGTCCCAGAGTAGGCAACAGATCATCTGGACTGCCTCCAACATTTTGTCCCATCAGCTAGCACACCAGGGCCCGCACTGGGCAGAGCATATGGAACTGTAGCTCCCTGTCAGACTGGCAGGAGGTGGAAGCCTCTAAATCCATAGACTGGTTGACATGGAATGCCGAGATAATGTTTGGCAAAAGGCAGGATCGGTATGGAGTGTAACCCTTGTCCTGGCCTCTGTAAAAATTAAAGCAGGTCCTCACTAAGGAGAAACCCTGCAAAGGTGACAGCAAGCAAGCAATCACTTGAGCTACAACATTTCAAATCGATCTTTATTTTTGTATAGCACCTTTAATGAGGGCCGCCACAGCTCAGCTCATGCGTGGGCTCAAATGGAGGCTTCAAGAGTGCATTGAGCACCACATTTAACCTCCAGCGAGGAACAATGTCCTTTATTGGCGGCTGATAACAGCGAACCACTTTCAATTTTGCCCCGTCAGGGAGCCGAGCTCCTGTGGAGACCGAGTCAATTTTACATGGCAAGCTGAATGGCTACCAGATAGACCTTTAATGTAGATGGAAATTAAGAACATAAGAAAGGTTACAAACGAGAGGAGGCCATTCAGCCCATCTTGCTCATTTGGTTGTTACTAGCTTACTGATCTCAGATCCCAGAATCAAGCAGCCAGAGATGCAAGGGATTGTCGTGGGGTCGAAACCACGAGGCAGACACCACATCTGTAAGATGCTCCACTTGTACCCGTACTGGGAACGTGTGGATGCTACTGTGGCATTTTGCAAGGTGTCAGAAACCCTATTGGACAGACCCAGATGGCTCAATGCAGTTGTTCAAGGGCCAGACCAGAGCTACAGGCTTGATGGGTGGGAATGCCATAAGGTCCCCCGTGCCTGACTGAGCGTGCTGCTGCCTCGGACAGGAAGCACATGTGCTTCTCCACAAGCAGGCTGGCCTTGCATGTGTCACAGGGATAAAACCCAGTCATTATGCAAATAGCAAGCAATGTACCGTAAGAATGTACAGTTACTGCCTCAGCTTGCTAAAAACAGCAACTGGACTGCCAACAAAGCCTGCTTGGTACCATATTGGGGATTGTAAAACCCTGGTCGGTAGCAGGTTGGAACCAGGGCTATACTGGAATGGTATTGGGTCGGTTTGGTACCGGTTCCGTACCTGTAGCACCGGGTCGGTACAACACCATTACTGTTGTTGAAGCAGCAACGCCGCTGTGCAACAGGTCAGGTGCAGTGTACGGTACTGTAAAAACTGCTGCCTCAGTTTGCTCAGGCTGCAGCTCCTGTATACAGTACTTACTGTAATAGGGCTGGTGCAGTATACAGTACTTGTAACAAACAGTACGGTACAGTTCAGTGGCACAACCGGTGGTGGTACACTCGGTATGGTTCAGTGGTACACTCAGTGCGGTAATCTCGTTTACTGGGACCAAGGTGGCAACAAAACACTGCGGGAGGGACTGCGAGAAGTCAGACCCAATACAGAGCTGAGCCCAGCAACTGCTAGTGAATTGGGATGGTAACCTTGTTCACTGTACAGTGTACCGGCAAGGAACAGGAGCAGGTCTGGACCTACAATTACCATGGGAACGATCTAGAGCGATGCCCACCTATAGCGCTTGTGGCCAACCCAAACAGTCTGATAACTGAGGGAAGCCTGCTGTTGGAGCCCTAACAGCCTCCGCAATAATTCTGTCAATGTGGCAACGAGACACTGTGGGACAAACTGCAAGCAGTCTAAACTGAAGCGCACGTCTCAGTCAAATGCAGGACTGCTGAGTCCAGCAGCTGTGTTTGTGTTTCTGTGAAAAACTAAAAAAAACACACAAGAGAAACAAAAACTCACACAAAACAGTAACACAATTACCATTAATTATATAATTTTTCGTAGTCTCTCCCATCAGGTTTGGATGAAAGAAAAAATGATGAGATGTGTGTGTGCAGTCCAGTTATGCCCTCAGGGGAGGGCACGACTGCGTCACAGACTCTGACATGCAGCTTTGATACATCTTATTTAGGTTTCAGGGTCTTTAAGCTAAATACCCACAAGGCAACGGTTACATACTTGACAGGGAACATCCTTGTGTTTTGTCCTTCGGATGAGACGTAAAACCTGAGATCCTATTGTAAGTGATACATAGTTCACCCCCTAGTCTCCAAGTCGCTTTGGATAAAAGTGTCTGCTAAATGACTAGTTAATAATCATAATAATAAGCAAATATATGTCAATTACCTTACGACTTCAGATATGTGCCTTTAAAATTAAGATGACACTGGTTTCAAAAGGACTAACACTTGTCTTTTTTATACACTTACTTGACTTGAAAAACATCTTAAACGAAGCAAGCAAATTGCTACTTGCTTTGATTGAATGAGTAGTACACCACACGTATCAATATGAAAGCTGAAAATGTATTTCAATAAAGAACGACAAGTTTAATGAAAAGATTCTAGCCTACTTCACTGAAGTAAAAATGGGTTTCTTTTATTTTGAAATACCACTGCTTGAGATTATTACTAGTGCTTAATAACAGTAACAACATTTTATTTAGTTGTTATTGAACTTAAACCTGTTCATGGCCCCGCATCAACATGAACCTACTAACTTCCTTATTTAAAAATAAATAAATAAATAAATAACCGCCCGGTTTGTGCTCTTTTTTTCCCCCCAATGCATATAATTGAATACAGAATAAAAAACAAACTAAACTAACAAACCTAGCCTATATTTAATTAATCATGTTTTGTAATCTCCACAAACTGCTCAGCATCTTTTGTTGCAGTCACAGTGCTGTGAACATTAGCTGTTGTAAATAGTGCAGTGTGAACTATGAGTCAAACCAATGTTCTTGTAGGGTGTAGAAAAAAACATTTTAGGGTTAGATAAAAAAAAGAGGCCATTTTGATGGAAAACGTTCACCCATGTACTAGTCACCCACACCTCTCCTCTTCCTTGAGAATCTTTTAGTATAACGTTTTAATCAGTATTTGTATTAATTACATATCCTGTATTCAGTGGCATGTTGGTGCCTTGCTGTAGGTCACATTAATTGATTAGATGTCAAGAAGCAGCATCAACTTTTCATCTATAGTGTTGTCATGAGATATCTGCACATTTCAAATTGAAGTACAAACTACAACTTCCTAATGTATTCTTCAATTTAAATGTGCATGAGGGAATAGGGCTGTAACCGAAGTCTGTCTCTACAAGGGCCAGGTTAGAAAGCATTTGGCTTCCCCTTTCTTCCACGGTTTCTCAACAACTTGGTGTCCTTTCATCCATGTTCAAGTTGAGAGCTACACAAGAGCAAACTTGGGAGGAAGCCCAGCAATGAGCACACACAAGCTGCTGTGCCTTGTCTGGATGAGGAAGGAGCCACTTTCAAATGGCTGTTAACCACCAACACACAGGTGAGAATGAGGAAAGGCCCTTCATCTGTGTGTGCCATCACCCCACTCCCACTGCAAAGGGCAGTTTAAGGGATGTAAAAACGTTATTTAGATTTGCATTTCCTACGGTAAATAAGCATTTATCCACAGACATGAAAGCAAATGGGGACCTTTCACACAATTTCCCTTTTTGCTCCTAAAATTGGTATGGACACCACCAATTAAAAGGATGATATATTCAGGAGTGTAGGACTTCAGTTTTGTGTAATTCTTACCAGGGTTACAGTCTGTAAGGAGCGAGCAGATAGATAAGAGAACCTTGGCGATTGTCAGTGCTGGGCTCCAGTTGTCTTTTAGGATATCCAGGCAGATCACTCCCTGGCTGTTAATATTACAGTGGTAGATTCTAGTCCTGAAGGTCACCTGGAGAAATCCACAGATAATTATTACACACTTATCCGTGTATATGGAGGATGATTTCCTTAAGCAAATTTGATAGAGAATCATAGAATACAGTAATTATATTATATGGAAATGGGGAAAAAACAAAAACAAAAGCAATTATATATCAATGGCTGTAGTATTAAACATCCCCCCCCCCCACTTTCCTCCGTGTCTATTGGAAGTCATATTAGGTTAGAGCTCAGGGTCACCGACACATTTTGCTTGAGACTTATTTGACGAAACAAGTATTAAGATTGATTTGCAAAGGTATGAGATATGGTCTGATGTTAAAACAGATGTTGGCACAAATTGGTCATTTCTGTTGGACACTGACCAATATGCCTCATAAAATACTAAATCATTAGGAAATCTAAGTCAGCCATATTGGTGAATGTCAAGGTCACAGATACTTAGTAAAACCGATGAACTAGAACTACATTTTTAAACTTTAAAACATACACCAATCTTAACTATTTTTTACTTTAGGTATAAAACAAATTGTATATTTAGTTAACAGCAACATCATAATACATTTCAAAATGTTTCATAGTTTGAAAATGGTCCAGTAATGAAGGTTTCAGTATGTTGATGCAATCTATACATCCACAGTGCAGGTTTCTAATCAGGCAGCAGGTGACTTTTTTGAGGGATCCTGTCCCATTCTTCAGCCAGTGATGTTACGTGGAGGGTTGAATGCTGATGAATCAATTACTAACTATGATGATAAAAATTTGCCATCTTAAAGTCTGGTGAACTAGATTTTTTAAATAATCAGAAGATAGTTTACAATTAACTGCTACTTTGAGTCAGGCTGTGTGTAATCTAAAGAAATGCCAACTAAAAAGCATTTATGCAATTTGGTGAGAGGGGATTACTCATAGTAGAACCCTCCATTATCAATCCTACTTGTGTGTGTTCTGTCGATTATAAGCCTCAATACTCTTCATTGCACAAATGTTCTTAGGAGACAGGCCTTTCCAGCAGTGTCGTAAAGCAGGAGGGTAAATTTGACAAAAGCAATACTGTTTGACATCAAGAAATGAAAATACACTTCTTTAAAGTCTCAAGCCATTTACAACATGTAGGACAGGCTCCACAGGGCTCCTCACATGAGAAATACAGTATACATATTTAAATAAGCAAATGGATTCCTTACAAGCACTGGGTCTACAGATTATTTGAAGAGAACATAAATGAGGTGATCTCAGGCTTATCGCCCATCAGGGCTGACAAGCAGTAACAAAAACAGGCAGCATCAAAAAATTTTTACAGAACAGACATTAAGTTATTTCTGGTTTATTTACAGGATTACACAGTACCAGTGGGTCTCATTAAATGGGTGCTATAGAGACACAGTATACTGTTAGAGCCCCCCATTATTATCCGTCATTGCCCACAGAATATGGTAATCCATCATGGAGAAGGTACTTATTTAGCACGGTTGCAAAACTCAAGATCAAGACCTTGTTGTTGATACATAGAATCACTTGTGATGGAGTGAAGGGTTCCAGGGTAGGTGTTGTGATGACACAACAAACCTGTGTAACTCAAGCCCCAATTGGCGAGAATGTGTCAAGCTGGTTAAAATACCCACTCTCGTGAACTAAACCTAAATTCTTTGATCTAAAAAAAAAATAAAAATGTTGGTGTCGTTTTAAATCGTTGAGATAATGGGTTGGCCCTCCTGAACTGGAATCACACCACCTCAATTGTTTGCATATTGTCTAGGTTGATTAATCGACTACAGAGTTTAGGAACCAGTGTTAAAATGGTCGTTGTCATCCCATAACACTTCTAACCACGTGCTTCATGTTATGCAGAAAAGTGCAATTAAGGGTGTTGGAAAGCAAACTAAAGCACTGGAAAGGTTCTTACCTTGGGAGGTTTGAAAGGGTAGTCAGGTGAAAACGTGATGTCCAGGAAGAAGACGCCTCCCTCGTACACTGACCCAGGGGGTCCCAGGATTGTCGACCTCCATTCATAGATGTTATCTCCCTTAGGACCAGCACTAGGCAACAAAAACAAAAACAAAAACTAGATGCAGGTAACACCAACATGAGCAAAATCCGAAGCACCACAGCGAGGTGTCTCACAAGTAACTAATATGTCACAAAAGGAGGAATGACAAGAAATGCAAAATGCCTGCCCTTTAAATGATTGAGGCTAGTGGTTCCGATTTGGGTGACAATTTAAAGTTCAGAAATTGTTCAAAGCCAATTTGAAAGGTGTATGCCATGTGGAGCCAGAGAGAATTTAGTGTCTGATGGAATTGTAAAAAGTCAAGAGAAGTGAATGGAAGTGAGCTACATGTAGACACCTTGCATTAAGAGCTGGCAGCAGAGTGACCAGGCTGACCACATAATGGCAGCCAAGAATCTGAGAAAATAAAGATACAGAGAAAGCAAGAAAGATTTGATAGAGATTTGTAGTTTAGCAATACAGACAGGACTTGCAACCAATAAGCAGAAAATAGCTGCTACTGAAATATTCTACAAACACAAACACATGCATACACCCACTGGAGTACAAATAGAACAACAACAATTGGCAAAAATATTCTAAACATGACTTGCAACAAAACTGGCCTAGCATTTGGACTCTAAACTGCTGTTTGACAATCTTTTTGACAGTGTTGTTAAATATTCTAAAACATGACTTGCAACAAAACTGGCCTAGCATTTGGACTCTAAACTGCTGTTTGACAATCTTTCTGACAGTGTTGTTGCAATTCACTAAGTGGATTCCAACACGACTGCACAAACAAAGCTGATGCAAACTACCAGACATGCCCCTCATCATTGCCTAGCTATGCTTCTGGAATAAAATTCATGGTTTATTTATTTATTAAAACACCCCTCTTTTACAGAAAAAAGAAAAGACTTAATTATCCTGCATTGAACAGATCATCATCCATCTTTTCAAAAGAACATCACTGCTCATAATCCCACATTTAAAAACTGAATGTAAAACTCTCACTTCACAGTAACTGCTAGAGGAACTGCCACACCATATCATTTGCACATATTCAAATGTATGGGGCCAGGCTGTTAGACATGCCCGTTTGTAACAGCAGCTTATTAGGAGCAACACAAATTAATTTCATTTTAATTTATATTTGATTATCAAGTTGTTTTTATTAACAAATCAGTTACTTTGGACCGTGTTCCGCACTGTATCCAAAATCAGTCACACGTGAACTACGAGCAATGTTTTGGTGTTCATTTTCCTAAAACATTTAAGTTTATTTATAACAAATCTAGTGTTTTACTTTGACAAAAAATGAAGTGATATACAGTATCTAAAAAAGTACAAATTTGATTTTGATCTCTCTCTCTCTCTCTGTATAATATATATATATATATATATATATATATATATATATATATATATATTAAAAATTGACCATAAAACATTAATGCATACACAATGTGAAAAATACAGTATTTATTTTTCCATACAAGACACTAAAACTATGCAAATCTACTTAATTTGAGTTATCTGGCAGGCTATGGACGGCTGCGAGTTGGAGTGGAGATGCTTAGATTTCATCAGGTCATGCAGACTTCTTCAGTCTAGTTCAGAAGGCATTGCTGTGAAAAGGTTGCTATAACCAATATTCAGATTAGGTTGAAGAAAATACAAATGAAGATATACTGTAGCCTTATAAAGCCCAGTTGATCAGTATCCAAAAGTTAATGCAAAAGTGTGTCACCATGGCCTACATTACTACAAAAAATGTTACACATTGCAGGTTGGTTTGATTTATATGCTGTTAGCTGGGATTAAACTAACAGGATCAATCCTAGAATGCTTATCAAAAAATCAGCTTGCTAGATGTCTCATATAGATAACTGGTTTTACTCATAACAGAGAATGTTTTCTTAATAGACCAACAGCATGTGGGTCAGCCACTGTACAGTAAAAATACTTACTGTAAACAAAACTCTAGTTTCCCTGCATTAGACAAAAGACCACAGGAAACTAAATGACATCATTATGCTGTGCAAGAACAGACCACAAAAAAAAGCAAACATGACAGGTGCCTATAGCTACAGTCTATCACTTTCTATTTTCATTACCGTCTTATTCAATAATGAAAGTCTCAAATGAGAATGTTGTTCTCTCCTTACAACAAAATAATGTCATACTTTTATTGAACATGTTCTTGTCTATCAAACAGTAGCTGAAGTCAAAACATAGATCACAATAATGTTTAAGTACTAATGGATGGCTGCTGAGTACAGTAGGGTGGTGGAAAAAGGAACAAGAGTGGAGTGTTTCAATTCACAACAGTAATCCTCAATCCACCTGCAATACATTCACAAACATTACTGCTACAATATAGTAGTATAGATAGTTTAGGTAGTTTAATCCCTTGGGCCTTGTCCACACTATACATTTAAACAGTTTTAAAAGTGCTAAATACGGTTAGCATCTACACTACAGAGTGTTTAATATCGTACTCAAGACCCCCTCAGGAGGGAGTCTCGAGTCTGGTTCTAAATTAGATCACATCAGGTAGTGCGGTTTGTCAGAAGTGTGGACGGTGCAATATTGAACAACATTTTTTGTGTATCATCACCGCTGCAAGGAACTGTAACTGAACAATTTTAGTAGTGTTTGTACACATGAAGCCCAACTAATCATGAAAATGATACTTGCGTGGGCGCTTCGAGCTGGATTAATTAGAACATTTGAGTACGGTTCTTGAGATCGGTTATGTAGTGTCGACCAAGGCTCTCAGTCTACAGGTAACCAGAGGCAGATAGGCAAGTGATCCTGCTTCAAGTAATTAACATTAGTTGTATTAAAGTAATATTACAAAGGTGGTGTTGTTTTAATTAGGTGATCTACTGTTTGTGATTAGTACCAGGTGAGTGTGGTTAAATTGAATAGAGCTTGATTTGCAATTTGATTGGTTTCCACACAGCGTTTTGCAGTTGTGTGATCTCATTGAAGTGTATTGAAACTACTGTATTGCTTATGTATTGTCCTTAGCGCAGTTTAGCAGCTGTTAACCAGTTCCCTTGCAAAGTGAGGGTGGAGCCTACTTAAGCTGAGTGAATCTACTAGTGGTCAGTCCACTGGTAACCAGAGTCAGAGGCAGACAGGTAAGTGACCATGCTTCAAGTAATTAACATTAGCTCTATTTAAGTAACATTATAAAAGGTGGTGTTGTTTTAATTAGGTGAACTATTGTTTGTGATTAGTACTAGGTGAAAGTGGTTAAATTGAATAGAGGTTGATTTGCAATTTGATTGGTTTACACACAGCTATTATCCATCTAGCTAGTATAATAGACAGCTAGCCTATTTGTGTGCCATCACGAAGCGCCAGCCAACCGAAGAGCCTCTACCAAAGAGCCGGGAGTCTAGCGAGGAGAAGCTGTTGGAGAAGATCTGAACCTAGCAGCGCTCTAGAAAACTATTAGACAGGTCTGTACCCTCCCCCCACCGCTCCTGCTCCCACTACTACCTATCTGTCTCACCTGTCCTGCTATGACTGTCTCTCACATCCCTGTTATTCTGTCCTCTCACGCCCATCCTCTGTCCTCATCCCTCTGCCTCCCCCCCCCCCCCCCCCCCCCCCCCCCCCCCCCCCCCACACTCTGTCCCCTCCCACACTCTCTGTGGTGCCCTTTAACGGTCACTAACAAAGCTGATTTCATCTCTGCCTTTGCCTCCCACCTCTATCTTACTTAAAACTGGCTCTCTCCTGATAAAACTGTACCTCCTGCTGCCTTGTCCTCTCTTTATGTCCTGTCCCATACTCCGCGTCTCACTGGTCGGGGAGGTGGGACTGGTCTTCTCCTCTCTCCCTCCTTACTCTTTTCTGTCTCCTCTGACCTCTCCTCACTCTCTGTTAACACCTTTGAATTTCACTAATAGGGCTACTGATTTTCCACGATCGTGGAATCACGGACGGAATCGCGCAATTAGGCATTGGGAACAGAACTGGCATTTTGGAAATGGAATTCTGCTTTGCAACTGCACCTTTATATATATATATATATATATAAAAAAAAACTCCTCAAAGTCTTTTACGGCTGTTATTCTCCTATAAAAAATAATCAGTGGGCTCCCGAGTGGCGTGGAGTGCAGGATGAGCCCTATAGTCTGGAGGTCGCAAGTTCGAGTCCAGGCTATTCCTTTGCCGACCGAGGACGAGAGCTTCCAGGGGGGAGGGAGGGTTAGGTTGGCCAGGGTGTCCTCGGCTCACTGCGCACCAGCGACCCCTGTAGTTTGGCCGGGCGCCTGCGGGCTTGCCTGTAAGCTGCCCGAGAGCTGCGTTGTCCTCCGACCCTCCAACTCTTGGGTGGCTGCATGGTGAGTCTGCAGTGTGAAAAAATGCGGTCGGCTGACGGCACACGCTTTGGAGGAGTGTGTTCGACTTCGCCCTCCCGAGTCAGCGCAGGGGTGGTAACGGTGAGCTGAGCATAATAAAATAATTGGGAGAAAATAAATAATTTTATAAATTTATAAAACTTTTATAACTTATTACTTTATCATTAACTCCTTAATAATACTGCATACTCAGAGTGATTTTTAGTTTACTCATGTTGCTATAACATGGCTCTCTCTACTCTAGCTACTGTAGTAAGAACAGAAAATTGTAGATTCAACAATGAGTGGACCAATAAATACTTATTTATTTGACCAACTGTACCAAACGCAAAGCTAATGTGTTTTTGTGTGTCTGTATGAGAGGTGAAAGTGACAAAAAGTAAATAACAAAGAAAACTAATCAAATTACAAAAAATCTATTTAACCAAAACCTCATCAAATAGACAAAAAACGAATCAAATAAATAAAACAGCATTGAATGACAAAAACCAATAGGGTGCACAGTTACTTAGTCGAGTGGTGTTTCGTTTTGTTGAAGCACGATTTAGTCTAGTTGAATTGTGTGCAAGCACAAAGTGTCATTCATTCTCCCCCGCACTGCCCATTTCAATCGAGGAAATCTGTGTTAGCTCTTGCTGTCTGCCAACACGTTCAGCCAATCACAGCTAACTTTAGTTGGAACCCAAAACTGACTCTCAACAGACTGATTGAGGGTTTGGGGGTTTACGGAAAGTAGGTGTACAAGTTTTTGGGCCAAATCCAATTTTAATAAATCTGTTTAATATATTGTTAGAAATAGCCAAAGTAAGACGGTAAACAAAAATGCAATATATTGTAGCGGGTGTATCCTTAACACTAGAACCGCCGGATACATATTTAAACTGCTTTGTTATGAAAATGAGAAACAATCTGATGCAACTGATTTTTTTTTTTTTTTTTTTTTTTTTACGAACATCATACCTAACATTTTCATAGCAGAAACACCGTATTTAGAGTGAAAATTAAACAGTTTCTTATTTTTCAAAAACATAACTATAGTCTCTATAGTTTTTATTTTTTGCAAATCTGGCGCTCCAATGCCGTCAGGATATTAAAGTCATATATTTAGGAAAAGTCAAGAATGAACATGCACATGCGATTCACAACGCGAGATAACATTGGGCAGCAGTGTGGAGTAGTGGTTAGGGCTCTGGACTCTTGACCGGAGGGTTGTGGGTTCAATCCCCAGTGGGGGACACTGCTGTTGTACCCTTGAGCAAGGTACTTTACCTAGATTGCTCCAGTAAAAACCCAACTGTATAAATGGGTAATTCTTTGTAAAATAATGTGCTATCTGTATAATGTGAAATAATGTATAATGTGATATCTTGTAACAATTGTAAGTCGCCCTGGATAAGGGTGTCTGCTAAGAAATAAATAATAATAATAATAATAATAATAATTTTAAATCCAAAATGGGTCACATTGACCTGCATGGCGGTTCTAGTGTTAATCTTCATACCATTCTAAATAATCATTAAAATGATGGGATCAGATTTTTTTTTTAACCTAACCCTGCCTTAGTTTAAGGTTGATGTAAATAGCCTCTTTTTTTAATTATTATTATTTTATGATCAAAGCACATCAAATTGATTGAGATCGAGGCAGAGTTGCTAATCTTCTCGAAGAAGCAATACGTATATTAAGCCCGCCACAGAATAATGCTGCTGGAGAGCCATTAAATCCTGCTCCATCGCCAGCATCCACCCTTTTTAGACTGGAGTCAAGATCATCCGGATCAAATAACACGCTCAATTCAAGACTGGGTTCCTCTACCGGCAGTGGGGGGACTGGATCAGCGTCAGGTAAATAAATAAATCCTTCTCATTTGATTGTTTCAGAGTGTGTTTGTATGGAGTCATGTGAAGTTTTGTATTACAAAGGGCGTCTGCTAAGAAATAAATAATAATAATACAATGAAAGAAAAAAAAAGTATTTTTTTATTCTCCATACATGCAGTCTGTGAGGAAGCATCACGGCTATTTCAGCCATACCCTCCAAGCAACAGGTTCCCATCATCTCTAACTATGTACAAAGGATGTACAAAATGTTTTGTACAACTATGTACAAAAGATGTAACAATATATATAAAAGTATGTTTTTTAGTAGAAATAAATGCCTACCATTAAATGCTATTCGTGCAAGCCCAAGACCAGCTTCACGCAAGTTATTTTTTTCAACGATGGTATGCATCGTATCTCTGCTGCTTAAACAGCAGAAAGTATGTCTCCAGGTATAGGGTCTTTGGTCTCTTGCAAGTCTGTTTGGGAATGGTCTGGATCTTTGAGGTCGAGATGATCGGAACCTGTTGCCTGGAGGGTATGGCTGAAATAGCCATGATACTTCCTCACGGACTGCATGAATGGAGAATACAAAAATACTTTTAATCTGCTTGTGATTTACAAAACTGATGAATTAAGAAAAAAGAAAAAAAAAATGTGTACCATAACATTAAGACTTTACTGGGGCCCCCAACATTTCCTCTGGGACCTTCAGTTTTTTTAGTTGAGAGTCCTGGACCCTCAATAGAAAAAAAGTTTGGGAGCCCTGGTATGGACATAGCCTTAGTGTTTTGTGAATTGTCTCGCGAGACTGTTCTCAAATCACTCTTCAACATACTGTACAGGGAACAGCTATATTAGAGTGATTTTAAAATATTACAAATGAAAACTTGCTACCAGGGACAGGTGGGCTGGTTATTCATATTCAGACCACAACTATCTGGAACTGGCAACCATTACAAAAAGCTGAGTATCAGGTTTCTATTAGACCCCCTGGTAATATACATTATACAGTTAAGGAAACATTCACTACAAAATGTCACCTCTTTAGACCAATTACATGCAGCTGTTCATTTAGACTGGAGTTAAACCCTCAAAATGTACTTAGACAATACAAATACTTCAGGTCATCTTGCCGACCCCTGCAGATATGAAATGGACAAAATGGCAACAAAGATATAGGCTACATTCAAAATCCAGAGCCTTATAGTGTAGTATAGCATACAGTATAATTACAAAAGAAATTCACTGTTAAAAGTAATTGAAGCTAACAGAATATTTTCATAAATCTCACACATTTTGCACTGGTGGGGGACACTGCTGCTGTACCCTTGAGCAAGGTACTTTACCTAGATTGCTCCAGTAAAAACCCAACTGTATAAATGGGTAATTGTATGTAAAAATAATGTGATATCTTGTAACAATTGTAAGTCGCCCTGGATAAGGGAGCCTGCTAAGAAATAAATAATAATAATAATAATAATAATAATAATAATAATAATAATAATAATAATAATAATAATAATAATAATAATAATAAGCTACATAGGTCTCAAATGTGCAGTTTTTTAAAAATACTGTAGCAACATGTAGGCCTATTTTTCACTTAAACATTGGGTTAAATATCCATTACACTTGCACTTCCTGCATAATTTCACCTCATCGGTGTTCACCTAAGCATGTTACTGGCTGAAAGCATGTCAGTCAATAGGGAAGGCAGCTGGTGGGTTTGGATGGGAAAGAAGCTACTGAAGGGGTGGGAACACCGCAAGCACACTAACTAAAAGCGGGTTGCATGCAGATTTCTTCTAGTGTAGTACCGTAGACTATATAACGTCTTAAAATAAAAATACATGTTTACTAGAACATGTTTCTTTCAGATGTGGACATTTGAGATACAGAAATGAAATACCCAACAGTACAACTTATGAAGCTACTGTACAATCACTTTATAATATGTATCGAACCTCTGCTTTTGTTGAACCGAAAATTCTGGTTCTGCATGTAAAACTCCTCGAGCAGCACGATTAACTGGTAATGAAACACACTGTTTGAATACAGATTCCCGTTGTTTAAAAAATGTGTTGTTTCCCTGAGTAAACTACAAGAGTGGGCCGTGATTTTAGTATTGTTTCACAATCACACTGTCAACAAACAGGAAGGACTGAACCTGACGAACACTAATCTTGGACTACATAATGTTACCTTAAGTAAGGTAGTCCAAGATTAATACTAAATCAGGATCTTTCAAAGCAGCCCATAAAACTTCCAAATGAAGATGAATTGGTAGCATATCCATACCCTAAAAATGTTTAATTATTCACTTATCAAAAATGTATGCAGCCAAATTCTTAAATCAAAAAAACCATGGCCGCTAGTTCCTGTTCTTTTATTTTACGGCTTCCATTAAATGAAACAATTCTCATACTCCAGAAAACACCAAGTGGCACATTCATCAGACACAAGAAAAACCTTCCAGAATGACACAACCAAAAAGATTATGCTTTTCAAGGTTTACTATGAAAACAGGTGCAACATATACCTCAAAATGCATGTTGACGCAGCTCCTTTCATTTGCTCTGTGTTTATAATGGCCAATAGGACCCATTCAAATAGTATGCATGCCTCATATTCCATTCCCCAAAGCGAGGCTAAAGCCTAAGACACACATGAGCGGCGCGGCACCGCTTGCGGGGAGCGAAGCAGGGCGGCGCGCGGCAATACTGCTTTGCTTGGTGGACACACATCAACGTTGTGAAGCAGCGATAAAAAAAAAAAAGAAAGATCGCCCACCACCTCCCAGCACTGTACAACAACACAATTGTTGAACCCAGAGTGAACGACCCTGTCCATCTCCAGGCATTTTTATCAGGATGTAACATTATAAAGTTCCCATATCAGAACACCACTCAGAAATATTTGCCTTTTATTAACCTAAGGATATGTATGTAAAATATGATATTTATTTTGGGATACAATGTGAAAGCCTTTTTCTACAAAGACACAGCGATTATATATCCAGCACCGCACTTAACAAGACTGGACTGTGGTGCTGTGTTATACATTGTACAGGAGCTGCTATTAATGAAAAAAGGGATCACATTTTTCGCAATTATATACACAATAAATCAGTCGGCTGGCAACTGGTTAATTACTTGACGTGTACAAATGATACAGGTTGGCAAGTAACTGGATTAATGCTGGGTGTACGCGGTTAGTATTTATTTTGGATCATCCTTGAAATTCTTATAGCTCGGGATGCTGAGAAACTTCAGCTATCAGTAGCTCCTCCATGTTGATGGATATTCGAGTTCATCAAGACATGACGTATCCCACTCCATGGACCTGATTGGCTAAACCCAGATTTGCCGCTGCGGGAAAATGTTTGAAGCAGTCGAGCAATATTTTGCCCTTGTAAAATTCTGCCGCTGCGACATTTTTCTGCAATGTCATTTTTTTGTCAATGTATGTTCACTCTAATTGAAATAAAAGGTAAGCGATATGTGCAGCATTTTGCCGCTCCCCGCTAGCGGTGCCGTGCCGCTCATGTGTGTCCGAGGCTTAAGAGGGATAAAAAGTAAACAAAAGATGGAGAATTGCAGACAAGCAAACAAATATGCCTTGACTACACGGTTTATGCTGCGTGTTCAGTGCCAGGCCGCACCAACAGTGGTTACCTCTGTGTGTACCAATTTAACACGTGCTATTGTGAGTGTGACATAATTTTTAAGATACTGTAGTCAAGTTAAATTGTTTTTACTTTGTAGCTGCAATGAGCCTTTGATGGCGATACACATAAGACATACAATTTCAAGCCTAAGTTTATATTTTACATCCGGCTTTTAACTCCAAGTTGAAACGAGCCGGACACATAAAGGCATTATAATTAATTATATTGCATTTGAAAACAGCTGAGAAAGTTACATACACTTAATACTATTTTGGGAACGAGAACAGATTAATTATTAATTGCTTGCCATTGCTAAAATATTCTTCTCAAGTGCGTGTCACTTTCTTCGCTGTTTTTTTTTTTTTTATGCCATTAGTATTTTATTAATTAAAATGCGGTTCCGGGCCGTTTCATCTCATCCCGGTTTTTACACCATCCCGCCATGAACTCCTTCCGCTATAGATATACATAACTACGTTAAACAGGGAATGGAATAGACTTCATGGCAGTTGATTGCTGCTTTAAAAGCTTTAAATCTTTAACATACACAAGCAAGAATTAAAACAAAAAAATGTAAGCCTATCCATCCCAGTATGATCAAAAAATGCCACATTAAATCTTTTCACCAGTAATCTGGCAAAACAGATGGCAACCCTATCAGTATACCCTATTCAAATTTACTATTCCCTGCCAATACAGTTGTTAAAATACAATCAAACTACCCCGTGTTAAATCTTTTTTTTTTTTTTTGAGTGATAACAAAGGGGAATGTCCTGATGAAAATGTCACTGCAAGGGGAGGGGAGGGGGTCACAAAATGTAGAACTGTGCAGTTCCCCTTGTTAAAAGTTTACAATTCGAGCACTCTTTATAGCATATGAATACTGTTTACAAAAGAATGGCACTTAGAGTTGATAGTGACTTTTTACATGATTACTTTCACATTGTAGTGTCTACACAAACCGCAACCAAGTGTGAGAAATGCACGCTGCTCAGATGTGTTAAATTGCATGTACATAGGCCTCCATGTAATACTTGGTAACATGCTTTTGTCCCGAGTTCTTAGATTTAGTTTTAATGTAAGTTTCCACTGTTGAACATGTTAAATCTGGCACAAAAGACTGCGACCACTGTAACTAACGTTAGCCGCCATGATTGTTTTGATCACCGCTTGCATCCGGTTCAAGACCCTTGTACTTGCCTACAGTGCCTTGACCAGACTGCACCCAGCTACCTCCAGACCCTCATCTCTCCCTACACCCCCACTCGACCTCTCCGCTCCGCTTGCACTAGAAGACTGGCTCTACCTCCTCTACGCTCCCCTGCCTCTAGAGCCCGCTCCTTCTCCACCCTCGCCCCGCAGTGGTGGAATGACCTTCCTACAGATGTCAGGACTGCCCAGTCCCTGACCACATTCCGGCGCCTCCTCAAGACTCACCTCTTCAGAATGCACCTGTAGAACTCCTCTGTTTTTCCCCTGGGACACATATCACCCTTCCTTAAATGCGCTTTACTTGCTCTTATCTGACCCCTATTTTACTGCATTTAATCCTGTACTTCAGAGTACTATAATCTGCCATGTGTTTAATCTGTAGTATTTTGTATTTAATTATATCCTGATGTAACTATTACTGACACTTATCTGCTGTATTATTGAATTGTATTTTGTCACACTTGTACTTGCTTGAACCAAAGTCATTGTATTCATCATTGTATTTATCTTGCTCTTAATTGTATTATTACTTGCACTGTGATTCTTGAAATGTATTTGTTTACGACTGTAAGTCGTCCTGGATAAGGGCGTCTGCTAAGAAATAAATAATAATAATAATAATAATAATAATAATAATCCTACTAGCCTTGTTCTGGATTGGCTCATGCATATTCATGAGACAAAATGAGGAGTGCTTTATGGTCACCACTTGCTTATCAGGAGATTTTAGATTAGGTTTGGCATGCCTTAGATCTTCATTTCAGGCATGTTACAAGTTGCGTTGCAGTTTTATTTACATTTATAAATCATATCAAAGTGCTATAGTTGTGTAAATTAGGCTAATGACTAGCCTAAGGAGGATGCACTAAGCTTCTGTTCATCCTTGTTTCAATGGCAAGGAAGTCTAGGCTCAAAATGTAATCTGAGCTAAACAAACATTGAAAAAGAAAAAAAAGCATGTGTGTAAACACTTCCTAAAAGCAGTGCTCTCTAGACAATTCACTACAACGTCTGGCTGAGACAACAGTGTCTGCATAAAAAAAGAGGGGCAGGTTCAAAGGGGAGAACAGAACTATTTAATAAAAGTAAGTTAAATTTAAGGCCAGATGTTTATTTATTTATTTTTTAAATCGGGATCCTCATACAGTAGGATGAAGAAACAGTTTAGTTACACATTTCTAATTTCTAGATGCTATACTACTATTTCTGTTTTAAATTTGAACATAAATGACTGACTTTAAAATAAAATCTTTTCATTCCTATTGATATTTTATAGTTTTCAAACATTTTGTAAAATGAAAAAAAAAAACCTTGATTGAGGATAGCCACAGTTTCCCTTTTCACTGCTCTTGTGCACCTTCTACACTGTGAATGAAATGTGTTTGGAGATGAAGCTTATTCACATATCCATTTCCTCCCAAATATACATGAGCCATTATATATATATATATTTCACTTTTCTTCCAAACACATACAAGACATTGGAGATTTAAAAATGAGATTACAATTAGGAATGGAGGCTTGTTCGCTGGATTTAAATCTGTATTACAGTTAAGATACAGAGGATTTAAAACAGAATTGCAAAGTGTGGCGAAATGTAAAACAAAAAAAAATGCTTACACACAAAAACCCAGGAAGAATGTGCCCGTGACCATAGGGATTTCATTGTGGAAGACAGCAAAGGAAAGAATGTACAACTTAAGTGTGCAAGTACTGTTGAGTTACTACTATACATATTTTGACAGAAAAAAAGTACGCTCATTTCATACAGCATATAAAAAACAAAAGCCCCCCCCCCCCCCCAAAAAAAAAAGATATAAAACTCAAAAATAGCTAAAAATAAGCATTGAAAAATGAAATGAACCCTAACACCCGAAACGTGTTACTGCATAAACCAGCACCTTGAACTGGTCTTTAACAGAAACCTCAATAACCAATGGGCATCAATTCAAGTTTAACTGGGAATTCTTAAAAATTAGCACAGAATATCCTTGTTTGATAAAATGTGTTTTGTTAGCAAGCGATGCAACACTGCATTACAGAACTAGGCAACACCCGAAGGTAATCTGGAAATCCGCCTCAGCTGTCCTGGGAAAGGATGAAGCAACACACTGGTAAATCAAATAGCATACGACAGGTTTACTGAAATATAACTTAATATATACATCCACTGATGGGGGGGATTAACAAAATGTGTGGTATTTTGAGGTAGCACTACACTAAATCCAGCATTTTACAAACTCAACATTGCTTTTTTTTTTTTAATTGTATTGCAATATTGCTATTGTACAACAATAAGCTAAATAATAATGTGCATCCAACATACTTGCTTCAAACACAGTCCCTATATGGTCGGGACAGTCCCTATTTCCTAGCAAATGTCCCACATCCCGATGCATAGGAAGAAAGTCCTGATATTTACACATAGAAAAAAAATCATTTATTCTGCACAGTAAAGTTAGTGAAAACCACACGCTGTGCTCTTTGTGCAGCTGACACATCTGCTGATACAAAGGGAAGAACGCTTCACTGTGTCTATGTTTACTGTCATGCTGGTCGTGTGGTGTTGAGTTGAGGGGATACGTCTATTATTATATGATAGTGTTTTTTGCTTATGACCCCTCCCATGTGTATGATGCGTATACCCCCCCCCCCCCCCCACTGTGATAAGTATAACATCATACACTAGACCTGACATGGAGCTTTTGAATTTGAAATTCATTGGAATCTTTTGTTTTAAAGTATCTCCTCTAAGCATGTTTACTACAGCTTGGCTACAACGTTGCTGCATCAATGAACAGGACAGATATTATTATTATTATTATTATTATTATTATTATTATTATTATTATTATTATTATTATAATAATAATAATAATAATAATAATAATAATAATAAATAATGACAGGGAAACGCAGATTACAGATTGTGTTTTTTTGATCCGATAATCTGTGCATTCCCAGTACACAGAAAGCAAATATACCTATTTAAGAAGCAATTTCAAACACACAGCTCAAAAAAGACATGAAATACAATGCGATGGATTAACCTCTTCATGCTATAGTAACTGCAACTTGCGTTAAAAAGGTGTCAATGGTTCTGAAAGACATTTAAAATTAGCAAGAGGCCTTTTGAATGCAAGGAGGACAAAGTGGAGGATCTCCACAGGTAACCATTAAACTGTGCTGCCTGTAAGGTTGCAGTGATACATTGGTAATACCGTTCTATTGCGATACAGAAATTGGTATCATTTGTATCGTCTGTCAAATCAATTACCGCGATATATTACAGGTTAACGGCGTAGTTGATGTTAGTAAGTCAGAGATATGTAGCACCATATAGCAATCCACACTTGGAAGCTTTCCTTACTTGTCAGTTAAAAATGTGAAGGGCTTATGGTTGCGTCTAGTACCCTTCAGAGGAAAGGACCTTTGTGTGTCATGTGACGTGTAGGACACTCCCCAGGGGAGTGACGAGCGTGTGTTTCCAACTGAGGGACTTTCGTGATACCTGAGATTTATGTTTATGCCGCCCCATGTTTCTGATTAAAGAATATTTTTACAAAAACCCACTCAAACACTTTTCCATTTTAAAAATTAAAAGTTTGATAGTAATATGAGATTGTGTGTATAAAAGGGAAAAGTAAGGACTTGTACCATAGTCATGACAGCTAGGGCTGTGAGTTTTTGCACATTTATTTGGGTTTTAGATTTTTTTTTTCTTAATACATTCACTACACACCAAGGGGTGTATTAGATAATTAATAGAAACTTATTACACGTTCATTCTATGCAATTGTATTCTATACTGGTATTGTTAAATAATACAACTAACTGTTCCTTTCTTTAAAATGATCTAAAAGAAAAAAATGTCCACATGATAATTTATCATGGTAATAAAATCGGGATAGCATCATTTTCCAACAAACAATTAAAAGGGAATCTCGGAGAACTACAATTTAAAGAGAAACTCCACTTTGATAGATGAGAGCAAAAATGCCCTGCATATATACTACAAATTTCAGCCATTATAATGCACAGCACACAGACAACTTCTACTAATAACTGGAATGAATTAGCAGTGGTTAAAGTGGTTGTTAACTCAGGCAAGCTGTGCGCTAACCATCTGGAAGAATGATTGTTTCTTCACAAGAACAGAACATTTGAAATACTAAATAAAACAAAAACATGGACTTTTTTTATATATGTCGAAGAACCTGGGGGGGGGGGGGGGATGCTGGATCAAACATTGAACAATATCCTTTCGCAATATTTGGCATCAATTAACTATGGCTAATCCACATGAAAACAATGTGTATAACATATTTCCTCTGCAGTGCAAAGTGTTCTAGCTTTGGAGAGCTGGTATGGACCCCAAGTGATAAGTGCATGGTGGTCTCAGCAGAGTTCACATTGAGCAACAGTCCACATTACAATTCCAAAGCAAGGTACGGTCCACCTGGGAGAGGCCTAGCACTGAACCTCAGTTCATTAGATGAAAACTGAGGAGCTTTGTGGGGAAGCATAAATACAGCCCCCAGCAGACTGGATAACTGCCAGTGATATTAGTCTCAGGAGCACTACATCCTCAAAACACCACCATAAAAGGGAACACACCACACACACACAATTTTGTGGTAGAAGCTGTTTACACGTTAAAACTAAAATCACCAGGAGCATTTTGAGCAGACAGAAATACTATTCATTTGAAGCTTAAAAGTTGTAGGAGTTCCTTCCTTTTTATTGCAAAAAAGTAGTTTAAAAAGAAAAGGCTCACATTTCAGAAAATGCCTAGTTTTTCAGCAATACTACTTTATTGAGTCAAATTAGGTCAGGTTCTTCAGAGAATGAAATGTCTCACTTCCTCAAAATGAATTCCTGTTGTCGAGCGTATAAATAGCAGGGGTTATATTAATCCAAAGCCAGTAGAGTGTTAAAATGTTTAAACAAAAATTTAGATCCCAAATAACACACAAACTGTTTAACCGACAATTACATCACATTAAAGCGTTAATATCTTGACAGCTGCACACTGTTGTAATTGAAAAGTGTTCATGAAAATCAGTAAGAAAACACTGAAAAAAGTGAAGTTGACGTTGTCACTGAAAATCTGTTTAAATGGTAAACTGTTTAATAGACTAAATGTTTTTGGAAACTGATGTACAGCCTTATTCAACCCATTATTATTTGATTGGAAAGCAGATATTTAATAGAATTCAAATAAATAACATTTTGCAAACACACTCAGACAGTCCATAATGTTTTTCAAACAACTAGCCTAAATATGTAAATAACATTCTTGAACTTCACTTTACCAGTTCTCATATGCCAACTGAAAAGCATACTCATTTGTCAATGAAGTGTGGCAAATATGTCATTTTTCTGGTACAGTAGCAGCAGAGGTGCACAGTCATACTATGCCTATAGGTGCTGAATGAAAGCCTAATTACATCCGCGGGATGACATTACCAACAGCCGAATGGACCAAATGCACAGGCATTGCTTGCACTTTATTGTCCCACTTTGTCATCTCAAAAAGGCAAAATGTATGCCCTTTGATAAAATGTCTATTAACATACATTTCTGGTTGCAATGCAAAACACAATCTCCAAATATGAACAGTACAGCATCATTGCTGACCGAACTTATTTGATTCACCGCTCTGCTGCACCTTTAACTCAACTGCAACTTTTGACAAACACAAAACCGCTAGTTTGCCTTCATTACTTTGCTTTAACAATCAACCACACAGTTATTGGATTCATTTTAAAGTTATCAAAAATAGTCTACACCAGGGATCACTATTCACCATCTAAAAATCTAAGGCTATGGACTATTACTTATTGTTTTCTTAGTGACTGTTTGACCCAAATCCACCAGATAAGGATTTCAAAAACCTGAACAAAAGGCACTTCTGCTTCTTACAGAAGATGCCTTTGCTTTTTTATCTTACAAATTAACACTGGGGGTGCAGTAATTAACATTTCTAGCATCCAAAGGCACTTAGGTCACACATGTTGTGATGACACTTATATAGGGAATCTCAGGAATCCTGTGTAGCTTGCAGTACATTCCTCAGAGGCATTCTCCCCTGCAAAGCAAGTAACCCTAGGAACAGGAGGCATTCCTTTATCATTATTAATGCGTACAGTGCTTAGTGTTTTACCAAGTGCAAGCCAGGAGACAAAACTAAATGTGGAGCTTTTTTATACTTTTGTCAATAAACTGTAATTTACTACCAGTCAGCACAATGAAAAAATATGTCACTGCATTCTACATCCACAGAATACCTCATCACAATCTCACAACAAAAGGCCAATATACAGGTTAATCAAAAACAGACCGTGTGAAATACAGTACACACAGTATACATGGGCAGCAGTGTGGAGTAGTGGTTAGGGCTCTGGACTCTTGACCAGAGGGTTGTGGGTTCAATCCCAGGTGGGGGACACTGCTGCTGTACCCTTGAGAAAGGTACTTTACCTAGATTGCTCCAGTAAAAACCCATCTGTATAAATGGGTAATTGTATGTAAAAATAATGTGATATCTTGTAACAATGGTAAGTCGCCCTGGATAAGGGAGTCTGCTAAGAAATAAATAATAATAATACATTTTAATGCAGTGCTCTTCATGCCAAGGCAAATAAGCTTGTATCAGCTGATTTTAAACAGCATTTCTGAATCACCAATAGATTAGCTACCTGTGATCAAGGAAAGTCTGGAAAGAAGGCCCAAAACCATGAAGGGCTGATTATTTGGGAATTGAGATTTATACCTAAATAGGCCAGAGTCTTCACTGTGTATGGATGTACCCAATCAGTACTGATATCAAGTGATTAGAGCAGGCGTGAATGGTCATTTACGACTGGAGTTGCCCACCCCTAGATTAAAAGGATCTTAAATTATCATCAAAAGTTTCATCAATGTCAGTCATGTGGACCATGCCAATGCAAAAGGCTACAGCAAGTGTGTTTACAATTTTTTTTTTTAAATTCACTGTTTTCACTGCTGAAAAGGGCGTTAACAGGTATAAAATAGCATGCGATTTCAGAATTGGTAAGAGCGCTGCTGTGACACATATAAAAAAAGTCTACATCGAGATAAAAAAAAGTTGGACGGGTGCCGCCATTCTTTGGAAGTAAACAACGAAACGCTCCAACGCATAATGTAAGCACAAGTACAGTTGTGTGCAATTTAACTTCTGTGTTCTACTCTTCAGTTTTAGTCTTTTAAATTTATTTGAGCAAATGAAAACAACCTGTATATTTGTTTGTTTTATTGTAAACCTGCAATGCACTTGTAAATTACCCGACAATATTAGTAGTGCACTAATAGGCCTACTGAGTATCTTTCTAAACAATGGGTTTATATTTAAACAGAGACCTTTTCAACGCTGAAACGGGAGTTACTAGGAATAAAATAGTATAAGATTTCAGAATTGCAATGTAAATTGTGCAATATATTGCAATATATATATAAAAGGGGTCCTAATAGGGCTGTGTTCGAAGGTTAATTCTCTAGCCAGGGTGTAGCGTCAGAGGGGGTCATAATATCATAGTGTATGAAAGTAACAGAATTGAAATATACAGAGGGGAATCTTAAACCATTCTCTATGTCTTCTTGGTTTCTGGTCACAGACTCACTCACTGACAAAGAATGCTTTTAGAAAGAGTCATAAACTAACTGCTGAACAAATGGCTTATCTTCACGATTGCTGAATGACAATTTTGGCTCCGCAAGCCAGACAGTTCTGGGTGCTTTGACACCTAAGACAGGAACCAGTCCATCTCATAAATCCAGCCAACAGGGGGCGAAGCCACAGACCAATTGAGAACAATGGGCTGTCTCTGAACGAGAACAACCAATGAGAAACACCCCACGTGGACTTGGGCACAGCCCAAATTAACCAATCACAGGGTGGAAGTCAGGACGACAAAACCAGCCGTGCGACTTTCAGAAACACTCGAATTTGCCCATGAGAGAGGTGGAGTTTTCCCATGCTGGAGTTTGACCATGAGAGAGCTTCTCGTGAGCTCCCCACACTAGAAGTGTGCCCCACAGAAGGAACAGCGCTCCAGGCAAGAGAAAGAAGTGAGCTTCACCCGCTAGAAGTGGCTTGGAGTTCGGAGGAACGAAATGGAAGCTAAACTGCTCTGAAGAAAGTTTCTGAATCACGGGAGCGTAAGTGCTTGAATTCACGGAAGGCAAGGAAGAACCAATGTTCTGAAGAATGGCTAAAATCAGCTTTGAAGAGAGCCATAGCTCTTTGCCCTACGAGAGACTGAAACAGTAAAGCATAGCCAGCAGCTGGACCTAAGGTCATGTACTAGCCATACAGAAGAATTGCAACAAGAACACTTCTATGAACTACATAACTCTTCAATTGCAACGCATTATCTGAACTGAGTTACGTCTGATCAACGGAACTATTTCCAGTTGGAAAACTGCCAACAACAACTATAATACTGCAAGACTTGGAGATCAACAAGCCTATCTCCATTCGAAAAGAACTATTTGTTTATTGTGAGCCTACGCAATACAATGTGTACTGCAAAGTACCGTCTTCATTGGAACTTCAGATCCAAAGAGCTGCAGTGTTCATCAACACAGATTGACTTCTTTATATGGAAATCGATAAGTATTCAACATCTCTAATATTAAATACTTTATGACTCAAGAAAGTAACTGTAGTAAATGCTATCAAGTTAGTAGATAAACTGTTCTAAAAATAGAATATAACTTCTTGTTTTAGTGTGTGTAAGAAATGTATTTTGTTTGTTGAAATGTGAAAAGGTCAAAGGAGTTGCCTCGTAAATGCAGAGAATTTCTGAGTTAATCTGAATATATAATCAACTGAGGTTGATAACATATTATTAGTTTGGTACATCACGTCTAAACTAAATAAATTAACACGGTAAAACTAATTTGCTAAATTAGGTACTGGAATGTTGGACTCCATTTTAAATGGGAAGTTGAATTAATTCTCGTGCATATTGACATGATCGATTACAATGAGAAACGGGTATTGAAAATACTAATGCAAAGTAGACACTGTGTGATAAGCCATATTTAATATTAGTATATTAACCATGTATTCTAATGATGTCATGGTCGTTGTAATCGTTTGACTATGGAATCAATGAACTGTACACCTGACGCATATCTCTAACCAATAGCCTTTCCTTTCTGTAATATTAGATTAGTTGTGCACCCCTTTTTATTCTTAAATAAACTGTTTTATATTTCTGCCATGTTGTGTGAATGTCTGTTATCGTCTAAGGTAATCCGCGTTCTACATGATCCCACTGAACTATAATGGTATGTCTCAGTTATTAACATTTGGACGTTTTTAAACAGGGCGCCTATATTTATATATTTAAATAAATTACATACCTAATTCACTACAAGGGATTCAAAGATTTTTTTAAACCTTCGAAGGTTCATCAGACGCCATTGACGCACTGTGTTTTGTTTTTTCTTCCTGTTAACAAAAACTGTTTGACAATATATACTATAAATCACACATTAAATGTCAAAAAAGTGCACATCACATAAACAAAAGTTGTTGAATTAAAACCTGCTACCAAATTATACGTAGCAACTCCATATGGTGCCACTGCCGTGTATGGAGCAGGGTATAGTATCCAATGCACTGGGGCGGTACGATTGTAGTGCTTCAGTAAAATATGTACTGAATATCTAGTGTACAAGACAGTGTAAGAGAAGTGCTATGGTAGAATATGTTTGAAAATGTTACAAAATATACGATAAACTTAATAATCTTTATTTAAAAAACTGAGCACCGTCCGCCCCCCTCCAGCTCGTATTATCCAGAAGCAAACCTTTAATTTCTTCATTCTCCATCTCGACATCAAAGTGTTGTATAGCATAAATAGTAGTGAAAGAAATGTCTCGAAACCCCTCAGCTGTTTGGGATTTTTCTGTTAAATGCCCAGACCAAAAAATAGTTGAATGCAAACTGTGCAAGTGACTCGTATCATTGAGGCATAACTAATCTCTGGGTTCACTTGACAAGCGTAAATTCATATTATTATTATTAGTATTAATATTTTTAGTAGTAGTAAAATGTGACTGATGACCTGCTTGGAACGGTGACTGTTAAATAAAGCTTTGTTTTGCCTCAGTCCTCTGCAGTTGTGCAATGCAAGCTTACTGTATGTATCGCAAACATCTTCAATTACGTGTAAATAAACAACGTGTATTTTTATTTGTATTTAAATTTTAAAAACATGATTACTGTTCTATATAACGTATTTTTAAACTACATGTGAATGTTTTATTCCATTTATATGGATTACCCGTAAAATAGGATTTTCAATCAAATATAAACAAGTAGCTATGGTGACGTCACCAGTAAATTATGCAAATGAGTACCATCGAAGGTTCCAACCTTCGAAGGTCAAAATGTACACTTTGTTGACCCTAACAAGTATAAAATGTAAAAATATAACTGTGCAGTGAATTACAATACCAAGTGATAAATGATTCTTGAGAAGGCAACAATAGCAAGTTGTGCAGTCACAGCTTTAAATGACAAACAATTCAACGTTTGCTGACAGTTTTTGAACCAATGTATTTACTTGTATAATTATTACATGAAGACAAAAACGAATGAGTCGTGTCTGACATTCCTTTTTATGGGGCCAAACTGAACAGATATCTTTATTTTCTGATTTTAAAGGAATTTAAATCAAACCAATTCTAATGATCCTGGAGCTCAGGATCAGTTTCTTGGCTGACTATCTTTAACATACAGTACAGTAGCAGATCATTGTATTTATTCTTGTCTAAGCGTTTGTATGTGTTTGTGTGATACGTACAGACGATTGGGAACTCAATGACGATTTCTATTAGAACTAATATTATGGGGGGGGGATGCATGTTGTGGCAGAAATTAAACAAATGTTCTTTCCAAGGCTGGTTTCCTTAAGCTCGTACACAAAACTGTGTCAAATTGTAGACGTTTGTTTAATAATGCTGCAAAGCTCAATATGTTTGACAGCATTGTCATGCTAAAACACCAAGCACAGCTGAGAGTCTGACTTGTATGGTTGCAGTGTTCACTTAATCAAGATATAAGGGCCCATATAATAGCCAGGGCACATCACTGCACAAGCATACTGAAGCCCTGCTAACCCCTGCAGGCTTAATGATGCACTGGTATTTCAGAATTGTCAATAACCCTGTCAAAATACTGTAGTACAGTTCCAGTGGCCCAGATAACAAATGTATTGTTAGTGTAAAGCTACTGGTTGCTTAGGCAAATTGAAGCACTTCATTCCAACTGGAAACCTGTTTGTGGGCGAGATTTGTAAAAGGTGTTTTGATCCAACTGGTTTCGATCAGGTAAATTAATCCGTCAATTACAAAAATGTGATATAATACCTCTTCCACAAATGTGAATCAATTATTATTTTTTTACCTTAATGATACAGCGTCTACCAGTGTCTTGAAGTAACTCATGCAATAGGCAGGCTTCAAAATACTATTTTAAAACCACAGGCTATATTATTGTTATTTGTTTATTTAGCAGACGACTTTATCCAAGGCGACTTACAGAGGCTAGGGTGTGTGAACTATACATCAGCTGCAGAGTCACTTACGACAATGTCTCACCCGACAGACGGAGCACAAGAAGGTAAAGTGACTTGCTCAAGGTCACACAGCGAGTCAGGGAGGGAGCTGGGATTTGAACCGGGGACCGCCTGGTTACAAGACCTTTTCTTTAACCACCGGACCACACAGCATCCATATCTGAATTACTTTTCAAAATCTGTATCAGTAGTACACAAAGCAACCCCCCCCCCCCCAGTGTTAGGAAAAGCCGATCAGATCAGTGTTTGTGCAAATGACTTCATCGTTGTGTCACAGGACCATGAGCTTTCACATTCTGATATTTGTTGCAACTTGTTCACATTGAGGATAACAGTGAAACGATCACATATGAAAAACAGCAGATCCCCACGTGTAACTAACTCTTACCTACCTACTGAAGACCACTTTAGTATAGAAAAGAATTCCACTCAAGACAGTATAAGAGTTGTACTTTGATGAAAGAGCTGCTTTCTTCCTTTTAAAACACCTGAATTTAACTTAAAGGGAAGAATCAGCTTCAAATAACTGACACACCACAAATGGATCTGATTTATAGGGTTTTATGGCATGTAGGTGTTGACTTTGTACAGAAATAACACAGCGACCTTCACAAATGCAAACTGACTGCTCCTCCTTACAAAGGTTAATATTACCCTTATGTTCAAGCAATACATTGACACGCATTCCCCCACCATACCAAATCCATGTCATTTTATGAGGAAGTGCATTTATGAAAATTAAAAAGAAAAAACACACAACTACTCAAACAGCAAACCTGCAGCAAACGACTAGTTCTAGAAAAGCAGTCTAGTTGCTCTTCACTTTCCTAAATTCACCTGGCATTCTTGCTATTTTCAACAATTTCCACAAAAAATAAATACATATTTTGACTACTCAGCAGATGTACAATTCAAACTATATATATATATATATATATATATATATATATATTTACAATGACAGACACACTTCCCTGTATTGCCCTCAGATCTGTCAATATTAGAAATGTCACACTGTGTACATATTTTCCACCCATGTTAAAACAAACAGTACACTACAATACAAAGTTGTGATATTGTCTAGTTAGTTTTATACATCTACAGCATAGTTTCATTTGTTCTTTTCAAGTGCTTCGGTCATGTTTTATATTAAAAACATGCCATGTGTCAGTCAACAAATATGTAAAAATCAGTTAAACATTCATTTAACTTTTTTTATATACTGTTTACATCATAGTGACCATTGTGGAATAAAAAAAACACTGAACTTATCTTACTTAGTCCCACTAGTAATGTACTGTGTATCTGCAATCCTGCGAATACCATACAAAATACTATGTGATACAACAGTTGTGCAAGTTTGATCAGTTACCATATCATAAACATTTAAAAAGTGTCATTCATTTGCAGCCACTTGAGTGTGATTAACACCTAAAATAAGCTAAACTGAAACCAAAGAGAGATTTGTCTGACTTTAATAATGCGTACTACCTCTGCACTCCATAAAATACCAGGACATTTCTCTAGTTCTATGGTAGGGAGGGCATGTCAACTAAAAGAGCCTGGCAGAGAAAAACTCAGAACATCCGATTCTTGGGATAAGAAACCATGACAGCCAATGTACATAATGGGGTTAAGCTCTGGTAGAAAGGGACAAGGTAATGAACAGCTTGTAAAAACACAGGATGCTCTGCCAACTAACTATGCAGACCAACAGGCAGAAACAACTGTACACCTACACTTCAGACCGTTACGACATCCAGAAACAGTTTATACAGCACTATCGGGATACAATAAGAAAATCTGCACCTAGCAAAACTAACACAGCGCTTTTCAGCTTACCTCAAAACTGAGTCTGACGGTAGACAAATGAGATACCAAAAGGGTGTTTTCATGCAACCTTTAATTATTGTAGGTTTCTTGTTGAAACACACATTTTGGCCTCTAGATGTGTTCTACTTTACCTGTACTTTACATATTTTGACCAATCGCTAGGTGTACAGTACAGTTCAACAAACAATAGACAAACGGGTAAGGTATTTTAATACAAAAAATAAACAAATACAGGTTTATAGGTAAGGAAGGCATCTTATGAACACACATACAATTCGTTTAAATGTTGCAAATGTGCAGTTTCTGTTAACTGACAGACTTCAAAATTGCACTTAACCCTCCTCTGCTTAGCCTTTAAAACTTCAGGCGCTGAATGTCAGTTATAGACTGCAAAATGTACCTACTAGACTGAAGTAATCATTTGGTTCCACATAATGCTGCACCAGTGTTTTTTTTTTTTTTTTTTTTTTTTTATTAACAATTAAATATTTCAGAAAGGGCACTAGTTACTGAACTAATATATCAAACTTTGAAAACGCATAAGACCCTGACCCCCCCCCCCCCCCCCGAAACGAAAAAGTCAGAAGCGTTTGCTTTATTATTATTAATAATAATAATAACAAAAACAAACGTGCACAGCATTTCACTACTGATGTATTTTTACCATCTATGTTGTTAAAACAAATTCTCAATTATGTCAACAAAAACTAATAAAATAATAAAACCAAGCCTGCGCCTTTAAGAAAAGAACCAGATCGATAAATTAACTGCGATATTTAAAACACCCACAATACCTGCAGTTGGGCGGCGGGTCCAATGTGATATCGGCCAACTCCTTCTGGATTCTAACGAAAACAAAATACACAACTTGAAACTTGATGAATGACCGATTATAGCAGTGCGGACACACACACACACACACACACACACACACACACACACACACACACACACTCTGCTGACCTCTGTCTGTGAAACAAACATGGCCGCTCCCAGTAGATCGTATTCACTAATTTTTCAAATATAAAATTCACCCCTTTTTCAAAAAAAATATCAATTTTTTTTTCACAAAATAAAAAAATATCTACTTTAGAACCAATATTTGAAATCACTGCTGCGATCTTTTAAGCCTGATTTTCGTAATAAACTGGGTAAGCTAATATGCAAATTAGCTGGTTCCCCATTGAAACAGCATAGCAGGGCTTGTTGTGAGATCTCTTAAAGGAGAAACACACCCATTATGATCTTGTTTTCCTTCTTCCTATACCTTTAAGTTAAGGTTAGACATCGCAAGCAGGCACGTTCTTTATGGGTTTCTCTTTTGCAATTGTAACACCAAGATACCAAAGTAAAGTCTACCAGCTCACACGAAGGTAGCCAGCCAGCCCACCCACCAACAATATTCTAAAATGTACTGTTTTTAAACGTTCTTCAGTAAGGATGTAATTTTTCCTCACCTCTTTGCGCTGGTAGAGAGCAGTTTGGAGGTTTTGCTCATGCTGACTTTACTTTCCTTTTTCTTCGTGACAGTTTCTTTCTCCTTTTGGTGTTGATTTGAGGTCGAGGATGAAGAAGAGCTTGTGCTGGCCCTCGAATCGTCATCCGACATACCGACCAGAAAAAGAAAAAGCAAACCTGGAATCAAAAACAAACAAATGTGTACAGCTTCATGGTGGAAGGCATTGTTTGCCACACGACTAGAACAAAATACCTAGAACACCACCCATATGACTGATGAGATTAACAAGATTGCCTGACACCCATTCATTACCAGCAACAAACCGTGGTATGACTTAAGTTGTCACATCATGACACGATTCCCAGAAGTAATACTGGTTGTTTTATTTATTTATTTATTTATTTATTTATTTATTTATTTAATACAGTTTTAAAAATTTTTTTTTTTTTGAAAAACATTATAATTTGTTTACCCAGCGCCAATTGCTATTTAATCTAATCCATCACAACAGTTTAAACCACCCCGAAAACAGCAATAAATTCAGAGCGAGGAGAAGGAAAGAGAGACAGTTACAATTTAAAAGACAGGGAAGAAAAAAGTTTCCATGATTACTAAAAGAAAAGATTTGAACAACGTCGCAGCCATTCTGAAAACATTATTAAGCTAAGCCTTCCTTTACCAAATTCATAATAGTTTCCCCTTATCAAATCATTACCTACCAATATACCGAGGGGCACATTACAAAATAATCTATCAGCAATGTATTTGATATGTCACACTTCACATTTAAACCCCCGTCCTCAACACAGCGTCTCTCCTTTCTCTCTATTGCGATTGATCGTTGTCTATTCAGCTACATTCCTCGCTCAGATCATTTTCTCGCATATTTCTTCTTTCTGTTTTCTGACATTCCATATTCCTCGTTAACCTCCCAAACTTCCAAGAACGACCCTTTGTAGATACAATAATACATCCAAGGACCTTTGGAAATATCATTTCGAGGCGTTAAATAATAAATTTGTGTTTAAAACGGTACCTCTCTTTGTGTCTGTGACTGCTTCTTAGACTCGTGTCTCTCCCCTCTTGCGGAGCGGAAGTGCTGCTGCAGAGGCAGCGGTAGGCAAATGGAGTTCTATCACCAGGGAGCACAGTCAAAAATGATATTACCGAGGAATAAATATCTAAGAGGTGGCTAGATTACTTGTAGGTACGATTATTCCTCTTCAGAAAATGTTTTACAGTATTATTTGTAACCTGTCTTCTTAAACGTGTGTGTACGAGTGAATGTACATCTCCTTTTTGTCGTCAACATAGAAATAGTGCAAGTACATGTTACTTTCCAAGCATGTGGTTTTGAAGGGCTGGGCAACGGCATCAACATTTTTGTTAAATAATTAATACAAAGCTTCATATCACTCGTGGCATATTCAGAATAATGCAAACAAATAATTCACCTTGCTCATAAAAAGCAACAATGAAAAAAACAACAAAACATGAAACTGTACAGAAACGTGAACAAACCAAACCACAAGAAAAACTGCTTTCACCCCCAGTATTTTTTAGGTTATAATGAAGGGGCTCAAATGTAAACAATCGACTTCTTTGTGATGGTAACTAAACCCAGAATAAGCATTTCCATAACTGGTGGGTAAATTATGCAAAAATCAATACACAGCTATGTAATGTGTGGAGGACAGGGAATGTTCTTTTCCAGGTTTCTTACTCTTCGTCTTCTTACCAGGGTGTACTAGTTGCATCACCCACTGCATCAGAAGCACAGCATGGGACCATCTTGACAGACAAATTAATGCATTCTGGGAATCTTCCGGCATGGAATATGTTCACCAGTGGATCTGTTGTGAAGTTTCAAGGTGTTCCATTATTTAAGACCATCATCCCTTAAACTGAAATTACCTCAAATTACCTGGGAAATCCAACCCGAATACTTCAAAAGTTCAAATCCATCACAAAGGTGTATCAATAAGATATATAATAACTCTGGTAAAGTGGAGCAGTTTATTGAATACATAATACTAGGTAAATAAAGAAGCAATTCAGTTATGCAGCTCACAAAGTCAATGAATGTAATCGAACAGTACAAATAATCAAAGGGTTAAATCAACCAATCAATTAGTTTAATGTCTTAGAGTACACCAGGCTCTGGTAATGTTATGTGAACTTGTTTTATACTCCTCAAACCAGTTCCTTAGAAGTTAGTTGAGGATTAGGTCCTTTTAATTGGAGCAAGGAACAGTGTTGAGGTTGTCTGTGCACCTCTGTATCTTCGCCTTTTCCAACTGCAATCACCAGCAGGAGTCTATGAGATTGTTATTGTATCCAAATTCACAGGCTAGCGGTTTGAACACAAAGCCACAGTTGCTCTAAGACAGGGCAAAAGTGATGAAACACAAAAGACAGAGGTTTGTCAGTTCCAGTCCATTTTGACTGGTCTACTTGATTTTGTAGATCAAGTTTTCTTTTGAAGACAAAGTCCCAGACTCATTCTCTCTTGGGTTCATTTTTCCAATTAACACTCTCCAGGGTCCTTACTTTTATGCCCGGGGGGGAGGGGGGCAAATCCATCATTTGCCAAAACATGGTCCCATGTTTTAGACATAGCGGCTCCAGTTGTCAACACCACCTATTAATAGAACCAATCAGCATGAAGTAACAAGCAAAAAGACAAGCAAAAAAGTAGAGGATAAAACCCAAATCTTGGTTAAGGCTGAATACTGAATATTTGTTATGATTAGGGAGATCAATGATAAGCATCTTTAAGAGACAATGCTGTGACAGTGCTGCAGAACTAAGAAGACAAAATCTTTTTACATTATCACCAAACAGTGTCTCTTCACTTTTGTGCAAGATAAATCTATGATGGAACATGTTGCAAGAATTATTTTAATTTTTTCTACCTGCAACTCATCACTAGTCTTCTCAGTCCATTACACATTCTCTTTATCACATCTAAATTCTCCCAGCTTGTTTCTTTTTTCTGTTATGCTCGGTGCTTGTGCATTTAAAAGAAAAGGACAATAGTAGGGTTAGAAATGCACACTAGCCCTTCATCCAACCGAATTAAACCCCTTTGTTTGAAATTACTAGGTGCTGACCTGTTTGGTATCCTCCTGGCACTACTGATCTTTAACTTACGACAAGTGAAGTACTGCGAAATACCTCTTTAGTATGTTTGTTTGAAAAGGTCAGATTTACATAAGCCTAATACCCTGTTAACCCAATTAAATATCCAATTCTCCCTAACGATGCAAATGAAATTCGATTTAAATCTTACATAGAATTAAGTGCATTGCCCATTAAAAATGTTTAAACTACCAGTGTTTATATTCTGAGCCCTTTCCACGTAACTCTGTCACACAGGCAAATTGCAAAGACAGGATAATGGATAAAATGTCCAACAAATGAAAAGAGCAGATTTAGCGGTCCTTGCTACATCCGCAGGCCAAGGTTAAGTATTGTATTCAGCTGTGACGACTTGATGGTGCTTATGCAGAAGGATGAATTACCTGGATTAACCAAGTTTTGTGCAGATTCAAAAGATTAAATTCAAGCAATGTAGAAAGACAGAGCTGATAGACGTTCCCCTTTGATCACATACTGCCAGGATTTATAAATAATCTCACTTCTTTAATTTATTTCACTTATAGAGACTAAAACCATTCCAGAATTAATAAAAAAAGAAAGAATAACAAAATGAGTTGAAAGGACCATTCCTCATTTTTTTTCCCCATTTCTCTCTTTCCCATTCTACACAACAGTTTTTTTGGGGGAACTATAAATATAATATAACAGACACAATGTACACTACATTAGATGTGTTACTATAGCCCCTTTATGATTTTTGTTTACCCAAAATGTACAATTTTTGTGTTATATTACCGAAGATAAAACACTTTTCGATGGGAATTCAGAAACCTGCAGCAAATGTAGATTAGGTGTATTGTCCGTTACAGAAAAAGTGCTGTCAAATCCCCTTATAAATATTTATAGAACTAATTATATTGCAAGATGATGAGATGTGTGTTTTACATTTATAAGGGTGACACTTATTGGCATCTATTCCATTGATCTAAACATCACCACTGTTTAAATATAAAAATAGGACCAAACCTGACATTTTACTGACTCTCAAAGACAAACATAGACTAAAGGGACAGATGGTGGTTTTCACAAAGACCCCTTCTTTTAACAAGTCCCCTAGCCTAAAATGGTTTAAATGTATCAGAGGTTCATAGCATGTGTCTGATCTGACTAGTACCGGAATACAACCACTGATCACTCAATGTAATGTCAAAAGCAACTGGTGAATGCCAGGTGACTGAGGAGTATGGTATCAATCAATATGCACTGTGACCCTAAACTGAACAGTATGCAGGGAGGGACACAGGAAATCATCCAGAGAGTGTGGCCATATTAGAACCCCCTTCCTTATAAAGTAGCCACACCCTGTATATCTTCAAGAATAATCGTAACACTCCATTTTAAAGACATGTTTTTATTATGGATGTTGTAGGTTGTTGTAGTCAGTACTGGTGAAGAAAAAGATTAATGTTGATTTCCAGTAACAGTAATTCAAAGTAAGGTAAAAGAAGTAACGCTTTATTATTATTTTTGCAATTCCTTATCTTTATAGAGGTATAGTGCTCTCTAAGACATTCTGGTTCACTTCCTTGAATCCTAGCGGCTGATCCTGACCTGCACTGTTACTCTGAATTACATAACAATGTGATCAAAATAAGGTAATACCTTACACAGGTCTACTTCTTACCAGAACTTTCCAATACAAATAACTAGACACAATACTGGTCTACATATCAATAATATACAGTGCATACAAAATGGTAGGAAAGCAATAATACACACATGTTCAAATGTGGTCCAGTAATGGTGTTGTTTGTCAAGTGAATTGGTCAGAGTAGTTCTATATTTGCCCCCTATTTCTTTTCCATTCTATTATGTCAATTATTAAGGTATCTTCTTGGTGTATTGATGAGATATGGAGTTATCACAAAGATAAACTCAATCAAACAATAATGTTCAAAGTAGCAAATCAACATATTGGCAAATCAATAGCATACACATTACATATAGTAACTCGACTACGTTTATTTTCACAGCCTTGGAATGTTGTGCATGAGAAACCAAAAATAAAGCACACACACATTTATTAAGAGCAAAGCCATTTCTTTAATACAGCTGTACACTGACATTCCTTTTGATTATTTTGTTTTTATTATTCATTCTTAATGTCACAATCCCATTATACAAGAGATTATTCTTAGTTTGCCTTTGCTGCTGGCCAATTACACTATACATGCAGTTTAATAAAACATTCTAAAAACTATTAAATGTGAAGAGCAGATGAAAGATTAATTTGTATAATGTGTGTTATTTTTTTTATTGCTACTGATATTTCAACAGTAATGGCTTATTTTTTTAAAATGAATTATCATCTAAGTTTAACAAGAAATGACTTAAAATGAAAATACAAATATCACAGTGACAATAATAAATCTGAAGATCTGAAGAAAATATAAGCATTTTTTCGACATTAGTTTGAGTCCCTTATCATAACAGATTTTTTATCATTTCTATTTAAAACAGTGTGAAGTCATGCTTTAAGTTAAATTTACTCCAAGCGCCTAATCTTATGAACATGCTTAGAAAGAGAGGAACTGAAATGTCCACGACAAGAAATATGAGTAACAAATTGAGGTGGGAAATGATTTAGTGTTAAAACACTCCTGTAACACTGTACACTGTCAAACCTGTTATACTAAGCTGTTGTAAGCCAGATAGTCTTCCTGTGCAGGCTGTGTATGGTATTACAGTACTTTCACAACATAGAAAGTGTTGATATATTTATCTTTAATGGTACTCTGATTATTTATTTATTTTATTGTAAAGGCAGAACAGTTTGTATCTTTTAAATACTGTATGACGCAGGTAACATAACAAGCCACTAGAGAATACCTATAAGCCGAGTGGTAAAGTGAATTACACGTAATGAAGCAAGTCTGTACGGATGTAGAGAGCAATGGAATGAGAGTGAAGCAAATAAAAACAGCAATAACACTGATAAATGTGCTAATATTCAACCCCTTATCTCATACAGCATGACATGGCTTAACTGTTGGAATGCATCTGTGCTGTCAGCCAGTGCGAATGGCAGATAATGGAGAGATGAATTGCAAATACTTCTATGTTTAAAACTGCTCATCTGGACCCTGAACTGGAAGGGAGGAGGAACCTCCATATACAGTTCTGTTTTTTTTTTAAGATTTGTCAAAATTCAGGTTAGACAACAAACTTAACCTGATCATTTATAGGGTTCCATCTAATCGAGCTTTCAGAATTCATTAAAAATTTGATTGGTTCATTTTTTGTTTCTTAATGTGACGTGAATTCAATGCTTTTTGTTCCCATACCTATATTCTGAAGTGGTCCCTTCATCTCTTGCCCATCTAATTCTATGAGAAGTAAAATACTGATAAACAATTGCTGATCAAAGGTTAAAGGAAAGAAGTAGGAAACATTACCTCCAAATACTGACGCAATACGTAATCGGAATATTCCCATATTAACTATATCAAGCTGGTGTAGTGAATCTGAATGTACTACTATTTTCCACATAATGGCATTTTGAAGGGCAACATTTTTTGGGGGCAGAATGGTTTGATACAAAATTTTACAGAGCGCCACCATTAAATTGAAATGAGACTTCTTTTTTTCTTGCAGTTTCATTTAGACTGTGTCATCTGGATGCAGACCCCAAGTGCTTGACTTAGTTTTATTTATTTTGCATGCTTTAATAATTTTTGTCTTGTTCACTGCATAATGTAATTGTGTGATGTATAATAATTGTATTTGAACATCTTCTGTTTTGTCCCCTCAGGACAACACTGAAAATAAGATGTTAAATCTCAATTAGTTTTTTTTTTCTAGTAAAACAATTTGAAATAAATAAATGTATGCTTGCATCCCAGATAATATCACTGTTTCATCATTACACATAACGAATGACTCCATCAAGCATAACTAAATATTATGCTTAAAAAACAAATATAAAACTACAGGCATTTTATGTGGCTATTAACATATTCTTCTTTACACAAATGTAGCCAAAACAAAATTGTACCATTGCAATGCACACACATGGGTATGAGCTTGAGACAGCCAAGATATTGGGGTAAAGACAACAATACAATTGCCCCTTTCTCAAGGATTGAAGCATGGGTGTTATTTAGATCCACTGCTGTTTACATCAGCTGAATAGACCCCAATGTGTATTGTGTATACTGTGTCCTGAGCTGGTATTCTTCAGGTGAATTTACAACGGAGATGTGGCCCCTGTATTATATCTCACCAAAAGGATATCCACCCAACAGCTTGATAAGAAACCCAATACAGTAGTAAGAGCACATTTCGGAGTGTGGTTTAAAAGGAAGTGATTTAAGGAAGTGGTAAGCTTCTGTTGCGAGACTAGAAGTGCGTAACATATATAAAATCCCCCATTCACAGTATGGTATAATCAGCATACACTCAGAGTTTCCACTGCAAACTCGAATGAAAAAGTATACAAAAGAATCAGTAAACATGTACAAAGGGATTTATTTTCAGCCACAGTGTTTTATTCAGTGATTTAATAATACAAGTGTACATCAAACTGATCCACAGTCAGAAGTGGCAGGTAACTAGGAAATTTACAACCACATTTTTATGTAGATCTTAAAAATACATAATTCCTTACTTACATCAACAACCTTTTTTAAAAATCAAAAGGTAGATGATGAACACAGTTTGTGAGATGCACAGTGATTACTGTTTTAAGGTAAATACCAATCTTCATCCTGTTAACATGCACCCACCATTAATGACTTAAGTACAAAAACATTATTCTAAACACTACTTTGAAGTAGAAACAAGATATAATCTGAATTTGTTCCAGGGACCAATTAAAAGAAAAACAACACATATACATGGCTGGGTAATAATAATGCTTTTTTTTCTATAACATTTCCAACAGTCAATGAATTAAAAAACAAAAATCCCCATCTACTCTTTGTATATAAAAAAAAGAAGCTTTCAAGTCAGCAAGGAACAAAGGACAGTTTTTTTTCACAAAAAGGTAAACAAAAGGTACAAGGTAAAGGGATGGTCTACGGTTGCACTTAGTGAATGTGCTTTTACAGTTTAACGAACGTTCCGTAGTGGATTCTTATGTGGCATATCTCTTGGTCCACTGCCTGGCTATTCTGTCATGCTCTGCTCTGTTGGTGAGATACTGAGTGGCAATGCTTCCGACGAGTGGATCAGCTGAAAAAAAAACAACAAACGAGATAAAGTTAAGGTCTTATTTACCCAACAAACTATTTTCTGTGCAGTTCATAGCAAAAACCAGAGGTACAAACACTAGAACACTGAAAACTGTGTTGGCATAGTTTGGTTTTTAAAACCACGGTTATAGGGGATTTACAAAACATGTGTGTAGGTCAGTTCAGTAAAAGGAAGAGGTTGTTTAAAGCTCTGAAGCAGAATATGGCTTATATGTTTTTTTTTTATGCCACGCAAAACCAATGAACATGATACTGCAGAAACCTGGACAGGAGCCAAAAACAGAATGTCAATGTTCATTTCAATTCTGCAGTCCTGGAAAAACTTGGTTGTATTTCTGGAAGGAGAATCTGCCCACTAATCAACACGTCATATCCAAGCGCCATAAAAACACTGTAGCTTTCATTCGTGTCGCTTCTTTTTGTTTGGCCTCTCAGACACGCGTGGCAAGGCCAAACAGGGAGATGACCGTCCTTAGAGCCCGGAGGAAGGGCTACCCTCAGCCATGGATTCCCTAAGGTTCCCTCCTACCAGCGAGTAGGGGGGATTTCCTTACCTGAGTGCCGAGCGGTTCGTATTTAGTTTCTGCAGGGTGCGTGGCAGGCCGGAGAGCCGGGTTCTCCCTCAGTGCATTTCATGCGCGTGGGGCGGGCCCGTGTTTCAGCTGCTTACTTTTCATTCATCCTTTTCCTATTTTTGGGGGCAGATGGCATTGCGCCACTGCAGTCGTTGCATTAACCATTCATCATTTTCTTTTTTCCAGTCATGGTTTTGGCAGCCTTGTCTTTTTAGAGAGGAGGCGGCCCTGTGAGCCACTTCCTTTCCGCGGCACTAGACTACATGATGTCATCGTGTTTTCGCTAGCCGGCCAACATTGCGGACAGCTGTCAGCACCCATGGACAAGGTCTCTGGCCAAATTCATCATCCGTCATTAAATTGTCTGTTCAGTTGCAATTCAAATCATCCACATTGCGGATTCTCTGTACTGAATCATAACAATACAATCTACAATATCCCTACCACATTATGTCAATCAAGCCCAAGGCACTCAGAAATATAGTTAGTTCTGCATGATCCTTAATTAACGAAAGATAACACAGTGTAACAATTTTTTTTTTTTTTTGGTTCCTGGGTAGTAAGTGTTATTTCCTAATTGCTTATGCCTCAAAAGAATAGAAAATGGCTATTATTCCCCACAAACTTTGCTTTTGTGACCAGGACAGTGATATTTTGAAATTTACCTATTTCCAATGAGAAAACGGGCGAATTTGTGTCTTTTCGTTCACATAAAGTCAGAAAAAAACAACATATGAATCCAAATTAACATGTATTTATACTAAAGTAATACAAAAATGACTACAAAAGATTTAGAAGTGAGTAGTTTTTCGAGATTTACGATTATACTGTAAATCACTTTCACGAATCAGTCCCCAAATGTAGTCTCCCATCATGTTCTTGTTATACTGTCCTTGGTAGCGGCGTTCAAAGTCCAGTATATCCTGGTGGAAGCACTCGCCTTGCTCCTCCGAGTACGCTCCCATGTTCTCCTTGAATTTATCAAGATGAGCATCAAGGATATGGACTTTGAGGGACATCCTCCAGCCCATTGTGCCGTAGTTCTTCACCAGAGTCTCAACCAGCTCCACATAGTTTTCGGCCTTGTGATTGCCCAGGAAGCCCCGAACCACTGCGACAAAGCTGTTCCAAGTTGCTTTCTCCTTACTAGTGAGCTTCTTGGGGAATTTATTGCACTCCAGGATCTTCTTTATCTGTGGTCCGACGAAGACACCGGCTTTGACCTTTGCCTAAGACAGCTTAGGGAAGAAGTCTTGAAGGTACTTGAAGGCTGCCGACTCCTTATCTAGAGCTCTGACAAATTGTTTCATGCCCAATTTGATGTGCAGTGGTGGCATCAGCACCTTCCGGGGGTCCCAGCCATACTCATCATACTTCAAGGCGTCCAGCAAGGTCTTGATGCTGTTGTAATCCTCTTTGAGGTGCACCGAGTGAGCCAGGGGAAGAGACAGGTACTTGTTACCATTATGGAGCAACACGGCTTTGAGGCTCCTGGATGAGCTGTCAATGAAGGACAGTATAACGAGAACATGATGGGAGACTACATTTGGGGGCTGATTCGTGAAAGTGATTTACAGTATAATCGTAAATCTCGAAAAACTACTCACTTCTAAATCTTTTGTAGTCATTTTTGTATTACTTTAGTATAAATACATGTTAATTTGGATTCATATGTTGTTTTTTTCTGACTTTATGTGAACGAAAAGACACAAATTTGCCCGTTTTCTCATTGGAAATAGGTAAATTTCACTCATCACTGTCCTGGTCACAAAAGCAAAGTTTGTGGGGAATAATAGCCATTTTCTATACTTTTGAGGCATAAGCAATTAGGAAATAACACTTGCTACCCTGGAACAAAAATTGTGTTACATAGTGTAATGGTAAAAATCACAGGAAATGTAAGTGAAAATCAATAGACTCTGACAACATGTTGTGTAATTTGAACGGACAGAGTGGATGAAGGCATAGCAGAGAGGATGGAGACAAGGTGGAGTTTGGGGGTTTTGTCATGTGGCCATTGACTCGACTGAAGATGCAATGTGACGTGTATCCTAGGAAAATAGTGTATTCTGATTAGTCATCACTATGCTGCACAACCAAAAAAAAAAAATCAATAAACCTGAATAGGCTATTAAAATCTACTAAGGAGTATATAAGTAAAATTACCGTAATTTCAATCTCAATGTGTCAGTTTGGTAAATTACTTTGCACATCATGCAAGCTACTTTGTGAAACTTGGAATGAAATAGCAATGACATTGCATTACCCTTCAGTAGTAGGTAGGTACATAGCCTTCTCAAGAATAATACACCAGAGAGATCACTAACAATACAAACAACGCTTGATGTTAATATCACCATCCCGTTTACAGTTTGCAGGGCAGCATATAAGGATCAGCCTAGTTTTTTTTTTTATCATTAAAATACAATGGCAGGTGTGTGCAATATTTTTTCTCACTTGTATTTTGTGTGTTCAGAAATAAACAGGATCTCTAGACCAATTATAACGTTATACAAAATCTTTGTGTCCCGGTCAATCACTCCACTCCGCATTACACTTATGACATCATTAAATTGTTCAATATCATTTAAATCCCCACACCCTTTATTTACGTGTTTTAATTAAAGGTACAAATCATCTACTGTATCCCCTCCAATATTGAACCATTCCCCTCTCCCTTTAATGAATGCAAGGGTGATCAACAAAGTTGTCTATAAGTGGTCTAAAATAACACATCTGTCTAAAGGGGTAAAAAAATACAGGCTCAGTTCTCATCTACCTTGCATGTTCTTTGTCTGTATCTATTTCAGAGTAAAATCTGGATATTTAAAAGAAAATAAGTAAACAAATAAATAAATAAATAAATAAATAAATAATAATGTTTGAATAACTGTCTAAAAAACATATACATAAAACACAGATAATGTAAGTTCATGAGTAACACTTTTAAATAAAATAATGTTTAAGTGAATATTTAAAAAATACATCAGCAAAGGACACAAGTGAATTAAACAACGCTACAGAAGATAATTTACATTAAAAAATGTGTAATGGTTGCCTGTGCAACCCCAGTTGTTGGGAGGTACTGATAGCTAAGGCTACGATTTTGTCACGGAGGTCATGGAAATCGTGAAAATCGGGAATTTGAACAGAAGTCTGTTAGGCACTTCCTTTAAAAATGCAGTATGTTATGCACTGAAAATAGAAATATGCGAGTATCTCTGTAAATTGTTTGGTTGTGTATGCACACAGCACTAATGTGTAGATCAGTGAATGAGATTTGTATTATGTACATGAACACAGATTGGATGTTACTGTTAACACTCAGTTGTGATCTTCACATACATACAGTGCTTGTTAATTTTTTTTTTTTAATATTAATTAATATTTACATTTTATTTCTTTTTTTCATACAATGTAGTGCACCCAAGTACTCGCTTTCTCAAACATTGCTAAACAAAATACTTCAGTCTGCTGTTAAACATCTTTTTTTATTTCCTGCAAACTGTAGATAAAACGAGAGGTCTATCTGTTTTGTAGTCTTTTTTCTAATCTATGTGATGCCCCGTTTCCTGGACATGGTGCCTGCCTGTGTGATTTGACTTTTCAAATCTGCTCTGTAGCTACTCAGAAACAACCAATTTAAATGTCTTGTTCTTATTACTGAAGAAAAAATATATACCGTTTCATTTGAACACGGTAATAACATTTTTATTTATTTATTTTTTTTAAATTTGGAATCACCAATTATTTTACCCCAGATTTTTTCCAAATTTGGAATTCCCAATTATTCAACCCGTCTCACCGCTGCAACCCCCACACTAACTCGGGAGAGACGAGGACGAGCACTCGCGTCCTCCGAAACGTGTGCTGTCAGCCATCTGCTTTTTTTCGCACTGCAAGCCCACCGTGAAGCCATTACAGAACTACAGCTGGTGCGCGGTGAGCCAAGGATTCCCCAGCCAATCTAAACCCTCCCCACCTGGGAACTCCTGTCTGCAGTCGGCAGTAGCATAGCCTGGATTTGAACTGGCGATCTCCAAGCTATAGGGTGGAGTGCCTTTACTAGATGCGCCACTTAGTGGCCCATAAAAAACAATTATTTGACATGTTGATTTTGTGTGTGTGTGTGTGTGTGTGTATATATATGTATTTGTATATTATATATATATATATATATATATATATATATATATATATATATATATATATATATATATATATATATTGTAAGATAGCGGGTTGTGAGAGACAGCAGGGAGGGGGTTAAAACCTCCCTGCGAGAGAAATGCACCGTTTTGTATTGTGTTGCTTTATTGTTTCATTTAATTTTCTAATTGATTTCTTAATTGTATTATTGTTTAGTTTAATTGTTTTATTATTAATTATCATCCGCACCTGGGCATTATTGGGGAATTGGACCCAGGTGCGGGGTTTAAAAGGAGAGCAGGCAGTCTGCTCGAGGCTGCTGAGTAGAAGGAGGCAGAAGAGGTGCGCTGTCTCCGAGTAGCCAAAGGAAGAGAAAAAGTAAGTGTGGTGTAAAACCGGGGGTTTTGAAAGGACGGGAAAACAGCTTAGCTGTCCTGTGGTAGACAGGGTGTTCCTGTGTGTTAGTTAGTGCTCCAAGAGGAGCTAGGTGTTTATTTTGTATTTGTTTTATTTTGTGTTCATTAAAATATAGTGCGTCAGCGCTTTAAAAATCAATTTCAGTGTCCTGGTCGTATTTTTAAAGAGGCAACGAACCCGAGTGGGTACAGCTGTGTTGTAAATCAATTAGGCAGCAATGCACAAAGACAACAACGCACAAAGACACACATACATACATACATACATACATACAGTGGTTATACCAATAATGTCACATTTTGTTGAATTACAAATAATGTATGTACAGCTTTTCAAACAACTTTAACTTTTTTTATTCAAAGCTGTAGTGGTTAAACTGAACACTGTTATATGAGGAGGAGGTTAAATGTCAGCAAAACTTGCAAAGAAAATGTACAAAATGAAATTTACTGGTTGCATAAATATTCAGCCCCTTAAGTCAGTACGTAAGCACCCTTTGCAGCAATTACTGCGATGAACTTTTTGCCCATTCTTCACAGGAACATTGCTCCAGTTCTGATAAGCTTGTTGGGGATCTTCATAAAGTCTCACCATTAATTTTCGATTGGATTCAAGTCAGGACTTTGACTGGGCCAGTCAAGAACATTAATTCTCTTCTTGTTTAACCACTCCAGTGTGGCTTTGGCTTTGGCTTTGTGCTTCGGGTCATTGTCCTGCTGAAATATGAATTTCCTCCCCAGTTTCAGAGTCTTGGCTGACTCAAACAGGTTTTCCCCAAGGATTCACCTGTACTTTGCACCATCCATTCTCCCCTCTATCCTGACAAGCTTCCCAGTCCCTGCTGAAGAGAAAGCATCCCCATAACATGATTGGGATGGTGTTGACTGGGTGATGTGCAGTGTTGGGCTTGCGCCAGAAGTAACGCTTGGAATTTAGACCGAAAAGTTTGATTTTTGTCTCATCTGACCACAAAACCTTTTTCCACATGTCTGCAGTACATCTACATGCTTTTTCGCAAACTCCATACATCCTTTAAGATGAGGCTTTTTGAGTAATGGCTTCTTTCTTGCCACCGGTCCATACAGGCCGGCTTTGTGTAGGGACCGGCTTATTGTTGATGTGTGAACACTGACTCCCATAAAGCAACCTCTGTAAAAGCATAGCAATTATCTATTTTATTTTAGTTTTCACAGAATAACAGCAATACATTATAAGCTCATCTGCTAATATTCAATTAATAGTTATATATAAAAGTTTCACAAATAGCAGTCAATAGATAAGACAATCAAAATAAAAGGGTCTAAAGTAAAAAAAAAAAAAAAAAAAAAAAAATTGAAACCAGGACCTACATTATTATTATTATTATTATTATTATTATTATTTATTTCTTAGCAGACGCCCTTATCCAGGGCGACTTACAATTGTTACAAGATATCACATTATTTTTACATACAATTACCCATTTATACAGTTGGGTTTTTACTGGAGCAATCTAGGTAAAGTACCTTGCTCAAGGGTACAGCAGCAGTGTCCCCACTGGGGATTGAACCCACAACCCTCCGGTCAAGAGTCCAGAGCCCTAACCACTACTCCACACTGCTGACATTAATGGCATACAGTTGAACTATAAATTAGCTTATTATTAAACTAACATTATAGAGTTTAAAGTACAGCAAGATTTACAAATAGTTTATAGACAAGAATGGTCATCAATGAATGCTAATAAATCACACAGTCAAGTAGAGCAGACCAATATCATCACCCCAGTTCACCACGCAGTCATAGGACAATGGCACAGCTGACAGCTGCTCCTAAGAACTGAGACAGAGTCACTGTGCCAAGGTAATTACCAGTGACTTGCATAGTGTAGAACAAGGTTGATTTAATCTGACTGATCATTCCAAACAAACAAAGCAGGGTATAAAGAAACACAAAAACACAAATCTTCTTTTTTTTATACACAAAATAAACTACTTAGAATTTTACACCACATTAGTTGAAACATTTTCCCTTGGAAACAACTTCTATCGAAAGTCCGGCAACAACCACTCCGCCACTCAATTTCACTATTTAGTTACTGCCGTGACCTGTCGCATGTTGTCTTTACAGATATTTTAGAAGAACCTATAGAAGTTCTACAGTAATTACAGAACATTTTAGGTAGGCAAAAAGTCAGAATTATTAATAATACGTTAGATTTTTACTTACCAGGGTTACAGTCTGTAAGGAGCGAGCAGATAGATAAGAGAACCTTGGAGATGGTCAGTGCTGGGCTCCAGTTGTCTTTTAGGATATCCAGGCAGATCACTCCCTGGCTGTTAATATTACAGTGGTAGATTCTCGTCCGGAAAGTCACCTATGACATAAAAAACAATATAAAAATTCTGAAAAAAAATAACAATTTAATACCTGAAAGCAAGCCACCTGTAGCAGCCTTCACTGAAGGCTAATCTATAGTCTGTCATGAACCTTCATTTGCGGCTTGGTATTTCAGAATATGCTGATATGAGACAAATGAGGAGGAACCCGCCTGTAATCCCAGGGCCAAATCAGACCCACTAAACAGAGAAACAGCATATTCTAATAATTATGGCTGTCAAAACCAACTGTGAAGACTGATGTTGCAATGCCTGTACTTTTAGGGTATTTTTGGAGCTGTTGTTCCTGTGGCCTTTTTGTTTTTCATTAGTGACTGTGGTTAGAGAGTTAGAGATATCTGGTCACAGAGGTCCCCTTGTAAAGAAGCAGTTATACCTCTGTGAATAGAACAAGCCGTTTGTCATTAAAACAAAAAATGAATTCATTAAATCACTAAAAGAATTGAAAGTTGCGTCTTAACGTAAAAAATTAAATACAGTGTAAAGAAGGCACCATTAAAAGATGTGTTATTTCAGTGTTAATAGCAATAACATTAGGTCAATAAGATAGGGCCTAACTGGTTACATTTCAGTAATATTCATCAATGAAACACTGATGTAGTATTATAAGACTCCTTCTCCCTGGAGTTTTGACAACAAAGACATTTTGTCTTTCTTGTGCAGTAGAACAATGTGTAAGCATTGTTTGACTGTAATTTAACTGTTTTAAAAAGAAAATATTTCCGAAGCAGGCCTGTCAAATGTCATTTGTAAGACAAGATGAACAATTCTTATCTGCTTTGATGTCAATTATTTTATGTTTGACTGTGCAGTTTTATATTACAGAGCAGTATATGTCGTCATCCGGTCACACCATTGTGTCAAAAAGATAAGAGGTTTGGGAAAAGCATATTCATTTTCCAACTTCAAAATATGTTCTTAAACAATATCAGCAGTAGCGTGTTAAAATGACAATATGCAAAACTAAAGTGACATTGCACTGTACATTTTCACTGACAGCAAGAATTGTTGCCATCATGGTGCTACACATTTAAAAAACAAAAAAAAAAATGCTTTGCTCTTTGTAGACAACCCTGGGACTACATACTGACTAAATGAATCAGGCAGGCATTACAATTCAAAAGGAAAAAAAGTAATTAACAATACAGACTCCAGGAGAAACCATCCTCACTAAATCCCAGACTGACATTGCCAACAAAATATCACAGCGGAAATGTGATCTCAGCTTACATTTCAAACCTGAGAAGGGGAATGCAGACAGAAGAAGGGGGCTCTGGTGGAAAACAGTAGGAAGACAGATCTGTGCTTGTTTAACATGCCGAACAAAGCTCAGCATTTTCCCCTCCCCCTCCCCATAACCTATATAACTTTTACAACTCTAGCTTCCTTAAAATGACAATGTATATAATAAAGCACAAAGCTGACAGACGGTCCTGACAATCTATATAGTGTGGTGATGTGACAAGCTGAGTTTAATGCCAGGAGTCCAATGGGTCTCTTGATGGTGTCCCTCTGCTAATATTTAATCCTTGTGCTCTGGCCCTGAAAGCAGGTAGCCAGAGTCATGCTTCTGGGAGGGAGTGCTCTGAGCCCTAGTGTGGGCTAAACTGCACAAGAAGCAGGCGAAGCAGATAATGCCATCTGCTTAAAAAGGTCTTGCTTGGCTAATTGTTTACATGCACGGGCAACTGCTTTGAGGATGAAGCTTGGGACTTGTGGGTCTACAACCAAACTTTTCAGCTCTTAATTACAGTCACATAATTTAAAAGCTTCATATAATAAAAAGAAGCCTAATAAATCTATATCCTGTTTCTGACTTTACTAACAAAGGCATTAGCCAAAACGTTTGTCGGTTTCTCAGTTAAGTCCTTAGGTGCACAATTTGACTGCTTTTACCTAAGTAATATGTGGCTGACTTATAACCAATAGAGGGATCTCATGGCTTTTAGTTATTTGTGCTTCTATCATTATACCAAGCATAGCTTTTAAACACCATTTGAATTACGTATTTTATTGATGTATTAGATTTAAGCCGTGCTCTTCTGTAACTGAGGGTCTCGTTTACATTAGATTTCATACATTTGTGCTATTTACAGTTATAACTGACTATATCAATAAAATATTTAAGGTTTGTGTTAAATACTAAAGAAAAAACATATTTTACACAAAACAGTGCCAATGCCGAGGATTTATAAAAATCTATTATTAAAGCACTGTGCCTTAAGTAAACAATAAATAGTCTATTGAAGAGCACAAGGAATACAAACCCAATTCCATCATAAAGGGAAATGGCTGACAAAAAGGAGTGTAACTCATTGTAGATATTTACTGTTCTGTGTTAAAGTGGTGGTGTACTGAACGCTTCTTTATTTTAATAACACTGTAATGACTTTGCTGCAAAAGTGTAATGCTAATAATGTCATAATGTGTAACAATTTTTGCCTCAACCTGACCTAACACTCAAGCTTTTGTACACGAATAAAAGATAATTTAGTCAACAACCTGTGAACAAGTCTGTGCTTACATTTCACCTTGGACTTGACTTGTTCATTAGCAGCTGAAAATCTTTTTTGGAAAGTCTGACATCCAAACCACAACATTGCTAGGTTTGTAATATTTAGGCTCAGTCGAGAAGGGCGAGAAGAGATCTTCACATATATACTGTGCTTTTAAAAACTCAGGGCCTGATTGACATCAGGAAGAGCAGGGCCATAGCCTCAGGTCACAGGAGACTTTATCTTGCAATGCTCCCTGGGGCTTCCCCTGTTGTATATTAACAGTGGTCCCTGAGCTTTCTGCTATCTAGCCCCCCACTGCTCTGTAAACTACTCCATTACAATAATCTCTAGACAACTGTAAATAGGAGGTGTATAATAATCTCAAAAGCAATTGCAAATGAGATTTGTTGTTTGTCATAAACGTGCTTTCTAACCATTTTCTAAAACAAGGTTAAGGTGGTACTAAGTGATGGAATTGCCCACTTAAAACACTGCTAAGAGTGTTACACAAGGTCTTTTTGCTATGATCATATTAAATCTGAACAAAGACTTGAATATAGCCACTGTTGTTTTCTGATAGAAAGGAATAGTGAAAGTTGTGCAATCACAGTAAATGGTTAATTGATTAAAGGATTATTGCAAAGTGGCTTGCAGTGTACAGGTGCAGGAGTTATGCAGTGCGTAATCAGGAGACAGACAACTGTAATCCACTCAGAATTGGTTTTTAATTATAATCCTGGTCTGGTGACCAAACAATAATTCCAGGCAATGCACAACAATGTGTAATGCACTGGAATAAATAAACAGGTTGCAGTCCCAAATAATAAACACAGTCAATAGTACACGCACAATACACAAACACAGTCACCAGTCCTGGGCGAGTGCTGTAGTGCTTGTGGTGCAAAATACAATTAAATCGTGGTAACAAGTGCAGTGATGTCCGGGTTTGTGCTGGCCTCTGGGGACAGCACTGGATGTGTTTAGCCGTCTACTAAATAACAAGTAAAAGTAACAAACAAAACACTCATGCACGATATAACACAGGTCCTTCCGGTCGATTCCTTAACCAAAACGAAGGAACAGATTACGTCACTTCGTCCCCTTCTTGTACAGTCACACATGGCCCCTTGGTAAACGATTGCAGCCTCTCCTCCAATCCGTGGCTGCCACATCATTTCCCTTCCGGGTCGATGAGTTAGTGCACCGAAGCTCTGCCCCCTTTCTAGATGACCGGCATCCTTTTAACCCTGGGAATGAATTGTCAGGCCAAACAGTCCAGGGTACTCTGTTTCTGTTACTTTGCGCCCTCACAGGTCGGGAGGGAGATTTACCACCAAAGATCATTCTATTTCTGTCACAAGGTGTCAGTGCAGTGCAGATCTTGACATTGTTAAGTATATGTAATCTAGAATTGATAGCTTGTATGACTTTGACTGCATGGAGATGAAGATAGATTGTCTCCCCAGTTTTCTATGTTGTTCATTTAGGAAAAGAGATCTGACGGAACCAGGAACTACTGACCCATCAGCCTATCCTCCATAACCTGTTAAAATCAGGGAATCAATCATATGATTAGGTGATTGTTAGAGTAACAACATTATTGGAGACAGGCAATATGGATTAAGAAAAGTTTGATCCTGTCTGACTAACCAAATAGAGAGTATAACATAATTGAACTGGACTTCAAAAGGCCTGTTGAGAAAGCAAATGTCCTTCACCTCAAATCGGTGGGAGCCATGGTACCGTTGTACATGCACGTAGAAAAGTGAAATAGTAAATAAGGCTTCTTATACCTGTTCCCATTAATACTGACATGTTCTTAACAAAACTGCAGTTTACTCATTGACATTTGGAATACCAAATCTCAGGGCAGTTGTGTCATATTTGTAAAGAGCTGGCTTATCAGCACCTCCATCAACGACACTATCCCGTTACCTGTAATTCTTTGTAAACTTGCAATACAGTAGTTTCTTGTGTTTTGTTTTTAAAAATCAAAATTCAAATCATTAACTTGACACTCAAATGAATTCAACCTCTCAATCTGCTGCAGACTCTATAGCAGTATTCCTACAAAGGGAGCTGCATCCTCCCCTTTCTACACAACCCTTTTTTGTTTTCTCTGATTGATCTGTACAGTAGCTGTTTATTACATTGTTGCACTGTATAGCGCAGTCAACACTAATTTAACCCATTTACTGTAACTGACAGCAGTGGAAAGCTATGAATCAAACTGCAGTTATGGCACCTGACAACACGTCAACCCAAAAGAGGTCTCTTTGGTCAAAAATACCAGTAATTTATTAGAGCTTTACTTCTCTTACTTGCTCTGTCACTTAAGTTTTTTTTTTATGTGATTACATATATGCTTTTATAATGTACGTAGCAAGAAATATGACAAACCAAAACATAATAACTTTCTACATCTTGACTACATTTTGTTTTCATATAAATGTTTTATCTAATTCATCAAGCTCATACGTTCTCATGCCTGCAGCTCTATGTATATGAAAGCTGCAGAAACATGCAATGCCACTACAGTAGAATGAAAATAATTTCCTAGCTTGTCTGTCAATGAGAAAGCTTCAAGCCAAGCTGCTATTACTATTGTGATTTTACTGATACCGTACGAAGGCCCTGATTTATCAATAAAACCAAAATGCAATTTGCACAATTTTTTGGTGAAATGAAAATCAAACTGTTCATGTTATAAAAATGGTAAGCACTTTAATTGAATCACCTTGTTAATAGCTTTGTAAGTGTTTCATTTTCCTTTCACAAAAGGTTGTGCAAATGGCATTTTAATACAAAGACATTGATAAATAAGGCCCTTTGTACTGTATCAGTAAATCTCAGTAGCAATAGTGGACTGTGGTGTTCCCAGCATGGTTTGAAGCTTTTTCTTTGATAAAAGAGCTAGGAGATTGTTTTAATTCTACTATAGTGGCATTTCATATCTTTGCAGCTTTCATATACAAAAAGAGCTACAGGCATGAGAACGCATGAGCTTGGTGAGTCATGAATTGGGCATGACAAGATAGAACATTTCAGTTTTGGAGGAAATGTTGTTACTTGTATTATCATGACTTGGAATTGCTTTATACATACATAAAGTATCATGCAAACCACAGCTTTGTAAGAACAGGAGCTTGAACAAATCTATTTTCATTTTTTTAACCGTTTCCTATTTTTCCAATTATTTCTGATGTATTTTGGCCAAATTGGGATTTCAATATTTGACATCTTCCCAAGGATCCTTTCAGTAAAAGGAAAACGTAGCTCCCCATGATGTATAGTATATCCACTGCATGCACATGTAAAAATGTAAATTTGACAGATAAAGTGAGAAATGCCTTCCTACACCCCCAGATTCTGGATCATCTCAACAGCCTGTGCAAAAGTATGACAAATGAATAAGCGCTTCTCTTTATAGGTAACATACAGAAGGAAACCTCTATTCTGACAGCTCTGAGCTAAAAAATGTCCTTTTCAAGTTACTAGATACAGTAGATGTAAAAAATGGAAGGGTATCAAACACACAGTCAATCTGAAAAACCTCCATATACTACAATATTATGAACACTCAATAGCTTTAGCTAAAATGTTCTTAGCAAGTTTCATTACAATTAGACAGCCCCTCTTACAACACTGTACGCTACAGAGCATGTCAAAGACATAGCAGGTAATAAAACAATGAAAACACACGCAAGCTTTTTTGGGAATGCTTCCATTCACTTCACCAAGTCCCATTGTGGGTTCAGGTTCAGCAACATGTTACAGGTTCATTTACATCACAAGCAATAATACCCAATAGGCCTATTGGGACATACAAATGGGCTGGATATAACAACTTCATAGAAACTCCTCAAACACAATAATGTTAATTTTTGTGATGCATACAGATAACCTGTATTCACTGTGTTTTAGTTTAAACCACACAGGAGGAAATACTTCATTTGTTAAAGATTTGCCATACATTTATCCCGTCAAACACCTATCCAATACACACCTCCCCCCTCAAAGTATCAGGATAATGAATCAATCCCTTTCCCATTAGTCACCAGATGACCGGAACACGTATCCAACTTCTGAACCTTGAGATCCTTGCCATCTGCCTGAGTTATTTCAGTGTCATTATCTTGAGATAATCTAGTATTTTATGTGCTTGCCTACATTGATATAGATTTATAAATTGCTTTTATGTGTGTTTTTTATTTACTGCAAGCTACTTTATAGGACCCTTTATAAGCAGGCCCTATAAAAAGCGGTCTGTCAACTTTTTAGTCACTTTTCATTCGCAGATAGACCTTTATCAAAAGCCTTTAACATACAGTATGTGTTATGTAGAGTCTAGCACAGCTGTGTTTTCATTTAAATGTTTAAACAATGATGATGCAGCAACTATCCTGCCAAGATTTTATTTCCTGCAACTCACAGCGCTACTGTCACTTGGAACAAGGGGTGTGTTTTTGCCTACACAAAACTAGACACATTATGTTATATTATTTGTCTAAAATATACAAATTGGAATATAAAAGCTATGCCTTACATATGGACTGGTCTGCTATCTTTTGTATACTATTTGTATAATAATGGTCTGGAGTTTCAGTTGACTTATCTTTCCTAGACCTATTTACAGGTCTGCAGTGTTCACTGAATTAAGCCATTTTGCACCTGGCACATCACTGGAAATTGGTTTCACATCATTTAAATAAAAATGAATGAAGTCAAACAAACCATAATGCCAATATCAATTAAGGAATGTGTAGCTTTGAAATTACCAGGACCTATTGCTTCAATGATTATGAGTAAATTATACAATAGAACACTTGCAAAGCTTCACACCAATTACAGGTGAGACCAGACAACCAATGAGCCTCTTCAGAGGGTCCTCATGAATTTGTCAGTACCGGAAAGTTTATAACTGCTATATTTTTCAAATAGAAAATGTATCAAGGCAGTTACCGAGTTCAACATGTACAGCAGAGTGCAACAGATAGCCCCACACAGACACAGTCAGCGCATAAGGGTCCTGTGGCAGGGCAGAGGAAAAGCCCTGCACATAATTAGAGGGGGCAGGGCAAAGCCTGCTTGCAAATACTGTATTGTGGTGTGTTGTTTGTTTATTTTGGACCAGGTGTATTTAATTAATGGTTGGTGGTGTATTGTATTTTTAAAAGAAATGTATTGTATGATTTGAATGTATTTTGTGTTTGATTTCAAATACAATGTTTTTCTTTGTTGTTATTGATTTGAATGTGGTCTGGCAGAGGCGGTGTTAGCAGCTCATCTCTGCCAGACAGCTCGTGTGAATGCATGGTCAGCAGTCTGAGATTACTGACTGCCGGCCATGCAAACTGAAACTCATGTAGAATGTGACCATCTTCGTATTCAATAATTTTGTGTTAATTCGGAGGTATAAAAGCCTGCAGCTTTTGTTGTTCCGGGTGGGCGTTTAAAAGAGGAGAAACGTGTTTGTGAGAGCCAGTGAGAGTGAGGAGAAACCAAAAGTAAAAATCAAGCAAGCAATTGCAGACCAACACGATTCTGTGGTATGTGTTCGTGATTTGTTTTGTTAAACCTTTTATTTTTGCTCTGTGTTTTTGTTTCAATATTTATTTTATTTTTGTTTTGAATAAAAATGGCGCACCAGCGGGCTTTTCACCCGTAGTACCTGTCTGTGTCAATAACAATGCATTTTAATTAAGGGCATAGTAACTACTATGATAAATATGTTTTACTCTTAGCAGAATAACCAAAGGAACAGTTAATACTACTGTTAATAAAGCGGTGAAAATTAGATGTTACAAGAAACGTATCAGTTAGACTTACTGGTACCATATATTGACACATTGTGCAATACACAGACAATACACAGCTTTTAGACAAACAGGTATGCACTGTATATGTTTTTCACGTGGAGTCTCTCATCAATTCTGCGACTATGGTGTAATGTTACATAGGCCATAAGTCTGGGGGAAAACCTTTGAATTTTTTTTCTCTCAAAAAAAGATTGGTGAAGATTGGTGCAAAATCAGTTGTTGTTGTGTTTGCCATGCAGAGCGTGACAGACGGACATTTTCAGTGTTTAAGGGTCCCCATTTTTAGAATGAGGACCATAAAAATTAATTCTCATCTAGAATACAGCTGCCAGTGTTACATCTTCAGTGTGATTTTTCCAGTGTCATTACATTTTATACAACCTAAAAAAGTTTCCACGCGGACGTATGTGGTCCAAATGAAGAGTTTTGTTCCAACACCTTTTGCACCCTGGCTGTTCACTAATATAATTCTGCAAGAAGGTATATTTAGATGTATTGCATTTCACTTACCTTGGGAGGTTTGAAAGGGTAGTCAGGTGAAAACGTGATGTCCAGGAAGAAGACGCCTCCCTCGTACACTGACCCAGGGGGTCCCAGGATTGTTGACCTCCATTCATAGATGTTATCTCCCTTAGGACCAGCACTGCAATACAGACAACAAATCAATTATATGGTGGAGTTATTTTAATTGAACCAAAATAGTAATGAAGTTGTCAATTCAGAGATAGACCAAATAGATACACTGCATATCCATATTTTGTATAAAAAGCCTGACAAAAAGTTGGACACTAAAACAAGCAAATTCCCATTGGTTACTGTAAACTAAGGTTGTTAAATTATCTACAAAAATGAGTACAGAACAAAAGATACAAATTGTAAGCCTGATATTTATTAATGCTTAAAGCATAATATATATATATATATATATATATATATATATATATATATATATATATATATATATATATATATATATATATATATATATTACTACAAGCAAAACTAAACAGTGCAGGGAGATTACAATTTAGCCATATCCATAATTACAGTGTCATGTAGCTCAAGGGAAGCTAATCCATTTAAAGTAAACACCTCCATAATCACATGCTTTCACTTAGATATGTTTTGACATTTAATAGCCACAACAATTATGGCTAAATTACCCCATAACATGTAACCACTCCAGTGCCTTAATATAATACTGTCATGTTTAGTGTTATTCATCTAATCTATCAATCTATTTGTGCATTTACTATTGGCATCATTAATGGTACCTTTTGACACAAGCTATCACTAACTGGGAGGTAAACAGCAATTCAGCAGAAATATTTAATGCCTGCTGTGAAGGCATTGGTATCAGGAACTGTAATTCTCCTGTTTACAACAACATTCACAGCTGCTGTAGATTAATCTGGTCAATCTATGTGCTTTCAAATGTATAGTTCTTTGTACAAAGTTGACACTTTAATGCTAAACCTGCACTGATTAAAAAAAAAAAAAAAAAAAAACTAAACGCTGACAAGTTTGTTAATACAAAACATGTAGAAAATACCTTAGGTGCAACACTAACAGTTTTTGTTCCCTTTACAATCTGGTGCAAATTGTACAAAAGAGCAAAAGAGTATGCAATGAAGTTCAGTACCACAGCTCTAGTTCTTGGAAGCTGTTTTCAACAATATGCAGTCAATTCTCACTAAAGACAAACTTGGATTAAACTCATTTCCTGATACTACAAATTTTCTACATGGTCCCGGTCAAATCGCTTATTGTAAAAGACTTCTTATAATACAAATTATAATCCCAAATTTTGGAACCCCCACAGGGAAGAAAAAATTGAATACAATGAATTGCCCTAGTTCAAACAGCTGAGTGTAACTATAACCCTCTCTTTTCTGTACTCTGTGTTGAACTTTTTTCTTTTAACTGTGTGTGTGACCCCTTCTCGCACTGCAAGCCCCATACAAAGCAGACTGGAGACAGGTTTCATGGTTCAGGACTTGTTTTATTGCTCTGACAAATTCAGCTTTGGGATCTGAAAATAGCAAGCCCAGAGTCATTAAAATAAACAGCATTAAATTACAAAAAAAATAACTCGAGAATTATTACAAATGCATTCATATAACCCTCTGTTACATTTAGGCCCTGTCCACACTATGCCTTTAAACCGTATTAGTTGCATTTAAACCGGCTTAAAAGTGCTAAATACGGTTTGCGACCACACTACGCAGCATTTAATACCGTACTCGAGAACCGGACTCAAGACCACCTCAGGAGGTAGTCTCGAGTCCGGTTCTAATTAGATCGCATCAGGTAGTGCGGTTTATCAGAAGTGTGGACGCTGTAATACCAAACTATATTTTTTGTGTATCCTCCAATATCCCAAAATGCTTTGTGGTATGTGTGGCGAAATACTCAGAGCAGGCGCCTGAAGGACTTGCTATCAGTGTACATTCCACACTAGGTATTCATTTTTATGCTTCAAAAAATCTGTCAGGACATCTCTGTTAAACTAGTGGTGAAAATAACAAAAACACAACGTTAAATTAGGCGACTGGAAAAATGAAATGCGAGTTAAAAGTAGGATCGGGGATGAACAAATTACGTAATTTGTCAGCTCTGTTTGAAATAAAATTAAGAGGACCAGAATTAGGCTCAGGCAAGACATGAAGGTAAAAACAAAGATTGTTTTGTAATTAACAGCTTTTTCTGAGTTTAATTATGAAACAGAATCAGTTAAATTTGTTTAAAGGGACTTCACCTGATTAAAAATAAAACCTGAAAACTTCAAGCCCTACTTGTGTGTGTGTGTGTGTGTTCGGATTTACTTTTTCTGCAATACTTGTTATATTTCATTTATGCAATATGGACCTCTGTTAATATGGGGCATAACACATTATTTTAAAATAAAATACAGTGCATGGCGGGATACTATCGTATTAATTTCCACGGTTCGTTGTGCTGCTGGGAATTGTAACTGAACTATTCTAATGGTGTGTGAACGCAATAAGTCTGACTAAACATGAAACGGTACTTCAGTGTGGATGCTTTGAGCTGTATTGATTAGAGCGGTTTCGAGTACGGTTCTCGAGATCGGTTATGTAGTGTGGACAGGGCCTTAATCACAGACATGCGGTAAACACGCTTTTTCATTCTCAATCAATTCTTACGACAGTGGTTAAGAATCTATTACATCTTTCCAAATACAATACATTTATTTAAACATTTAAGGAATTGTGCAGTCATTAAACAAAATAGACAGTAATAATACGGAGCAACACAGATATGCATCCTCACCTGAAAATAGCAAGCCTGCAGTGACTTGCTCCCGCACATATAGGCAACTGGCCTTGACCTTTACGTCATTAAATGTTTTTTATAATTTAACAAAACAAATAATTAATTTTAGAAATTGCCATGACATACATTTTTAACAAATTTAACACCACCACCATATAAATAAAAATGAGAAAATTATTAAATCCCCAAATTATTTATAACAAATTTAAAGGAACAGTGCATATTCATTTTGAACCTGTTACATAAAGGATATTGGGAAATGTATTAACTGACCAGGGCATTATCCTTGCATACAAAAAAGTGGAGGTGTTGAATGTGGTGGATAATGCACCACTGTACAAGAAAAAGAAATGCAAACATTTTCTCAACCATTCTGAGAAAACAGGATACAATAATACAGGTCTATGAACAGCAAACTGTGGATGCAAGTCGTCAGCGTTTCCGATTTTCTCAATACCCCGATGTTGAGGACGCCTTGCTTTTGTAGTAAAAATGCCTGTGATCAGAATGCGACAAGCAGATTTCAAGTTGCAATGCATACTTGCAATGCAAAAAAATTGCACAGTACTTTTAAATTTATAATACTTTTCATTGTACTGTAATTGAAACTTGATTTCAGTGCTACTGTAACTCCTGATAAATGCTATTTATTTAGCCAGGTAAATGCACATTTATCAACCGACAATCCTATTGAAATGGATTTAATTTGACATTTTCGAAGAAAGATTTTGGATGTGTATTCTCTCTGATTGACCGTTAGGATAGAAATCGTTGTTGTCTTCAGAAATGCTATATGTGAAGCATTATGATGATACCAGCTGTTTAAGACATTTATTATTATTATTATATTTATTATTATTTATTTCTTAGCAGACGCCCTTATCCTGGGCGACTTACAATTACATTATTTTTTTTTTACATACAATTACCCAGTTTATACTGTTTTTTACTGGAGCAATCTAGGTAAAGTACCTTGCTCAAGGGTACAGCAGCAGTGTCCCCCATTTGGGATTGAACCAACGACCCTCCGGTCAAGAGTCCAGAGCCCTAACCACTATTCCACACTGCTGCCCAACACTGCTTTTATTGCAGGTTTGATTTCATATAGTGGTATGCTGCTACTGCAAAAGCTAACCTACCAATATATTACTTTGCATATAGCCATGACAGTTTTTATGCCCACAGGAGTGTGACCCAAAAACAACATCAGGCTGTGCTTCTTTCATAATATACAATGAGTATCCCTTTGGCATCTATTGCTTATGGCACTGGTACACTCACGTGTAGTTAAAGGATTTGTTACAAGATTTCAAGAGATACGTCCCTGCAAATTAGATTTGTAAAAAAAAGCGCCTATGAGCATGTGTGACTGCCAAATACATATGCATTTTCAGATGAACATGATTGTTGAGTCTATAAACGTATACCCAATCATTCCATTGAAGGTCACACTGCATCAGCTTGAAAGCAGCCCTAAGAATTTTAATTTGCCCACTTCTCAGTTTACATTAACCTTTGAATAATAAAGTGCAGCTGAGGCTGCTGTCAGGGAAAATAAGAGAAGCGAGCGAGTAATTAATAACATTTCCATGGCCCACGCACAAAAATAGAGAGCGATCCCAGGCTTTTGGCAAGGCTTTTGGGGACTCAAGTTAGCATTAAGGAACTAATTGTAGCCATGAAAACAAAGGTGAGGCCACTTCAACCCTGAATCTTGAATACACATAGAATAGGCATATTTGCTCATGGGCAGAACAAACACTTAGCAATTGGCATATTAGATTATTTGTTAACTTATACCGTAGGCCTGGTTTCTTGCAAATACAAAAAGAAGAATTTAATCTGTATCTAGTATTACAACCAGAGGCCATAAGAGGTGAAGCAACATGCCTGGTAAATAAGCTGACTGTGTTGGCTTCCAGTCTACAGCCATAATAAATCACTGTGCCAGCTTCCCTTGATGAATCAAAAGCACAACAAATAATAATAATAATAACTCTAGGCTGTAATGAATTGTTAAATCTCACTTGCAAAACATTACAATAGCTTGACTACATTCCACTCTGCAGCTGCAGTTGGCCACTCTGGTTCTGGAGTGTCTTTCCTTTACAAAAACAAACAACCACCGCCAGAGAATAACTACGTTAAATACTGTATAAAGTCCTAATCTTAATGCTGTGTAAATACTGCTGTCATTTAACAAATAGACCCTCTCAGTCTCATCAGTTTTCAATCAAATTGTTCTTTAAAACAACACCAATATAGTCAGAATGGACTTTATTTTTCTCAAACACTAAAAGATACAACTGTGATCTTAGCATGCACTTCATAAGAATTTAATTTGTGAAAAAATGCAAACAATTTACTACAGTACTTTAAAGCCTAATTGATCTACTGTAGCTCATGTTTTACAATTGTTTACAGAGAGAAATACACAAAAAAGACTTGTAAATTAAATATATTATTTAATTTACATAAATCTCTGACGAGGAGTTGCAAATCAAAACAGTATAGTCATTTATTAGCCATTACTACAGTCTCAAAATAACTTTGAAAATTGCTAGTCAGTGTCACAAAAAGTGTAAACAAAACTAATAAGGGCTTTTTTCCACAAAATGTATGTTGAAAGATGCTGTACTAGCTCTGGTGGTTTCAGTGGAAAAATGATGTTTCCATATTTAAAAGTCACAGCTTCCACCACTGCAAATACTGCACCCATAGGAAACTTCCTGTTCACTGTCACATACACAAAATAGACTTGTGTTTAGGATTAAATGTTGGATTTACATAACCTTTGGAACCCAAAGAATTCTATTTTATTTATTTAAATATTGGCAGCATTAAATCCATGGCTGTTTAGATCAACTGAATATACATCAATTAGTATCATTACACTATGTAACACCATTTTTGTTCCTGGGTAGTAAGTGTTATTTCCTAATTGCTTATGCCTCAAAAGTATAGAAAATGGCTATTATTCCCCACAAACTTTGCTTTTGTGACCAGTGATATTTTGAAATGTACCTATTTCCAATGAGAAAACGGGCGAATTTGTGTCTTTTCGTTCACATAAAGTCAGAAAAAAACAACATATGAATCCAAATTAACATGTATTTATACTAAAGTAATACAAAAATGACTACAAAAGATTTAGAAGTGAGTAGTTTTTCGAGATTTACGATTATACTGTAAATCACTTTCACGAATCAGCCCCCAAATGTAGTCTCCCATCATGTTCTCGTTATACTGTCCTTGGTAGCGGCGTTCAAAGTCCAGTATATCCTGGTGGAAGCGCTCGCCTTGCTCCTCCGAGTACGCTCCCCATGTTCTCCTTGAATTTATCAAGATGAGCATCAAGGATATGGACTTTGAGGGACATCCTACAGCCCATTGTGCCGTAGTTCTTCACCAGTCTCAACCAGCTCCACATAGTTTTCGGCCGTGATTGCCCAGGAAGCCCCGAACCACTGCGACAAAGCTGTTCCAAGCCGCTTTCTCCTTACTAGTGAGCTTCTTGGGGAATTCATTGCACTCCAGGATCTTCTTTATCTGTGGTCCGACGAAGACACCGGCTTTGACCTTTGCCTCAGACAGCTTAGGGAAGAAGTCTTGAAGGTACTTGAAGGCTGCCGACTCCTTATCTAGAGCTCTGACAAATTGTTTCATAAGGCCCAATTTTTGTGCAGTGGTGGCATCAGCACCTTCCGGGGGTCCACCAGTGGCTCCCACTTGACGTTGTTCCTCCCCACAGAGAACTCGGTCCACTGTGGCCAGTCCCGCCTGTGGTAGTGCGCCTTGGTGTCCCTGCTGTCCCAAAGGCAAAAATAGCAGGGAAACTTGGTAAAACTGCCTTGGAGACCCATCAGGAATGCCACCATTTTGAAGACTCCTATGACCTCCCAGCCGTACTCATCATACTTCAAGGCGTCCAGCAAGGTCTTGATGCTGTTGTAATCCTCTTTGAGGTGCACCGAGTGAGCCAGGGGAAGAGACGGGTACTTGTTACCATTATGGAGCAGCACGGCTTTGAGGCTCCTGGATGAGCTGTCAATGAAGAGGCGCCACTCATTCTGGTTACAGGCGATTCCGATTGCCTCGAACAGACTGGTCACATTGTGGCAGAAGCAGAGCCCATCTTGACAGGTGAAGAAGCTGGAAAAAGCAGCTGGAACTAAACTGAACTGCTGGGCTTAAGGCCCCTGTATTTATACTACTATTTATATTACTGGAAAGTTCTAGAAGTTACTCCAAGTTTACTCAGCACTGAATCTATCTGGAATGTTCTGGAAAATAGGTAAATTTCAAAATATCACTGTCCTGGTCTCAAAAGCAAAGTTTGTGGGGAATAATAGCCATTTTCTATACTTTTGAGGCATAAGCAATTAGGAAATAACACTTACTACCCAGGAACCAAAAAAATAATAATAATTGTTACACGGTGTTATCTGTTATCTGTCCACTGCAGGGATGTACATAACCAAACCTTCCTATCCGTTCTGTCCACCCTAGTTCTACAGATAACCCTACTGTATCACATCCAGCCATCTTTGTTCTGTTACAGTTCCTTTATTTTCATAGTTATCATTCAGAGATAAGTACTAGCCACAGGGTGTCTCTTTTTTTTGCATGGTGTTCTGCTCCTTTCTGTTCATGATAAGCAAAACAGTTGCTTTTGGAAGCACTCAGACCCTCTTGAAATTTGCACAGCATCACAGAAGTCACAACTTTCTCATCTCCACCACACTCCGACTCAATAAACAACTTGTGCCTTGGCTAGAATCATCCAGGTATGGTAGTAAGATGCAACGAAACAGCACGTGCGTGAGAGCAGCACCATAAATCTTACTGAAATTACATTATTTGTTACTTCTACAGTAGGAGTTCTGTGAGGTGTGCATTATTAAAGACAACTACTGTATACACAGGGTGTAATTACACGCATGAAGAATTGTGACATATCTATAGTATGAGGGCAGCAGTGTGGAGTAGTGATTAGGGCTCTGGACTCTTGACCGGAGGGTCGTGGGTTCAATCCCAGGTGGGGGACACTGCTGCTGTACCCTTGAGCAAGGTACTTTACCTAGATTGCTCCAGTAAAAACCCAACTGTATAAATGGGTAATTGTATGTAAAAATAATGTGATATCTTGTAACAATTGTAAGTCGCCCTGGATAAGGGCGTCTCCTAAGAAATAAATAATAATAATAATAATAATAATAATAATAATAATAATAGAGACAGAGGAGAATGAACATCAACATGTGGTGTTTTACCTAAACTTAACCTAACACCATAGGGCTTATGATGTTTTTACATAATAATATGCAAGATTAAAAAAGCCAAACATGATTTAAAAAATTTCCATGCTCCATAATTTATATTAAACCCTTTTATTCCAAAGGAAACTAACAAGTGTACAATGTCTGGCAGAATCCACAATCTGCTTTTAATTCACAAGATAGTAAATGTAAGCTGCAGTTTTATTGTATGGGCAATTTTTACTTTTTGGAATCCCAGAGACATGTGGTGGGAGAGTACCATTGTGAGCAGCTGTGAGAGATTTCCCACGACAGCTGCCTGTCGCAGACTGTTTCACTAGGATTCTGGAAAAGTCAACTAGAGACTCAGCTTCCACAATCAACTGGGCTGCAGGGCAGCAAGCAAACCAAAAGGGAAAGAAATTAAAACGCGGAATAGGAAGTTTGAATTCTGAAAACAAACTCTGTGCTAATTCTTAAATGTTGGAATTATTGTAAGCATAAAGAAAAAAGTGGAGCATTCAACAAAACTGGATGTTACGGCTACATGGCTTGCTACTGGTTATTTCACCAGTGTAAAAAAAAAAAAAAAAAAAGGCAAACTTATTTTGACAGAACCTTTGAACGGTGCATGTGAATAACTTAAGATTTTACTATCTTGGCAAGAGACAAGATTAAAATACAAAACAGGAGACTTTGTTTTATGGTATTTTAATTATTTGCTTTGAATTATGGTGATTATATGATGGGCTATTGCCAAGAATGTATTTAGGCTGTTGTGGGCTTTTTCCAGAAATAGGCCCTGTTACACACACAGATCTGGCATTTACTCTCTATCTTTTTTACTCTCCATGTATATAAATAACACATTACACATTTAATTAGCATTACCCTATTAAAAGTTTACCAAAGTAACTTTGCATGGTTTTGCAGTTCACTTTTAATATACTTCTACCATGTATTTACCAACCATGGCATTTGGCATCTTTTACAATGGTAATGATGTTTTTTTTTTTCCATACCTATCTGTCGGTGCTTTTCATAGCAAATTTATAGCAAATACTTAATTTCCTCAGAACTGGCAAGCAGAACTTCAGATACATCCTTTAATTGCTAATCCAGGGGTGGACACACGTATCCTGATCAGGACACTTATACTTTGGAACACAAACCAAAGGACTATGTTAGGATAGCAACTCGGATGCAGATGTAACATGTTAGTTACATGATGAATACATGATGATACTGGAACTAAAAATAACTCAGAAATCATTTTATCAGATTGTTACACATATTTTTACAAAAATATATCTACTACACTAATAAAAACAAAACTAAGTTTGCAAGCTATGCTTTAAGTTAGAGTTGCACTTCCTTTACCATTTGAACTGGAGTGTGAAACGGTCCTCACCCATTCTTATCATTACCCAACCAGCTGTTTCCTCTATTGACTGGCATGCTTCCAGCCAGTAATATGCTTTGACCTAGATGGCATGCTTGGGTGAAATTACATAAAAAGTAAATCAGTACCAGACTTCCTCAGAATAAGAAACGGAAACTGAGAAATCCTTAACCTAGTGTAGGAACCACTTAACTTAAATAATAAAAAAATACATGTGTATTTCAAAACTTCTAATTTGAGACATATGGAAGTGCCACAACATGTAAGATCTTTACAATGAGTTATTTTGCTAGCACAAACACTTTACATCTCCACATTACAGATCTTTATAACCGATTTTCAAAGCTCTGTTGACTAAAGAAATAACACATTGTAATGGAATTAGTGATGCACCGATGACGAGATTTATCTGTTGTTTCTGGTTCAACAAACGATTACAGATATAGATAAACCTATTAATATATGAACAAAATTGCTCATCAGTCGCTGAAGGTGTGATAATATAGAGGCTGATTTCACCCACCTATTCCCATCACTAAATGGAATGCATATATGTTGCTTTAAACTGAGCAGTAAAAAAAATGCACCAACTGCATTAAAAATATATTACACATATAATACACAACATATATATATATATATATATATATATATATATATATATATATATATATATATAAAAATAAATACACAGCATGACCAACATGTTGCCACCAATGCCAGCAATATCTGACACACAAAGAACAACATTCCTCCATCAGGACAAATGGAAGCTGCTAGAGAAAATGCTGGCAGAGGTTGGACAACGGCTTATTTTCCCATCTGAAACTGCTAACACTAACCTTCGACCTGATATTGTCTTGTGGTCTGACTGGATCAGCAAGCCTTGTTCACCTAGGTAGAGTTAACAGTGCCATGGGAGGATGCTGTGGATGAGGCGTATGAAAGGAAGAAACTTCGGTACGCTGAACTAGCTACTGAAGCGGAACAGCGAGGACGGAGAGTCGAGGTTTACCCAGTGGAGGTGGGTTGTCGAGGATTTGTGGCACACTCCACAACCCGGTTTCTCAGAGACATCGGATTCAGTGGTCAAGAGTTAGGGACCTCAAGCACAGTAGAAATAAAAAAAAAAACTTTGATGTAAAGGAAGGTAAGTAAGCTGGGCTTAGCTGAGTGGGGGGTGGCAGGGGGCGATGCTGGTACGCCAGAATCACTGTCGAGCCCTGTCGTAGGCTAGTCGACAAAACACCAAGGATGGAAGGTGCCCACTTGAAGACCCCAGAGAAGTACCCTACTCAGCTCAGTCCAGACTGTTGTCATGCTGATGCGCTAGGGAGGCTGCACTGTGGTTGATCCCTGGAGCCAGCATCGCAGCCGTTGTGTATGCTGATACGCCAGGGAGGCAAAATAAGCTGATCCCTGGAGCCAGCATTACACTTCAGACATCAACACCAGGCAGAAGGACATCTACATCATCAGATGGAAGGAAACGCAGATGGATCGCATTAGTTTACAGTAAAAGAAGCTATGTCTTATCTTGGCGAGAGCTGAAGTTTTAACACCTACTCTCTCATACATCTCACTAACTATAAATCAAGCAGTGACAATCAAAACACTGTATTAGTAAAGCTGAAACATTTATTAGCCATTAACACAGTCTCAAAATAACTTGGACAATTGCTTGTTGGTGTCACAAAAAGTAATAATGTTTTTTTTGTTTTTGTTACAAAAGGTATATTGAAAGGTGCTGTGTTAGTTCAGCTGGTTTCAGTGGATTCCACCACTGCAAATACTGCACCCCATAGGAAACTTCCTCCTCACTGTTAGACGCTTGTTTTCTCCTTACTGGTGAACTGCCAGTTTTAATTTGGGACCAAATCCTGTGCGGAGAACCAAGAATAACAAACAAACAAACAAACAAAGTCTCACTGATACAGAGTAATTCCATGTTCAAAATGTATTACAGAACCCACACACCGCTCACAAAAGGTGTTCTGTGTTGTTTCTAAATCAAAATGTACTCTTTACTTTATGGCCTTATAAAATATATACTTTTGTTTTATGGACAATCAAATGTAATTTGAATATCCAATTTGCTCTGGTGCATTTATTTGATTTGTTCAAATATATCCCCTTATTGCTTGACACTATATTGACAAATGCTGTATTCAGGCAACAAACTATTTAAAAAATGTTTGTAATTATTTTATAGGAACATGTCTTCTTCACAGCTACACTGGTGACAATTGACCTTACATCACTTATATTGCCAGCCAAGGTTTTCTCTATTAGACTGAGAAGATGTTATTAGTTCATGTTGTTGATACTGCAGCTATCATTTTCTGATCATGTATAAACTAAAATAAATACAATTCATTCTCCCTTGTGGCTAAACACACTATAAATATCTGCAAAATATAGGATATTGTGTACCACAGTATTTTGGCTGTAATGACTACATACACTGCATTGCAAACGACAGCTGGCATAGCATGGTAATGCATGGAAGCTGGTGAACTTCAAACTACACTGTGTACTATACAGTGAATAGTTATATATACAGCACTCATTTGGCAGTAAAAAGGGGCACAGTAGGAAAAATAATGTACTGTATCAGTTACAGTGGAATATTCCCTTAAATCGTCAAATTAGCTCATTTTATAACTTCTGCCGATTGTCCTTTGTAGAGTAGATTATTCTTGGTCTGTAGTGGAAGAGCTCAGATAGCAAATAATGGGCATGAACAACAAAACCTCAAGGACTGTTTTAAGGAATCTTTTGGCAACTGTTTTTTAAAGCCCTGTCTATAGGGAAACATGCATGGTTAAAAAATATGCCTTGTGTAAATAGGGTTAAATAACGATTACAAAATACAGTTTACTGTGTTGTATTGTATTGTCGTTCTTGATAATGCATGACAAAAAAAAACCAAAACAACTATACCACTCCTCGGCAGTCATTAATGGTTAATTATTATTATTTTTTTTTATTCCTTAGCAACCATAGATGATGATAGTTTCTCATTCTGGACTAGTCGCATGACCCAACCAAACTCATATTAGCTATATTTTCATGCTTTGTTTTCTTCTTAGGCTCCTGTTTCAGGAAAAATGTTCACTTTCAGGCAACACAAAAAAGATAAATAAATGCTTAAATCATTTATCAAGTGTTCTCCCCTGTGTATGTGAAAATAAATGTATTTTTCAGACTCACCCATGTGTATTTAAAATGTTTGCAAAAATGCACCAACAGTATGTTTTTCAAACTGTTCGAAAATGGTGACACCAATAGCCTAGATTTAGATGTAGCCACATACTCAGTAAGGCACCCCAATCTTCCTTTTGTAGATTTAATTGAGCTTTGTAAATATAGATTACAAAGCAAGCTGTTTCCTTTTGTGTCAATACCTAGCTATAGAAGTGGTTCACAAAGAACTATTACAGCATTGCATTTCCCACAAATGCTTTTTTATTCAATTATAATAAAAAGGCTGATGTATAACCAGGCTCAGTAAAGGTAACTATAGAGGAAAGAGAAAATACATTCAAATATACTCTAATTAAACCAGGATTTGCTAAGGTAATTCCTTGTAATCATTAGCTGCTTATTCCTGTATGAAGCGTAGAGGCATAAACCCAAACAAAAGGATTAGCAGTCAAATGCAAAAATGCAAAATCTACCATACAACAAACGCTGTCTGTGTTAAGAGACAGCTACTGTACAATATATTTTGTATATTTAACCATAAACATGAACGTAACCAGAACATTAAATATGGGTTAGTTTAGTGCGTATGGGACAATGTTGCATGCTACAGTCAAGCAAGGTATCGGTAGACCCCACAGTATTTCCATTGCTTTTGTTTATTTTACAGCAAGTAAACAGTAATGTCGTTGAAAAACATCAGTTCAAATCACAGCAGCATTATGTACTGTGTTAAACAGAGTGCCCTAACAATAAAAAATTGCTAATATAAGCTTTTGCAATAAATTAAAATACAATTTTTAATAAGGTTACTGTGTGTTTTTTTCGTAGCCATTGGTTTTAAACTGACCCTGCTGAACACTTTTTTTTTATTTTTTATTTTATTTATTTATTTTTTTAAATTTAAAAAATTTAGTTGTCGCCAATTATTTTACCCCGGTTTTCACCCCAATTTAGCATGCCCAATTATTATCTGTATCCTCGGCTCACCGCTCGCAACCCCCTCGCCGACTCGGGAAACGGAGGCTGGAACACGCGTCCTCCGAAACGTGCTCCTGCCAAGTCGTCATTTTTCGCACTGCAGATCCACAGCAATGCCACCAGACCTATAGTGCCGGAGGACAACACAGATCTGGCGGCTCCACTGCAGAGCCACAGGCGCCCTATTGGCCACAGGGGTCGCTGATGCGCGGTGAGCCGTGGATTCCCCTGCCGACCTAAGCCCTCCCTACCCGGGCAGCGCTCAGCCATGCTGAACACTTATTATTAAATGAGGGTCCATTTACATAAGCTCCTGGTGAATGGAGCCTTTAAAACCTTAAAATATCATTCAGTCCGTGGGTTTTGGATACTGTGGTTTAGTGAAGCATTTTTGTAAACGGGCAAATATTTAACAATCAGCTTTCATGCATACTTATTCCATTTTGCTTAAAATACTACTAGAGTAGTCTATATGTTTTAAGCTAGAAAATACTATATTGTACTGTACAAAACATCTCAAGCGATAAAACCCAAGAGTGTACAGGTACTGCCAAAAGGGATTCCTGTATTGTTGTAAGTGAGAGATGTTTATGCATAAATAGCCCAGAGATAGTTAGTTTAGCATGCAATGTATAACTGGATATCCCACTTTCTGTCACACATCATTCACAAACAGGCTTAGCATGAAAGTGTGAAATACTATTGATGATGATACCCTAGCAGCACACTGCTGGATTGTCCACACATAACAGCGTTTGTACTTATTTAACCCCTTTTTATCCTAGATACCCATACAGTTAAAGTTGGTTTCATGTCTTACTAAATAGAACAGTTGTATCCCAGAAACCAACACCCTCTTTTCTAGTGCAAAACTACAGGCGGGCAATGTGAAATAATACAAACAAAAGGAGAGTATAAGAATTACAAACAGAGTCGTTTAAGGGTTGCATCTCAGGTAACTCCAACTACCATTGCACTGGTTAACAAATCTCAAAAACATGACCTTTCCATGTAAACTCCCATGTACATTTTATTGGCATAATCCAACTAAATGAATTTAAGTACTGACACTGCAAGACTTTCTTTCCTAGATAACTCATACAAGAATATGAACATCTGTGACCTTATCTGCCATAACATTCAAGTGTTGCCCTGTAAGGTTCTTTAACTTTCTCACATGTTTAAAATAAACAAAAGCACAATAACTTGTTTCTAGACAAGTTAGCCAGATCAGGTCTGGGGTCACTCACCTTACCAAACCGTACAGAAATGAAAACATGTCCTGATTAAGACAGATCGTCTCATACATGAGCGTGATAAATGAGAAGTAAGCCACCAGCATAAATTCCTTAAACTACTTTTTTTTACTCGAATTTGGAAGTGAAACAAAATCTCAGTGTTCTGCAAACAGTGATGTCATGCATAGATTTAGTTTTAGTGTCTTTATTAGTAAGTACTCTAGCAGCCTCGCTCCAACTTTTTAATAATCACTTTGTGTAAATTATGTTTTTGTCAAGCCCGAAATAGAGAGCTAAGTGGAGGCGGGTTACTGTCGATCATAGCAGTTAATTTAATGATAGAAGGAAACACAGTGAAATTTGACCTGTGTGCCAGCATGTTTATAATTATAATGATTTGTATTATTAATATTATTTAGCGTATTTCCAATTTTGAATCATTTTATTTTAAAGATGAATCACAAAACAAAAGCAAAGCAGGCTGTGAATCTTATTTGAATAAAACTTGTTTTATTCCAAACATTTGCACTATCAAATGGGACAATATGTATTGTCTCATGATCCTAGTATCGTGATACGATTTGTAAAGACACTGCCAATGCACAGCCCTAAAAACAACTGTATTAATAATAATAATAATAATAATAATAATAATAATAATAATAATAATAATAATAATACATCCTCAGGTTTTAACTTTTTTTATGTATCTCATTTTCGGTATGCTTGGTATTTTATATCAAATCACGTTTCAAATCATTGTATAACAGGTGAATTGTAGGATACTGCATACTACCACTACTGCTGATAACAACCATATCAGTAATAATAATAATAATAATCTATGTTGTGTTTTAGATAAAATAAAGCCATAGGCTTTTGAATGTCAAAATACTGTCAAACGTGTCTTAATTTAAAAAATAACATAACTGGATTTCCTTATGCTTGGATAATATAACGATTAACAATTTGAAACGTGATGGATACAGTTCCTATATTTAAAATACTATCCAAGCTTAACAATATTGAGACACATCTTAAACATGCATTATTATTATTATTATTATTATTATTATTATTATTATTATTATCATCATCATCATCAGAAGCAGTTTTGACTTATGAAGTGCAACAACACATAAATAGCCTGTCTCTCAATTTGCTAGCTGTCTTTGTAAAGTAAAGGTTAGTGAAAATATTATTCTGGTTATTTTTTACCAATAGTCTGACCAGATTTCTCTCTAATTTCACCGTAATCCGAGTTAACGTATGTCTGATTTGACGCACGTGCAACAGTGCACGTCCGACCTGGTTTGGGGACAAGTCGACTGTGAACCCCCTAGTGCTATTTCACTGTTTGTGTTTGTCTGTAATGAATCTGAGATAGTTTGATACAGAAGCAGTTAGAGTTGCAACACAACAAAGAATGCATGGTGGTTTTTCATACTATTGATAGGGTGTAATTACTAGATTTTAAATGTGACTTTTTTCTCATCTAATAACAGTCAAAATGTAGTAGCTACTGAGCCTGCTGAACTAGTAAGTTTTGAAAAAAAAAAACAAACAAACAAAAACAAGAAAGAAAAGCCTCAGTCTTCAGGATGATCAATGAAAGGTCAATAGGTTTTTTAGCCTTTGTTCTGAAAATGAAAAGGCTTGTTTAGCACTTTCGTGCCAGCCTTTGTAAGCCTAATTTATACAAAAAAGGGACAATGCATAAAAATGAATCCCAACTGCTCTGAGATGCCAGACGTATAATGAGGTCCAGTGCAAGTTGGCAGAAAACACTTCTCATATCAGGACCACTCTGTAGCTCCTGGGACCTCTTAAGTAAATGGTAAGCCAACAGCCATCTCAGTTGCCTGGCAACCCAATAGTGGACGTGTAAATTAATTTAATGCTTGAGAGACCCCCACTGACACAACACCAGGTCACATGGCTTTGACGGCTTGGCAGACATAACGAGATGACACGCGCTTCAGCACAGCCACTCTTCCCCTTTTGGAATTCAACCTGTTATTCAATGATGGGGGGTTTTAGCCATCAGTTCTCTGTGGCATCAGTTTCAAGTTTGTGTTTCAGTTTAAAGCCTGTGGATGGGCTAGACAAAGCAGCTAGAAAGAAAAAAAGTTAAGTTATTATCATAACCCTGATTGCCAAAAATAGACCAAACGTATGCCCTGGAGTGATTGGGGCGTCCAACAGCGGTGCTTTATCCCCGTCAGGCACGTGTGCCTGGGAAAGCCAAAGCTGCCTACTCGATGAGGGCCTGTGGCTCTCAGAGAGGGACCGCAGCAAATGCAACTGGTAGGCTACCAGGATGCTATTGTAGTTCCCTAGCCGTATGGTGAACACCCCGACTGAATAGGCTCTTTTGGTGAGTACGTGTTTTAAAAAAAAAATTAAAACGACTTTACGATGTTAAAATGCTATTTGCTTCTTTAGGGCTTCTTTGTTAGAAAGTACTAACCAGGGCTGTCAGTATACATCAGAATGTAATATAAAGAGTGTGTGTGTGTGTGTATGTAGATATGGTTTAAACGTTTAAATGCTGACACTACATAGCATTTAAACGTTCATAAAGATGTACCAAAATGCACATCCCTACCTCCTTGGCATGCTCTGGCCCCAGGCAGGAAGAGCACCTGCCATGCTTGTCCTCAATAGGGCATGCAAGGAGCAAGCAATGCAATGTACAGATACAGTTGTACAGTTCCTGCCTCAATCTGCTTATACATATCGACCGGGTGGGTCAAGACCAGAGTGGGACCAGTTCGGTATCGGACTGGTGACCTCAGCACTGGTCGGTAGCAGGCTAGAACTGGGTTGGTACCTGGTTGGCACCAGGCCGGTTCGGTACCGGTTTGGTAGCTTTGGTACTCTTTGGGACCGGTTCGATGGAGTTTAGTACCAGGTCGGTACTGGGACAGTAACGGGTCAGTTCGGTGACTTTGTGGTAACTTCGGCCCCAGTTCGTTACCGGGTCGGCATTCAAAATGGTGATGCTAAAAAGCTGTCACCAAAACGGCATCAAGATACTGGGGTTGAAGTTGCAAGCAACAACAACCAAAGCGAGTATCTTCGTCCTGCGCAGTCCTCTGAGCCCAGCAGCTGCTTTTGCTGCACATGTGCTGAACACCATGTTGCAGACAGGCCTGCACGTAGTATCGGTAAAACAGAAACACCACAATGAGAAAAGACTTTCTCAACACAAACAGTAATTAAACAATTACATAAATAATATAAAACAAGCAAAGCGCAGGCTAAAGACCCGAGCCGTGCAGGTAGCGACGGTGGGGGAACGCTGCAAGAGCAGCACCTTTTATTTGTAGTTTTGTTACTGTGTTTTATTTTCCTTTTTACTTTCGCCCTTTTGTTTATAATAGTATTTTGAGCACCTGCGTGTGCACCACCAGTGAATGGCTAACCTTTTACCATTGCTGGTATTGGGTTGTGCTACAGTGCCACCTTGTGGTGTAAATAAATCTGTGCGCCAAGTGGCGTTTTCAACTACAGTTCTGTTTTGTGTCCAGTGAATTTCCACACCCTCCCACAGCCACTCTGACAAACTAAACAAACTAAGCAGTCATCCTCCTATTTAAATTGCAGCAATGGGGGGTACAGTATGAGTGGTATATGTAAGCTTAGTTTTAGCGGTTTCAGAAAAGCAAAACAAAATTGTAAACAAAGAGAAAGCATGCGTTGATCCATTTACAATTTTCTACACCCTTTAGTTATTGCTTGAATAACTAGAAGGGTGTTTGATTAACACCAATGTGCTCTGTAAGATGATTATGCTCGTACAGTACTCTAGTGGGTAGGTGTTTTCAGTGTTTTGGGAAAGGGCTTTGTAACAATCTGCCATTTTGCAATTTCCCACCTTTGCGATGACGTATGCAAGTTTTCAAATCAATCTAAACGTTATTCGTAAGTCACAGTTTCATAAAAGCAAATACATGCACACAAATCTCAGTAACAGCAGCATGCGTGATAGAAGCTAGTACACGCGAAAATGCTTACTATACAAATCTTCCAGTACAAACATACCAATGCACGTTTGGGTTTTATTTCGGTTAAAAAGGGCCTTATTAGGCATTAGGGACAATGTCATCTTAAGAATATAACTTTTTCACAGCAGCATCCCATTTCCCTATCAAACTGCACCTCCATCAAATGGCTTTGCATTCACTTGCTAACCTTGCGACAGATCTCTCAGCAGACTATGCTACCGAGTCAGGACATGTACATCATGATAGTTTTTATCACATGAGGACACTGATGTGAGACATTTACATCATCATGAGGTTTGATAAAAGTCAGATGGATTAATTAAAGTGGGCCAACTTCTTAATGGCTCAGGAATCGCTTGTGACTAATTTCTTGCTATGATAACGACATCATAACATCACGGATCTTATAATGAGCCAGCGATTGCTTAGCCAGACACACTATTGTATCATATTTGTGCTCCTGTGTACTGGAGAGACCCTGGCTTACTAGATTAATCTGAAAGTAATTAGTAATTATTCTACCAACAGCTGCAATGTAACTGCATTGCCAGCTGATATGACCTAATTTCCCATTTACTGTTCTTGTCTTCTATTTGCAGGATGGGAGCACAACAATTGGTGAATACCTTGCAAGTCTATTTAGTTTGCACTTTGAGAATGTGGTTATTGCTATTAAATACTGTAAAAATGTCATCCACAACATAGGGTATGGTTTGGAGGTCTGCTTATCATGTGTGGAAGGAGGACTTTGGAATTCCAGTTCACCCTGAAATGCCCAGACTGTCATGAACAGCTGCCCAGCTGCTTCACAAGTATCAGTCGACCTCACTATTAACACTATTAACCGCTGCGGAATAGAATCCTGACTGTCGTCAGTCATAAGAATCCACATGCTCAGCGTAAAGTTACAGAACAACCACCCAGCAGGGGGGCCAAAGAGAATTTGAAAATGTATTTATATAACATCCTTTTGCTTAATCAATAACACAGGTTCAATATATTAAAATTACTGGTAATAGTTTTGAGTGAATCATTTTAGAGGAGTTTAGGGGTCTATTATCACATTTGTATTCCAAAGTGTACTTTGCAGCAAAAAAAATAAAATAAATAAAAAATAATCAAAAAAGAGACATTAAGAATTAAACCACCTATTAATTGTTTACTGCTATCCTGTTTACAAACAGTATATTGTAGTTGCACTGTAATAATCCACTAAACAACTTTTATTTAGTATACCATTTTACACTTGGTTAGTCTGGTTACTGAGGTTTTTAACAACTTACTTTTGTTATGTCCAGTAAACACATTTTACAGTTCATTGGATGGTTGAATCGTTTTAGAAAACCTTTCATTTCAAGCTAGTGTAACCTTTTGTAGAGCTTTCATGAGTAATAAAAACAATTACCAAAAAGCTGCCAGCAGCAATCTTGTGACAAAGTAAAAAAACTGAAACCAAGTTGATTTGCTGTGGATTGTCAAAAATTCGATCCTGTGATGTTGCTTGCTACAAGCCGATCAATGTGGTAGAAAGACTTTAAAACAGGTTGGAGATCATTGGGGTAGAGGTCGGGTCAAGCCACAAGGGCTCAACCTTTCAAACCTTAGTTAAAGTGTATTGTCCTTTACCATCAACACAATACCAGTAGTCCAAAAAGGACATTTTACTTTCAAATTTGAGAACTGGCCATCAAGTTGATGAGCTATTCAACCTACTATTAACAAACCCATTGGAAAAACATTAGGTTTTGCTACTAACAAGCATTCAACCTTTTATCTTTTGATAAAAAAAAGGACACTGAAAATAGAGTTCAGTACATCTATGTTGTGAACACCAATTTACATAGCATACAATTACAACACAATGAGCAACAGCCAACCATGATTGGCAAAACAATACAATACAATACAATACAAATACTTCATTTTACATTATATTACCAGTTTTAGTTTAATTCCAATTTGACAGTCTTTCTATCTAGTTCCTGCTAGGGAACTGTGTGAGTTGTGCTTTGGTGATATTTGGCAAACAATCTGACCAGTAGCTTTAGGACTTGTTTAAAGTAAATTAATGTAATTCTAGTGCATTCTACTGCTTGAGGTCAAGCTAGTTCTAAATGACACAGATCAATTATAAAGAAGTACTGCAATGGACCAGTGGACCATTTTAAAAATGGGCCAAGCATATGACATTTTTATTGCACTAAAGGATTGTCTCATTCTCATGCTCTTGCTACATACTTTAAATCCAGATGTTTTAGCACAAGAAATGATTACTGTTAGGACACACAATTTTTGCTGCTTGTTCCATAAAGGAAAAGCAATACACCCACGTACAGTCAATGAATGCCAATTCATTAAATAGGTGGCTTTCACAAATCGCATCCCACACAAGCCTGAAGGCAAGGCAGTTTATCCAGTATTGCAGTGTACAAACGTCTGACCTGTGTTTGCCTGGAACATCCCTTTCTAGCAGGAACAACAGAAACAGGGCAGTACGTACTGTAGTTACAGTATTTCATAGCACAGTTGTGTTTTTCTTGTTTTTTGAAACTTACAAACAGATTAGATTTATACATGACACTAATTATTTTGCTGTGACAGCCCACATCTGCTTAATGTTTTGCTTTTGGAAAAAAAAAAAAGCTTAATATTGGAACAGATAGTGGAATTTGTTACACCCAATTAAATGCGTCTAATAAGTGTACTCCTCGAATAAACAGAAGTTGCTGGAAATTTTATTAGTGAAAATATAAAAGGGCAGAGGAGTAGTTGAGTCACTGCTTAATTGTGCTGTTCAATTGCAATTGAAATCCTGTCTAATTTGTATTACCCATAGAATTTGGGCTTGGCTTTGGATAAAATGCATTTCTGAGGCACAGGTAATGATGCACCATCTAGCTTACTCCAGACCCAAACTGATCAACTGCTCATTTCCAGTCGTTATGTTCGTTACAAAAATAGTGAACAAACATTGCAGACGAGTCTACCAAAACACACAATTGAATTTCCTAACAATATCAGCTGCACACCAATAGTACTGAGCTAAGCAATTTAAAGTGTTTTCTTGTATTACCCTCTACTAAAAAAGTCATGCAGCACGTTTACATGGCCAGTAATATTTGGAATACTGAATAATCTGAATATATATTCCGCCACGTAAACAGCATATTCGGAATATGAAGAGGAATGTTCCACCTCTGCATATACAGAATATCGGAGATGGCATATTCCACTAGTATGTGTAATACTAGTGGAATATAAAGCCAAGTAAACCGCAGGAGGGATTTGAGAGAACTGTGGATCAAGTTGGTCATCGATGTAAAGTTTTAAAAGCACAGTACTATAAAGCAATTTTCATTTTTTTCATTACTTCAACCTTATGAACGACATACTGGGTAATTGACCTTTGTCTTCACGGACCTGGTGTAGCATGCAAAAGTGCATCCTGTGAGATGGTGCACCCCTTCAGCGCAGCAGTGTGCCTTTAACATGTGCACGTCATGCGGTGTAAGGGGAGATGATGGAAGAAAACTTGAATTTAACATTCTAAAACTAGAAGCAGCAGCAGCAGCAGCACATATTGTAAATTTTCCTCTTTGCAAGCTTTTCCCACATCTGTGCTTTAGCTGTAGGTGTGTTTATTCGCACAACTTTTTACTCATATTACAAAATTGACAATAAGTGTATAAAAAACTAGGTGTTGTAGTCAATGTTTTATTAAGTGTATTGCTGTATATAACTAGTAAAAAGCAAAAATTACAAAACAAAAGGAAACATGTATTTATTATGTAAGAGGTGCACTTTCGCACCAGTGTGGTGTGGGCATCGGGTTTGATGAAGAAAATAATTCTATCAATATGTCATCACATTATAATATATTAGCCATCACATCTATATTATCTATTCCTTTATTTATTTTTCATAATTTCTAAAGCGCCACTTACTAGTAGGTATCGGGGCGTGGTATAGATACAGTTTAACATGCTCTTACAATTTGAGTACAAAAGAATATACAGAAAACAAATATCAATACATGCCAGATCTGCAAATATACATCTAAATTTAAAAGAACAGCATACATGTATTTATTTACATACAATTACAGCTGTCAATAACAGAAATTCAATCAAATGCTCTTTGAAAAAGCAACTATTCATGTGATGACATAATTATATGATTTCCATTACATGAGAGTAGGTGTTAAAACTTCATGCTGATATTGGACTCAGCTCTCGCCAAGATAAGCACCAACTAAAGACACAGCTTCTTATACTATAAACTAATGTGATCCATCTGTGTTTCCTTCCATCTGATGATGTAGATATCCTTCTGCCTGGTATTGATGGCTGAAGTGTAATGCTGGCTCCAGGGATCAGCTTATTTGCCTGCCTAGTGCATCAGTACACACAACAGCTGCGATGCTGGCTCAGTGCGGCCTACCTAGTGCATCAGATAAGTTCTTCACTATGCGTCGCAACTCTTGACCACTGAATCCGATGTCTCTGAGAAACCGGGTTGTGGAACGTGCCACAAATCCTCAACCACCCACCTCCACTGGGTAAACTTGGACTTGCCACCCTCACTGTTCCGCTTAAGCAGCTAGTTGAGCGTACCAAAGTTTCTTCCTCTCATACGCCTCATCCACAGCATCCTCCCATGGTACTGTTAACTCTACCAGGTGAACAAGGCGTGCTGATCCAGACCATAAGACAATATCAGGTTGAAGGTTCGTGGTGGCAATCTCAGATGGAAAAATAAGCCGTTGTCCAACATCTGCTAGCATTTTCCAGTGTGCTAGACAAGTTTTGGTTTTAATACCTTTTCTTTGTGGTTGCTCCCCATTACGGAGGAATGTTGTTCTTTGTGTGTCATATATTGCTGGAATTGGTGGCACCCTGCTGGTCATGCTGCACTTGTCTTCCAATGCTAAGGCCAGCACCTGGTCATGACGCCAAGTAAACCGTCCTTGAATATTCCATTTACCATGTAAACGCAGAATATGAAAGGAATAAGAGAATTCCATCTGCATGTGTACAGAGCATTCGGAATATTCTAGTATTCCAAATACTTAATATTTGGAATGCTTGTGCCATGTAAACGTACTGATGGTTTTGGCAATGTCAATTTCACAAAAAACATAAAACACAAGTAATATGATAACTTCCCCAATCATTCTCTTTTCAAATGATGAATGCATGACATTCCCTCTAACAATGACAAAGAAAGAAAAAAAAAAAAACTGTGTAGCCTAAAACAAAACTAACACATGCATGGTGATCTGCCTAAGAACCATACAGCAGTAATCCTAGATATCTGAGCACTGTAGAGAATAAAAACACAGGTACAAAATGAAAACTAAACTGCTAGACTGTAAAGGAAAGGCAATATTAAAACTGTATTAAAATAAAACAATGTTATGAGTTGTATGAGAATTAATTGATGAAGTCTGGAATTACTTTATAATTAAAAACAATGACCTTATATGTACCTTCCGGTAAATAATCTTGGATGTAGTGGAACTGCTGCATTTTTTTATATTGTATTACACTCAACTGTGCAAATTATTAACACAATTTTTTTTTTTTTTTTTTGTGTAAAATGTATTGAGGTAATGGCCACACACAAACTGCAGTACAGTGGTGCTTAGGTTGACAGGCTTATTCTTACCTAGAATACATAGATCCACTGTTTCTTCTTTGTATATTATAAGCAGTTTACTGTTATCCAACATCTAAACTGTGAATATAACCAAAGTTAGGGAGAGAAAGATGTGGATAACATGGTGTATGAAGTGACAATGGCAGAGCTATTTACACCTGTGTAGATTTATCAGGTCTGCAAAAATATACTGCTATTCACTCAACTCTAACGTTACTGGAGCCTAGTCCTGTTCTGCAATTTTTGATGGCAATCTTATTGACAGAAAAGGAACATAAAATACCAATGAATTAAAAACAGAACTAATGTATAACCTCTGAAAACAAACCGCAGGAGCCTGGATAAACCGCCCTCCTGCAGTGATCATCTGCCACCTAATACTAAATCAAAAGGGCACTAAAGATAATTCAGCTAATGTTGTGGCAGGGATAATACTCAACTGATAGTCAAAATCCTTTAAAATCACTACAGAAGCACTGCTACAAGCAAGTGTTCATGACAGAGGGAGCTGTTAGGAAGAAGCACACGATGCACTGCTGGATCACTGCAACACTGCACTGCAACACCGCAACTGCTGCACTGGATTTGTATGCAACATTTAAAACAGCTGGTTTCAGTCATGTCAGTTACTTTGGTTTTCAATATTTTGAAAGTTCCTTATCTGAGTGTCATGTTTCTTTTTTTATAATTTTGATCAATTTTACTGTTTTTTCTAACCAGATTAAAATTCGAATGGCGCTGAACCCATACACTGAGGAGGACTGAAGATCACCAGTCACCTCTGTTCCTGTTCCAATTGCTTCTTTTTACCCACAGAACACAAGCCAGGGTGTTATTACCAAACCACTGAATCCAGGGAATTATCCGTCTGGGCTTGTCAGGCAGCTCACCATCAAAGGGTTGCTAAAACGTATTGCACAGTATTTATACTGGCTTGAAACCGATCAAATCCATTTGAGAATACTTCATGCCAGTCCAGTAAACTGAACCTCTGCTGACTATACTTTTCAATATAACACACACAGTAATCACGTGTAACCTGACAATAACATAAACATGGGTAACATCATACTCTACTAATGGAACGTGAGATCAGCGAGGGAACAGATTTAGAACCAAGACGTTATGAGGAACTACCAAACTTGATTCTGGTGCTTTCAAGAGATGCAGTATTTTAAATTGACCATGCCAGACAAAAAAAAAGGTACCCAGCCACTAGAGGGTTATGTACTAGGTACTAAAATATTGTTAGGCAGTAATAATTTCCACACACAATTAAGTCTCCTTTTGCTAAGAGTTTCCAGCCTTAAAGTCAGATACAATTTTTTGCAGTTCATTCCATGTATCATCTGAGCTGTAGAATGCCATAAGTAATGGTACAGGACAGGAACAAATACAAAATAAACAAGTAGTTTATCTGCATGTGTAAAAGGCAACCATTCAAATGCTGTTTTCTTGTCACTTTAAATCATCATCGATTAAAATGTTGAATATTTACTCACGGTGCTTTACTTCACGTCAGTTATGTCACATTAACATATAAAGTGACAAACAATAATGGCTGCTCAGGGTTTCAACAGAGTTTGATTCCATGGAAACTTAAGTAGTTCTAAGCAACGCTTATCTTTTCATAAAAGCTATGCGGTGGTTTGGCGATCAATGACACACCATCTGATAATCACCAGCAGTGAATTATACTGTAAAGAGTCCAGAGTAAAAAGTATCATATTTACAGTGAATCAATGTTATAAAAACCCTTCTGAATTAGAGCAGGTCTACAGAATTGTTACATAATAAACTTCCTTCAAATTCAATTTAAAACCTAAAAAGATTCTCTTTCTTACCCAGGCTTCTTCAGATTAAGCATTCTATCCCACAATTCAGAAATGACTGTCAAGACCTTTTGTTAAAGCCTATGCATTGATCTATAGAATGTTACCTTGAAGGTTTCATCCTTGGTTTCAGAATTTGCTTTACATTTGTAGTACAGTTTCCAATGTAGTGATTATTTCATAGAGCTTTGGAAAAGCTTTCTCTTTTTTTTTTTACATGTTTGTTAAATTGTCTTATAAGGCTGCAGTTTTAAAACAGTTTAAAGCTAAATATCAGCTAATCTGATGGCAGATGTTACAGATCATATATAGCACACTAACAAACAGATCAAATGTTTTCTAATATATAGGCCAATAGACTTCAATATCTCATCCAAACAAGATTCAGCACTGTGAGGTTGCAGTGATCTACAGGGGTTGGACAAGAAATACTTAACACAAAATATGTAACACATATTTTTTGTGTAAATGAGCTATATCCTCACGTGACTGATTAATTTGTTATTCTGGCATTTAAATATTAATCATCCAGTTTCAAATTGATGTCTAATCAATGCTGTTTAGCATCTATACATTCACTATAGTACTCAATACTGAGTGCTTCCCAAATTATTGCCTTGAATAGCTCAACCAATTGTTTGTCAGTATGTGGAATATGAAATATTTCAGATTCAGGCAAGAGGCTCTGAAGATGCAGCCTTCATTAACCCAACTGATCTTAAATTCTATACTACTCAGAATCTGTGCTGTGGAATTTTAGTACAAAGGTTCTCTCAATACAGTAGATTAAAATGTGACAGTGTGACATACTACAGACACTTCCATTACATTTACCACAGGGGACGTGAAAAAGGTTAGTAGCAATCACTCACTGAACAGTAAGACTGGTGTATTCTATTTTGATGTGAAAAATATGGAGGGAAAAAAAAAAAGATTCCTTGTTTTTGACGTCTGGGTGTTTTAACCCCTTGACTGTCAACGATTATACTATGTTTCCTTTTAAGGTCTGTTGATTGATTTTCCTTTACATCAACATTTATTTTTGGTTAAAACACCCATATTTAAGGTATAAGCAGCTATGAATAAAATCACTTCAGAATGCCACCACCAATCATATTCAATAAAAACACATGTATTTTATCAGAACTTTCTTTTTTACTTTTGCTACACTCATTGTTTGGGACTTCGACTGGTAAAGTCATCTGTCACCGGCAGCTAGTTCAACCAGTGAAAACTTTAAATAATGAAATCAATGACTGAACTGGAGTTTACTTTCAGGATTTCACTTTCTTACAAAATAAACAATTAAATAATACTATACTATGTAGTGGCATTATGTTAGAAATGATTTTTTTTTATATGTAATCCATTCCATTCCCTCAAAACCATTTTTGGCTTATCTTGGCTTTGGAACTAACAGGTTTTCCCTTTACATCTATCTGCTTGCCTTCTTTTGACTTCCCACTGGAAAAGGAAACTGCTGTCTGCAGGCACAGTTTACTTTGGTATTAATGACAGTACACAGTTCCTAAATAGTCAACTTGTGATGAGGGCAATAAACATTATTGTTTAATTACTTGTAGGTTATAACATTCCAAGACAATCAAGCAGCATATACACTATGCTTTTTTTGTACTTCACTCAAAAACTAATAGATTTTGGCAGCCTGCCTCAATGTAGCCTTTATCCAATTAAACATCTCCTCTGGGGGAGTGCAGACCTGGACGCTTTTCCATTGCTCATGTCTAGGAAAATGACTTTCATAAAGTACCGAACAATGATTTCTACAAACAGCCCTAAAGAGCAAATGTCTGATATTCCTCCCACTGCCTTGTGGCTTTGTCTCAACAACACCAATATATGATGCCTGGTGTCTACTGTCTACCTGTAGTATAAGAATATAAACACATACAGAATGTTTTTTTCAATCCATTCCTTATCTTAACACACCATTTGCTGACCATGACAATTTCACAGGGCAGTGTCTAAATTGCAGCTCTTACAGAACACCATATTTTGGCATGCAGCATTTATTATTAGCATAAACTTATTTGATGTTACTCCCTGCTCCACTTATATGCACATCTCCTAGCGCAATCCTATGTCTGCTTTGCATGAAAAAGAGGCACATAGTGAGTCGTATTTTTCCACAGTCCTTTTCATGGACCAGATTTTTACATCTGTCCCTTCTCAAAAAAACCCTTTAATATCAGGTCACCATAATACTCCTTTCGCTCCCTTAACAAAAACAAATCTCCCTTAAATGAGAGGCAGATACATGCAACATACTGTAATTAACTAGTTACCAATTTTTTTTTTTTTTTTTTGGGGGGGGGGGGGGGGTTAAACAGCTGAACTAATGGTTTTGAAGAGCATCTAAAATGTTGCATGTTTGAATTTTTATCAAATAAGGTTAAGTTAGAGCTAGCTTTAATCATCTCAGTTGCTAAGCAGAAATATCAAGGTCAAGGAGTGAAACCAGCACCACATTCAATAAATCCTATTAAGTTCACAAACAGACCTAATCTCATTTTATCTCCACTCTTATTTAACTTTAAAACACATGCAATGTCAACTGCATCTAAAAATACATTACATGCTTTGCAGTACAATACTGAAAACATAGAGGCTAAATAATGGAATCGGTTTGTTAAGTTATTTTACTAGGATTTAAAAATCTTTTAAAATCAGTTTCAGTCACATCCTGCTGACATTTTCTTAAAGTTGGAAGCACCCTTGTGGCCATTAGAGAACTTGTAATAAATGTCTAATTTCTTACTCTTAGGACAAATGTTGTATTTGTTAAATCCACTAGCATCAGTCTTGCATGGAGGCAGGTAATGGGTGTACCAGATGTTTTTTTTTTCTTTTTTAATATGATTGCGAGAGCTATTTAGGCTAAAGGGGAGTTTTAAAAAGTCACCAAATGATGGCTGAAACAAAAAGGACGTAAAGTGAATCTAGAAACAAAACAAATAGGGTGCACCAGTTAAAATAACTCTGATATTTCATACCCATATCAAGTTGCACCTACAAAGAATCTAAATTAGCCCATCTGAATCCATCTCTTCTCAGATGAAGCAAAACAAAAATACAACATTTAACATATATTCAACTATTGCAGAAGGTAAGGAAATGATAGTTCCGAACAATAGTTATCTCATGACAAAAGATGCAGTTTTGTCCTCAATAGTTTGTGTAGTAGTTACTTTAAAGCATCTACAAAAAAACACAACAACATCAACAACAACAACAACAACAACATCAAGCCCTTTCTAATGGAATTATCTGCCACCACTGCTGTGCTACTCTAACCTACAATACTCTGAATGGCACTTCTGACTATCGCAGTCACTAACATTGAATGTTGACTGACAATTAATTACCGATGTGTTACATTACTATTTTAGATGTATAATGTAGTTACAGCTGGCCAAGACAGCCACAATTATATAATTAAAGGGTTAAGATGATTTATTATGATAGCCTTCTTAAACCATATGATTGAAAATCAACATGTATTCTCGCTGGATAACCAGTGTTGTAAATTAATATACGGTATGATGTTCTGTACTTTACTTATGTTAGTAGACAACTTACTAAGAGCAGTATCAACCAAATCAAAGAGCAAGTACCAAAATTCCCCCCAAAATTACGAATGTGTTGGTCTTGGGAAGGTATTTAGGTTTAGGGCATGTACTGTAGCACTTATTTCTGTTCATGAAGTGTATTAATAATGCAAATATTGCATTCATAAATTGCTGACCTCTGGGTGTCAAAACATGGTCAGGATTCGACATTAACCATGGCTCGGCGGCCCGGGGGCGGTAGAGATCGCATTTTGGCCTGTAGTTATGAAGCACCACAGGCCCGACTGGGCCAGTTAAATTTTTTTTACTAATATATAAGTGTAGTGCACAGGTTTCTGTTTCAAGAATCGAGGAAAATGGACCAGTGTGTCAAAAAGCTGCAAAAACTAAAATTCACAAACCAATCCCCCGCCCCCTCTGATAACGACGTAATTGAACTCATCCGAATGTTCCCGCTGCACGTCATGTTTGTTGTACCGTCAGAATCTGAGACTACTTGTGCTGTGTTGGTAGGAAGCGCTCACACTACAAGCACAAAGTGTACAAATATCTAACACGATATTTCTTTGTTCAATACTCTATTTCCTTTTGTTTACTGAATTAAAATACAGATCACAATGAGCAGCAACGTCACAGAGCATATCTCTTCCAATTAAAGCAACAGTAGCATAATGTTGCACAAATAACCCAATTTTTTGCTGTATTCAGAATAAAATAACACTTATCATATAACAGCCTAACTATTCTACATCTGTTTAATTCTAATAAATAATAACATTTTTAAAACAATCTGAATAGTGCAAATATTGCAACCTGGCCAAAACAATAGAAAATACATTCCAACATTACAATAGCATAACATTTCTACCAATTACAACTAGCCATTAAGTACTGACCTCAGATTAATCTAAGTCAAGTTACTTTGTTTATTCAATAACCTGTAAGTAATTTAAAACAAGGACAATTCCTGGTTGTACTTTTAATGGTCAATGCAAATGTTGACATTACTATCCATTCACAAAATGTCAACAGTAGATGTTTTACATTGAGAACTGCAGTCCAGAGTTAAAAAAATAACCAACTCCCAAGTATCTTGCTTTTTCTTATTAGTCACTGCGTTGTTCTGCTTAACATTTAGTTTTATATTCATCATAACGTTAAATTACCTTTCTAATTTCGATGTTTCCCAAGTTTGATTTCTGATATGCATTTATTTTATTTCAGTTCACACATTTTTGTGTGTACTCGAATATGTAATATGCTATTCGAATATTTTTTTATTTTCATTTTCGTGTAATCGTGTATTCCACTAATATCCCTGAATAGGATTATTATAATTCAGTTTTAGTGTTGCTGTGACCATATGGTAACAGCTCGGTTACGGGTTTGCTTGTGAAAAAATGAGTATCATTTGTAAGCATACAATTTGAAATCTTAATAGTATTTTCATTTTCTGATCAGCACACAAACATGTGCATGTTAAATGGCTGAAATAACGTATATTGAAAGGCTTCACTTTCTTTTTCTTTTGAGAGACGTGGGCTATCTTTGGTTACCCTACACAGTTAGAAACACAGTGAAAATAAAAGCCATCATGACAAAAAATATATAGCTAAAATATATTGGGCCAGATAAAACTGATCCTGACCAATAAAAACACAAGCTCAGTGGCCCAAGGGGCCAGTAGTTAAAAATCTAAAGCAGAGCCCTGGATGGTGAAACATTCTCTTTGCAACATTCCTTCTGAAATGCATACAGTACATAGAATGCATTGACACCTAATTTGACCGTGTGCTCCGGGGGGAAAGCATTAGGTTTGATTGTTATTCTTGATTACTTGCCTCACAGCAGCCAGTAAGCTGTTTGTTTATTTTTATTTTTTTTACTCAGTCTCTGCACTTTCATTCACTAGATGTATCTAACATTACACTAGTTTAATGTTTACTGAGGTTTAGGATTGTTTACAACGTGAATATAGCAGGTATGAGAACCCTCATCCATTAACAGTAAAATCTTCTGCCACACTGTGTTTCTTATTAAAAAAAAGATGAATATGGTACCAGAGAGAGTCAAGGTCTAGCGGCTGTCAGTGTTCACAGTATACTTGTTAAATAGTGAATTAAGATGTTTCAGTGGTCTGCTGCTAGCCAGTTAAAATCACATGTTAGGGGAGATTTTGAGCACCACAAGGTCAGGTGAAGTCCACTTTCATCATGAATGCAATGGAATCGTTCAGGGGTAAAATATTTAAAACATTGCTCTTTGCTTACCTGCAGTATAAGTACAGTGTAATGTATTTGGCATACTGTTTGGAAGAAAAAGAATAGCCATTCTCTATGGGTATCATAGAGAATAAAGTTTCATTCAAAAAACAACGCATTAAAGTTGTTATTCCACACAGTTTGGTCATTTCAACTAAGATTATAAAAAATACTTTGTATACTTTCAAAAAATCCCTGAACTACTGTTTACCCTCCTATTTTTTCACGGGAGATGTTTCTGTTATAGCTACTGTTGTAATGAATTGTGGGCCAAAGGGTTTGAGGGTATTAAACACAACCAATTGGACTGTTCTTTTGTTTAGAACACATTAATATCACCATGATCAAGATTTGACATGACCATTTATATACAAGTAAGATACAAATGTTTAGGGCAGGATTTTCAAAAGGTCGTAAATGATAACTCCAGTGTTAATTCAACAAATCTGTATGTAGCATTGATTTTGGCATTTACAAGCGGTCGTTATGCTTATCTCGTTATTAAATAATCATGGTAACGTGATTTCCGAAATTATGTTGATTTACTAAATAATGTTAATATTTTAATGAGCACTTCTTCTTACGACTATTTCTTTTGTTAGTGTTGCGAATTTTAAAGCGAATTTTAAAGCAAATCTGTGTGTCATAATTTATCAGGAGTTAATTTGCACTTGGAAAAGGAGGGTTTTAATTAAGTAAAGACACTCACCTTGAAACAGAAATTTAACAGACCACGACTACCTAGATAATTCAATATTTGTAGTTATATTATGTAATATATTAGACTTGTATATACTTGTGGTTATGCATGAGATTTATTCACTTGTTTTAACAATTTGTAACCTTAAGAACGGAACATACTGCCCGATGAAATCGCAGGAAGTGATGCATAAAGTACAGTGGCAATGGGGCGAATCAATAGGTGAAAAGATAAGGCTATGGCAGTACTAATAAATATCTACAATTTTAGCTAGAACTTAAAGCGACGTGATCGTGAAAACCACATATGACTGGAGACATGCATGTATTCTCTCTCTCTCTCTCTATTAAATACACACACACACACACACGGTATACCATTCGTTTGTATATAATGTCCGTGCCTATATTTTCTGAAAAGCCCCTGTGACAGAAAAAATGAATCTTGGTTATAAATCTCCCTCCCGACCTGTGAGGGCGCTGTGTAAAGGGAACAGTGTGCCCTGGACTGGATGGTCTGACAATTCATTCCAGGGAAAGGTAGAAGTCGGCCATCTAGAAAGGGGGCGGAGCTACAGAAAAGAAGCAGTGTGGCAACCGCGGATTGGAGGAGAAACGGTTGCACTCGCTAACTAAGGGGACGTGACTGATGGTACAAAAGGGGACATGGCTAGGTGATATGTTCCTTTGTTATGGTTGCGAGCAAACCTCTAAAAGGAAAACCAAAACATACCAAGAGTGTTTAGTGTTTGTTTATATTCGTTTGTTGTTATTGGAAGGCTAACACGTGTAAAAGGCTAAAAGTCGCTTAAGGCCAGCACCAACCCAGACAACACTTCACAACTGTACACAAATAAATTGTATTTCACCACTTGCATGTTAGCACTCACTCCGGACTTGTAATTGTAAATCAGCATTTTATATGTGAAGTTTTCTAAATACCATGTTGCTTCTAATTAATGCCACCCTCAAATTAAAACCACCCTCAAATTAACTCCTCACTCAGATATCAGCTTTTTAATAGACGCCTCCCTCGAATAAACGCCGCTCTCAATAAAGAAGCGTAAAGGTATTTTCTACCCCTGCTCAAAAAATAAATAAAGAAATGCGGAACTCTGGCTATGTACATGTGATGCCCCCGAAGAGACTGCAGCCAAAGATATTTCAATTTTTTATTTTTCTTAAAAATATTTCCCAACATAAAACCAATGTCACCTTACAATAATTGATTTTGAGCTTCAGTGTTTTAAAATAAAATATCAAACAGAACGAAATTTCAATGTACCATTTGTAATTCAGTAATATGAAAGAATTGGTCAGGGGTCTGAATACTTTTGCAAGGCACTGTATATATAAAAAATGTTGGTTTCTCAGAGAAATTACAAACAAGCAGGTAAATTACAGTGAGAAAAAAAAGAGTAGGATATATTTTAGTTTTAACAGAAATCAAACCAATATTCAGAGGTAATATTTTTCGTTAAGAAAAACAACTGCATCACACTCAACTACTGTTCTCTCTCCTCTTCTTGTCCCGCCCCATAGCAACCAATACACACTCCTGATTCGCTGGTACAGTACTCCCCTGACCTCCCAACTCCCACCTAATAAGCTCTCATTAACTGCCAGTAAATGTACTGTATTCAAGCACCAAAAACACCCAAGAGTATAGTGCTGCAGATCGGAGCCTCTCACAGCGCTGCTTCTAAAATGCCTTAAATCATGTAATAAAATATTGCAGCGTTTGTAAAGCATAGTATTATTAATAAAGGCTGCCCTCGTATAATCGCCGCCCTCGTTTAAGGGCCGCAGTCATTTTGATCAATTTAAAATAAACGCTGCGGTGCCAAATTGAAGTAATACGGTAAATGTACATTCTGCACGACAAAATGCACTATTTTAAATGAAGTTTACAAATTATACACAAAATAGATATTCCCAACATTTTTTATTTCCATTTGGCTGCTGCTCGCTGGTGGGAGAGCCGTCTCGGTGTACGCTAGCAGTTTCCATAACAGCGAATTATGCTTCCATTAATTTTTCTTCCTCTCATTAACATGCATTTTGCCTAGAGTTCCCCTTATTTAGTCATTGAGACAGGATATGATTTATGTGACCAGCGACAATTAAGCTTTTTAATGAGAAATGTGTTCATTAAAATCCTGCCCTTAACGTATTAAACATAGATGTACAGCCTTAGTCAACATGCTGCATAAATTAGTCCTCTCTGGGAGACTGTAATAAAAAGAGGTCAAGACTGTAATAAGAAGAGACTTAAAATTTACTTATAATTATAATTTCATATTTTTAAATTGGCCCCGCAGACCACGACTGATGAGATCTAATAAGCAACAGTTTCAATAAATGGACTTCCTGTGGAGTTTATTTTTTGTTTGTTTGTTTCATTTTCAAAACACCATTTTAAAGTTCATTATACATTTCCAGAGTAACATCTTCAGGAGACGCTAATGATGTAAACTGTTTTCAGTTGCTAATGATTTAAAACTGGGGACAACATTAGTAATCTGACAACACTAACACTTGCTTGTCCCCTTCCTACAATAGAAGCCTTGCGGTGACTGTTTATGTTTAGCAGCTTCGCTTCACTGCTTTGCGAAAACAAAGAACAGCTGTCAGCCTCAGCCACTGTGAACCAAAATCCCCGAGACAGACACTATACAAACTGTAAGTCAAACATCTGGAGCTGTGAGCAGTTAATAGAGATAATAATCTAAATGCTTTTGAATTACTTGTTTCATGTGGCAATTAATTTTCATAACCAGTGCTTTTGCCAATGCTGTGTATTAGGTGGGTGTCCTACAGTATGTCTGTCTAAGTTAGTTTCAATAGTGCCATACAACAGCGAAATAGCCCTGGCCATTAAACAGTGCTGTATTTTGTGATTGAATCCCCCCACTAGTTACCATCAGCACTACTTCGAGGGGTTTTTGTCTTGACACATGACACTTCAGCTACCGTTTAAGCCATTTACTTGCAGGACTTGAGATGACAGACTGTATAGCTTACTTGAACTAATGGCTTCACTTGCCTTAAATACAAATCTGTCCATTGTTGATACAGAAGCAACAATGTCACTGTGTACCTTATTGCTTTCACAGCTAAAAAGAAAACAAGCCATAAAACAAACTTACTACACTAATCCCATAAGCTATCAGTCTTATACAGTACAATACTTTATCTGGGTGATGGCTCAGGATTTCTGTATTATGCTACTGGGGTCAGAATCTATTAAAACTAGATTTTATCAAAACAAACCAAAAAAAAAAGTGATTGTTATACATATATGCTGTACAGTTGTACATTTGAACCTCAAAGTAACCAACCTCTCACTTACAAACTGAACGGTCAGCAAGACACATTGATGTACTAAGATGGGCCAGTTGCAGTGCAAACATACCACAATTTGCATTTTCGTTGCGACACTTAAAGTGAACATTTTGTCGTATGTACCAAGAGAAAATATGTTAATGAACATATATATATAACATATAACGTGCATCTCGTTACAATATTTGAGAACCCTCATTTGCACTACACCCCCTTTTCTGCGAATTTATGCAGGAACACCCATAACTACAAACTGCTGCCGCAAAGCATTCCTTAAAAAGTCGCAAATAGCATTGCACCTGTTTCGTACATTTCACCCAAGACTCGTTTGCAACTATTGCAACAGGCACAACACTTTAGTAAACCTACCCCATTGCCTTTTATTGGGCTCTCCTAAGAATTCTGTGAAAAATGCAGTCTATTTTGTAGTACAATGTTTGGAGTAAATTTGGTGAAAGTTACGGTCATAAAAAGTGCTGAGTTTGGACTTTACGTGCTAGGAGTTTGACAATACCATTGATGGGTAACCCACCATGTCACATGATGGGTAACACACCATGTCACATGTGCACCAGCAGGCAGCAAACAACTTCTAAGCAGCACGCTACACGTTCCACAGTGTTTTAAAAAATACTACACACCTTAAAATGTGCAAATCCATCTGTCACCTCACCCTCAAATAAAAACAACTGTACTGTAAATGGATGAAAGGCTCTCAATTTAGGCAAAGGTTGCTGTGTTTTTAGATGTGGTCATTTATGTATTAATACAGCATAAAATAAGGAATACACTTGGTGCTGCACCAAGTAACCTTGCACAAAAACTTGGAATGTAATGCTTAGTGGATGACATTACAGTTAAGAGAGTTGTGCCTATAATAACCTTACCATGTTAAACCAGGCATTTATTTTGTCATTTTATTCAGATAAGTCTATAAACCAGCCCAGGGGTGAAATGTTGCACTACAGATGCTCAAAGGTAAAGTGTGTCCTTGCAAACCAAGACTTGAATTTGAAAGATGAAATAAGTATGACCTGTGGCAAAGAAAGACTGAAAATCTGTCTGGCTTAAAACACAGCCCAATGCTTCTTTCAGCCAGCTGGAAAGTTTGGCCCATCATGAAATGAAGCTGAAATACTGAACATACACAGCTATGGCCAAAAGTTTTGCATCACCAAAAATGTTAGGATTTAGACATAAATAAAAAAATTAAATTAATGTTAATAGAGTCAGTATTTCACTAAGTATATGGAAAACTACAAAGCTGTACGTAATTCAATATGCTAACGTAATATTTACAACAGGTTTCATTTGACTATGAAGCAACATTTGTTAAATTCTATAGGGTGATGCAAAACTTTTGGCCATAGCTGTACATCAGGCACAGCTACTAAAAACACAAATCCAGACTCCTGCATGTACACATAAAAATGAAAAAAAGTTTTTTTCTATATTGTAAAAAAAGACCAATATATTATGCATATAGTCTAATCTCACAAAGACTGGTCAAGAGACCATCCAAAAGTGGTATTTGGAGAGATAATTTAATATTGGAAAAGTATAGGGTCTGATATTTGTCCCCCTGTGTCAACTCTGAAAGCTTCCTAGGACAGATGAGTAATGTGATCAAATATTTGCTGATTTGAATCCTGGGTTGGATTTACATGGGTCCTACAGGAGATTGAACACGGTCCTGTTATACCTGTTATACAGGTGGTTTTAAAATAGGTTCGACAGCGCAAGCTAAAGAAATGTCACCCCCATCGGCTTTTGGTTATACTATCTTTAAATTATCTAATTTTCTCCCTGTACCTATTTTGAAATTATATAATTATTCATCCAGCACTGAATATTATGTATGCAGCCACATTAGTTCAGATAAACCTTGAGATTTTGGAACAGGAACTCAATGAAGAAATTCAGGTTTTCTGAGCTCTTGAGAAGGTAGGAGCAATGATATTTACCACCTGCATTTATTTTCTAAAATGTAGAATGTTAAATTTATATTCGCTTTTTTGTCACAAAATGTAACCACACATCACATTATAGTGTACAATACATCTTAAAGTTGGATACCATCTTCAGACTCAATAAATATAACCCCAATATTTAAAGCCACAATATTATTAGCTGACTCTTATTTCAACACATTTGCAATCTTCTGTGAAAATGTAATTAACGTCCAGAATAATACAGTAGTATTAATGTATTGATTATTAAATTAAAAAAACAGTCCTCTAAGGTTTTATTGGCTTCTCTTGTAATTTTTTTTAGTCCTTTCAGTGTTACATAACACTTTCAATTCCAACATTTAAAAAAAGTAAATTTCACACCTACCTAAAACCTTGTCTGACAAATGTGTTTTTCACATTAAATGCTGCATTTGCAAAAATCTCACTAAATCAACCAATTATATTGCTTTTTCACTGACCAATGAAACAATAAAACTTAGTTGCAGGAAGCAGCTGTTCACTTATTGTTCTGCATAGTTTCTTGCTAGTTTTGTACCACTAAAATTATTATATTTCTCTTTATGCGCATATGAGACATAATGAAAGTATGACTTGCATCCCTTAAAGTGTCACTGATGAGAACAAAATACACTTGATGTAAGCTGCAGCTCAGACAGACACAGCAGTATACTTATTCTCATCTACTATCCCGTCAAGGTCAAATTAAACTCCTCTGAGTCTTATGTCTGCTTGTGGCAAAGTGGTTGATTGGGTACAGGTGCAGGAGTGATGCAGTGCGTAATTAAGCAGACAGAGAGGTTTGTAATCCAGTTTGGAAAAAGGTTTATTATATTTCCAGGTCTGGTAACCAAATAATAATCCTTGGCAATACACAACAAAGTGTAGTGCACGGAGTAAATAACAACAGGGTTGCAGTCTCAAATAATAAACACAAATATCCGTCCCACAATATACTAACATGGTCACCAGTCCTGGGTGCGTGCAGTAGTGCTCATGGTGGGTGATACAGGTTTATAAGTGACAGTAGTGCAGTGCTGTTCTGGGTTTTGTGCTGGCCCTTGGCGACAGCTCCGGAAAGTGTTAGCCGTCTAATAATAACAAACAAGCCAATTATAGACAAACAAACAAAACACTCGCAATATGTTTTATCACTGGGTCTCTCACGGGTCCTTTCAGGTTCAATAACACAAACCAAAGCGTCACATTGCGTCTCTCCGTCCCCTTTTATGCCGTCACACATGACCCCTTGGTAAACGAGTGCAGCTGCCCCTCCTATCCTCGACTGCCACATCGTTTCCCTTCCAGGTCAACGAGTTAATGTACCAGAGTTCTGCCCCCTTTCTAGCTGGCCGACTTCGCTTGAACCCTGGGAAAGAACTGTCGGGCCAGCCCGTCCAAGGTACTCTGATTTACTACCAAGAATCACTGTATTTCTGTCACATATCCCACCACTCAGAGTGGAGCCGAAGGAACACTCGGCTGAATTTACCTTTCCTATTACTCCCCCCTCCTGGGAAAAAAAAATCTGCATTTTGGTGGTCTTTCCCCGCACGGTGTACTATGTGGTATATGAAGGGCTGCAACGTCAGTTACCACCAAATTATCCGGGCATTGCTGTCCTTCATTGTGCTTAACCACTTGAGTGGGGCGTGGTCTATGACAAGATCAAATGAATGGAGGGAGGGGGGTTAACTTTCTCTTTGTCAAAACAAGTGGGAATGTCGCTGGAGCCGACAAGTGAATAAAGTGATTAAATGATTAATTAGGCTCCAGTCACAGGTGTATAAAATAGGTGTTCACGGGTGGTAATGGAGAATTAGTTTTGAGAATTGATGTCAGTGTTAGTAACGGTGAAGGTACGTGTTGGTGTGCTGTAATTGTGAAGAGAGAAATTATCGTTGGTTTCAGGGGAGTTTTGTGAAACGTGTTGTGTATTGAAAGTATGGAAGGCCAGGTCAAAAACATGTTATTTAGTACATGTTCTCATTTGACTTTTGTACGTGTTGCAATTCTAAATTATGATGTGTACTAATTTGGCCAATGCTGAAAATGAAACAAGAACCAATGAATTTAAAGAAAATAGTATATGGAATCAATTATCCAAATAAAAGTTGCCTTACATCTGCCATTCCCGTCCAATTCGTTGCGGTATATGAACTTGGCATAAAGATGGATAGACCCAGAACATCAACTGGCGGTTCCAAAGCCTTAGAAATCGCTTTAATTCCATGGTAACCCCACTGTAACTAATATGTAATTTTAAACAAGTGTTGAAAGATCTGACATTGAATCTAATACTAGTTATAGTAACTCAATATTTTAGTAGAAAACTGAAATACATGTAATTAGAAAATAAATAAAAAAAAAACGATTGTGTACATTGTTAATACGAACTGAACCGTGTCACGGTCAACATTGTCAAGTTGGCAGCACTCAGCAAATTTATATTTGCACCGTAGAAGAAAATCTCTCCACCATGATTTGCAATTCTCCTTATTCTTGATTTTATTTTATTTTAAAGAATATTTCATTTCTGAAATTGAACATTTTTTAATTACGCTGCATGACTAAAATGATCAGCCCCTACGTAGGTACTACTGTAAAATGACTAGCCCCTACGTAGAAAATGCATAGTTAATTTACCGTACATTTATTTAGAACATGTAGTTTTTTTAAATGTTTTTTTTTATGTTTTTTAAAAAACAAAAACGGTTTTCTTAAATAATATATAGCCCATATTTCATACCTGTGTTTAGTAATTTATTCCAGATCATTCAATATTTTTAAATATTTTTAAATACACCAGTTAATGAAGCCACGTTCCCATATAAATCTTAAACAAGTTCTTTATTGCAAAGCTACAAGTATACAAATAATTAATGTTTATAAACATAATGAAACATTGTAGTCACATATGCCAAAATTGTTCAATGACTGTAAATATTTCAAAATACTTCATGAACAAATTGTGCTATGGAATAAAGAACAGCTTTTTGTTAATATAAATCACAGCAAAGACAATCACTGGGGCTATTGTTTTCTTAAAGGGAATGTCAGTTGCTCCTGATTTGCTAGCAGCTTCTGACTCCCACTTTCTTCATTGGTCAGCGCTAACATAATTCTGCCAGTGCCCAGCTCAAACTCCCTTCAAATTCACAACATTAAGGGGACGGCACAATCCAGCACAAACGTAAAGCACGTCACCCTTACGTTTGCATTTACCTCTTTTCGGGCCCTGAGAATTATAAAAATTCAGAAACTTAAGGGTACACCTAGCCAGTCTTCTCTTTTAGAAAATAATTTCTTTGAATTATGTTTATTTGGATGTCAGAGAAAATATAGGCGCTGCTGGGAATCTTAAGAGCTTGAAAATACAGTAAATCTGCTTGACAATAGCAACTAAAAAAAAAAGCTTTTCAAGGTAATTTTGCTATTTACCATACTTTTGGTTTTGGCCATGTCTTACTATCCTTGCTTGTTCTTTATCTTGTTTCTACTGTATACCTTGCTAAGCCTACCACACTAAATATTTCGGAACCCCCCTGCCCAGCCACCATTGCACCACTTGTATCTGAGAGAATATTCTATTAGTATTTACAGGTTAAAAGCCAGGGATAACCAATATGGGCTTTTATTATTTCAATCAAGGTGCACTCAAATAAGGAGACCACCCAGATGTATGACAGTATTCTTCTGCCACCCAAGATCAAGGTGAACATGAACTTCTGAAATGTTCACTCAATGGTTGTAAATTGCAGTACTGCTCCGAAACATCATTCATGGCTCTAAAATCAATAGGTAAGTTTGCTTTCTGCAGATAAAGAATGTATTTTAAGTTCTTAAGGTGATAAAAATGCACATATTGGTTCAAGGTGTATTAGCTTGTATTGCTTTCTTATTGTATCTCATTTGTTATTTGGCTTTGCTTTCAAGGATCCAAGGACTTCATAACAGCACATCCATGAAAGGAGCCTGTAACAGAGGGGAGATCTGTGCTGACTCTTCTGGTGTGTTCATAGTGCTGCAGGAAGAGGGCAGTAGCCTTGCAATATCTGCCTGTCAGTCATGGCAGTGACACAGAGAGGTGGGAGAGAGCGTGTGTGGGCTTTCCCTCTCTCTGAGTGGCTGAGTGGCGGGCCTTGGGGGGGGGGGGGGGGGATTGCTGGCCCTATAAAATAATGTTCTGTTGTTCCCTCAGCTCTGCCCCTGTAAGACGATACAACGAGCTAGCAGAAGCTCTGCTACAGGACCAAGAACAGTCGGAAAATGAAAAAAAAAAACGAAAAGAAACCCAAAGAGAAGAAAATAAAAATACTGGTAGTGGGGAAACCTTGGGCAGACTCCACAAGTGCATAAAAAGCAGGCTGAGGGAGCGGTGAAGTGTAGGTCGGGGACCCGGGCCGTGCGGGTAGCGACGGTCGGGGTAACGCTGCCGAGTGCAGCACCTTTTCTTTGTAGTTTTTGATTACTGTGTTTCACCTTTTATTATTATTATTATTTTAGAGCACCTGCGAGTGCGTCAGCGGGACTGTTTACCTGTGGGTATTTCTGTGGTCCTGTCTACCATCACTGGTATTCAGGCCACGGACAACTGCGCCCTCTGCGGGCTAAACAAGCACTTGAAAATAAAAGAAAAACAAACCAAAAGTCATAAATAAAACTGGGCACCTGTGCGGTGTTTCAAGTTCACCCTTCTGTCTCCCGTGTCAGTGAATACCCACACCCTTCCACAGAGCCCTTTTATTTTCAACTCTAACAGTGCATTTAAAGTTCTCATTTGTTCAGCCTTCATTATTATTATTTGTTTATTTAGCAGACACCTTTATCCAAGGCGACTTACAGAGACTAGGGTGTGTGAACTATGCATCAGCTGCAGAGTCACTTACAATTACGTCTCACCCGAAAGACGGAGCACAAGGTTAAGTGACTTGCTCAGGGTCACACAATGAGTCAGTGGCTGAGGTGGGATTTGAACTAGGGACCTTCTGGTTACAAGCCTGTTTCTTTAACCACTGGACCACACAGCCTCCTAGCCTCAGACCAAGCTATTCTTTAGAAACTGATAAAGGCGAACATAAATCTTAAACATTGGTGGGAAACACTGCTTTACAAGGTTCATCATTACTACAGGAATTGTAATTTAATAGTATGCAACTACAATATGTCAAAATGGGCAGAAGAGTGATGTATTGAAGTTGTTGTTAATTGATAGATTCACTGTGTTCATTTATTTATTTCGGACATGTTTTACCAACTTATGGGCTATTCAGCGAATCTGTTGGTTGAAAGCCTGAATTAATTGCAATTAGGTAAACAGTTCCCTGGCTGTGGTCTGGCCAGGAATGCCAAAAGACAAAAACACATAGGCTAGTAGTCCTTTGAAATGACTATCATTAGATGGGTTATTCTTTGCACATACCACAGTAATGCTGCAAGCAGTCAAATTCCAGTGAGACTTGTGTTATGACAAAACAGCCTAGAGGAACATGATAATAGTAGACCATAAGATTTGAGAAAAAAAAAAAAAATGACCAAAGAATACCTGAATTGCAATGTGTCATCTTCTTACACAAAATAACAGTGTTTGTGTTTAGTTTGAGTAGCTAGTAAATCAGTTATACCGTTGATTACATGGTGCTGAAACAAATAAATCCCTTTACACAGTTTGGGCCTTAATAGAATACATTTTGCTTTATTCTAGACCTACATAACTACAAGTACAATGTTATTTATTTATATTTTATTCTGGCCATTTTACTTATATTAAAAATCGATGGATTAACATGACTCCAAACTGATTTTCTGCTGTTGAAATATCTCAGTTTTCAGTATAGCCAGCGAGTGGGGTATTTATTTATTTCTTCCAGTTCTGCAGTAACAGCCTCTATATAATTTTAATTATATTAGATTTGTCAAATTTACCATAGTGTAACTGTGACAAATCAAGGGCCCAATCCAAGGATATTAAATACACAAAACAGCTCAAATCAATAAACAGCTGTTGTTATGCTCCACAATGTATTATGAAACAATTATACACTTGTGCCTGCAGTACAGCTCAGCATTGCACAGTGATATCTTTAGCTCTGTCGGCAGCTGACAGGGTTATTTAAGACTCTTGTCCCTGTACGATACAATGGTTGTCAAACAGATGATACCTTAGTATGCTTAAGACAGCAAATTCAATTTACAAGCCACAACCAACAGTACCACAGGTCACTTGTATTCTTGTGTTTCCTGCTAAAAGTCATGCAACATATTTAATATAAATAAGGCAATACAGGATACAAACAATTCAAGCATGTTTTAAAACCTGTCCACATCAAGTTGCCAGTCTTGGCTGGGAGCCCACAAGGAGCGCTGCATTGGGTAAGAAAGGGAAATCTGCTGGGATAGTTCAACTCATTGTGCTTCATAGACCCTTTCTGGTCATGCTTCAAACAAGACCTGACAGAGTCTAGTCAGGAGACTGGTATTAGAGTTCAGTGGACAGGTGACATGCAAGTTGGGCAATTTAATATTGGGTAGAAAAACACGTTCAATTTATTTAAAGTGAAACAAAAATTAAATAAAACATAACAACAAAAGTCAAATAAAATAAATAAGTAAATAATTCACAAAGCAAACAACTTCTGCGTCACAAAAAAATATAACAATGTAAACGGAATTCACAAAGTATCAGATCTTGTAAAGAAACTATTTGCTACAGTAAGAGTCTATTATTGTTTTAAGAGACAACAGACTCTTTTCATGATGTCTATCTGTCAGCTAATAAAAATGATATTTAGTGTATACCTGCAGGCATAATGAATGCACCGAAATTGCACATGTTCTTAGAAACCTGCTTGAACGTGTGCTACCAGGACAATGAAACAAAACCACTGCTTTTACTCCCTTAATTACAGAAACACAGAATACAAGCACAACATTCAATATATTCAGAAGAAAATCTCCACATATGTTTACTTCAATGGTCTTCCTTGGCCGCGATGGAAAATGGTGTTGAAAACTGGAGCACGTATCTTCAGCATATTATTAGCATTTCCTTCCTGCACTCTCACACAAAGGAACGATGATGAGTGGGCATTACACAGACTGATCTCTTAACATCCAATGAATTTTTTTCACACAGCCACATCATTTAATAATACCATCAATTCAGGTGTTGGGATAAAAGAGAATCTGCATAATGATTGCTCTGTAGAGTCTAAGGCATCTTGAAATTCAATAACAGCATCAAAGTACTTTAAATATAAGGTCTTGAATTTGAGTCATACAGGGAGACAATCAAACACTTCCAGTCTGTTGACAGAAATGAACCTATCCACGCAGCAAATGAATTGATGTAATTCAGATTTTCTCTACAGGACATGTAGAATAGCAGAATTGAGATGCGTAAAAGGTCATGCAATGAGATTCAATAACAGAGATGTTTTTGATCTGTCAATGTTTACATGACAGATGCATCCTTGTTAACATGCTTTCAAATACCCAGAAACAGTTCAAAAGTGTTAAAGAACAACATGTTATAAATACCTCTCGAAATACAACTGAATTGATACATTCATTGCATTTCATGGTAACTAGGGAGCCTTCTCAAACCATACACCTCTCAGCACTATTGTATATCATTACATTAACAAAGCTAAATCATTTACCCCTAACACTTCTGTTAATTTTTTTGGTGAATTCTGTGCAGTAATAACAGCAAGCAGTACAGTCACAGTACTGGATGGGTTCTGTATGCAAAAGGTAACACTGCCAGTCACAATTTACTGCTATTTTGAAGTGTAGTACTTGGAGTTGCATGGTGCTTTATTGCTGTTTGTATCGTTTCTACGAAGATCACTGCTTGTTGCTTGTTTTTGAAGTGTGTTATTTAAAAGCGTACAAAGCTTTTTGAATTGTGCTTGTGAAAATCACTATCTTTTTTAGGTGTTTGTGTGAAGCTCACTATTTAAAACACTATAGTACTTTGGGTCTGATTTGAATTGCTCTTGTTGACCATTGTTTTCTGTTATATTTAAAGTCTGCTGCTATATGTGAAGATCTGTATGGTTTTCACTATCAAGTTGCTGAGTGATAACTATTGTTTTACTGCTAAGTGTATTTGTGGATGGAAATTAAGTGCTAAAATTACAGACTGTTTTTTTTTTAATGTGTTAATTGTCACTCTGTCCAAATAAAATCTTTGTTACTTTTTACGTTGGTATCTCCCTCGCTTTATACACTTGCCTTTCTTGATTTTAAAGAACCTGTTATTTATTTGAAGCTAATTTCATTTCAAATTGGTGTAATCATTAAACCTACTTAATTGGTAATTTAAAATAATGTGGAGTAGTGGTTAGGGCTCTGGACTCTTGACCGGAGGGTTGTGGGTTCAATCCCCAGTGGGGGACACTGCTGTTGTACCCTTGAGCAAGGTACTTTACCTAGATTGCTCCAGTAAAAACCCAACTGTATAAATGGGTAATTGGATGTAAAATAATGTGATATCTGTATAATGTGAAATAATGTATAATGTGATATCTTGTAACAATTGTAAGTCACCCTGGATAAGGGCGTCTGCTAAGTAATAAATAATAATAATAATAATAATAAATAATAATAATAATTAAATTTATAGTGATAACCAGGGGCGGTCTCTTTGCCTGTGGCTTTGGGATCTCCTTGGCTACCCTCCTTTGAGGGCGGCGCACTATAATTTGGCGTAATGCCATGAAACTTTCAATATTTAAACCGTATCTCTAAAGTACAATAGATTCAGTATGAAATATCAAGTACCGTATTCCCTCGGATTTAAGACGCAGCCCAAATTTACCACCCTCAGTTTGAGGAAAAAATAAAGCATGAAATAAAAGATGCATTTACAAAGATACAACCTCAATTACGCATTTAAGAAAATGACGTATGGAGGCAGTTTGCGGCCGTCTGCTATCACACAGCATTACAGTTATGCGCTGCTTCTCATTTCCAGTTGTGATTACTTGCAGATGTTTTTTTCTCCCTGTTTCTGAACTGCGGCATTGCTTGGCATGCCGAAAAATATGGGGGTCTAATCAGCATTTCCGATCTGTCCAAGTTAGTATTGCTTCTTAAAACTGAGCCCAATAATGAAACGCTGAAATCGTAATCTCTTCGAATTCCTCAGGAAGCTAATGACGCTACTTTGAAAATGGCTGCCTGTAATGTCATGGATGATTGGAGATCGGGCCATAACGTTTTTGTTTGTCTTTTCTCGGGTAGTCAGTCACGCTCCTGTTTGGGCAGTCACATGTTTTGTTGCTAATTTTAATACATGCATTACCATACTTGAATTCAAGACACAGGCCATTTTTGAGAAGAAAAAAACTGGTTTAAAATGTGCATCTTAAATTCGAAGGAATACAGTATTTCAAAATAACTCAGTCAGTGGAAACACCCAAGCGTTCTTTTGTTTTTATATTACTCAGACAAGTATAAAAAGTATTGCACAGGTCTCAGATAAGTTACTAAGTAAATATTCAAAACACATCAGTCCTAAATTTAGGGCATAAAAAAAGTGTCATTAACCCACATAATCTTGCAAAGAGCAACGGTCTCTCATTATGCATGCAAGGGATTTTCCTACACCCTGTGCATTAGGTGTGACTCGATGCACCCAATCAAAATACAAGGATCTTCTATTCATGTGCACACAACCCTGTATATTAAGCAGCATTCATTACGTGTGACCACCTACAGTCAGTGCGCTTGTCAATGTAACAACATACGCAGACCATTCCAGGTTTTACTATGAGCTTGCTTCACCACAGGTGTGCAGGTAACAGCTCAGATGTGTCTTATTAAACTCATAGTAAAACCAGGAATGGATCAAACTACTATACAATGGGAGTCTTATTTCCATCCCTGTACAGTGACATTTCATTCTCCGACCCACCTGGATTTGATAAGGTAAAGTCTTTGCAGAATATTACTCTATAGACTCAATGGCATGTACCCACATCACAAAGGACATACCGGTAACATAACTGGAACTGAGCACCTTAGGTCTCTAAAGAGGAGATCTTAAATTAGAATGCCATGAAAAATGTACATCCCCTCATCAAGTGTGGTCATGCCAAGGTAGGCTTGAGATATGAACAAACATTATAAGATGAATTCTGCATTTGTATATGCATTTAGCGAATACTGGAAAACATACAGTATTGTAGAAAGACAATAATGATACATTCCAGTACAGCAGAATCTGGCTAATCGAAACCAATTGGGACTGGACCCTCTTCAGATTTGTGATTTGTACCATACTAAAAATGTCTTGTTAATATTTTTTTTTTAATTGCATCAAAAATTAGTAATACAGCTTTGAAAAAAAACACAGAGGCAGCTATAATTGATTTCCACGTCACAGAATTATATCTAGTTTTAGTGGGGTTCGGATTAGTGAGACTGTATTGTACTGTGGTTACAGTATGTCATATCAATGTCAAAATATTTGTTTATTTATATTTGTTTATTTAGCAGACGCCTTTACCCAAGGCGACTTACAGAGACTAGGGTGTGTGAACTATGCATCAGCTGCAGAGTCACTTACAACTACGTGTCACCCGAAAGACGGAGCACAAGGAGGTTAAGAGACTTGCTCAGGGTCACACAGTGAGTCAGTGGCTGAGGTGGGATTTGAACCGGGAACCTCCTGGTTACAAGCCCTTTTCTTTAACCACTGGACCACACAGCCTCCAAAATATGCTGTACATTGTGGAATGCACTGCTGCATCTCACAAAAATCCCATCCATAATCACTATCTGATAAACCTAGCAGTAACAACTTGAAAAAAATGTCAGCACCACACAGGACAATTGTAATGCATTTCAGAAGTGAACAATTTCTTCAGAAGTAGAAATTTCAGTTGATCTAGCAGATCTAAATATAGCTGTTTAAATCATAACACTAAGACCATTCCCGATGTTTATTATATCAGACACGATTACTCTAGAGAGAATTACATGCACTGTTAGATGTTCGATTTTCATACTTTGGTACACTATCTACTTTAGATCATTCACATTTTACAATACAGCCAATCACCTTGTAAACAATTATTATAGTATATTCAAGGTTGGCTATAATACCCCTGGAGTATTTCAGCCAAGTGGATACAAGTATGTTCAATAAATATACTGCATTTCTTTCTTATTCATAGTGTAATGAGTTAAATTTGTTTAGAACATTACTACACCAGAATAACAAAGATCCTTACATATTTTTGCATGGCTTCACCTAATCAAACTCTGTTTTTTGTGCCTAATATAATATACAGTACTTTACATTAAAAATACCAAAAACACTGAAGATAATTTATTCAAATAATTTGTCTAAACTATTTCTACTATTATTGCTGAAGATTTTGTCATTGACATTTATTTATATGAAATATACAAATACCATCATAGTAGTTACAGGGCAAGAGTAGATTGATGAGAATGCCTATATTAGCAAATGCAGTATGTGTTTTGAAACCATTTACAGTCCTTTTCTTTGGGCACTGATGGAAAAGGATTTGATGAAAGTTAAAAAATGTATGTTTAAAAGGGGTCTGTTCTGCACTGTAATGTTCAGAATCAAATAACTTTTACATTGTTCTCCTATTTTGATTACAAACCTAAACTACACAACACTGCACTAAAATAGACTCTTTACTTGGTTGGAAAACATACACAGCATGCAATAGCATGTAGATTTATACTGTATGTAGTTAGAAGCCTCAGGGCAACCCGGGAAGTGCCTTTTTCTTTCTAGGTGGAACAGAACAGCCACAGCACAGCAGAAGAATAATTAAACAAATATTATCAGACAATAATTAAATTATGAATTTTGCATAACCAATATTAAAGCTTGTACTTGAAGTCATTACCTTTTATGATGGTATTCTATTAATGAAATGGCATGTTAAAGGGGGATGATTACAGCGTTAAAATGAGAGAACATCTCTATTCCCAACCAATACATTTTCTGTTAATATGTGATAATTAACTGAGACCAAATAAGAAAAATGAGTATTGTCTCATGTATCAGGCAGATTGCTCTGGATCATCTATTATTCACAAACTAAAGTACACATCTTTTCACCATACTATTAAGTACTTACCAATGATTTTTACCTTTTCTTGTCTGCATTGTGCATTGTTTAAGTCTTACTGCTTGTAGACACCTGCCCTAGTCTGGTATTGTACTTTTTTTTTTAGTGTGAGTAATAATATCCCACTTAAGCAGTTTAAAATAATACCTTGCCTTATCAAAACAAATTCAGTCTGGCAGCTTAATAATGTTAAACTGTTCTTCGCTGTTGCAACCGTTGTTTGCATAAATAAAAACTAAATGATGAACATTTAATATGTTTCCTTCTAACTACAGCATAGTAGCACAAAGCATGGAGTTATGGCAGCCATTATTATTATTATTATTATTATTTTTTTATTTTATTTATTTATTTATTTTTTTACAAGGCTAACAACATTGGAATTTATTCAAATTGACAACTATGTCAACTACAGAGTAACTGCTTTCTGTAAGAGGCACGTTTTACAGAGAAAATGATCAATTACCTCAGTAGCAGCTGAAACCCATTAGTGCTGTCTACCGCTGTTAGCATGTGGTTTTGCCTGCTCAGAAATCACAGTGCAGCATTATCCAAGTCTACCTAAGAAACAAAGGCTACCTAAGGAAACACTTGGCTAAAATATCCATGCCGACCAAGTCAAAATCAGTCACGGTATAGCCCAAGCCCTGAAACAGTGAATTACTAAATCAAAATAGGTTTGAGTTCTTTGTTTACTTTATATATATATATATGCATATTTCTATTTTGTTGGAAACAAACACATCAAACAACAAAAAATTGAATAAAGGAAGGTACATTGGTTTGTGTCGTATTGACCTCGACACTGAACATACACTGTAGCAGCTCTTGGAATCAATAATTATAACAACAACAATTACTATTATTTTTATTACACAATATATTAAGTCGGTGGTTAGTATAGCAAATAACTGTGTGGGTGAACAGCCCCAGTAACCACTGCTTGACATTATTGAAATCTGTTTCCTTTCACAGTTTCTACATGCACCAGATGGCAATGGGCTTTGTGTCAGATGATATTAATTATACTAATGGAAACGCTGATTAGAAAAGTAGAATCCTGGCTAGTCCAATCTACAGTCTCTGTTCACCAGTGCAACCTTTTCAACCCTCTGTGACAAGTTCCTTGTTTCAGCTACTACAGTACTTTGTTCTAGAGTGATGTACTACTTCCTATGTACAAAGTTCAGTGGTCATTCTACTCAGTGAAATTGTAGTTTACTGGGAGCTTTAAAAAGTTATATTAATTTGAAAAAAAGCTAATAAGTATGGTTAATGCAGAGCATTAGGTTTTTTTGTGAACAAAAGCAATCTATCCTTTGGGACATAAAAGCATATCTGATTCCATTGTTTGTAATTATTATGTGAAGTCACATCATGACCTAATTATGGCAGCCATATTGGGCCAATTACAAAGTCAGATAATTCATTTAACATGCAGTGTAGAGCATAACCTTGCAGACGTTAGGCCACTACAATTGCTGTGACGGCACCTTTGTAAAAAAACTTTGTAAACAGTTACATTTTCTAGTAAGATACCCATGACCAAACTTGACCTGGGGAATCAAAGTACATTATATTCTTCATCCAGAAAAAAAGAAAATAAAATCACATAAAAAGTCCACATCTCAAACTACTTATGACATAAAGAAACAGAAGTGGATTATAAAAAAAATACAATATTAGCTCCCTGTGACAGGGAGGACCCTGTCGCTGGTTCAGCTGCGCTGCTGCTTAGTAAACAGGAAGGCTTCCCCGGAGCTGAGCTGATCGGGAGGGCCTGATTACCTGGAGGAGGGGGGGGGGGCCTGATTGCCTGGAGGAGGGGGGGGGGGGGCATGCCCGAGGAGCTTAAGCCTGTTTAAGAACACAGCAGCGGCAGCGTTCGAGGCTACTGTGTGTCCATGGATACACAGACGGGTGCTGAGCGAAAGCATGCTTTGTTTACATAGAGGAGGAGAGCGTCCGCTGGGCAGCATAATTTACTACGGAACCCTTCAACTACAAGACGGGACCTGTGAAGGCACTGCCCAGCCAGGACCGTCGGAAAGACCCAGGTCGCCAGGAGGCTGGGACTTTGGGAACAACAGCAGTAGGTTAGTTTAGGGGATTTGATCCCAACAACAGTATAGCAAGGGTTTTGTAGGGTAGGTTCCTGGAGCAGTGACGTCTCTTAGTGAGGCTAGCACTCGCCTTGTTTGACAAACTTTTATTTTTAGCTTTTCTTTTCTTTATTAAATCTGACAATAGGGCTGCCATTGCTGCTACCCTAGTGTTGTACTAAATCTGCGCACCTGAGCCATGTCAACACCCAATGCTATGTCTGACTCATTATTATTCAATGACTACCCAAGCAGGTAACATCGCCCTGTTACACTCCCCTTATAGACAGGGGAGCTAAATGGAGTGATTGTTGAACAAACTCCAAGGCTCAGCATGCAGTTGTAATGAAACATTAAGTTATATGGACTGATCAGAGCAGGAGTCAAGAACGTTTTGCAAAACCTGTATCCCAGTGGAATTAGCTGTAGGGTACTGCCAAGAAATAAAGCAATAGTCATTACCTTATGATTATCATGTCAAATAAAGGGTTGGGAATTAAGTAAAACCCAATTACCCAATCCTTGCTTGACTTCTTATCTACTTTATTAAATATTCTGATTAACTTTGGGTGTATATTACATCAACTATAGCAAGCCAATGCCAGTGCAGTCTTGAAATAACACCTACTACAACAGCTATAGATGCACATGCACACCATTAAATCATTCAATAACTAGACAAAATGCTCTTAGTGTTGAGTCTTTGAGAACATACGTATCTAACCACCCACCATTGTGATATTACAGCATGTCACAACATCTTGGAATACCATAATTCTGTTATAAATCAGCATTTATCAGTATTAGTTGTCAAGCTACTCTCATGTAACGGAAATCTGTAACTAGTTTGGTGTGTCTTTCTGCTGTATAAATAATAATAATAATAATAATAATAATAGATTCCAATAAGTGCTATATGTTCAGTGTCCAGGTCAATATGACATAAACCAATGTACCTTTCTTGATTCAGTCAGTTTTTTTTTTATGCATAAATATATAAAGTACATAAAGATCTGAAACCAGTGCTCTGTGGGTGTGAGTGAGAGAGTAATCAAATGAATAACTATTTCTGCCCTGTGTGTTTAATAGATTTTAAATGTACTAGAGATTATCAGATCGCTTATTAAGAACGTGATAGGTAACAGACATTTTTTTTTATATAAATTGCCCTTTTTCTGAACTTTGAATATTATTGTTAATGCAACCGTTGCTAAAAATACTATTTCTGTCCATTACTGTTATTGAAACAGGGTGGTGCAGATGTTAGCATTGAGGGAAGAGTTAGTCCCTGTTTTTATTGCTCTGGGTCATTTCCAGCATGGACTGTTTGAATTTGGATGGTTCGTTGCCACTGCCAGTAAGGATATTGGATATTTCTTTCTTTATGGCTCGCTTGCCAGTAGCTTCTGATGAATGCCTCATTTTTTGTGACCAATTATGGATATTATTTTCAGTGTTTAAAGCCCAGCATTGGTAAGAATATGAACAGCAGTATATCTTTTTGAATGGCTTGTATCTATTTGATAGTCACACCTCTTTGCTCAGCTTTGACAAAATTGAACCAAGGTAATTTATATTCATTGGCTCCAGTGAGTACTGCATAGGAGAGGCATTTAGGTGATGTGGGAGGCGCTGAGGGTGTAAAGCACTGAGGGTAATTTGAATTTAGATTGGAATACAGGCCAGTTCTGATCCACTCTGTCACTAATTCAGCTTTAATATCCGACAAAGTGGTTGTTACTTGCTAGACAACTGATCACGGTGACATAGATTTCCCAAGCCAAAGTCAACTTTATAGGGTAGCATCTGGCAGAGGGGTATGTAGTTACGGTTCACGTGCAAAGTCAGTATATATGTGTAGATTTACCAGCTCAGCGGTCAATGTATATATAAAATAACTAAGGAGATGGTAGTTATAATTAGGGCTCCTGTTTTTTGGGGTTTTATTAATTGTATTTTTCGGTGCTTATTTTTTAGCTATTTTCGAGTGTTATGTAAATCGTTTTTTTTCGTGGCTTTCGTTTTTGATATACTGTATGAAATTAGTGTTTTCGGTTACTTTCCAAAATACTTGAGCGTTTTTGTGTGCGTGTGTGTCAAAATATGTATAGTAACTCAACAGTACTTGCACACTTAAGTTGTACCTTCTTTCCTTTGCGGTCTTCCACAACGAAATCCCTATGGTCATGGGCACATTGTTCTGGGGTTTTTGTGTGTAGGCATTTTTGTACATTTCGCCACAATACTGTTTTAAATCCTCTGTGTCTTAACTGTAATACAGCTTTAAATCCCGCTAAAAGCCTCCATCCTGATTGTAATCTCGTTTTAAATCTCGCAAGCGGAGTCTCCAATAGAAATGTAGGAATGTGCTGTCAATAAGTAGGGCAGGTTTAAAGTATTCAGAACTAATCAATGATAAATACAAGTCAGGAAGGCGGGACATTGCCCAGCAGCACAGGGAAATGTATTGGATTATTTATGTCCAATGGCCAACTGTTCCTGACTGTACTGTAACATGATAATGAGCTCAAGACATTTGCTATAACCCTTGAGAATTTCTGGCAGACTTTTTCTGGCTTTTGTACTGTTGTGTTGTACAGCACAATGTATTTTAGAATTGGCCATTGACATACAATATGTCATCATATGATAGACAAAAGAATATCACAGTTTATATAATGGATAAACGTTATCTTAAATACTAATATACTGTACAGGTTCATTTTGCTTCACTGAGATATACTACTTGGCAAAATGTAGTCTTCACTATGGGAAAACTTGTGGCAAGTCTTTCATTTAAATGTACAATCCTGCTGTGTGTCCGATTGTCCCAATACTTGCTAACAGTTTAAATACATAAAAATGCATGTACAGAATACTTAAATGGGAAAAATGTCAGTGCTTACAATCGAAAGACTTAATTTTGACATTTAGATTTTTTGTTTGTTTTTTCCCTTTAGTTTGTGGGGATCTGTGTGAATTTTTTTTAGACAAAGTTCCTGAATAAATCTTTAGCACTCATGTTCAGAGAGAGAAAATAAAAAATGTATGTCACTGTTCTGGGGTGCAAGATGCAACAAAGGATTCCTCAATTAATACTTCTGTACACAAATACGTACAGGAGAATAAATAATTTGTCACACTCACCTAATGAAATGTATAAAAGTAAGCGATTTCAAAAAGGAGTGCATTAGATTTCTAGATCGGACCGGGTGAGGTATATTGTTGTTAATGATCTAGTAGCCTGGAGTTCTTAAAGCTTTTCAGATTTCACAGGATGTGTGGTTGATGCTCTGACTCAAAAGTGGACAGTCAGATTTCTGGGGGTTTCCCAGACACTTAAAAATATTTTAATCCTTGACACATGAGAACACATCACACTTCTCCTACTTTGTTTATAATCTCACAGTGCCACGGCGGGGGTCGATTAAACAAAAGCTACCAGATTTCTTCAAGCAATGCAGGTGATCTTGTGAACCATAAGACAGTAGGGGGGGAGTGGGTGAAATGGTACTGATTGACTCAACACCCTATAAATACATTATTTTTTCCAGTTTTTGATGCAAACTAGACAGCTTCCATTTTACAGATCAGCACTCGACCCCCCCCCCCCATCCCCCCCCCCCAAAGTCCCTAATTATGTACAAAGCCAAGTACAATCTCTCTTTCTCTCTCTGATTTTCTGCATTTTTGCATATTTTTGACACTGCATGTTATCAGATCTTCAACCAAAACCTAATATTAGATAAAAGGGACCCTGAGTGAACAAATAACACAACAATTTGATACATATTTCATTTATTTATTAAAGAAAGTTATGCAACTCCCAATGCCCCCATGTGAAAAAGTAAATGCCCCCTTAGACTCAATAACTGGTTACGCCACCTTTAGCAGCAATAACTGCAACCAAACGCTTCCTGTAGTTATTGATTAGTCTCTCACAGCGCCGTGGAGGAATTTTGGCCCACTTCTCCATGCAGAACTGCTACAACTCAGTGACATTTCTTGTTCTTCAACCATTCTGATGTAGACTTGCTTGTGTGTTTCGGATCACTGTCTTGCTGCATGACCCAGCTGTGCTTCAGCTTCAGCTCACTGACTTATGGCCTGACATTCTCCTGTAGAATTCTCTGATACAGAGCAGAATTCATAGTTCCTTCAATGATGGCAAGGCGTCCAGGTCCTGATGCAGCAAAGCATCCCCAAACCATGACACTACCACCACCATGCTTGAGCGTTGGTGACTTCCTGGACAATTTTACGCCTTGCTCTTGGAGAGATTTTGGCAGGACGGCCACTCCTGGGAAGATTCACTACTGTCCCAAACTTTCTCCATTTGGACAATATGGCATCAACAACTTTTTTCCGGAGGTCTTCAGGAATTTCTTTTGTTCGTGGCATAATGTGCCTCTAGAACCTGTGTGCTGACAACTTCACTCTGATGGTAAGGGCCAAAGTTGGTCAGATTTATATTGGGCAGGGCTGGCCCAAATCAGGCCTGGTTGTTAACCAAAGTACTCAAACAGCTGACCATAATTATCCCTTTAATTGGGTTGAGTTAACTGGGGGGGTGGGGCAATAACTTTTTCACACCTGAAGATTGCATGTTTGATTACCTTGCACATCAAACAAATGAAAGAAGCACCAAACTTTGGTGTCATTTTTTCTCTCAGACTCCCTCTATATACTACTACAACCCACAAAAAAATCTGACCAAATACAATGTGAAAAATGTGCAAAAATGCGGAAAATCAGACAGGAAGCAAATATTTTTTTCATGGCACTGTGTGTGTATATATATATATATATATATGACAGCAAATACAGCCCTTTCAATTCAAGATGATTTACACAGTACACTAAAGCTGGAGGTAAAAAAACGACTAATGTACTGAAGCAGCTCATCTATATTGAAGCCCTGGCTTGCTCCCAGCTCAGGCTATGCTGTGACAGACTAAACGATCAAATTTCAGCAATCTAGTTATCACACAGCAGGAAAATGCACCATGATTTGTGGTCCCACTGTTGTATAAACATACTTCATGATCTGGAAAGGAATAGGAAAAGATCACAGAAAAAATCCATAGCACTCACACACTTATTTAGGCCTACATGCCATATTTAAAGAATTATCTCCAGTGCAACCCTTTTCATGTAAAAAAAAAAGAAAAGAAAATCCTTGGTAATCTTTTAAAATTAAACTATAAGAAATATATAGAGAGGTGTCTATCCGCCTGTTTATACAGTAGATACATATGTCACACTGCAAATCCGGTTGTGATTAAACTTCTTTGTTTGAAGTTTATAAACTATGGCCCCTGTCCGTAGACGATCTGCTTTTTCATGATACTGACAGCTCTAATGTTATAATTACACCTGGGACAGGAAATGTTACTGACATACAGTACTGATGTAGTATTGTCTGTCAGACCAAGAACAGGGAGACGGGCAAAACATGGACACACATACCAGTACACTGGCACCTCATTCCTCCACCACCAAATCACAGTTTAACATACATTTTTTTCCCCTGCAAATTTACAGTGTTACCCCCAGGGCACAAAGTGCCATACCAAGCCAGTTGCAAGGGTTGTTCATTCCAAATCCCCAGGTCTCTGCACTGCTTACTCAAAAGCCATTAATCCACTTTGCACACTGGGGGAATAATATTTTAAATATTCATAATCACAATGGAATTAATTTGTGTGCATTTTCAGTAATAATGTTTCTATTTATATTCTGTTAAATGAGTAATATCCCTTTCACAAACAACCTTTTCACATTTTATGGCACTGGTAGAAACCTCAGCTCCTGGTCCAGGCCCTGGTACTCTCTCGCCTAGACTACTGCAACTCCCTCCTGGCTGGCCTCCCTGCGTCCGCCACCCGTCCGCTCCAGCTCATCCAGAACTCTGCTGCTCGTCTGGTGTTCTCTCTGCCTCACTTCTCCCACGCAACTCCACTGCTCCGCTCACTCCACTGGCTCCCGATCACCGCTCGCACCCAGTTCAAGACTCTTGTACTCGCCTACAGATGCCTTAACCAGACTGCACCCAGCTACCTCCAGACCCTCATCTCTCCCTACACCCCCACTCGACCTCTCCGCTCCTCCTGCACTAGAAGACTGGCTCTACCTTCTCTACACTCCCCTGCCTCCAAAGCCCGCTCCTTCTCCACCCTCGCCCCGCAGTGGTGGAATGACCTTCCTACAGATGTCAGGACTACCCAGTCCCTGACCATCTTCCGGCACCTCCTCAAGACTCACCTCTTCAGACAGCACCTGTAAAAACTCCTCTTTTCCATCTGGACACTTATCACTCTTCCTTAAATGCACTTTAGTTGCTCTTATCTGCTCCCTATTTTACTGCATTTAATCCTGTACCTTAGAGTACTGTAATCTGTCAAGTGTCATTTAATCTGTAGTATTTTGTATTTAATTATATCCTGATGTAACTATCAGTGACACTTATCTGCTCTGTTATTGAATTGTATTTTGTCATATACTTGTACTTGCTAGAACCGAAGTCATTGTATTTTAATCTTGCTCTCAATTGTATTAATACTTGTACTGTGATTCTTGAAATGTATTTTTGTTTACGATTGTAAGTCGCCCTGGATAAGGGTGTCTGCTAAGAAATAAATAATAATACAGGACAAGCCTCAAAATGGAGCAAGGCAACCAGTGGATTACCACAGGGATCAGTATTAGGCCCTCTGCTCTTCCTAATCTACATTAATGACTTAGATTCTGGTATAGTAAGCAAACTAAATTTGCAGACAACACAAAAATAGGAGTGGCAAACACCATTATTATTATTATTATTATTATTTATTTCTTAGCAGACGCCCTTATCCAGGGCGACTTACAATTGTTACAAGATATCACATTATACATTATTTCACATTATACAGATATCACATTATTTTACATACAATTACCCATTTATACAGTTGGGTTTTTACGGGAGCAATCTAGGTAAAGTACCTTGCTCAAGGGTACAACAGCAGTGTCCCCCACTGGGGATTGAACCCACAAACCTCCGGTCAAGAGTCCAGAGCCCTAACCACTACTCCACACTGCTGCCATTGCAGCAAAGGTCATTCAAAATGATCTAGACAGCATTCAGAACTGGGCAGACACATGACAAATGACATTTAATATAGAAAAGTGTAAGGTACTGCAGGCAGGCAATAAAAATGTACATTATAAATATCATATGGGAGATACTGAAATTGAAGAAGGAATCTATGAAAAAGATCTAGGAGTTTATGTTGAGTCAGAAATGTCTTCACCTAGATAATGTGGGGAAGCTACAAAAATGTCAACAAAATGCTCAAATATATAATGACAAGTGTTGAATTTAAATCAAGGGAAGTAATGTTAAAACTGTACAATTCATTAGTAAAATGTCTAGAATATTGTGTTCAGTTCTGGTCACCTCGTTACAAAACGGATATTGCTGCTCTAGAAAGAGTGCAAAGAAGAGCAACTAGAATTATCCCAGGTTTAAAAGGCATGCAGACAGGCTAAAAAAAATTTAATTTCTTCAGTCTTGAACAAAGAAGACTATGCGGTGATCTGATTCAAGCATTCAAAATTCTAAAAGGTATAGACAATGTCGACCCAGGGGACTTTTACGACCTGAAAAAAAAAACAAGGACCAGGGGTCACAAATGGAGATTAGATAAAAGGACATTCAGAACAGAAAACAGGAGGCACTTCTGTACGCAGAGAATTGTGGGACTCTGGAACCAACTCCCCAGTAATGTTGTTGAAGCTGACACCCTGGGATCCTTCAAGAAGCTGCTTGATGAGATTCTGGGATCAATAAGCTACTAATGACCAAGCAAGCAAGATGGACCGAATGGCCTCCTCTTGTTTGTGAACTTTCTTATGTTCTTTAGTGTAATCTTTAATGTGCTTTTACATTCTGTTTTTCCAGACACAAGTAAAAACAAGACAGCTTAAATCTCAATAAATAATTAAACAGATAAATATACAAATAGATATTGAACATATTGAAATAAATGCATATGATGCATCACATAGACCAAAATACATCTATTATGAAATGTAACTTTATTATCTGGTACTGTTATTGCCAACAGTCAAGGTCATAAAAATCCCACTCGTAACGAAAGGCCTATTAGCCCAAGTAAAGGCTCATAATCCAAGTTCACAACTATTAAAATTCACGGTGCAGGTTCTCAAACCTTTCACTGTGTTTATGTGTTATCATTTGATCATTATTGTCAAAGCCAGCCACCACACTGAACAGGACTATCTGGACTGTCTTGTTCAAGGAGGGCACAGCTGAGGCCCTCAATTTCCTGTTGCCCTTGAGTAGAGAGCAAGCCTCCCGTAGTGTTTATTATCTCTTAATATATTCCATTGACAGACTGATCCATTTTTTCCCCACAACATCGTTCATCAGTATTACTAATTATAACTTTTTTTTCTATTCCAAGACAATTTGAAAATCTGCGGCTAGAGTGGGAAGGGGACAAATTCAAGAGATAATAGACTGTAGCAACTTCAGCTAATGGTTCAGGACACCATTATTTGCAGCTGAAGGAGAATTCCCTTGAAAACAACACAGATTTGTACTGTGACTCCTCAATAAAGATATTCTTCATTTGCCGATTATTTCATTTTGATGTTTTGTTTCTGCAATTACACACCTCGGATGTGATGGACTTTCCCTTGTTTTTGGGGGTTTCGAAGTGCAGTCTTTTGTTTGTGAATTATTTAGAACTGCAACAAACTTAGCCTAGAATTGCAAATCACACCACACCACTGTGTGCACAAAAGTGATTATGATCATATAGATCAATTAATAGCCAGCAGATGTCTTTTTGGGGCGATATGGGGAAACACTTAATTTCAATTCAATTTAACAAGAGCATATACACAGAAAATAATCAGTCAATACTTTTCTGCATTGTTATGCTTAGAATTGGGATAACCTGTTTTGAATCACAGTGCACAAAGGTGTTATTTTATTGAACAATATCCATTCCAGGACCTAACATCAACTACTGGCTGAAAACACAGATTTTGAGGGCATGACCGGGGATGCAGTGTGTGTGTGTGTGTGTGTGCTAGTAATTTTGTTTGATTATTATTATTATTATTATTATTATTTATTTCTTAGCAGACGCCCTTATCCAGGGCGACTTACAAGTGTTTTTTTAAGCAGATTTTTTTTTCAGTAGGCAGACAAAATAATAATAATAACACTATGTAACACAATTTTTGTTCCTGGGTAGTAAGTGTTATTTCCTAATTGCTTATGCCTCAAAAGTATAGAAAATGGCTATTATTCCCCACAAACTTTGCTTTTGTGACCAGGACAGTGATATTTTGAAATTTACCTATTTCCAAAGAAAACGGGCGAATTTGTGTCTTTTCGTTCACATAAAGTCAGAAAAAAACAACATATGAATCCAAATTAACATGTATTTATACTAAAGTAATACAAAAATGACTACAAAAGATTTAGAAGTGAGTAGTTTTTCGAGATTTACGATTATACTGTAAATCACTTTCACGAATCAGCCCCCAAATGTAGTCTCCCATCATGTTCTCGTTATACTGTCCTTGGTAGCAGCCTTCAAAGTCCAGTATATCCTGGTGGAAGCGCTCGCCTTGCTCCTCCGAGTACGCTCCCATGTTCTCCTTGAATTTATCAAGATGAGCATCAAGGATATGGACTTTGAGGGACATCCTACAGCCCATTGTGCCGTAGTTCTTCACCAGAGTCTCAACCAGCTCCACATAGTTTTCGGCCTTGTGATTGCCCAGGAAGCCCCGAACCACTACAACAAAGCTGTTCCAAGCCGCTTTCTTCTTACTAGTGAGCTTCTTGGGGAATTCATTGCACTCCAGGATCTTCTTTATCTGTGGTCCGACGAAGACACCGGCTTTGACCTTTGCCTCAGACAGCTTAGGGAAGAAGTCTTGAAGGTACTTGAAGGCTGCCGACTCCTTATCTAGAGCTCTGACAAATTATAATTATAAGGCCCAATTTGATGTGCAGTGGTGGCATCAGCACCTTCCGGGGGTCCACCAGTGGCTCCCACTTGACGTTGTTCCTCCCCACAGAGAACTCGGTCCGCTGTGGCCAGTCCCGCCTGTGGTAGTGCGCCTTGGGGTCCCTGCTGTCCCAAAGGCAAAGATAGCAGGGAAACTTGGTAAAACCGCCTTGGCGACCCATCAGGAATGCCACCATTTTGAAGTCTCCTATGACCTTGATGCCATCTCAGAAAAATGCAGATATGTATCCACTTAGGCAGCTGGAACTAAACTGAACTGGTGGGCTTAAGGCCCCTGTACTTATACTACTATTTATATTACTGGAAAGTTCTAGAAGTTACTCCAAGTTTACTCAGCACTGAATCTATCTGGAATGTTCTGGAAAATAGGTAAATTTCAAAATATCACTGTCCTGGTCACAAAAGCAAAGTTTGTGGGGAATAATAGCCATTTTCTATACTTTTGAGGCATAAGCAATTAGGAAATAACACTTACTACCCAGGAACCAAAAAACAAACAAAAAAATTTGTTACACGGTGTAATAATAATAATAATAATAATAATAATAATAATAATAACAATAATAATAACAACAACAACAACAACAACGTACGGGGACAAGTTGATATCTACCCCAGCAGTTTTAGAGTACTGTACACAACAAACAAAACTGAATGTAAATATTCAAAGCTGTTATATATCTGTCGGAAATCTGCTGTAAATTAAGGCAGTGTTTATTGGGCCTCACTGTAATGCTGACAAGAAGAATAATCTCAGATCTGCCATGGCACTCTACGGAATCCCTGAGAGAGCCCGGTGTACTGTTAGCACACAGATCTGCCATGGCACTCTACAGAATCCCTCAGAGAGCCCGGTGTACTGTTAGCACACAGATCTGCCATGGCACTCTACAGAATCCCTCAGAGAGCCCGGTGTACTGTTAGCACACAGATCTGCCATGGCACTCTACAGAATCCCTCAGAGAGCCCGGTGTACTGTTAGCACACAGATCTGCCATGGCACTCTACAGAATCCCTCAGAGAGCCCGGTGTACTGTTAGCACACAGATCTGCCATGGCACTCTACAGAATCCCTCAGAGAGCCCGGTGTACTGTTAGCACACAGATCTGCCATGGCACTCTACAGAATCCCTCAGAGAGCCCGGTGTACTGTTAGCACACAGATCTGCCATGGCACTCTACAGAATCCCTCAGAGAGCCCGGTGTACTGTTAGCACACAGATCTGCCATGGCACTCTACAGAATCCCTCAGAGAGCCCGGTGTACTGTTAGCACACAGATATGCCATGGCACTCTACAGAATCCCTCAGAGAGCCCGGTGTACTGTTAGCAGGCATGATGAAGGTAATAAGATCTTGTTTTGGTACATTAAAAGGCAATATTTATAGGTTTTAAAGTTCAACAAAAAAAGAAGTTTAACATCATTGCGTACAAGTTTTCACTTGCTCCGATGCACTGCACTGCTTTTTGGATGTAGTTTGAACATTAAAACGATAACACATCACCCTGCTCTTGCATAGTGAACCTATTCAACCTCAGGACCTTGGAGGACTGGGAGGGGCCAACACAAATTACCTCTGACGTATTACCTCCCACCTTGGAGTTAAAAACAAACAAACAATAAAAACACAACACAACACAACACAAAACAACACTAGTTGTAAGGTAATTTCAACATTACCTTGAGCAATTGTTGCTAAGGGATTCAAAACAACCAGAAATCAGTGCAGATAAAAGCACACAATTTATTCTCCTTCAATCAGGTGATTTTGCAGTAACCATACAGAATTACAAACGTTTTTTATAAAGCTGGTACATATTCGTCAACATGATGTGGAAATTAGGACTTTCTTCTCTGACGGTATTTCAACATATATGGCAATAAATCATATATACCAGGCATAATTAAAAATTGACCTCTTTAAAAGTGTAAATTGACACCTGATTGAGTAAATGGCTGACTTGACATTCAATAAAATACGAGTTATGGAATAAAAAATTGAAATAATTGCAATACAAATATTAATCTGTACTACCTACTGACCTCCCCTATGACGTTCAAATGGATCCGTCCAAAGCTTAATACTTTCAGTTTGCGTCATGCACAAGGGTTGACCAAAAAAAAAAAAAAGGAACGATATAATTTACTTGTGACGACATTTTTATCGTCATTAAAAAATACTGGTAACAACAACAATACTGCTATAGGAAGGGCAATTTGAACTGCTTGTGGTAACTGTAACGTTGCTTTTTGACGGAATCATACTTGTACTGGAAATGTCACGTCAGTCTTTCTCTTTCACAATTTTGCCTAATTGCGTCTGTCCTTCTATCTCTGCCTACCACACTCTACATGGTGAACACAATAACTGGCTTCATTTTGCAGAAATATTTACCAAACTTTTATCATACACTCCTAACCTCATGTAAAACATTTCTAATTGATCTGGCTAAGATAATACAAACATTAACCATTACAGACACTCTCTCATGTTCTTACTTTTGCAATTATGAGGACCCACTGGTTATAAGTTAGTGGCCACAAGTAACTTTATTTATGGAGGGAGTGGGGGAAAGCCAGACCAAAACAATCTAATAAAATAATAAAATATACTTGCATGTCTAGCTAATAAATTCCATAATAATGATCTTAAAATGACACCATATGGAAAAAATGACTATATCAAAGTGCTATTTATTCAGCAATAGTGATATATCAGTGCTTACATTTTTTGGCAAACTGGATGCATACTAGCAGGGCTCCACATGTCAGTCAAGTCTAGACAGAACGTGCTCTGCTATGAGGAAAAAACTGTCTAGTTAGTTAAAAAACTGAGGTGTTTGGATGCAAGGGAGATGTATAATGATTTTAAATGTACAAACGACAAGTAAGAGACTAAACATTACATCTGAGAAAAGGTGAAACGTGCACAAAACAAAACAGAAGTACAACAAAAGTAAACTTTTATATCTGTCAATATTCACTTTAAGTACTGCCGTACTTGTACAGGTTACTTGGATTGTAAACATTTTATGAAATATAAATTCCCATTTTTAAATTTGTGGGGGGGGATTCTACAGTAATATAGGCTACAACACCACAGGCATTCCTTTATCATGTTACTACCAGTAGGCAAGCTCCTTCTGTTATCTGTTTTCTAAAATAGGCCATATCTTTTTGAAAACACAAAGGATAACCTGAAAATAACAGATAAACCCAGTTAACAGAAAAGCTCTACTTCTTTGTTACTGTCCTTTATACAAGGCAGCCTAACCTAACAGTCCTGGTAAATGATTATAAAAGTACATGTTACCAGTAGGAAATTATGTAAACAGGGTTAATATGTTCAAAATCATTTCAGGTGTTTTACTCAAGAAATGTGTTTACTTTATAGGGCATTCGTTCACCTGCCAAATCCCTGCTTTCTATTTACACATGAAAAGCAAATACAAATTATTTGTATTTATTTATTTGACAGATGCCTTTATCCAAGTGTTACAGGGAAATACAAGGTTACAATACAAAACAATATTAGGCTTTGCCTTTGAAATTAATGATTGTTTACTTTATAAATGCAATTCTCCTTAACTTTGAAGTATTTCTAGACAGAGAAGTGTAATATATGTTAGCATAGTTGGCTTCCTTCGCTAGTTATATGTTGACCATCCTCAGGAGCCAATTGTCAGAGAAAGAATATAACATATGGTACTTATATCATCAAGTCACCTGGCTTTTATTTATACTCCTGTGTTTGTGGTTGTGTGTTTGAGTCACAATCAACTGTAACACAGTGCAAGGTACTATTCATGTCCATGATCAATGTCAATCAGCTTAATCCAAAACAGCTGCAACAGCAAACCATACCTGCCTAGGAGCATCTAAAATGTTTGTCAGGTTAATTTCAAGTTACATTTTTCAAGGCCTTCAAGGTAAAAATACAATTTGCACTATTTTTTAAAAATGTAAAATAAAACATTTAAAATGCCTTTAAATCTTCAAACTAAACTATCCTTTGCTATTAGTTTTGTGACAAACAGTTTAATTTTCCTTTCACATACATTTTTTTTTTTTTAATTTCATTTTGGTGTCAGGATCTTGATAAATCTGTCCCATACTATTTTTATATTGCAAACATTATCTTGAATGGATGTCTTTTGGACTGTTGGATAGAAAATCAGTACAACAGAACATACACAAATCGGAGATTGTTATAAAGTGTTCCTCAAAACTACCTACCCCACTGTGGTTTGACAGATCTACAAGCATAAAGCTAAGTGGTGTGATAAGCTCCGTGGACACACAAAAAGATGTACCTCTTTACCTTGTACCAGGTTGAGGTTAAAACATTATTATTTGAATTTACTAAGTGACTGACATTAGCTTAATGTCAGCAGGAGAGCTTACTCTTGTATGTAACTCTCATTTTTGAGAGTTATATACATACTGTCAATTAATATATTCAGGATATGTCCCTTTTTCTTTTCATTATTTAACCTAAAAATAACATTTAAAATAATAAATGTGTTTCGCGGGCCTTGCAGGGTGTTAACAGGCTCACTGGTGTGAGTCTTATTGTGTGGATTAACAAAAAAGGATTTGCTCAATACAACAATTACTTTAATACTAATATTTCATTAGACTTACAGAACACCATGCAATATGAAAAAGCATAATTACCAATTTCTGGGATAAAGAGTGTTGCAGTCTTCTCATCTTCCTCTGGTCTAACAAAAGAGCTCTAAATAAGCCCTTTTATAATCAATTATATATATATATATATATATATATATATATATATATATATATATATATATATATATATATATATATATAATCCAAAAGCTAACACATTCTTATTTATTGAATGGAGTCCACAATATACTGTAAATCTAGCTAGTACGTTTGGCAAGGTTTTTAGAAAGAGCACAATGTTTTGCATTTCTGCATATTATACAGCAGATTTTTTAAAGTAGGCTATACACAACTGGTTTGTATTTTTCCCCAGTCAGTATTGTTGTTTTGCAGGTCTTCTATTCAGCCCATTACATTACAAGTGTTGTGCCTGAACTGGGCATTTCAGAAAGCAGAACTACCGTTAGATATAAAAAAAAGCCCAGTTAGTTAATATACTTTCACCATCAGCATCATTGAAACTAGCTTAATAAAAAGTTAATTTATTGTACATCTTAAACACTATAGTAAGCCTTTTGAGATTACAAAGCTACCACAAGTACTGGATGCAGGAAGTGGTTTAATTGTGTGCAGTACAGCTGGCTATGATGATTCATGCAATACTGATCTAAGTGATATGCAGCCCTGTTCTTGCAATCAGTAAATTACAAAACAGTCTCTAAATCCGAGAGGTGAAAGTGAACACTGTAATTCTTCAGAAGTACACACATTATTATCAATAAACTAGAGATACAGTAAAGAAAAAGGTTTAAGGAATACCAATGCATTAGGACAGAGTGGGATATTCCACCAAGGAATCTACTTGTGGAGCTTTCCGCTCTCTAGAATGGGGTAGGTGCAGTAGGTACATTTTATGTATTGTTAGGCCTAAATCTTACAGTTCTTAAATGAGTAAACTAAGAAATTATTTCTGAAAAGTAGATTTGTAATGATTTTTTCAAAACTATGTAGTGTAAAGATATGATATGACCTTGCTGAAAGACTGAAATAGTTAAGCCAAATCAGTCAATTTCAGAATTATTGCTGACATACCATAAATTGTAACAGAAATAGTGTATATATATATAGAATTTCTTTACCAAGCAGGAAAAACACGGAATTTGCAAACTCTGCCAAGGAAATATTTCATTCAAAGAGGAAGCATACTAACTTAATGTGCTCCACATTATTTTATTTATTTGCTTATTTATTTTTAAATAAAGGCTACTTATTTTATCTTTTTGCTAAGAAACTATATCTGCGCAACTGTAGATAAAGAATTCTGTATTGGAAGCCACATGGTTATTATTAATTGATCACAGAGTTATCACTGACATAAATCCAACAGGATGTTGTTATGTTGTTTTGTTTCTGATTTAGTTCCTGAGAAGAACAGTCGCCGCAGTTATTATTATTGAGGTGTACTTGCCGCTCGCTGTGTGTTACTGTTTTCTGTAAAACATTGATATCTTGTCAGTTAAGAAAAGGCTTAACGCAAAAGCTTGTTTTAACATTGTCTTTATTACGCCGGCCAGAAACCCGCTCTTACAACTGCATTGTCATATTTTCTTTAAATTCTCAAATTAATAAATTGAAACCCGCGTTGTAAAAAGAGACCCGGATAGTGTCACGTAATTTAAAACCCAACGGGTATCCATGCCGACCTTTAATATATCTATCTATTCTCATCATCATCATCCTTTTTCAATCCACTGCTGGAGGCCTACCCAAGATTCTGCTGCGTCTCTCATCCATGTTGCTCCGGCGTGCTTCCTAATTTCATCTTGCCATCTTTCTGGAGGTCGTCTTCTTGGTAGGGTAAGGAGAAAAGATGTAGTCCAGGAGGGTGCTGCAGGACTACATTTCCCAGAATGCAACAGGGTTACCAGGAGCCATTGAGGAATCACCTGGCTCCATTTTAATGTGAAGCACCTGAGGCTGATTAAGCCCTGGATTAAACCCTGTAGACTGAGCTGTCTGTGTAAAGCTGAGGTCTGTGTGCAAGGACCAAAGACCTGTGTGATCTAAAGCAAAGGTACTGTGTGAACCTAACTTGTAAACTGTGTATGAAACAAGTATTTTGGCTGGAAAACGGTTTAGCCATCCAGTGTGTTAGTTAAGACTAAAGAAAAGTTTAGTTTAGCACTCCAGATGGAGTTAGGTTTTTGTTTTGTGTTACTGTTTTATTTCTGTAAATAATATAAGTGCACGAAAAGTGCTTAAAAAGTACCTGTGTCTGTGTCTGCTATTTTAAACTGTGCAAATGAGCCTTAGCTGGGAGGCTGTGAATACATAGCAATATCATAGCCCATTTATCATCACAATTTATCAAACACCACTCGCCATGCACCATTCTTTGAGAAATTACCTCTCTTAATATCATCTCACAAACCCGCTTGTCACGTTTTGTGCAACATGTCAAATTCTGTGTGGCCCGGGCTTTACTAAGTAACCACAGGATATAATTAATTTACAACACAACTAACAACCAATAATCATCTTGGCTGACAAACTGACATTTTGTGCAGCTTGTCAAATGCTACGTGGGCGGTCTTAACGGGATACAGTTCTGTTGCAAAACACCAATGTCACCACATTTCTCTTTAACAGTCAGTCTTATACAAATACACACAAAACCACTGAGTGCAATGCACTTAATTGATAGCTCTCACCAGTCGCCTTTTTTAGATAAAGACACTGTTTCGTTCCAGTTAATGATACAAACCGCATTTGTCCTATACTAAACGATATGGATTTGTTTAAATGTAAAGAACAACTACAGTATTAAAACACTGCCCTTTAATTCTTTAATTCACCGTTAGTTTTCTTTCTTTTTTTCTCACACTCATAATGTGGTGTCATAGGCAAACGTGAAACCCGGTTTATATCATGACCCACTTTATATCACGAATTATACCTGCACGGCAATTATGATAGAAAGCGGGTTCATCTGTACATTCTACCTGTAGTTTTGGAAACATCATAAGGTTTAAACATCCAAACAAGAATTTGCAATGTTCAGCAATCTTGCACACATAATATGAAATCAATAGGGTTTACTAATGTATAGTCCCATAGCAAAAGAAAGGTCAGACAGTTCACATTTTCATTACATGCCTGATTTTGCTTGTTGTCCTAATGTACAGCCATAGTGCTATGATACAAACGGTAAATTAAATGGTATATTTGCCTGGTTAAAGCTATAACATGATCAAATGTCCTCTATAGATATACTTTACCATGTTTCCCATTTTATTAGTTCTCTAATTACTGCAATGACAAGGACTATGGGATGGAAGATGAGAGATTCTGATTTGTATTGTGAAGCTAGTTACTGTAATGGAATCACTTTACTTGCATGCCTAAAACTATCTCACACACCTTATCACACATAGTTTCATCAATTATAAAACTTTCAGTAAATGCATTGGGCTTCCTTTGTAGACAAAGCAGACTCTATACTTTATCTGACAAGTTATGATTGAGATAGTAGTAATAATGGAGGATACAGTATACATAAACAATGCAGAATAAAACAAAAAAACATTTTCACAGAACATTTTATTGTGTTGTTTATTAATCATGCTGCATACAGCTGATTTAATTCAGTAGTTTTGCCAATACATGGAAAGACATTCCTGTATTTTTAAATGTCTGAATATTAATCTTTTGGCTTTAAACTACTTACAGTATAGGACTATACATACGTCCTTGTATTCATAGCTGTACTACTCTTATTAACCCTATTATTCAAGCACAATTAAACCCACTTAACCATACTAAATAGGTAGCAATTCCAATTATATTGGAAAAATGTTTCCTGCACTGTAAAATCTTACAGTAGATAATTGTTTTCTGCAGATAGTGTCAGTGGCATTTACAGTCTATCTTATTCCAGAGGAGTTTACATTACTTTTTAACAAAACGCTATCATTTTTATCAGTTACAGTAAGTCTGGGCAGTACAGTGTGTTGACCTTTGATTGTGACACAAAGGGCATAATTTACAGAATGTTTTATTGGTGTTAGTATCATTTCTGTCTTGATATCAGTGCTAATAACCTTCTTCAGCAAATGGTCTAACCCACAAACATCACTCTGTATGCCTGAATTAGTGCAATGAACAGCTTTTCTTAATAGCGCTTTGCAACCGCATTTGGGCCATTCCCATATTAAATTGTATAATCTGTGCAAGCCACAAAGGTGTAAGACACCTGTTAGCACCTTCTAAATGGATATTAATCTCATTCTTATGCACAGGCATGAAAGGGAGATGTCTGCCACTCTTTGGTTACATAGAAGGCGTCAGAGGGCAAGAACTAGGCAGGGGAATGCTGTTTGCCCCATATCAGATCCCGACCAAATGTAGACTTTTCCAGATGACATGTTTGCTAAAAGGTTTAGCCTCACACACTAGGCACCATCCCCTCCCGTATCTCTACCTGTCTGTCTGCTATCTCCTCCTGGATGCACTCGTATCACCTCAAACTCAACCTCTCTAAATCTGACCTCCTTTTCTTTCCCTCCTCCCCCTCCTCTGATCTCTCTCTCTATCTCCATTCCTCTGGAATCTACCACACTCTCTCCCTCCTCCTCAGCTAATAACCTGGAGTCACCCTGGACCCCTACCTCTCGTATTCCCAGCACATCTCCACTCTGGCACGCACTTGCCGATTCTTTCTGATCAACATACGAAGAATCCGACCCTTCCTCGCCAACTACGCCATCCAGCTCCTTGTCCAGGCCCTGGTACTCTCCCGTCTAGACTACTGCAACTCCCTCCTGGCTGGCCTCCCTGCGTCCGCCACCCATCCGCTCCAGCTCATCCAGAACTCTGCTGCCTCGCTTCTCCCACGCAACTCCACTGGCTCCCTATCACCGCTCGCATCCAGTCAAAGACTCTTGTACTCGCCTACAGATGCCTTGACCAGACTGCACTCAGCTACCTCCAGACCCTCATCTCTCCCTACACACCCACTCTACCTCTCCACTTCTCCTGCACTAGAAGACTGGCTGTACCTCTTCTACGCTTCCCTACCTCCAAAGCCTGCTCCTTCTCCACCCTTGCCCCGCAGTGGTGGAATGACCTTCCTACAGATGTCAGGACTGCCCAGTCCCTGACCACCTTCTGGCGCCTCCTCAAGACTCACCTCTTCAGACAGCACCTGTAGAACTCTTTTCTCCCTGGACACTATCACTCTTCCTTATTGTGCTTTACTTGCACTTATCTGCTCCCTATTTTACTGCATTTAATCCTGTACTTTACATAGTACTGTAATCTGCCACAAGTGTTATTCAATCTGTAGTATTTTGCATTTAATCGTATCCTGATGTAACAATCTCTGACACTTATCTGCTCCGATATTGAATCGTATTTTCTCATATACTTGTACTTACTAGAACTTAAGTCATTGTATTTTATCTTGTTCTTAATTGTATTAATACTTGTACTGTGATTCTTGAAATGTATTTTTTGTTTACGACTGTAAGTCGCCCTGGGTAAGGGCGTCGAAGAAGAAGAAGAAGAAGAATCCTGTAGGAATCTTGCAGAAAGCTTCTAAGGCCTTCCGACCTGATTTCAATGTTTGGTCTGGCTATCAGATTGGCCTGTCACGTAAATTATTCTGTTTATGTTGCAATGACAGATTAATCTGGTAATGTCTGAAATAATGTATGGAATTGATTAGCTAATTAGACTACACGTGTAAAACAATATATATGATGAAATAATTAGGCTACATTAAGGCGCCCAGTGCGTAATTTATTACATTTTAATCCCATTTACATGTACTAGTGAGTAAGCCTGTAGGCATCCAAGCAGATTTGCCAGCTAACTTTTCTTTATTTTTTTCGTTTTAAATCTGTCCACCCCCCCCTCCCCTTCACAGTTATTTTTTTGACCAACAGCATTTATTTTCTGCAATCCAGATTTTCAAATGATTTCTCTCCTTGACAGTAAGTGTTTTCTTCTTTGAATTCCAAATGTAATTTTATATTAATAATCTCTTCAGATATGTTTTAATGAGAGTGCCTGAAAGCCAGATCAAGACAAAACTACCCAACAGGGCACAAAAACACTGTGAGGGCACTAAGCAGCGAGGACAGAGTTCTTTTGACGGGCTGAACTGACAGTTATTTCGCGGGTCGCGGAGTCGGCCAGTCTGGAAGAAGGCGAGACTCCGCGACCCGGGAAATAACGTATTGACCCAGAAGGTAAACAATGTAGCAGCCGCTGATTGTAAAGGCAGCTGCATTCGTTTACCAAGGGGTCATGCGTGACAGCATAAAAAGGCGATGGAGACTCGTAATCAGTTCCTTCGCTTGGTTTTTATTGAGAGACTGGAAGGACTGCGTGAGACGCAGAGAAAGCGTACGGGAAAATATTTGTGAGTGTTTTGTTTGTTTGTTCGTGTCTGTTTAGTAACTGTCTGTGTTTTTGTTATATAGTACTAGACACCTAACATGTTCCGGAGCTGTCGCCAGAGGCCAGCACAAACACGGAACAGCACTGCACTCGTATCACTATAAAACTGTATTTTACACCACTAGCACTAATTCACGCACTAACTGACTTGTGTATGTGTTTTGTGTGGGTGTATAATAAAAACAGGACTATTATTTGCAGGGCAAACCCGGGGATTATAAATTAAGTAATACACGCTGCTGTATTACTTACCTTCATTTTAATATACAGGTAGTACAACAAAAAAATTTACTGTAGTGTTAAATTGTTTGAATGCTGATCTCAGATGTACATTTTCTCTGTGCCTCAACTTTTAATAATATTTAATAATGTAATGTAATTTTTTTTTTATAATTTACTTATTTGTTTAGTGAGATAAAAAAAATGTAGTCACAGAAAATCATGCACAGCATACAATTATATGGTTTCACATTACTGTTGCTTGAAAGTAACAGAAGTACAATTCGAAAGAAACGTTATATGTAACCTGTTCTAGGTTTGAACATCTTGCTCAATTGTGAGTGACACTCATCCACATGTCTAGCTGCTAGCTGTCTCTGAGGGTTGGACAGGAAATTTGTTTTGGTGTCTGTATCAAAATAGGCTGTCACTTGGTTTTGAAGTCTCGAAAATAGACAAGCCTAAAGCAGGAAGCAGTTTGTATGTGGAGAATGTTAAGCTTGTGTAGAGTTAAGCCTGTGTAGAGTTAGGTGTACTGAACTAGTAATCTTAAAGAACAGGGCTCTTTTAGGAATCCATTCTGTTCAATGTTTGTATGACTATTTCTGATACTGACACAGAGTTCATTCTTTTGTGTACAAGACTATATTTCTTTAACCTAATCAAAACTGGCCATGAAACTTTGACTTTGATCTTATTTAAATTATACAGTTTGCTTTCCGAGATACGGAAATATTATGTACAATTGTAAGTGATGTGTAATTGGGCCTACACACAGTAGCACATATCATGCTAAAATTAATGGCAATTACACAAAAATATGGATTGGTTGAGGAATTGTATAAACAGGTGTCTAGAGCCTCAATGAATTGACCAACAATGGGTTAAATTTTCACTGAAGCCTGTGGCAATAAACTTATAGAAGCAACTTGTGTATTTATTTGGAATCTTTATCTTATGTACCTGAATAGTAGTAGTAATTAAATAGTAAGTTAGAAAAAAGTGTTAATGAAATTGTATTCAGAGATCCAAAACAGTTATAAAAAAATAACAAATCCATCTACCTAAGTATTTCCTTAGTGGGCACTACAGCAGCTGAGCCATGATAACATTCCCTAAGAAACCTAGTGCTACAAGAATGCTTTATGAAAGTGTATTATGGTTTCCATTTATTGGACCTTTGAGCCATTAATTTTTTTCTGACATGTTTATGTTTCAGCTATGCAAACTACAGCCAGTTTACCCAAGTATAGTAGATTAATCAACCACAAATATGCAGTAGAACACAGACAGCACAGAGTGAAAGACTATAGTATTTGCAGCATACTGTATCACTGACAACTGAAAACATATAATGTATGAAAATAATGCAAAGCAAGTATGGTACATTCCAGTTATCAATTGCATCTTTTTCTGCACACAATGATCAAATAAGACATGAAATTACAAACTAGTCATCATGTTTCTTTTCTATTAGAGTACATTCCATGGAAGGAACAAAGCAAGAATAGACATTAAATAAATTCCCCAAAAGACCTAAGTGATCAATGTCCAGTTATTGTTTTCAGCTTTGAGTTATGAATCAGAATGTGGCATTCAGCATTTCCCCAGCTGTAGGTTTGTTGCAACATCAAATATTTTATTTACTGTTTTTAATTTAATTTCAAAACCTCTCACAAAGGTTTAGTACAGTATGCCACAGTAAAAGCATAGTAAATTGGTGAAGCACATTATAAAATCATAGACATGTACAGCGTGGTAACTGCATAATATGGTTAACCATATTAACCCCTTAAGGTACACAAGGAATTGAGCGGTTGTCCAAAAACAGTTTCTTCTTAAAATACAATTAAGTGTGACTCAAGCATAACAAGGAAACTGGCAATTTGGATGACCAGATCCAACCTGTCAGTATATTTTAAACCCGGTTTCGGGCACCTCATTGCAAAAATAAGAAAGTTAACATATTTTTTATTTGTGGGACAGATACAGTATGTCCCTTTTACCTTAAAGGGTTAAAGCATAGCAAATAGCCTGACATGATAAAAGACATACAGTAAACTGCAAAATGAGTGTAGTAACTTACAAGGGAGCACACATGTAAATTCACTAATAGGTCTGCACTGCAGATATAATGCATTTTTCTATCTGATGGGAATCAAAGAAATGCTTCTGTCATACTCTTGCCACAAGACAAGACAGTCTATTTCTAAGATCTAAGGGCTTGAAAAGAAGAATAGGTTTGAGTAATACATCCTGTGTGGGGATGGAAAAGTGCATATATAATCCTAATAACATCTTTCATTTTGTCGTTTGGGTACACAATTAATTAAAAAAAATAATACAATAAAAAGAATATCCAGATATTTATTTGACAAAATGTTCAGTATAATGCAAGTCCTCCTTGCATGGCCTCCAAGAGATAAATCTAGCAAAATAAATCTGTGTCTACTGTAGCTCCTAAGCCAGATGCATTCACCAACATTCTGTAGGAAAGCAAATAAAAAAACAAGAATATGGAAACTATTTGTGAGTCTAAAACAAATACAGCTGGCTGTGTTGACACATCATCAGAACTCATCATTAACCATGGTGTGGCAATTAGAACTCTCACCAAGTAATGATAAGGACTTAAATAAAAGCAACTTAAAGCCCACAGTGACAAGGAAAACGTCTGAAAGTTCATAAAGGAAGTTTTCTAATGAGTTGGACTGTAATTGTACTTTCCCTATTTGTGCAAGAGACTACATTCACTGTCAAAATATATCCAGCCACTGTCATTTTCTTGAACTATTTGCTTGATTCCGTGTTTATGTAGTCAGTAAAACTGAAATAAGATGTGTATTGGATGTGTAATTCCATGTGCATAGTACAGCCATGCCCAAAGCAATTCAAAGGATAGGAATTATATTTTGCAATATAAATAGGTGCATTATTGATTGCAGTAATAACTGTTATTATAAAATGTGACAGCTGGGGGTAACACATTACTTAAGTAAAGCATTACTGTAATAATATTACTTTTGTCAATAACGAGGTAATTCCATTTTTAATGGGAGTAATATTTTTTTCTGCAAAAAAGAAACAAGCCTGTCTTGTGACATTTTCTCTGTTGTACACCTACATTAGTGGTCTTTTCTTTTTTTAAAGTCAAAGTAAATTTCAGTTTCTAAAACGCAAAAAAAAAAGCAAATACGATATTTAAATGATGTGTCAAATGTGATTTTCCTTCCAATAACTACCAAGACCAATTTCAGAAAGCACAGTTATACTTCTGCAAAGTTGCATGTATTGTAATAATTACAATTTACTATTTGCAGTATCCAATAAATTACTAAGAGTTGTTTGTTACACTACACACATTTTAAAAACCTGTTTGACACATTTAATAAATGAATTGCCAGATGTATGGTTAAAAAGTAAGGAATAGCCACAACAAATATTTCGCAGGACAAGACAAGAGAAAGAAAGGTAACGAGTACTATAACACGCTACTTTTTTATTCACTAATAAGTAACAACATTGTATTACCTTTTTTTTTAAGACACAGACAGGACCTGAATACAAATAGATATTAAACAATACAATATTACTGAAAGGTGAGACAGCAAAAACTCCTGCTGTGTAAACTAGTGTGCTGCATGTATCCATGTTATTTATGCCAGGTTCACTTCAGAACAGCCATAGCAAGTTACTAAAACCCCAAATTATTTCTGAGGCCTCTTCAAAGCTTTTTGTTTATACCACATACCTTTCAATGGATAAAACTGACTTTTCCAACATGATGGCAATTTCTTTGCCACCTAATTCATGTTGTTAATTTAAGTCTAAAGTGGTTTGTCTGCTGATTCTTTTCCAGAGGTGTTTGAGCAGCATGAAATTTAACAGTAGTGCAGAGCCCAGGAAAATTCAAAGCCACAATACATATGTTTTAAAATCCAGCAACTAGATTATTACTAAAATGCTTTTTGTTTGCTACTTCCTTTTCTATCTCTGCTATTTTCAAATACATGTACATTCTTTTTGGCAGTCTGTCAAACATCTGTCTGCTTCTTTGAAGCTATTTTTGTCTTTTTTTTGCATTATGATTAGTAGCATTATTGCCAGGAATGGCAGCCAAATAAATGATTCCTTACTGTGTGAACACCGTGTGGTGCCAATATCACTCATTCAAAATGTATTTTAAAAGGATAATAAAGTGTAACATTAATATGCTGAAAAGTGATGTACCATGACTTGAGCTCATGTGCCATCAGGATTAGAATATGTTTGTTATACAATACTTAAATTCGGGGGGGGGGAGGTTGTGTCAGCATTGAACATTCTCTGTCCCCAAATAGCATCATGAATGAGAAAGACAGAATTTAAAGAAATTACAAGAATCTATAATCACAAATAGGGTCAAATTGAAATCCAAAAGTGCACAGTGCAGCCCTACACATGAGCCTAAATCCCATTTTCAAATCTATGGTACCCTTTCTTTAGAGTAGAAATAATTTGACTTGGGTAGAAGCAATATTAATCAACGCCTGCCCCATAGCAAATGACGCCCCTGTATTTAAGACTTAGCATACCAGTATTTTTCACCTTGTTACACCTTTTTCACTAATATATTGCCAACTAACACCTTCTACTTAATGTAACATATCCTAATAATGAAATTAAAATGTGATCTATATAGTTCTGTCTTTCTAATGGTGGGTGCTACTTTATAGTGTGACAAACAGATTACAAGTTTACACTTAAGATTAGCAGAAAATAGAGATTTTTTCACCCAATTTTTTAAATAATAGTGATTACGAAAAATTATTTCTGTCCATCTCTAGGTCGTATAACACAAAAATGATGCCACTTTTTTATTATAATTTATGTTGATTCAATCTGTACATACTGTAGCTCAATATGGATCTTGTACTATACCATTTTGAATTGAACTTACACATCAAATTTACAAAAGGCACAATCCAGGCATGACAATGCGACAACAGCAAAATGTTAAACTAAAATATTATTGATGCTTTAAGGACCGAGGTTTTTTGACCTGTTGTCTCCATTCTGACCTATCTATTATAATAAAATATATCTTTGATGGTAGATATACTGAAACAGCAGAAATTCCATAATATACTCTATTCAATATGTTTATGCTTATGCTCATGAATTCATCCACTGCTTGAGTGGCATCAGTCTAATCTCAGCCATCATGTTAGGCAGCTTTACACTACACATGTGAACAGCTATAGAATACTGAAACCTCTTCTTGCATTGTACCCATACAGAATAGCACTGCAGGAAGTAGTTAATGGAGTTGCATCCCAATGAAGGCGTAGGTTTGTAACCTGGGACACAGTACTGGAGGAAGCGGAGCCCTTCAAACCTGCTTTACAATAAACTTCCTGTCTGTCAATTTGGAACCAAAATACTGCATAACTTTACTGAAAAGTGTGATGTGACTGTGCTGTGTTGCATACGAGGGGGGTCTGTTTACATTCAGCAGCTGCGTGACATGTTTAATATATATATCTATATATATATATATATCTATATATATATATATATATATATATATATATATATATATATATATGTGTGTGTGTGTGTGTGTGTGTGTGTGTGCTGGGACGAACACAGGGTGTTCATGTTCAGATATTCGCTCATAATTTAAATATTCGTTCGGATGTTCGTTCATTTTTTAAAAAGTAATAAAAGCCATTACATTGCTCAGAACGCAGGCAGAGACATGATAGCAGCAGGGGCAGGGGTATGTGTGCCTTTATTTTACAAGAAGACGTTACACTATGCAACACATTAAAGTAGAAAAATACCCCAGGAGTAAAGAAGTATGCATTTAGTACTGGAGGCGCAAAACAATTACATCCCAAAAGTAGACAAATCTAAATCTAAAACAAAATGGCCAAAATGGTTTAATAGATCAATTAAAAAAATATATTCAGCAAAAAAAGGCACTTTACAGAGCATTCAAAAGGGACCAAAAACAAAATACACAGAAAGAGTACTTGGAACTGCAAACGCAAGTCAAAAAGTAAGTTAGAAAGGCCAAGACAGAGATAGAAATGAACATTGCTAAGGGGGCTAAAACCAATTCCAAAATGTTTTTCCAACATTATAACAGCAAGAGAACATTCAAAGAGGAGGTTAAATGTATAAGAGATGCAAATGGCAAAATCATAGACGAAGAAAAAAAAAAGCAAATATATTAAATGATTACTTTTCACAAGTTTTTACAAAGGAGGATATGGACAACATGCCCCACATGTCAACCTGTTCCTATCTAGTTTTAAATAACTTTAACAAACAGAGGCAGAAGTGTTAAAGGGACTAGGAGCTCTAAAAATAAACAAATCCCCTAAGCCGGATGAGATCCTCCCAATAGTACTCAAGGAAATGAAAGAAGTTATTTACAAACCACAAACCAAGATCATGCAACAGTCTCTTGACACAGGGGTTGTACTGACCCTGGAAAATTGCAAACGTAATACCGATCCACAAAAAGGGAGACAAAACAGAGCCAGGTAGCTACAGACCAATAAGCCTGACTTCTATTATATGTAAACTTATGGAAACTATAATAAGATCTAAAATGGAAAATTACCTATAGGTAACAGTATCCTGGGAGACAGTCAGCATGGTTTTAGGAAAGAGAGAGCATGTCTAACTAACCTGCTTGATTTATTTAAGGATGCAACCTTCGATAATTGCAAAGCATATGACATGGTTTATTTAGACTTCCAGAAAGCTTTTGACAAAGTCCTGCATAAAAGATTAATTCTCAAACTGAACGAAGTGGGGATTCAAGGAAATGCTGCACATGGATTAGTGCTCGAATGGAGCTAGGTAACCAGCAGTGTACCAAAGGGATCAGTATTAGGTCATCTGCTATTCCTAATCTACATTAATCAGCAAAGGTCATCCAAAAAGATCTAAACAGTATTCAGAACTGGGCAGACACATGGTAAATGACATTTAAGAGAGAAAAGTGTAAGGTACTGCACGCAGGCAATAAAAATGTGCATTATAAATACCATATGGGAGATACTTGAATTGAAGAAGGAATCTATGAAAAAGACCTCAGAGTTTATCAGAAATGTCTTCATCTAGACAAAGTGGGGAAGCTATAAAAAAGGCCAACAAGATGTTGGGATATATTGTGAGAAGTGTTGAATATAAATCAAGGGAAGTAATGTTAAAACTTTATAATGCATTAGTAAGACCTCATCTAGAATACTGTGTTCAGTTCTGGTCACTTCGCTACAAAAAGGATATTGCTGTTATAGCGTCAGAGTGGGTCATAATATCATTCTGTGTGTGAAAGTAACAGAATTGAAATATGCAGAGGAGAATCTTAAACCATTCTCTGTGTCTTCTTGGTTTTTGGTCACAAACTCTCCCACTGACAAAGAATGCTTTTAAATAGAGTCATAAACTAACTGCTGAATAAATGGCTCATCTTCACGATCGCTGAATAACTCCATTGGCGCCTCAACCCAGACAGTTCTGGGTGCTTTGACACCTAAGACAGGAAACCAGTCCATCTCATAAATCCAGCCGACAGGGGGCTGAATAGCGGACCAATGGAGAACAAGGGAGAACCACCAATGATTAAACACTCCACGTGGACTTAGGCATCGCCCAAAATAACCAAACTATCCAATCACAGGGGTAAAGAGAACATTACCCCTGTGAACAAGGAGGCTGTGTGGTCCAGTGGTTAAAGAAACGGGCTTATAACCAGAAGGTCCCCGGTTCAAATCCCACCTCAGCCACTGACTCATTGTGTGACCCTGAGCAAGTCACTTAACCTCCTTGTGCTCCGTCTTTCGGGTGAGATGTAATTGTAAGTGACTGTGCAGCTGATGCATAGTTCACACACCCTAGTCTCTGTAAGTCGCCTTGGATAAAGGCGTCTGCTAAATAAACAAATAATTACAAAAGTATGAGTGCGACACTCAAACAGGGCTCCTGACACGAAATCCAAGGTTCTGATACACAAACAAGTGTTTGAACTGTGACAATCTGGAGATCCAGCCTGCAGCTAGCTGTTACAGAGATACCGTTTTCAGACACTCTAATACGAGATAACTATTCTAGTGTTTCCCTTGGTGTGGGAGTCCGCTGCGTAAGATGTCTAAAATCCTAAAAGTACTTGTAATCAAATCTCTAACTTAGCCCCAATTGATCACCGGAGAAAGAGTTAGATGAACATTTGAAGTCGACATAAATTGAAATATATTCAATTTATTGAGCTAGCAGTGCCGGAGTTTGTGGTGGAATATCCAAGACATAACCGGACAAAGAGTGCACACAAACAACTGCTGTGCATACAAACAATTTCAGTAACGGTTTTACGCATGATTGATAAATATGGCTCCTGGTGAGGTGGTAAATTAGTGCAAGGTATGTAAGTAATGCCATTATATTTTAAAAGCAACAGTCATAAATATATCTTCCAGTAAATGTCTGTCTTGGTATTCTAGTGTCATAATTAGATTTTTATTATAAGGCTTTCTTGCTTGCTAGCTTTTAGACAAATATATTGTATATCAATGTACTGGTGTGGGGGGGAGGGTGTTTGTATAAAGTTTAATAACCAAGCTGAAGATAAACTTAAGTATTAATATGAGGTGCATTTAATTAAATGATCCATTATATTTATGGGTAGCCGAGATTTTCTGTTTATTTAGACTAATACAATAATAGAATTGTATCACTTGTCAGAGCCATTGCCATCAGCAATCAATTGATTTATGGTAGAGAAATGCTAAGTATGAGCAACTAACCATAAATGGTGGGTAATAGATCTGCCCTAGGTGGTATTCTTTATTTTCTCTCAACAAATATGTAATAATGACACAGTCAATAGAACAAAGTAATGTCACTGAGGATGGCTGCTCTGAGGGAGAATTTCACCTAACAGAAGTTAATGAAGAGCTGTGGTAATTGATCGATTTGAATTATTTAAAATTATAAAATGATTACATATTGTAAAATAATCCATTTGTTGAATGGATTACATGTACAGCGCATAAATTGCTTCCCAACAAAAGAAGAACCGACATAGGAAGTGGTTACTACTCTTATTTATATATAAAAAATAAATACAAATTCAGTAAAAAAAAAAAAAAAAACATCAAGGTAAATGTGCTTACTGATAAGAAACTGGGCTTTATTTTCAAAAGCGTTTACTCCAGTTTTTAATTAACTCCTATTTACTTGAAGAAAAAAGCTGCTGATTTTATAAAACTAGAACCAAACAACTTAAGTACTGCTATTCATGGCCTTTTATACACAAGCCTGTTTGCTTCTCAGCTTTATATCACTGAACATGGAATTTTCTCCTTTCAAAAGACAGGAGTTAATTAAAGACTGGAGTAAACGCTTTGAAAATATGGCCCCCTGTATCTACACAGTATGACATTTCTAAAATATAAACGACCGCTAATGTAATGAAAGTCTGAGTGTGCAAAGCAAGACAGTGCCTGGCACGCTTCCAACAACTGGCACATAACCTGGCACCCACGCTGAGTGACAGTAAGGCATGCACATATCTTCACTGCTGCTGGCTGCTTGTGGGAGGTGGTTTAGATTATTAATATAAAACAAAACATTACATATTTAGTGGGCCTTATTATACATTTGTAACATATACCATTATCATGGATACAAGCTAAAACAGCTAAGTCACATGAAAGCTGAATACCATGTTGAGGATTCATACACATTATTACATTGGTCTACTTTACTAAATTATCTCATTGATCTACAAGAAATTCTCTCCTTAGCCGACACACATCATTTTCCATTTCTGTTGCATTCCTGAACTTTGTCGGCTTATATACTGGTAAGTATTTTTTATAAAGAGGAAAGTTGTACAGTCAAAATACACTGTTGTTAACTGTTCAGACTCAATAGACTATGCAGTTTATCAGCTATTCTGTGTGTACAAGTGGCACCACAATGTTGGGGGCAGTCTTTCCAGCTGCTCCCAGACAGATCCCTGTTTTTTATAGAATGCAGTGTAACAATACAGTTTAGGCTGTTTATTTTAATACTCTGTTCATTCATATGTACTCTTATAAATAATGGAATGTTAATATGTTCTAAATTCCTTAACAAGTTCAGTCAAATATAAAAATAAAAATAAAAAAAAATAATGGGGCATATTTTCAAAATGTTTACTTCAGTCTTCAATTAATTTATTTTCTGAAAGAAAACAATTTACATTAATGTTACAAACAACTTGAGATTGCTTAAGAGACATTTGGGCTATTTGATGGATCGAATTATAAACTGTGACTGAAAAGAAACCCTGCTGTCCTGTATGCTTTGATGAATCTACAGTATACAGTACACTATTTACAGCTGATTCTTGTAATAGGCCTATGTCTGTCTGGGAGTACTGTACACTATTTTATTCTTTCTTTCTTTCTTTCATTCATTCATTCATTCATTCATTCAAGTGGTTTGTCCAAAAAAGGTTTCCAGTGAGGTCTGGTGGTAGGTCTTTCTTAACTCTCAATAATCCATAAACACCAAGAAATTATGGTAGGAATAAGAAAAATCATGATTTAATAATAACAATAAATAAATAAACAAACAAACAAACAAATAAACAGATTTCCCTGCTTGCTAGAACTGTATTGCTGTTACACTGGAGCTTCAAGGCTAAACTGTTAATTGTTAATTATTCAAACACAACTAAATTGTACTTGAAACCAAACTACTGTAGTTTTGTGATAAGGACATTTTGACAGACAGGTATGTGAGTAACTGTATCATTTTAAAATACAATACATTTGTAGGTACTATGAACAATTAAAATATTGACAAACATTACTGTCAGTGGAAGCAGAAATAATAGGCATAATTATACTGCTCACAAAAAAGCATAATCAAAACTAGGGTGCAGCGAATCCAAATTTTGGGGATTTGGCCGAATACCGAATCCATCTCAAAAGATTTGGTCGAATACCGAAACTATAAAGGAAAAGAAAACTGAAGGAAACTGTTGAATGAAAAACAGACTGGCAGCTACTAACAAGGGATGCTCACAATCTATAGTTTTGAGCATTTTAGTTAATAGTATTTTTATTACCTAATGGAAATACAGTGCTGTCACATTTTCTGGATAAAAACCCCACTGTTGAAGGATCATTGGTCAGGCTGTGAATCTGAAGGAAAATGAAGACCAAAGAGCATTCTACAGAAGTTAGAGATAAAGTAATACAAACGCATAGATTAGGGAAAGGGTACAAAATAATATCCAAGTGTTTGGATATCCCAGTGAGCATCCCAGTTGGATCAATAATCAGGAAGTGGAAGCTGCATCACACCACCCAGGCGCTGCCAAGAAAAGGCCGTCCCTCAAAACGCAGCGCTCAGACAAGAAGGAGACTTATGAGAGAAGCCAGAGAGGCCAACAATCACTTTGAAGGAGCTACAGAGTTCAGTGGCTGGGAGTGGAGTAATGGTGCACCAGTCAACCATATCAAGAGCTCTGCATAACACTGGCCTGTATGGGAGGGTGGCAAGAAAGAAGCCGTTACTCAAAAAGTACCATCTGAAAGCACGTCTGGAGTTTGCCAGAAAGCATGAGAGTGACCCAGCTGCGATGTGGGAAAAGGTTTTGTGGTCAGATGAGACCAAGATAGAGCTTTTTGGCCAAAACCCAAAGCGCTATGTGTGGCGCAAACCTAACACTGCCCATGTCTCAAGACACACCATCCCTACAGTGAAGTATGGTGGTGGCAGCATCATGCTGTGGGGATGCTTCTCATCAGCAGGGACTGGGCATCTTGTTAAAATTGAAGGAAGAATGGATGGAGCAAAATACAGGGAAATACTGCAAGAGAACCTGCTTCAGTCCGCTAAAAAACTGAAGCTTGGGAGGAAATTCACCTTTCAGCAGGACAATGATCCCAAGCACAAGGCCAAAGCAACATTGGAGTGGCTCAAGAACAAAAAGGTGAACGTCCTACAGTGGCCCAGTCAAAGTCCTGATCTCAATTGCATTGAGAATCTGTGGCACTATTTGAAAATTGCAGTTCACAAGCGTCGTCCAACCAACCTGAACAACCTGGAGCAAATCTGCCAAGAAGAATGGGCCAAAATCACTCCGACACTGTGTGCAAAGCTGGTACATACTTACCCCAAAAGACTTAAAGCTGTTATTGCAGCGAAAGGTGGCTCTACCAAATATTAAAGTGTGGGGGTTGAATACTTATGCAAGCAAGATATTTCAGTTTTTTATTTTTCTTAAAAATATTTCCCAACATAAAACCAATGTCACCTTACAATAATTGATTTTGAGTTTCAGTGTTTTAAAATAAAATATCAAACAGAACAAAATTTCAATGTACCATTTGTAATTCAGTAATATGAGATAATTGGTCAGGGGTCTGAATACTTTTGCAAGGCACTGTATATGCCTGAATAAGATTTCAGTTTGAAACTTACACAATTTACCACTAGCCCCCTCCCCCCGCAACAAAAACGTCAAAATACAGAACCGTTTACTTTACCTTTACAAGAAAGGAGAGCTGCATCTTTGCCATAACCCACCATTTTCTTTAATGACGTTTCAAACTGTGTCATCTGATCTGAGAGTATGGTTGCCTACAGGCTCCAAAATCTTGGGACACTAAGGCAGGTCAGGTTTTGTAACTCACCTCTATAAACTGCAATGTATTCAGTAAAGTGAGTGTGAATTGTGTGAACTGTAGCTAAATTAAATTGAATTGTTTTACTTAATTGTTACCAAAAGCACACACCTGCCTGCGAGGATCGTTTCCATCAATCAGATCTATACTGCAGCTGACTGGCTTTCTGAGTCTCTAACTGAATGAGACTGTGTGAAGCAAGAAATATTAAACAAATAGAAACTTTACCTGCTGCCACAATGTTAAATCAAAGAGTGCAGGTGAGTGCAAAGCTATCTATAATAATTGTGTTGCGCTATTTTGATAGATATTGTTTACTGTATAAAAAAAATCAAACAATACAATTACTCGTTGTTATGAGGCTCTCCGGATAGAATCGCCACCACAATTATACAATTAAATACATTTACTAAACTGCTCAAGCAATTCACACTCACTTTACATTTCGAATACATTGCAGTTTAGAAAGGCGAGTTAAAAAACCTGACCTGCCTGAAAGTGTCCTGAGATTGTGGAGCCTGTTGACAACCCTATCTGAGAGCTATGAGGAAAAAATTACCGTGATGAGTGACCTGAATCTCCCTGCGAAATAAAACCCATGTTGATTTAAATGCACCATGTGTGTAACACATATCAAATAGGCTATGAAATAGTTTAAAAATTAATTTTTATAAAACACAGCAGTTCCCAAATGGTTCAACTTGTATTGGCACATTGCAATAACGTAATTTAATTTACTAAAGCATATTGTTCAACAACGTCTTGCACATCTGACAGTTGTAAAGTTACAAAAAAAAAAAAAATTTCTGTGCACTGATGATTTTTTTTTTTTAAATCTCAGTATAATATCTAGAACACGGTTGACAGACAAAGCAACAAAGCACAAAAGTCTACAACAGTTTGCGTTACTATATATTACAGGTTTACTGCATAACTTTACTCTATGAAAAGTGTGATGTGAATGTGCTGTTGGATACGGGGGTATGTTTGCATTCAACAGCAGAGCTGTGACAGAGTTCAACAAATGTGTTCTTGTTATTAAATACAACAGTTACGTTCAATACTGGATTTGTGTCTTATTTACAGAAGAGCTGCACATATTGGAGGGATGTATTAAAATGGATGCGCGTCTGGGCGGATATAGGATTCTGATTCAGTTTACTGAACCCTAAGTATCCAGCCTAATCCAAACCCTGCTCAAAAAGTAGGTGTTCAGGCCGAATCCGAAACTGAATCCTGGATTCTGTGCATCCCTAATCAAAACCAAAAGAGTACATGTTAAAACCCAATTTAATTTGTAATGTTTTGTAGTGAATTAACTGAAAGGAATGCTTCTTCTGTATTTCACATAGAATCTCAACAGAGTTGGGATCAAATTGTCCTAAAGATGTCTACCAACGGAGTCCCACAGGAGTTCTGTAGAGGTAGGTCGGGGGACATTCAAGGTCAAGGTAAATGATTGATTAGGTGCTGCTGGAGGAAATCAGTCCCCACCTGAGCCCGACATGGTCTAGCGTTGTCATCCATGAGGATGAAACCAAATCCATGATGCTGCTCAAATGAGACTACTCATCTGATGATGTTGTCAAGGTAGGCCTAGCCTGTGACTCTCCCTTCCAGGATGTGCAGCTCAGTTTTACTAGTCGTGGCGATCCCAGCCCACACCATAACCGACCCTCTTCCATACCTGTTGTGGCCTACCATGTTGCAGTCAGTGTGACGTTTCCGAGAGGAAACTCTGATTCATCAGACCACAAGACCTTGGCCCAGTTTGCTGCTGTCCATCCCAGATGGTAGAGCCCGATGTTGGTGATTCCTCATTGGAATGTAGGGGCGTCATGCACACAAACCATGGCTGTGTAGACGATTTCTGATTGGCAGCATCTTAACAGAGTTAAATTGCATTTCTAGGTTCTGGCTTCCAGTACGATTTAGAGTTGATTATAAGATCCTACTTTTGACTTAAACACTTCATGACCTGGCACCTGATTATCTAAAAGAGCATTTGTCCCTATAGGTACCTAGAAGTGCTTTAAGGTCGGCTGGTTCTGGTGTTCTGTCCCTCCCAAAGATTAAGACAAAAAGGAAAGGAGAAAGAGCTTTTAGTTGCAATGCTCCCAGATTATGGAATAAACTACCATCTGATATTACAGAAGTGACAGAGTCACTTAATATTTTTAAATCGAGATTAAAAACTCACTTTTTAGACTATCATTTTATACAAAATGTGAAGTGTTTTTTCTTTTTTTATTTATCTATTAATATTGATGTTTTGTGTGTTTTGCTTTATCTTTTTCATGTTCATATTTTGTAATTGTTTTATTTCATTTTATTGTAATTTGTTTTTATTGACTTGTAAAGCGTTTTGAGATCTTGTTGAATGAAAAGGCGCTATAAATAAATATATAATAAATATATAAATAATAAATAAATATATAGGGCCTAATTACTAGTAAGGATGGCCAACAATATGAAAATTGTATATTGATATCATGCACATACTTTGATATCAATATCTATAGTATCGAAGTCTTCCAAAACATAAAATATAATACAACACAATTGCAATATGAAACATATATATTAAATATTTACATATGAAAAGCAATAACTTACTTTAACTTAGTGGTGCTTCACAATATCCATGGAGAAAAACAAGGTCTTGTTATACTGTCTTACTATTCCATCATCAGTCACCTCAAAACCTAAATATTTCTATACTTCACTGCGCACAGACTAGCTAATCTGGAAGTAATTGAATCTTCTCTGCGTATAAATCCTGACTCACGACACCTCTAAAAGTGTCATGCTGAATTTTGCTATATTTTGAGATGTGTTTTGATGTTTTAAAAGTACATCTCATTTATAACACCGAAAGTCACATTTTAAAAATACTTTAATAGTGTAAGTAATCACACGAACAAAATGAACCACTGACACATGCACATATCTCAAAATATTGCCAAAAGTGCTTAATGCAGCATGCAAATTGCATTTGGTACCTTCAAGTGCCACATAATGTGGAACCATAAATGTTCCACCTGCTGTTTTTAATTTGAACAGCAATATATGCCTGGTCAGGCAAAACACGTTCTGTGCTGGCCAAAAGGTACTTAATGTTTAAACAAGTGTCTCTGCATTAGCAAAAATTGATCAGCAGTGGTATAATTATCAAAATTATAGCAACTGCAAAGAACAGGTTTGGCCACACACCCAAAGGATTTTTCTTTATCCTTTTAGATCTTTAAAAATCATCATCAGCGTAGCAACCAGTTTCGACAAGGAATGTGACACATTGTGCCGAAATGCGTTGCTACGGCGATGATTTTTTTAAACAATAAAACTACTCTTGTTTTGGAATATGGAGTGTTTCACCTTTCTATTAATGAACTGCTCACATTTAAAGATCTAAAAGGATAATGAAGAATCAGTAGCAAATATATATATTATATATATATATATATATATATATATATATATATATATATATATATATATATATATATATATATATATATAGCTTGATTGCTGTGTTTATTTAAGCCGATTTTCCAGTTTATTTTGTTTTTTTGTGTTAAGTTTGTTTTTAGGTGTGTACCCCTTTAAAAAAAGATTATCCTGTTTCTTAATTAGTTGATACGCACAATCTTTGAAAACATGATATAGTTTTTGGTAAGGGACTGGCCGGTGAGAGGAAACAGGTGAAGAAACGGGAGTAGAGCATACAAGGGTACAGTTTGTGACAGTTTGTGGATTTGTTGTTTTTCTTGCTTTATAGCTATTGAATGTTTGAAAAACATTTATTAAATCGGGTTCTTTGAAAAAGAAAACTGCCAATGGAATAAAAGGGTTAAATAATGTGTGGTGTTTGCCTATGAGACTAACAATGACTGGTATGTATAGGGTTTCTTGGATCTTAATATAAAATAAACTTGTTTATACTGCGTTTGTATTTTTATCAGTAGTAGCAATAAAAAGTATGACTGTGAGCGTACGTGAATTTTTTTTTTTTAATCCCACGATATCGCGATATGGAAATTATCATTGTTATCAAACGATATCGATATGTTATCTAAATATCAATATTGGTGCCCACCCCTACTTACTACTGTTATTTCTCAGGGCTAGATCGACAGTCTTCTATCCTGTCTGCCATTGATCACTTAGTCCTTCCACAGAGAACTATTGACTGTCCAACTGCCTGTACTTCGCCCACAATCTGCTAACCATTGACTGCGCAATGCCCAAAGTCTGTGCTGCAACAGCTTGCTTAGTGCTTAGTATTTCTAACATGGTGCCCACATGGCATTTGATCCTCTCCTGAGAGTCTCCTTTGCTCACCCATTCTGATTTGTGGTGTCAGACTGGAGTGAACAGACATTTTATACAGTAACTACATTTACACATTCAATGTCATTTTCCTGTGCAGATCATTCTGCCTCAAGGGCCTTCACTTGACAGTAAATGGGAACACGTGCACCGAACATGGTCAGAAGGGCAATGACCTTATAGCAAGGACAGTACAGAATCTTTAAATTACTTGCCATTTTTTTATTTGAATATCCGAGAATCTAAGAAAACGCAATATGTTTAAACTTTTTGTGAGCAGTGTCATTTCTGTCACTTACAATGTATTTAACTGGCAATGCTTACAGTAAATGACAAATCTTAGATATTTTCCTCAAGGTAAAAGCCATGCACAAAATCAAGTAGACAAAACTTTCATAAACAGCTTTACTCTGTGTTATGAGGGTAAATACCCTTGGGGTCACACTGTAAAGAGAATACCTTTTTTCTAGTAAGCTTTAAAATTGAATTTAAGACCGCACTGTTGACAAAAGCTAAAAAAAGGCCCAATTTTTAAACATGAAAATAACAAAGTATTTCAGTAAACATACATATTGCCCACAAATATAAACAATACATTAGAGCTTTCAGTCTCACAGAATGGAGAACAGCAAATGTCAAAACATTATAGAAAATAGCCAAAGATATGGTCATGAATAAATGGTCATCAACCAATCTAACACTAACTTGAAAGGAATTTGAAATTTGCTCTTTTCCATCAGCTGCAGAGCACGATCAAACCATTTTTAACTGGGTCTTGGTAAGCCTCAGTTAGGATTGCGGTCTGGCAAAACTCTCCATATTGCACACTTAATATGTGTCCCAGTGCTCCAGATAAGGTTTGGGGTCTGGGAGTAACTTACCCTCATTTATTTTTTATTTGGAATCGCCAGTTGTTTTTTACCCCAGTTTCTTTTCACTCTGCAGGCCCGCCACGCAGCTTCCTTCAGAGCTACAGCGTCGGAGGACAACGCAATTCTGGGCAGCATGCAGGCAGGCCAGCAGGCGCCCGGCCAGTCTACAGGGGTCGCTGGTGCGCGGTGAGCCGATGACACCCTGGCCGACCTAAGCCCTCCCCACTCCGGGCGCTGCCCCTTGGGAACTCCTGTCCACGGCCAGCAGTGGAATAGCCTGGACCTGAACCAGCGGCCTCCAAGCTATAGGGCACATCCTGCACTCCACGCAGAGTGCCGTTACTAGGTGTGCCACTCGGGAGCCCACTTACCATCTAATTTTAACACAGAGTGTAAAACGTATTTTTAGGGGGTGAAATGCAACATTACCTTGAATTTGTGAGTAATCCCGCTAAATAATGTACAATCTAAAGTAAAAACCCAACTGTATAAATGGGTAATTGTATGTAAAAATAATGTGTAAAAAAAAAATATATATATATATAATAATAATGTAATTGTATGTAAAAATAATGTGATATCTTGTAACAATTGTAAGTCGCCCTGGATAAGGGCGTCTGCTAAGAAATAAATAATAATAATAATAATAATATTAATAATGGGGTCGGCTTTAACTGCAGTGTTATCTTGTAGTACTATACAACCACACATGTGTTCTATGCATTTTTTCGATGTATCACACTGACTTTGCAAATTATATTTTAATTTTAAAATTAAATTCTTAAACTCAGTGAACATCTTAAAACATCAACATAAAGCCATACAGATAAATAACATAAGGAAATGCAATAATAAGTTATAAAACAGTTAGTTTAATATTATAAGCACCTTTTTTTAGCGGTTGCCTCTGACGATGGTTCCAGTTGGATTTGTAGCTGGACTGGGGTGTTTACGCTTCAATCCGTGTAGCTTCAAATTTCTCTTATTCTTACTGTGACTGGCTGCAAAAACAACAGGGCTAACCAGAGATTGGCTAATGTTTGTTGGGTTGCTTTTTCTTGTGTACAGTTTCCTAGTAACTGAAGACATTGTATTCTGGGAGATCTAGTTGTTAGTGGAAGTTTTAGGGGAGGTAGACAAGCTTTGCTATGCATATTTTTGCTTTGCTATGCATATTTTTACGCATGAAATTTAAATTTAGTGCGAATTTCAGATTTTTTTAATGCATAAAAATGGCAGGCATACATCTTATCTGGACTGCTGGTGCGTCCACTGCAAAGGATGCACAAGGCCTGGGACTGCAGAAAAAAATTTATACACAGAACAGAGGGCTGTAAATGATAATACAGGGGAAATGTTAGAGTAGTGAATTTACTTAAACATATACCACATTTGACCTTTGTGTAACAACTGGTTGCCGATTGGATTATAGGATTGCAGATAGAAAGGGCACCAGTCCCAGTTCGATGTTGGAAAGAGGTGGGATTGAGTTTTACATGGTGTAGGTGGAAGCATTGACTCTACTTATTTAAGACGCATCTGATAGGAATCCCCTGCTTTAAAATGGATTTTTAAAAAAATTAAATCTTCAATAAATGTACTAGATATGTCACACATTTTATAGCCATGGATGACTGTTTCTTTCTTTAGCTTTGTTACAGTACAAGGTGAAATACACAACATTTTCTTGGTAAAGTTTTTATAAAAGTTGTACACTACATTATATTTTTTTTCAAACTTTCTCTGCAAAGCTAACTTTTTAAAATGTATGTTATGGAATAAAAATGTTGACATTTTTCTAATAATAAGTGCCCAAATTAGCGTTATGGACATGACAGTTATGGATGACTGGTAGTAAGCTTGATGAGACTGCAAAGAAATCACATGTCTTATCATGCACAAGCAAAATGTTAATTGTAATCACTAAAGGGCACCATAGCACGTTGCCATGAGACTATATAAACAGATCACAATACCAAAAAAATGTGTCGGTCATTTTAATGGGGATTAAAGTGTTTTCTTTCATCTAGTGCCCTTACATTTTTCAGTTCATGTTAGCGCTCCTCCTTAGTAAAATGTCCAGCACTGTGCAGTGCCGCTAGTTAAATTGACAAAGTTAGGGGCAATGTGCTAAAAATACGTGTATACTGTAACTATATGCAAAGTTTACTTTTAAATGTTCTATCATTTTAATTGATTTAAGATCACCCAAATACACGTACCTTTAAACTGAAGTGACATCAGGGTGTTCGTTCAGTCAATTCATTCGTTATTATAACAATTCAGGACGCACTTCAAAAAGTTTATTGGCTTTTTTGTATTATTTATTTATCAGTTTACATGTTTTTATTTAATAATTCAAGTTTTGTCTTAGTTTTTAACTACTTGTAGCACGTGTCCACTTTGTTTTTGTCTGAACTGATGTTCACAGCTAACGAAGGGGGAAAGGTGCGTGTTGTAATCTGATTGGCCGCAGAGTTAAAAAATAAAAAATAAATAAAATAAAGCCTTCCTGTTTTAGTTTTTCTGTCTCTCACTCCGTCATTGCTGACAGGTTATGTGGTAATTTATCAGCAGTTCAGAAAGTTTTCAGAGAATACGGCATTCTTACACAGAAGATCCTTCTACATTCAACATTGTTAAGAAAACCTCATTAGAGGTATATTTTATTTATATTCTTAATTATTAATATTAAATAATACAATACAATGTTTATTAATCTTGTTAGTCCTACTGACTGAATTACCAGACAGTTTTTTCACTGAAACCTTATCATCTTGTCTGTGTCCCATGTGCGAAATGTAGTGTGTACATAATACAAACTAAATCAAGTGATCATATTTTTTCTTTATATTTCATGAGATTTTGGGGAGCAGCCAAGTCTTTCTTACAAAATGCTTGTCCATTCTCCACATCCATAACGTGAATTTCTTTGGGCAACAACATATTTTTTTTTTTGTGAGACTTTGAGCCATGGAATTAACAGGACACAGTTTAAAAAGCACTTTATCTAAATAGTCTATAATGTTTCTTTAATTCATTATAGGAGTCCTTATGTATGTTAACAAATTTACATTTTGTGTACAAATGTCACATCCATAACTCTGGAATTGTCCATATATCACTGTAATTGCTTATTTTCTTCAGTTACAATATCTTAGGATATCTTTTCAGGCCTCTGAACTCCCAGTTTCCAGTAGAGCAAGAAGAACAAGAATTCAAAAGGCCTGACAAAGAAATGATTAACAAACTACCAACAATGACAAAGCATTACAGAACTGTTGACTACAAGCAGCATCCACGCCTCCCTGCTGCACCAACTAAACTAACTTCTTAATGACTGCTGAGTAGTCTTGACAGCTCACTGATTCTATATCACAAGAGCCTTCAATTATTATTATTATTATTATTATTATTATTATTTATTTCTTAGCAGACGCCCTTATCCAGGGCGACTTACAATCGTAAGCAAATACATTTCAAGTGTTACAATACAAGTAATACAATAAGAGCAAGAAATACAATAACTTTTGTTCAATGAACACACAAATAAAGCAATGTGCTTCACATCCTCGGGTTACTTTACTTAGACTCACAGCAACACATAGAAAAATCAGCCTTGAGTATTTTATGAACACACTTACATCTACAAAGAAAGAACAAAAAAAACAAGGAGGGTGCAAACTGTATTCTAATCACATAATCACATGACCTGGGGATCTCTGGCACTGCTCTGGCCTGGTTCTCCTCCTACCTCTCCAACCGCACTTACCAGGTAACCTGGCGTGGAGCAACCTCCACACCTCACCCTCTCTTAACTGGAGTCCCCCAAGGGTCAGTCTTGGGTCCTCTCCTATTCTCTCTCTACACCCGCTCCCTGGGCCCCCTCATCGCATCCTATGGTTTCTCATACCATTTCTATGCTGATGATGCTCAGATTTTCCTCTCCTTCCCCACCTCTGACTCCACCATCTCCTCCCGTATCTCTACCTGTCTGTCTGATATTTCGTCCTGGATGCACTCGCATCACCTCAAACTCAACCTCTCTAAATCTGACCTCCTTTTCTTTCCCTCCTCCTCCCCCTCCTCTGATCTCTCTATCTCTGTTCCTCTGGAATCTACCACACTCTCTCCCTCTTCCTCCGCTAAGAACCTCGGAGTCACCCTGGACCCCTGCGTCTCTTATTCCCAGCACATCTCCACTCTGGCACGCACTTGCCGATTCTTCCTGAGCAACATCTGAAGAATCCGACCCTTCCTCACCAACTACGCTACCCAGCTCCTGGTCCAGGCCCTGGTACTCTCTCGCCTAGACTACTGCAACTCCCTCCTGGCTGGCCTCCCTGCGTCCGCCACCCGTCCGCTCCAGCTCATCCAGAACTCTGCTGCCCGCCTGGTGTTCTCTCTGCCTCGCTTCGCCCACGCTACTCCACTACACCGCTCACTCCACTGGCTCCCGATCACCGCTCGCATCCAGTTCAAGACTCTTGTACTAGCCTACAGATGCCTTGACCAGACTGCACCCAGCTACCTTCAGACCCTCATCTCTCCCTACACCCCCACTTGACCTCTCCGCTCCGCCTGCACTAGAAGACTGGCTCTACCTCCGCTACGCTCCCCTGCCTCCAGAGCCCGCTCCTTCTCCACCCTTGCTCCGCAGTGGTGGAATGACCTTCCTACAGATGTCAGGACTGCCCAGTCCCTGACCACATTAGGGTGCCTCCTTAAGACTCACCTCTTCAAACAGCACCTGTAGAACTCCTCTGTTTGTATCCTGGGACACTATCACCCTTCATTTAAATGTGCTTTATTTTGTTCTTATCTGCCCCCTATTTTACTGCATTTAATTCTGTACTTCAGAATACTGTAATCTGCCAAGTGTTTAACCTGTAGTATTTTGTATTTAATCATATCCTGATGTAACTATCACTATTATCTGCTGTATTATTGAATTGTGGTTTGTCACACTTGTACTCTGCTTGAACAAAAGTTATTGTATTTCTTGCTCTTATTGTATTACTTGTATTGTAACACTTGAAATGTATTTGCTTACGATTGTAAGTCGCCCTGGATAAGGGCGTCTGCTAAGAAATAAATAATAATAATAATGTACAGTACAGTACCCTGCAGTTCTATTTGAACAATCCTGATTGACCACATTGTACAACAGCTCTACGATAAACTGCTGGGTTCATGATTTAAATGAATAGGAAACATCAGCATATTATTGAACATAAAGCCACAGTACACAAGTGATCTTTCACTTAGCAGGGTCTTTTCAATTAACATCCACAAACCTTCCCATCATCTACTGTTGAGGACCCACCAGCAGTAGACCCCACCATAATAGAGGGATAGCTATAGTACAAAGGTGTAGATGGGGTAGTGGGAGGGATAGGAATGAATTTCTGCAATACGCAGTATGGGGCAGTTCTTAATGGTAAATCTAAGTTTAAAAAATTAATTAAGTAAAAAAATGGATGGTTGGGAATTGTGACTTGTATACAGTATTCCTTCTTTAAATATTGCTGATTCATTAACACACAAATTCATGGTGTCTGTAGGCCTCAAGGTGAATAATAAATGCCATGCTGGGCATCTCAACCACATCTGTTCCTGTGCCGGCAAAATTGAACATTGAATCTTAAAGGGCACATAAGGATTTTTTTTTTTTAGTTTATTTTGTTACATGTTCCCATGTGTTACTACAACTGTTTACGTAAGGTGTGTGTATTGTTGTTTTTTTTTTTACATTGACCACTTTTTTAAAAAACTTTTAAATTGCACTCCCTACCTCAAGATGGCTTCCCGTGTAACCGCATGGACCTCTCAGAACTACATTTCCCATCATCCTCCTGCTCACTGGTAAATCCATTTCAGTTACATATGTGAGCAGGAGGATGAATGGAAATGTAGGTCCATGTGGGTACATGGGAAGCCATCTTGAGGCAGGGAATGCAATGTAAAAGTTAAAAAAAGTGACCAAAAAAAAAAAAAAAAACACACCTTATGTAAACTGTTGTAACAACACATGGTAACAGTAAAATAAAAAGGTCCTTATGTGCCCTTTAATTGGGAGGTATGCAAATTGGTTTATTAAACTATTTGTTACATTTTGTAGGTTTAGTGGAAATAAAAGTAGAACACAGAAAGCCAAATTGTTAATCATACTCCTTTTATTTAGGTGAATGTATACACTGCCAAACTGAATACAAAATAAAGGGTGTACTTAATTAAGAAAGATGATTGCAAATACTTGAGGAAAGGAAATTTAAATCAAATGTTTGTTTGTTGCTGGCAATAATCAACCATCATTTGCATGCTAGATGCCAACATTAATTGAACAAAAAAAATAAACTATTCAATTGTTGCATTTTAAAAAGCAGTCAAATTATTATTATTTTTTTCAGTGCGAGGAAGAGGGTTTGTATGACCTATTAATGGAACAGGTAATTTATAACATTAAATAAACTTAAATTCAATGACATATGTTTCAACTGTAAGTCTTCATCATTAATAACAGTATTTGAAACATACAGGATAATACCTTTTGTCCTGAATTCAAATATATGGTAATGTAAATTGACCGTGTTACATTTGCATTACATTTTATTGTAAGATTAACCAGCTAACAGTGAAATGTTCTGCATTTCATTCATTTGAGTTGGTTAGACGCCCACACCCTGAAGGACAAACCCTTCCTTTCATCTTTAATAAATGCCTGCAGTTTATTTACTGTAGTTAATCAATGACCGAGGCCTGGTGTCGTGGATTAATCAATGACCACAGTTTTGTAATCTGCGGGTGGGTCATTCATTCAGAGAGGGTTGATGTCACTCACCCCCAAGAGGAGTTGGTGGTAAAGAACAACTTCTTACCAAAGTCTCTCTATCTCTAGCCACATCCTGTTGTGAGACCTTGGTTATATTGTAATCAAAACCAATGACCTGTAACTTTCTATATCATTTTTATATTTTCTTCACACAAGCGCACAACATATTTTCACGTTCTAGAAGTAAGAATTATATTTTGGCAGACCATCTTAACAAACCTACCTCCTTTTTATTTTAGATGTACTGTAGATGGTGTTGTTGGTACAGTACTATATTTTCAACAGAAGTAGTATTTTAATTCAGAACGATATGATTCTGAAAATATCACTTGCCAAAAGAGACGACTGTGAGTACTGTAATACAGTACATACTTTTAAATCTGGTACGTATTTTATCAGTATGTAAAATTCCCCATTAACAACAACAGCAAAATGAAATCAAAATGTTACCCATGCACAGAACTGCGTAAATGTAAAGGCAATGCAATTTATTCAAAGTTTGAAAAAACAACACCAGTTTCCAGAATTAAAACAGTATCCAAAGTCAGTATTCAAAATTGCAGAATATAGTGCTCGATAAGGCCCTAATGTCACAGTTCACTTACAAATAAAAATGCACAAAAGTAACTAAAGATCACAGATTTAAGAAAAATTCATCACAGTACCTAAAACTGTTTAATGATTCACTTTTACATCACCGTGCCTTGTCTCATTCACTTTCTTTTTGCTGCATTTTCGTCATGTGAAATTAGAGCAAGCGCTGTGTAACTGCACAATCAAGACAGACTGATTTGGCATACGATTAAAAAACAATTGCAGGCTGTGACGGATAAAGAAGTACATTGTAACATTGGAGAGATAGGTGGAAATCGCGCGTGACGGGTAAGTGCATTAATTTGTTACGTATACTGTAAATATAATGGGGATTGATTTTATTCTTAATACAAGGGCAGTAAAACGCTAACTGACGTGTACAGTGCCTATAGAAAGTCTACACCCCCATTTAACTTTTTTCGCATTTTGTTGTGTCAGTGCCTCAGAGTTTCACGCATTTAAATGAGGATTTTTTTCCCCCACTTATCTACACACCATACTCCACACTATTAAGGGGAAAAAGGTTTTATTGAGAAAAAAAATTATATATTAAAAATACAAAACTGAAAGATCATAACTGGATAAGTCTCCACCCCCCTGAGATGATACTTGGTGGAAGCACCTTTGGCAGCAATTACAGCTGTGAGTCTGTTGGGATTGGTCTCTACCAACTTTGCACATCTAGATTTGGCAATATTTGACCATTCTTTACAAAACTGTTCAAGCTCTGTCAAGTTCCTTGGGGAGCGTTGATGGACAGCAATCCTCAAGTCATGCCACAAATTTTCGATTGGATTTTGGATTGGGGCTCTGACTGGGCCACTCAAGGACATTTACCTTTTTGTTTCTTAGCCATTCCAGTGTAGCTTTGGCTGTGTGCTTTGGGCCGTTGTCATGCTGAAAGGTGAACTTCCGTCCCAGTTTCAGCTTTCTTGCAGAGGGCAGGAGGTTTTCCTCAAGGACTTCTCTGTACTTTGCTCCATTCATTTTCCCTTCTATCCTGACAAGTGCCCCAGTCCCTGCCGATGAGAAACATCCCATAACATGATGCTGCCACCAACATGCTTCACAGTAGGGATGGTGTTCTTTGGGTGATGCGCTGTGTTGGGTTTGCGCCAAACATAACGCTTTGAATTTAGGCCAAAAAGTTGAATTTTAGTTTCGTCAGACCACAAAACCTTTTGCCACATGGCTACAGAATCTCCTGAGTTTTTTTTGCATACTTCAAACGGGTTTCAAGATGGGCTTTCTTGAGTAATGGCTTCCTTCTTGCCACCCTAACATACAGGCCAGATTTGTGGAGTGCTTGGGATATTGTTGTCACATGCACACTTTGACCAGTCTTGGCCATAAACGCCAATGGCCTCTTGGTAGCCTCTCTGATCAGTCTCCTTCTTGCTCAGTCATCCAGTTTGGAGGGAGGGCCTGATCTAGACAGGGTCTTGGTGGTGCCATACACCTTCCACTTCTTAATAATCGTCTTGAACGTGCTCCAAGGGATATTCAAGGCCTTTGATATTTTTTTTATACCCATCCCCTGATCTGTGCCTTTCAACAACTTTGTCCCAGAGTTCTTTTGAAAGCACCTTGGTGCTCATGGTTGAGTCTTTGCTTTCAAATGCACTACCCAGCAGAGGGAACCTACAGGAACTGCTGAATTTATCCTGAAATCATGTGAATCACTACAATTTAACACAGGTGGAGGCCACTTAACTTGGTGTGTGATTTTGAAGGCGATTGGTTACACCTGAGCTAATTTAGGATTGCTATTACAGGGGGGGTGGACACTTATCCAACCAAGCTATTTCAGTTTTTATTTTTAATTAAATTTCTACAAATCTCTAGAATATTTTTTTCACTTGGAAGTTGTGGGGTAGGATGTGTAGATAAATGAAAAAAACAATTTTAATGCATTTTAATTCCAGGCTATTAGGCAACAAAAGATGAACATTTTGAAAGGGGGTGTAGACTTTCTATAGGCACTGTATCTAGGCGACGGATATCCGAGTGCTGACTGTAAAAGAAAACTGATTTTTGTATTAAATTGAATCTTTGAAAATATATATTTAAAATGTTTTAAAATTCTAGACTGTACTTTTTTTGACTGAGGTGGTGAATAATATTTAAGCCAGAATTTTGGCAAAACATTTTAAATAAAATATATTCATGTTTTCTGTCTAGGAGGAGAGTAGTTCCACGCTCATATACTTTGCTAAATAGAACATTAGCAAACCAGCGGGCTGCCCTTCATGCAGCTTTATTATGTTAGGCTTGGCTTGAAATTAAACAAGCATAGGAACATATGGTACTGTACACCCCCCACCAAAGACTATAAATACATATCTAGAGCCATTAGTACCACAAAATAGTAGAAGTCAATGGAAAATCTATATGCCCTTAAAGCAAAATCTATATGCCCTTACAGCAAAATCTATTTGTATCAAAAGCATCTCTCTGAGCTCTATTTGAAACTTTCAGGACCGAATACAATAACCATGATCCAACTGTGTGATAAAGAGAGAAAGGATCAATGTTGTAAATCTCGCTCCCGACCAGAAAGGGCGCTGTGTAAGGATGGTTGTATACTGCCTTCTAGATGGACCTTGATGGTAGGTGGAAACCGGAAGGTGACCATATTAGGGGGAGTGCGTAGTTGCATGTACCCGAAAGGACTCCATTGCAATCAGCTGCGGGACAGCCCTCTATTGGAGAAACCATGGTGACGGGTTGATTGCAGGGAGGAGTTTGTGGGTACAAAGGGGAAGCACCTATGTCAGTACAGCCCCTTGCGCTGAGATGTGAACCTACGGCCTGAGTGTTTGTTTGTTTTGTTATGTGTTGTTTGTTTTGTTATGTGTTGTTTGTTTTGTAAAGGAGGAGTAAGGAGCCAGGGGCTGCAGCCACGGAGCCAGCCCAAACGACTGAGCACTACACTCACCTCACAATATCAGCACTCACCACCACTCCGCGGACTGGAAAGCACACTTTCGTGCATGGGACTGTGGATTGGGGATTACTTGTTATTACTGTCCCCCGATACCATTGCTGGTAGAGGGGCAGTCCTTTTCTGTCGCCTTAATAAACACAGACATTTTTGGGAGTACAATATGTTTGTTCACCACACCACTCGCACCTGTCACAAACTCCAGCAGCTCTTTTATATTTTCCTGATAGGGTTAAAACGAGCACCACACAGTATGTAGGCCCATACTCAATGCAATATGCTATATTTATAACAAAGCCTACTAATTTGGATTCTTTCAGTTACACCAGGCAAGCCACATACTTAATTATTCATTCAAGTCATATCAGAACAACTGTTAAAATGTAGATAAGATATACTTTCAATTGTGTTGTAAATTTTGTGGCGAGACAGCTAAAACATATCATGGAAGGCGGCATTCTTTTACTTCAATTTATTTAAGCCCACACACCGCAAAAAGAACTACAGTAACTGGGCTCTATTCAGCAGTTTCACATAATTAGATGTTAGATATACAAACCAGGAGCTGTATTACAGAACAAATTTCCTAACTTGCTTACCTATCTCCTTTCATGGCTAGGATAGGATTTTTCCTAAATTGGTATTACAAAAGCATTTCCTAAGTCAGCAGTGTCTACAATTTCCTAAGTGTCTCCCCCTATCTTGTTCTGATCTTGCACTCTAACAATTTTCTTTTTCTAACCGACAGATAGGAAAGGTTCCCTCCCGAGTCCTAAATGTTAGGAAAGAAACTTAGGAAATGACCAAATTAGGAACGTTCTGTCATATGCTATTTTCTATCTTAAATTAAGATAGGAAAATAAGTTAGGTGAGCATTTTCTGTAATATAAACTCTCCTAAATGTGTAGTTAGGACATTCTATCTCTGAAGATAAGAAATGCCACTTAGGATGCTTTTGTAATACGTCCCCTGATCTGCATTATCTGAATAATAAATCCAAACAACAATGACTTAAGTGGAATCTAAAGGCAGTGCCTGTTATTATAAAGGAAAGCAAGGTATACTGGGAACTTCTCTTTGCTGTCTGGCAATGGGATATGTGAAGTTCATACAGCCCGGTTCAAAGGTACAGTTAACTGTATGCATTCCGGTGGTCTCATCCTAATTTCTGGACCTAAAATTGACAAATGGGCAGGCAGTGTAATGGCTTGCACATTATGAAACCAATACCAATTTCCTGCACTATTTGATTCACCACAGCAACCTCAGACAGTATTTCCCCATAGAAAGTCAAGACCAATTGAACTGATTTGTGGCTCTTTCAGTCCATTCCAAATCAGTGCACTGTTCCAATCTGGTCCATAATTGCTTAATTAAAAAAAAACAAAAAAAAACAACATTAGTAGGAGCAGAGCTCTGGACTACTCAATTCAATAATTAAGGACATTGTTGTAACAAGGTCCTGAACTAGAATGGATTGAAGAGAGCCACAAGTTAGTACCAGTGGTCTGGACCAACACAAATCTTCTACAAGAGGGGCTTCCCTGTGTGTTGTGTTGTGGTAAAAAAAAATCCAGAAAGTTTGCAATTTGGGTAATTCACTCACTGCAAATCAGCTACAGTTCAAGTGTTTTTTTTTTTAAATGACGCATTTGTTCTTTTGCAGTGCTAACTTTAAAAGTAATGCCAGCTGAAATGTCATAATAGTGCTTTTAGAATGTTTGTAAGTTGCTAAAGAGGTGAAGCTGAAACACTGTTTAGTCCCTTCCCCCTCGTTCACAGCCTTAATCTCTATACATCATTAATATTGGTTAACCACATAAACACAGCAGAAACTGGATGCATGCCAATTCATATTAAAACGCTTTATTAGTTTTATTCCATATCAATGCAAAACAATCTTATCTTGTGTTTACAGAAACACTTTCTATTATACCTAATGATTGTCAGTAACAGCTGTGCACCACCAATTATTTAAAAAAAAAAAAAAAAAATCTGAAATAACACTTATTATATAAAATCCAATTCTAAAAACAAACAGGATCCTAAATTACTAAATGTATTAATATTGTCCCTCTCAAGGGAACATACAAGAAATATAAAAGAAAATTAGATATCTTTCTAGGGTTTGTAATGTTCTAAACAGGACAGAGTGGATTTCAAAATTCAGTGCACACTATTAAGTTGTGAGGTTCCAGTACCAAAATAAGTTGGTATTGTACCGGTCAAATCGGTACAGTTGGAGGATATGAGGATGGCATAAACCTGGTGAACATGTATCGCTTCACTTTATAAAATTTTGATTGACTCAATCAGTGGGGTGACATTTTCTGTTACGAACTGGCAAAATAAAAAACAAATTTTCCTCATTGCTCGGCAGAAATGTAGTCAGTGGTCTCCAGTATTGTACTGAACTCTCAGCAGCTTCAGTGAAAGAGAATCAATGGGACATGGTGACAGAGGGGATCACTTTTGGTGTAAAAAAAGTAAGCCTGCTTTATCTCTCGTGTGTACTTGCAGAAAGTAACAGCATGAATTACAAAATCAATAAGATCTTTAAAAGAATCTGAATCGAGTCCAGCTTACATAACTGTATCTAAAGTGGCAGGGGTCCCATGAATGTATTCACTAAAATCAGGATAAGTTGCTTTCAGATCACTATGCAGCTAAACCAAGTAGCTTGCAGAATCTGAACATAAGCACAATACATTGGCCCATGACTTCCCAAATTTGTGCAGAACTGTTCCAAGCAGTGCTGCTAAAGAAACAGAACTGCACACTTGCACAACTTCAAGATCAGCCATTGCCGTAACCCTTCAATTTTTGTTATGTTCATAGTGGAAAGTAAACAGGATACTTACAGCTGGATCACCATGAATCGCTGGGCTTTCATCAATGGTAATAGCCAGTTTTGTATCACCAGCCACCATTATGGCAATGTGTTTCAAATCATTTTCAAATGCTTTAGGTAAATACTTATTGTAAAGCTGAATTTAAAGCTTATTTTAAAGCTTGATTTAAACCAGTACCGGACTGCACCAAATTCATGGGTAAAGTTTTCCTCTTGTTTTTTTGGATGGAATTAGCGCATTTTTCCATTTGTTTTAGAATGAATATTCATTCATTTCTAAAACAAATGGAAAAATGCGCTAATTCCACCCAAAAAAACTTGCCACGGTATTTTTAAGAGAGGAGGAAGTTAAAAGTGGTCAGCCACTACAATTCTCACCTCACTGATAATTGACAGGGAGGCAGGTGCAATTCATAACCTAGCTCTGCTATTGGCTAAGGGAGTACATGAGCAGTGTTCCTACACAGTATCAAAATGGTATTTTGAAAAAAAAGCAACGCGTGGAAGTATTTTAAAAAGTTAAACAAGACCACGTGCAATGTAATCTCTGCAGCACAAGTATTTTGTATCATAAATCAACGTGTTCAAATCTCAATCATCTAACATTAAAGCACCCATCTGCTACTTTGGAAGAAAACACAGAATTTGTCAAAAAACAAACAAGCATTGCATCTTTTACTGTGCGCAGTGGTCGGCGATGTGATGCGTCTCAGGCTGAAAAAAACAGGTGTTTTGACTGCAAACTAGCTGGATAATGCTTTTGTTGTTTGAGTTCTGCCGTTATCGATCTCCTACTGATATCGGCTTGACTGCGGAATCAGCCATACAGTACATCTCTGTTTTTATGTTATATTTCATAACATAGATGTTCCTGAGCAAACATATTTTGTTGTGCTTTGTTAGTAAGCAGTAATGTGCGTTTTATATGACTTGTGAAAGGGTGTTAAAAATGCACCTGAAAGTTCTGAAGGTCCTTTTTATAAAGTTTTATAGTTAAAACCCCTCTGATGTGTAGTCTTATGTCTTATAGTAAATAGTTTTTTTAGTTTTACTACATTAGATGCCTCAGATGTTTCTTCGCTGTTACTGCTGATGTATTTATCTAATGTGTGCCTGTGGTTACTGCAAATACATTCTAAGGACCTTTTACTGTTATGAATAATTACAGGTCGAGTATTCGGGCCCTCAACATTTTTATTACTGGTATACTCGAATATCTTATTATTCGAAATTCCCACCCCTACTCCATTCCTCGATCTATACATGAATGTGCAGAAAGCTTTAAGGTTTGTTTGCAAGCAAAAGAAAACTTGTACAATCTTGCTGCCTTGGAGCGCTTTTTCTATCCTGTCTAAATAGAATAAGGTATCTTAAACCAAAAAGGTAATGATGCATAATCTGCTTCTGCTAAAGGTTTTTTTTTTAGGATTTAATTTGGAAGGATTTTGTGAATTCCACAGTCACTATAAAAACAAAGACTTTGAAACTGAGAATTACAATACACTGGAGCAAGGTTTTTAAAAAAAAAAAAAAACACTATGCAGAGGCAGAAAGAGAGCTAAATTGTATTTCACCCACGCTTCCCAGACTTGGCAAAAGTATAAATAACACCAGAAGCATTTTTTATCTTCTAAAGCAATTATTTACATGCTCCATCCTCCTGCTGGTAATGCTTTTTATAACTATCAGGGTAGGCAACTTTTAAATCTTATTTATGCCCCTCACACCAACAGATACAGTAGTCATTATAAGTAAATTACAGCATTGTAAACTGTGCTTCTAATAATAAACTGCTTATTTCAATGAGAGCTTTCCTGCACACTGAAAAAAAAAAACCTGATCCAAAGAGCTTAAGTCATTTTCTAAGGTTTAACAGCCAAGAACATGCCATTCTGTCATTTACTCACACATGGAGTATATCATCACATCATTAAATGTTCTGAAACATGTGAGAAATCTCATTACTTACAAACAACAAGCTTTGGTTGTCTAATACATGACCAACTCAAGGAGATCTGATATGCTTTCTTTACCTTTAACAACATACATCTGGAGTTAAAAATGTCAACAACACTATGGGATCTATTTTATGAACTAAACAGTGACCGATTTTAATACTACCGTACCACTCAAATTGAAAACCTATTATTTCACGGACCTCATTTCAGTGTATTTTTAATACATGGATCAGCAACATTTCTTAAATGGTTTCTACAATGAAAATTGGTGTTGCAAATCTAGAATAGTAGAATATACAGAATGATGTGTGTATGTGTGTTTCCTCTGAATTAGTCATTTAGCAGTTGTTTCTATCCAAAGCAACTTACAGAGACTAGCAGGTGAACTATGCATCACAATTGCTGCTGCAGAGTCACTTACAATAGGACCTTGGTTTTACGTCTCATCCGAAGGACTATCAGTGTGAGGTATGACAAATGGCAAACATACCATAAACATTTTGCCTACCACAACTGAATTTGTGATACTGCTGGAATATTTGCATTAAAACTCTTGAAATGCTTGCAGATGCTGTAGTTACTGTGCCATTAACTTCCAAATAGCAAATTCTGCATGTAAAATTTTATGGTACAGTCAAGGGGCAAAAACTTGCACAGGAGCTACATTGGAGCAGACTTTTGTATCGAATAAAGAGAATCAAACAAAAAAGGTTATTGATCAGCAAACTACAGTAAAGATGCTTAAAAGGTTTTGGACATAGTGGGGTTAATGTGACCACAATAAGGTAGCGATAAATCTGAATAGCAGCACAACCACTGTTTTCTGCTGACCATGTTTGACACAGGACCTTTCCTATGATAGGCTACACACATTGTTTACATATTTTACAAGAAACAGTTATATGCAATGTGGAAGTAGAAGGCCTTTAATGTTAGTAAAAGGAATATTAAGTCCATGGAAAGTAGTGGAGGGGGAAAGAGGGAGGGAGAGAGAGAGAGAGAGAGAGAGAGAGAGAGAGAGAGAGAGAGAGAGAGAGAGAGAGAGAGAGAGAGAGAGAGAGAGAAATGTCACGACACCCACAGGCCTGCAGCAATATAAACAGGTCATTAATCCACTTACAATGGCCCCTGTTCTGTAGATTTCACATGTGTTATTCCATTTGGAACCTTCTGCTTTTAGGAATGGGAGCCTTCTGCCAGTAAAGCAGGTAGTGTTTATTTCTAGTAGTTTAAATAGTTTTGACGGATTCTTTTCAAATTGTTTCTGATGGTTAAGTTAAAACCAATGTTCAAGTGATTGACCAGCAACATTTGGGATCCCAAATAGCATAACATTTTCTAAATGGGGATAGATTTTAACATCTCATGAAAACGTACAGGGCTATCTTGAGTACCAATGACCCAATATTATATTGTATGTTAAGAATATCAAATAAGTTGGTATCCTTTCACATAAATATGCACTATAGATTTGATGAGTTAAAGGCACTAATTCACACACACACACTCACACCGTCTGTTTTCAGAAATAAAAAGATTAGATGATCCAAACCTTGGTCATTCATCAAGCATGCTGACAGTGAGATGCAAGACGCCCAAGTTCTCAAATCCGTAGAACAATGTTAGAGAATCCTGCTGTCAAATAATTGTCCTGGTTTACAATAGAAATTCAACTCCACTTCTGAAGGGTGCTGAATTGCCACTGGTCAAGGTAAATGTTTTGTTGGTTTCACCTCCGCTGTTCCAAATCACTTTTGCAGAAGAGATTCGTTAAGTTCCGTCTACTTTATGGAATGGCTCTGCTTCTCTCCTGCTGCACTCTTATCATGTCAATACGTAATTGACTAAAAAAATGTTATCTACAGTCATCAAAAATAATTGTATACATGCTCAAATCGAATACAATTATACTGAACACCACAAGCTGCACACAAATATCCTAATATCATTGTAATCAGTGTCTAGCAAAAGTGGAGCAAATTTGCATTTCTTATAAAGTATTCAAAACAATAAACAACCCACAACCCATCAGCAAGTTGTTTTTCAATTTATACTGACACAGAAAACATTAAGAAAAAAACACTCTATGCTTGTACAGATCTAGAGCTGACTGATACAGTGGGAGGACAATTATTTTATACCACCTTGGGATTACTGTTCATTATAAATCAATCATGTAACAAGTACAAATATTTACTGCAATTAATAATATTAATAGATTTACACAAAATTAAAATTAATTGGGGTGAGCTTATTCTAGGCTACAGCACAGAAGCAAAAAACAAAAAGTATTAACACATTATAACCTACAAACTCACATCCATTCAGTTCTCTATTGTAATCATATTGTTGAGTTTAATTACAGTCATTTTAAGGTGCACGGTATTGTGTAATACCTATCCACTACCTGCATAAACGTGTGCATGCTTCTAAAAGACACAGCACTTTTGATCTTCTGTAACCATGTCATGATACAACAACTGAACTGTTCAAGTAATCCAGATTCAACTCCAATAATAGACATGGTACCACCTAAAACACTACTTCCTCTTTCCTGTAAGCACACATATCACCTTGAATACACATAAAACAAAGCCAGATCAATTAAATCCATAGGCTTTGTTACCATCTGCTGAAGACCAATACAAAATGGTTAATGTAGATCAGAAAGATGTTGCATCAAAATGCACCAGGGCAATCAAATACCATGAGCAGCCACAAGTTTTATTAGTTTAAATAACTATTTTGATCAGGTCTGGTGCAGACACTTGGACTTGAAGAACCAACAGAAGTCCTGTAAATGATGGCCCTGGGGCAAAGTTGGTCCTTCCAGTCTAGATCTTTGTTCCAACTAGGGCTGCAACGAAGGGTACATTTTGACCTTCAAAGGTTCGGAACACATTACCGAAGGAAGGTTCGAATCTTCGATGGTACTCATTTGCATAGTTTATTGGTGACGTCACCGCAGCTACTTGTTTATATTTCTAATATGAATCCTATTATTTTACAGGTAATCCATATACAATGGAATAAAACACATTCACATGTAGTTTAAAAATATGTTATATAGAACAGTAATCATGTTTTTATAATTTAAATAAGAATATAAGTTGTTTATTTACACATAACTGAGCCTGCTTGCGATATATACAATAAGCTTGCATTGCAGCAGCACCAGCTGTTAAAACTTTATTTAACAGTCACCGTTTCAAGCTGGTTATCAGTTACATTTTACTACTACTAAAAATATTAATAAAACTACTAATAATATGAATTTACGCTTGTCAAGTGACCCCAGAGATTAGTTATGCCTCCATGATACGAGTCACTTGCACTGTTTGCATTCAACTTGTTTTTTGGTCATCTGGGCATTTACAACCCCAAACAGCAGAGGGGTTTCGAGACATTTCTTTCAATACAGCTTACGCCTTACGCTATACAACTCTTTGCTGTCGAGATGGTGAATGAAGAAATTAAAGGTTTGCCTCTGGATAACACAAGCTGGTTCATGGAGGGGCGGGCGGTGCTCAGTTTTCTAAATTAAAATGATTAGTGTTAGCATATATTTTGTATGTTTCAAACATATTCTACCGTGCACTAGGCATTCAGTACATATTTTACTGAAGCAATACAGCCACTAGAGGTACTAGATACTATACCCTGCTCCATACACGGCAGCGGCGCTAGAGTTGCTACGTATAACAATTTGGTAGCGGATTTTAACAACATAATTTGTTTTGCATGTGAGTGACATTTAATGTGTGATTTATAGTATCCACACATTGTCAAACAGTTTCCTTCAAAGGTTTAAAACAATCTTCGAATCCCTGGCCAGTGAACGAACCTTCGCACACAGCCCTAGTTCCAACCACATTCTAAATGGATTAATTGAAGCAATTAAACCTCTATCTAAGTCTTTAATTAGGTATTAGTTCATTGTACATTTTACATCTGGAGTGGTACGTTCTCTAGGACTGCAATTGCCAACCCCCAGGCAATATGCCATTCCTGGACTTAAAACTTATTTTTAAACTTTTCAGATCTTTTAATCACCCAAACAGCAGTTGTTATAAGAAGGAAATTACCTGCAATTAGGAGGAGGGTCCAGTGTTATTTCTGCTAGCTCTTTTTGAATCCTAAAGATAAAGGGAAATATTTTCGGTAAATACTGAAATATATGCAGCACAGTGTACCATTTTATTCTAACTTTTTGCAAAAAATGCAGTAAATCAATAAATAAAAGTCAAGTAAACTTTGTGATTTCCATTAAGTATTGTTACCCAGTTCTGGTTTAATAGGAAAGCTTTCACCAAGACCAGTTTTATCTGGTGTAATGGAAATCTATTTACAATTACTGTATAAAAAGCCTGAAGTAATATGTAATCAGCTGCCAATTCACAAGATTAACATCAAATTATGTTTCAGCTGGGGTTTAACACTGTCAAGTCTCTGCTTTCGGACTGGTAATTTATCACTTAATCTGACTTGGAGACAGGCGTATAGTGGTACAGTTCGTACGTCAAGGGTGGAATACTAGGCCTTCCATTTCATCTTTATTCCAGGCATATTCTAAATGGTTTAATTATGCCAAATATAACTCTATCCAGGCCCTGAAGAATTTACTTGTTTTAACTGATTGTATCAATTAAACCTGGAGTGAAATGGTCTTGGGTATCCTTGACATACTTTGGGTAGGATTTGTTTGTTATTCTAAAAAAGAAAAGGAGATATTCTTAAAATACTAAATTACCTTCTCCATTCACTATCACAAGACTGAGAAATCCTGAATTTCTTTTTCCAGAGGGGTTCAAATAACAATGTGGTTTTCATTTGTTTCATTTCATTTCACTTCACTTTATAACTGGAGGAATATAAACGTTGATTCCAATTATTGTTAATTGCGCGAAATAGATCAATATTAGGAGGCTTGTTTCTGTACTCCCCCACATCTCTTTAGTTTGTTAAGTACAGCATTTCAGTACACAGTTAATAAAACATCTGTCTATTAAATGCTATGTGTTATGAATTATTCTGCAATGTAGCCTAATGCACGTAATAGCCATCCTCCTTTTATTTAATATGTCCCTTAATATTTTCTGCTTAAATTTGTGTGTAAAGATATATCGGCTCCAATACTGTAGTGGACAGAAGACTAAAGTATGGGCAAATGTAGTAAACCGACCCAAGGAATTCAATTTTCGTGTACACTGCAGCTTTAATATGCCCAACTCCTAAATCTCATTGTTAAATGTAAAAAAAGTCAAATAACATTTTAATAATCTGCAAAAAAAAAAAAAGGTGCACAACCCTTGGCACTCATGCAATTAAAGAATTAATTAAGCTTTCGAAAAATCCTCCCGGAGAACTAATTAGAAAGTGTCATCTATTTTAAGGAATGATACACATTTAGAAATGTAAAACAAAATCAGTTTCAATTACTGTTAGGCCTATTTCATTTCCTCAACATAATATTTGAGACTAGATGAGCCATAATATATTCTCTCATAATGTTATTACTGCATTTTCCCCAGGATTGCCCAACAGAGGTGCTATAAAGCATGTCCACTTTTACAGCTGGCAGGGACTGAGTCACATATATATTCAGTCCAAGGTCATCCAGGACTGTACAGTACATCACCGCAAGTCAATCGTGCAGCTGGGATTTCAGATCTGGCTCCCAGTCTTCATCTCTATGCACTAAGCTATAATGATTACAACTATTTTAGATTACAAGCAATGATATGCAACCCTTAAGGTTATCATTATTTGATAATTATATTTTCACTTAATGAGTATTACACGAATACTTTCATCACATTTTAACATAAAAACAGATTACAGAGTAAAATACAGGCACTTTAGGAATTTTAATTTTTTTACCTTTTGGCGCTTGTTGAAAGCTTTGCAGCGGTTTTGCTTGAGATTTTTGTCTCTTTTTTCTTCGGCTGCGTTTGTTCTCTTTCTTGTTCTTGTTGAACACTGTCCCGCTGATCTAGATCAGAGCTCCCCCCACTTGTACTGGGGCTGTCGTCAGGTCTTTGCACTTCACTGGACATCTTGGTCCTAAGAATCACAAAACAAAACCCAGTTTGATAGCTGTTGCTATTACACTATTATCAGTTCTCAAACGTGACCACCCTGGCTTGTGCCATTCAGCCTCGAGGTCCAGTAAAATAATGCAATTCAGCATAACTAGTACTCATCATATCCTTGAAAGAAATGGAAACATTGTTCAGTCCACTGTCTAATTTAAGGCATTTCAACTGAGACCTTGTCAACAACCACAGACTTGTGGAGGTCTAATTTAGAATAGAAGAACCAGTTATCATAACAGTTTAAACTAGCAGATACCAGTGAATGTGATGTTTTCATTGTGGTCCAAGTCAAGTTCTGGTATCACAATAATTCTTAAAAATCAATTTTATTCTTTTGACCATTACCATCATATTGTTTTGTTTGTTAAGGTATTGGTTAACATTTTAAAAGCTTTACAAAAGTATGTACTTAACAGGTCTTTGCAAACCTTATACCCAGTATTTTTAATCAAATTAAAACGATATAAATTGCAGAGTGCAGCCTAAAGGTGGGTTTTATTCTAGATACAATCTACAGTAGTTTAAAATCCCAATCATGTCTTAAAATGTTCTAATCTGCTGTGATTCTCTCTCTAATAGGCAGGAGTTACTTTACATGCTTACAATAAGGGAATCATGTGAACCATGTTTACACACTTCCCTCTTTGATGTCAGAGTACAGCCACATTTAACTTTACACCTTATGTCAAACTCAAGTGTCCAGCCAAATAACTGAGGTGACAAAAGCAAAGAATACGAACTCAGTTTGATGTAAAATAGGAGTCTGGTTTCATATAGAGCTGCTAAAGCTATGGATAACTTTAATTGACTTTCTTTCTAAAGAAAATTAGCAAACCACGCCTTAGACTGCAGACAAATAATACCAGGTAGGTATCTTAATATTTGATGTCTACATTTACTAGCCTGGAGGCTTAATGTTATTTTTGTTTTGAAATTTGATAAATGTGACGGGTTGTGCAAAATAGTTATGATTTTTAAAAATGTAATAAACATCGTCCCTAAAAAAAAAGACAATGGTAGAAACAAACATACATATGTACGTTTTAAAACAACGGGTTTTCATTGAAAATAACATTTTAGATTAGTGAATAAAAACATAGGGTGTTAAAAAAAACTGTTACAATTAAAACCGTTCTACCAAGAAATGTGTTTAATTACTGCAATGTGCAGATGATTACGGCTACATAGCAGGCTGTAAATGGCAAGTGTTAAAATAGGCATTCTCTTCACATACAGTAAATGAAGCAATAAAACTAAGGCTTATAGAATATGGGGAAAATAAAACGATAAATATGCAGGGTACTTTTAAATATGTGAAGGACATTTTTCACGTTTAATTATGGATAAACTCGATCAGTAATAATCACAATTTCATTTCGTGCTGTCTTGAAATTACAGATTTGAAATTCTATATACCTGCAATACTTGGTTTCTCAAAATTGCATTTCTTTATTACGGTACAAGGCACCATTATTTATTGTTTATTGTGTGTAATGTTTTGTGTTTTTCATCCACAATGTTAGTTTTACTTACCGCACTTGAAGAAATTGATTTATATGATGCTTACTCAATCATGCATATACAGTACTTCCTAAATAAAATACTACAGCTCTTCTTATTGCGAATTCATCATCGCGCAAAAGCAATCAAATGCTGGCTAATAAAGTAAATAACTTCGAAAGAAAATGTTACAATTATATACTGTCACATGTTACAATGTAACCTTAGAACAAAGTCATGCATATTAAATTTAACAATGGTAGTAGTGGTTCATTGCATTTTTTTTAGTAAGAAGAAAAAAATCAAACAAGACAAGATTATGTAATTCATACAAACGGAGTGATATCAGTACTATTTAATAACAGGATGGTGTATTTTACCTTTGGCCACAGCGTCCGTCAACGTCTGGTCTTTAAACAGAATTATGGAACAGAATGTTGCCTCTTTGTTGAGTAAATAAATGCCTTTTTTTCTGGCAAACCTGTCATACACCGAGAGGAATATCGTAACTGCACAAAATCAGCTCCAGTTAGTGCAGTAATATAGTCAATAATGATGCCTTAAAGAGGCCTTACATGCCCGTGAAAAAATGCAGTGAACCCTCTTTGCCTTATTCTTTTACAAGATTGTCCTCTTTTCAGAAACGTGAACTCTAAATAAGGAATTGTCTGTAAGTCAGCACCAAAAGGAGCTGCTTGTAAATGTGTGAAATATGCAAGGTTTCTACAGTGACCACAGGCAGAGCTGCTTCAGCACAAAGACACTAAACACATCCCCCCCCCCCCCTAAAAAAAACTGTCACTTTCACGGGACATTTCCTTACTTTTTAGGCAGTTTCAAAGCGGAGCCACGAAGTAAAGCTGATGAATTTACCTGTCAGTATCGGGGTATGTGGTTGTCCGTGCTAAAATTCGCCGTTGTTAACCCTGATGTTAAGTATCCCCGTATCTCTCACTCTCTTTCGGTACTGGAACGTACACAGACAGAAACAGCCGAGAGAAACTGAAGCAACCGGACCGCCTCCGTGCGCGTTCCGGAGACATGGATAGGGTGCGCGCAGCGCGCTCCGCATTCTGCCGTGCGAGAGGCGGGAATGTTGAGTACAGAAAATACTGAGAATACATTAAAAAAAATCTGTATCTTTAAAAATAAACAGGGGGCTACAGGAGCGCGTCTTGTACCTATACGTGAAGAGCCTACCTGAGTGTGTGAGAAGGTTTTGACAGGGAGCATGTCAGCAACGTGCGAAAACGGGGATTTCCAAGTCACAACATACCGAGTCATCGCTAGGGACACTTTGCTAAGCAATACTGTATGTACTTGTTTTTATGAACAACAAATTAATAAATGTAGTTATTTTGTTCTAATGAAGATGTGTTTAAAACAATAAGGACTACGTTTAAATGAATGATTTTGTTAACATATGATTCTATTGGTTGAAATATAGTTGGCAAGATAGGCTGCCTTTCTGGTGTTGTTGGAAACCAAAAGGTGGAGAATGATTACCACTGTATATTTGGTTCATCTTATTTTGATAATACTGCTATGTCATTATATTAAAATGTTACCACTGTGGTATTCAGTCTTCTATCACTATAGCTGCCTTGTGCTGCTGTGGTCCCTTAACAATAACAGCAACTGTGGTTGATTTATATGTAGGAAGTGGGGCATGTTTCCATAGCTTGTTACCCGTTGCTCATGTATATAAAATCAGGTAGATAAAATGTAAACTGTGCTAAAAAAAATTATGCCTCAAGGGCAGCAGGAAGAGCCCTGTCCAGTGACCAAGGGTGTCCAAGAAATTCAGGTTATAGGGGTGCCACTCAACACATATGTTTATATTTTGTTTCATGCAGACCCCTCTAAGCCCACTGTACATGTGCAATTGATCTCCACACATACATCATCACAGCAGCCACCTACCTAAAATAATTACATCCCACTCAGCCAGGTGTATTTTTACCATAGCCTCCAGTTTGCAATCCCATACACCTGCAGCCAGTATATAAACCCTATAAGGTACAGGATTAGATGGATGATGTCTTGAAGCCTGCAAATATAAAGCGACACAGTTCATCTGTTTATAATTATAGCCACGTTGATTGCTATATTTATAGATACCTTGTAGATACATTACAATTAATGAAAGGTAGCATTAGCTGAATTAGTGTTACAGTTATATAGTATTGCTATATTATTTAGGCTCTAGCATAAACAAAGGGATTTCCTGGTTAATGAGGTAGCTGCAAAATAATTAATGGGTGATTTAATCATCTGTCCACTATCTTTGAAAACTATGCCATTGCTTTGCACACGTGGTTTGCAAGTGGTTTGTCCAGATGTAGAAAAGATGTTGACCTTAAAGTGCACTATGCTTCAGTTTTGTACTTGCCATCTTTATGACATCGAGGTGTAATCAGCAGCACATGTTCAAAAATCAATGACTTTATTTCTGCAACATTTTCACATGGATGAATGAATCAAAACTCCCTGTCAGGAACAACATTAGCAATTGCAATTGTTTGAGAATTTGGTGCTGATGAAAGATTATAAGAACATAAGAAGATAAGAAAGTTTACAAACGAGAGGAGGCCATTCAGCCCATCTTGCTCGTTTGGTTGTTAGTAGCTTATTGATCCCAGAATCTGATCAAGCAGCTTCTTGAAGGATCCCAGGGGGTCAGCTTCAACAGCATTAAATGGCACTGGCTGCAGAGACATGTTGCCAAAATGTGAACAGCTCGAACCTGAGTTCTGAAAAGCATTAGGGGCTTAAGAGTAGGTCTGCAACGCCACGCAGGCCCCTGAAGTAATTTAAAATTAGTGTTTTCTAAGGGGAGGTACATCCAGTGTGAATTAAAATAACACAGTAGTTTTCAAGAACTTTAGCAAACACAAAAGGTGGAGTATAAAAGCAGAGAATTATTGAGTGTTTTCGATCAGGTGTCTCCAATTATGAGAAAAAAGGATTGTTTTTGTGGATTTTTCTTCTATAAATGTGACAAAAACAAGTTATAAATTGCTTTTATTAACCAGACATCAATAGTTAAACAAAAGGTGTGTGCCTTAATAATATAATTTTCAACAGACTCCAATACAAACATTTTCCTGTTGAAAATGATAGCTTTGGGGTTTAAGATGTCTGCTAATCAAGGAATGTGAAACAAGATATTAGTTACCTAAATTAGATTTTAAAAATAATATTTAGTGGGCTAGATCTTATTTTGACCCTTTCTTGAAAAGGCCTTCCGAATATAAAATCTAATGCAGTGTATTCCCATTTTAATGTAGTGCAGAAGAGGCATTCCAGTCCAAATATTTGCTTCAAAAAATTCTATATAACTTATATCAATGCCTTTTGTATGTGATGTAAGCTAACATTTTGCAAAACAGTGCAGTGTTTATTAATGGCCAACCATTTGTGTCAAGGATGTGTTCTATTAAAAGGACCCATATTAAATCAGCCTACTAGGTCACTAACCACAAAGATATAGGCTCACCATCAAGTGCCAAGTATATATTTCTAGATTTATTTTGATACAAAATATTTATTTTATTACCGTTTTTCATAAGAAATAACTTTACTACAGATCTATTATAAAAATAAATATGTTATGGCAAGCACAGGTAAATCCATTGTGTTATTAGTGTACTGTATTATTAGCGTTCTGTGCATGTGTAACCTTTCTAAAGATGTGTATGCTGCTTATTGTTCACAATCAATATGTTACTAATAATTAGATGTGATAGAAGGTCCCCAGTGTCTCACCCAAACGCTCAAATGCTGAGCTGCTGATCCTGGCTGAGGGCCGTCAGAAACCCAGGGGCAAAGTAATTGCTAAAAAAATGCCAAAAAAAATAGTTTTAATAATTCCAATGTAATTTGCACAATTGTTTATTGAACAAATACAAACTTAGGCACACTCTGAGTTAGTTATTACATTCACAACACAAATGGTGCAAATGACAGTCTGGCATAAAGGCCTTGACGAATATGTACAATGGAGACTCAGGTTTTAAAAACCCCTGACCTTACTGGTATTTGAATTGAAAAACGAGACGAGAAGAGAAGAGACAAGAAGAGACAAGACGAGACGAGAAGAGACGAGAAGAGACGAGAAGAGAAGAGAAGAGACGAGACGAGACAACTCAATTACAGTTTAGTTAGGATCTGAAAAAGGGTAAAGTTTTGATTTGTTTTTTCTGTTTGTTTGTTTTTGTAAATAATAAAGACATGCTACTGTGTTTTCAGTTTACCTGCTGCCTCGTGTCCTATATAATGAACATGGTATTTGTGAGGGCTGCTGATTTAAGTAAAATAAAAGCGGCACTTTCTCAATGTATTTAAATATTGTAAGTTAAAGTATCAATGTTTACACTTGCAAATACACACAGCTCTATACACCCAATACACTAAAAAAAATAAAAAATGGTATGCTTATAAAAATTATTTGTTGCCTTAGTGGGCTGATAGGTTAGCGGGACACATTTTGTTTTCCTATCTTTCATTTGCATAGGCTTTATATTGATGTTTTCCAGACTGTTTTCACCACCAGTTAATAAATCTATAATTACCAGTTACTTTCATTTCCTGCTTATATGTAAATATGCAGTAGTGTGAATGAGTCTGCCTTGTTCAGGTCATTCTGATATTGAACCAACACATTCCAGCCCTGGAATTCCTCGATAATAATACGAGTACTAATGGAATGCAATTAATTCCCTCAGAACTAAAAAAAAAAGTTGCTTTCAAATTGGCTTTCTATACACAGATTTGTCAAAGTGCTTAATAATCACTCAGTTTCAATAAATAATAGACACATAAATTATCACATAACTGAAAGGAGAGTTATTTCATTAAACTTGTAGAATTGTGGCAGGATAATCAAAGTGTATTTAATTGTGAAAAGATCAAGCATGAAACAAAGAAGGGATTTGTAAAAATGTTATGCTTTTGTTAATTTGATTTTAAGGACTTGGTTATTACCACTTTAGAGTTTTGGGCCTTTTTGGAACTGGTGACCAAATGTTACTTTTAATAGTTGTGTTTTTTTTATTTCCCCCCTTTTGCTTGTAAAGTGTTAGCAAAAGAGCCTTAACTCCTTAGCCCTCTATAAACCAAAACATCCTCCTTCAGGAGATTCTCTTTCATGTCAAAGACTAATTAGGGGTTGCACAATGTAAAGGAAATGCAATGCTGCCACTGCAACCAGAATAACAAATCTGTAATTGCCAGTTAATGTGGCCTTCATACCTTGCTTCTGTAAGATTAATATGCCCTGGCCTGATTCTGCCTTATTCAAGGTATTTAAATAATTTAATCTATGCATTCCAAAGCTTTGGCAATTCTAGAATACAAAATTGTTGCCAAAAACATGTCAGACAGAACTTTAAATCACCCTTTAAGCATATGTTTTAATCAGGAAACCTTACTTGACCTTTTGCTGACACTGGAGTACTGCTAAGACTGTAATTTTTTGTAGTTTACTGTGCTTTTAACCATGTACTGCATTTTGCGTTTCTTTGGAGGAACCTGTCTCTATGGTGACCATATTTCTTTCAGTGTAATTCTAAACTAGGTGCTATATTTAGAAAGAGAAACTGTCTTCCCTTCAACATAAGAATATGATATACAATAATAATAGGTTATTCCACTCCTGGTAGTGGTTACTCGATTTACTTTGTCCCAACTTCAACCCAATGGCCTGGACATACTGACCCTGTAGGCATGTTTGTGCATTCACAGATGGAACACCAGGACTGTGCAGGCTTATCACTCATTCTTTAAAGATAGTCACGTTTTCTCAACCTGTTGACACACTGTATAATACAATGTAAAACTGGTATTTTAGGAAGGTCAATTGATGCGAGTTGTCAAAAGTATCTTTTACATTTATTGAATAGTTGTCAAAGTCTTAAAGTTATCAAACAATTTATAGGTCACAAACATAGAGAATTACAACCAACCCTGTGCACAGAACAACCCACCTAATTCCAAAGTTCAAAAATCAAACACACCTACCTGCTACCTTTTTAAAATGTGTGTGTGTGTATATATATAGTCAAAATTATTGGCACCCTTGAAAAAGATGATCAAAAAAGACTTATAAAATAAATAATACCAGTACTGAGCTATATTGTTTTTTCTATAATGTTTAATGAGATTGGAGAACACATTCTTAGACCATCTTAGACCATTCCTCCATACAGAATCTTTCCAGATCCTTGATATCCTTCGGTCTGCGCTTATGGACTGTCCTCTTCAATTGAAACCACAGGTTTTCAATGGGGTTCAAGTCCGGAGACTGAGATGACCATTGCAAAATGTTGATTTTGTGGTCAATTAACCATTTCTTTGTGAATTTTGATGTGTGCTTGGGGTTACTGTCTTGCTGCAAGATCCACTTGCGGCCAAGTTTCAGCCTCCTGGCAGAGGCAACCAGGTTTTTGGCTAAAATGTCCTGGTACTGGGTAGAGTTCATGATGCCTTTGACGTTAACAAGGGCCCCAGGACCAGTGGAAGCAAAACAGCCCCATAACATCAAAGATCCACCACCATATTTTACAGTAGGTATGAGGTTCTTTTCTGCACATGCATCCTTCTTTCGACGCCAAACCCACCGCTGGTGTACGTGGCCAAAGAGCTCTATTTTCGTCTCATCTGACCATAGCACCCGGTTCCAATCGAAGTGCCAATGCCATTTAGCAAACTCCAGGCACTTACATTTTGTTGGTTGCTCTCAATAAAGGTTTTTTTTGGGCAACCTTTCCAAATAGCCTATTGGCATGGAGGTGGCGTCTAATTGTAGATTTGGAGACTTGGTGACCCCAAGATGCAACCAAATTCTCCACCTGTGGCCCTTGGATTTCCCTTTGCCTCCTGAACCATCTGCCTCACTGTGCGTGTGGGCAAGATACACTTGCGTCCTCTACCAGGCAAGTTTACCACTGTTCCAGTGGTTCTGAACTTCTTAATTATTTCCACAATATTGGTAAGTGGTATATTTAGTTTTTTAGCTATTGTTTTGTACCCATTGCCTAATTTATGAAGGTCAACAACCACTTGTTTCTTTTCATTTGTGAGTTCTTTGCCTTTACCTCATTTTTATACCCCAGTGAAACAGGAAGCCATGGAAGGCCACAATACAGTTCCTTAAGACTGAGATGAACTTAAAGAAGTAGAATGTTAATGCAGATTTAATTTTGTTTGATTTTATTTATAAGAAGGGGTGCCAATAATTCTGACACCTATCTTTTTGAGAACATTTTTTATTACTTGTTAATAAACTTTTTCTCTGAGCAATTGTACTAGAATAAAATAATATGGTTTTCCCATATAGTTGAGCATAAAATATGGCTAATTACCTGTGTTTATTTCATACAGCCTTTTTTGCTCATCTTTATCAAGGGTGCCAATAATTTGAGGTGACTGTATATATAAACGGAATGTTTGAATGCTGCACGCTAATTGACTTTTTTTTTTACAGTGCAGTTAAATAGTACAATGCATGGCGGAACTTACTTTTGCCGCAGCACAGTTCGATTAATAAATCATCAATACACTACATAGTGTGTTATCCTTTACATATATACTGAAAATGTTTTTTTTTTTTTTTTACGCAAATAAAAAAATGATCAGTAAGGTTAAAGTAACAAGGAACCTAAAATACAAGGATAGTACACATGCAGCTATGTTTCTTATGAATAAAATAAATTCACTTACAGATGCACTACACTGGCACTGAAATACAGTAGTTTGTTGGTAAGACATGAGTGATAGTCACTGGATTTGACTTGGTATTACTGACTTAAACCATTTATTTATAGCCAGAAATATTATGTCTGCTTTTCAATGAACATAAACCAAATGTAACAATGCACTGCAGGTCACTTACCAGCAAATTCATACAGGGAGAGATTTAAAAGGGTACCATAAATTATCATAGTTTTTCCATCTCCATTGTACATTGTAATTGCTCTAAATGATCTATTCATTTTCTACATAAAACATAATAGTAACTTGTGACCTAACCCTAAAGAAGCATTCTCCTTCATGGAAACTAATAGTGCATGTTTGGCTTGTGCAACATTAGTGAGAATATCACAAGGCACAGTTTATTGCTGTATCTGGTGCAGGTGGCTTTTGTGGTTTCCTCTGTCATTTTAGAATCACCACGAGTTTAGTGCTTCTACTTTTGACCTAATTTGCACTTGAATAGCAATATAGAATAATATGCATTATGACATGTGCATTTTGTCATAACATACAATATGTTGATTTACACAAGGTCCATAACATTTTTCATTTTACACTAGCAGTATAATCTTTTTTATGCCAAAATTATTAGCTTTTATCTGTCATGTAACCATAATTAGTTTCTCTTTTGTCTATTGAATAGAACTAGAACAAAGGCAATACATGCTAATGATCAACTACATATTGAACATGTTACTATCACCATGTTTTCTAATATAGGCGCTTTTATCAGGAGTGTGGTTCCAAAGGCTGATAGTTAGATGTATTAAAGTCACTGAAAAGTCATGTTATACATCAAACAAGACAATCATTACTTTGATAAAATTGCACCTTCAAAAAACTTCAGTGTATCATACAATAACTTAAGTGCCCAATGATTTGTCATTCAATGCCTTAATATAAACTGACCCATTTGGAGATGATTATTACGAATATAAAACAAAACTAACTTTTTGTTGTTGCAACTGTTCTAAAAATGGTATACCTCGTTTACTAAGATTCAGTTAAGAAAATGCTAAGAGCACCTGCCGTGATAACATAATTGTATAATACAGAATTAATCGTTGTTCTGACTATTGTAAACAGTGCTTCCATTTTAGTAAAAAAAAAAAAGGTGTTTTTACATTTGACAGCAGAAAGAAACCTACAGCACAGATCTGCCACTTTTTGCCAGTAAAAAAATAAGTAAGTCGTGTTCCCCGGATAGCCTGTTTCATACCATCGGTGGCACCATTGTGATATGTGAACAGAACTCTCTAAATTAGATATGATTAAGACATTTTACAATTGAATTGTGATTCAATGGTGGAATTTAATTATTTGTACAATAAATGATTTATTTAGTTCTGTTTCATGGTTGCCTTGGCAGCTGGATTTAATAGCTTAGGCTACTATACAATACATATACTAGGTTTCTACTGTTATTGTGGGGAAAGATTGAACATGTACAATAAGTTATGAGACCATGATTGAAACAGGTCTTTTCAAGGAACCAAGGGGAGAATACAGATTTAGATCACCTTTCTGATGCAGAATATACTTAGGTCAGGTCAGATTGAATCATTTCAGATACTTTGTCTACTATAATTAGAGTGCTTCAGTTAACAGTGCTGTTAATCCATCACCTTTTAGTGCTTGGCAACATAAATGTTATCACAAAAGTAAATTATTGTGGTCTATTCATGTTTAAAAAGCATTTTCATGTACAGTCAAAAGAAGAAACAAAATTATCATGCCAGTGAGTCCATTGTAAACTACTGAGTTGGTATATTTTTGTGTTTATTTTTACTTCTACAAACTAGCTAGCATGAACGCTAAAGCTAGTTAACTGACACATAAAAGGGAAGCTTTATGACTCAGACTTAATGTTGTATTAAAATCACTGAATTCAATTGTTACATCATCATTTTTTGTCTGCATCTGTCTGTGCAAGCCAGCACTCCTCTCTGTGCTGGTTACCACTTCTATGCAACTCTGGATTGTGTTATAAGGTGTGGTGACATGTTTCCCTGCCCATGCTAGACCAGCTGAGTTACATTGCTCAGTAAGGGACACTGAGACAGTCCACTGCCGATTGGCAGCTTCCACGTTTTTCTGGCCCTTTTTATTTCCTCCACTCAGCCGAGAGCACAACTGACTGAGGGGTGCAGAGGTGATGACGTGACCAAAACGCACCAATCAAAAGAAAATGCAGCTTGCATCACCCGAGTTCACTAGGCAACACAGAAATGTTTACAATCAACTGGGGATTGGATTTTGGTGGAAATACACTAAATATTTTTTTATTTATACTACATCTGCATGTCCTCCATTTTTCTGTTTGACGTCCCTCAACAAAAGTCACTCACATACAGTACATACACTAGGCATGTTAATTCATTGACATAAATATTTATTTGTACACACAGGTCATTCAAGTTCATTCAAACATACTCAGTTGGATTGAGATCCAGGGATTGTGGTGGCCATTGAAGAAGTTGCTGTCATTATCCTCAACCCATTCACACAAGCATTCAAAATTCTAAAAGTTCTAAAAGGTATTGACAATGTCAACCCAAGAGTTTTTCGACCTAAAAAAAAAACAAGGACCAGGTCTCACAAATGGAGATTAGATAAAAGGGCATTCAGAACAGAATATAATTGTGGGAGTCTGGAACCAACTCCAGTAATGTTGTTGAAGCTGACACCCTGGGATCCTTCAAGAAGCTGATGGGCCAAATGGCCTCCTCTCGTTTGTAAACTTTCTTATGTTCTTAAGTGTAGCATTGATGGGTAAACTTGAGATCCACAACGATACTTAAGTAAACAACAGCGTTTGTTCAGTCCTCCAGTAATCCAGAGTATAACAGGAGAACAAGGACCACACCAGGGTGATTCCAAATCCATTTGGGTAGACTGGTCCTAATAAAGTGTCCAGTTAGTGTAGATTTGGCTTTGTTCACACAGTTGGTTCTACCTCTGATATACCGTATTAGTTCAAAAATATGTTTGGAGAAGTTATTTGATTACTATAATCAGATTCAAAAGAATGAGCCTTGTGAAAGTGCTGAAAAACAAAGAACTAGCACCTCTCGTACAAATCAGTATGAAACAGTAGCTTTCCATCAGCTGTCCAATTGTAATGCCAAATGCATCTCTATGTAGCATTTTTCCTGACACATGCCAAATAGTGTTTTCTGTGCAGTCTCCTTGAAAATGTTTTTGAGTAGAGGGGTTGGGAGGGCTTTTGATACCTAGTAGTACCAAAATGAAACTTTTCTAGCATGTAAATCTAATAAGAGGTACTAGTGGCTTTGAATACTAAATGTAATAAATAATTATAAATCGCCCCCTTTAATAAATTGGCATGGTCGAAAATGGCTTTACATTCCTAGAATAATTGTCAGTACAGTAATTCATAACTTTGAACAGCATTTGAGATAGTGTATCAGTGCAAGAATAAAACGTTTAATAACCACAACATGGCTTTTGGGAGTCAGTTGTTCAATACTGGAGTTGGCACTGTGCTTCAGGCATAAAATGTGTGTGACACATAAGAGCATTTAAGAGTACATTTATTACCATCCTCTTGAGCAAACAAACCATGACCTATATTTGACTGTAGTCAACTGAAGCCAGTTTATGATGTGGCTTTTTTCATGAATATATATGGCTTGTAAGGGAGCCTGAGGTTTGAAACGGCGCAGTTGGATGTTAAACTTAGCCATCAGTTAATTTTTACTAACTAATTAAGTCAGATGTTATGGCTGTTTGACATTTAAAGGAATACAGTTAAAACAATATTTTAAATGATCAGATATACACATTTATCATGTCATTGATTTTTAGCATTTTTATTCAATTGACTTGTATTTGCAAAATAAGTAGCTGTATCTTTTACTACAATGTCTATGTCAAAATAGTCAGATCCTTTCATAATCGGGGTCCTCATTCAAAATGTCTGTCATGCTACATGGTGACAAATGTTATCATATAGACTTTTAGATTCCTTGAGACCTTTAAGACATTAAAAGTTGTGTTTGGGTGTAATCTGATAAACTTGATTTTAAACAGATTTTACACATATGTATTTATTCAATTATAACGACCTTGAACAACATATTCAGTGATATCCTCATCGTTGAATTGAACAAAAGGATTAGCAATAAAAACAAATAAAAATAATAGAGAATGAAACTTCATATTTGAAAAGAACTCTCGTCAAGAAAAATACGCACTTCTACCTGTCGTCGCGCCTGTAATCATTAAAATAGCGCATGTGCAGCAAGCAATTTTCTAAAGTACAACGAAGTACAACTCGCATGACTGATCTCCGTATAGAGTGTATGAGCAAGTAATCTCAGTATATAGTGTATGCATTTCAGTATACAGTGTATGCGTCTCAGTAGTATAGAGTGTATGTGTCTCAGTATACAGTGTATGCATTTCAGTACATAGTGTATGTGAATATCAGTGGGTGAATCATGTCCCAAACGACGCCTCATAACAAATAAAACCATCCTTTGTTAGAGTGCTTTATCCACCGAAGACAGTGTTAGGAACCCAGTGCTGTGTTCAAAGTTATAAATAAGCTTTGTTACAGTTTGTAATTTTATGAAAATGTATAATGTATAATTGTATAATACTTTTAGCAAACAATATTAAATGCTAAACTGAAATCGCAAGCCCTTTACTAAGTGTGATGTTTGAAATGTGTAATATAATTGTTTAAAAGATTGTTGCGAAATAAAAATGGTATCGTTTTTTCTGTTGAATTGTTCCGACTGGTTTTGTTGATGAATCAACAGTTTTCTGTCGATTCGTTAATCAACATTATATCTGCCACGCACGCCACTTCTCTTCAGCCACTCAGCCACTTTTAGTTAGAATATTCATAGAATTAATAAATCAAAAGATCAACGGGTGACATCATATACATGTTTTAATGTGAACTACATCAACTAATACAATGGCTTTTTGACGCACTGCAAAACACTGTGAATGTAACATAAATGTTAAATGGTAGCTGACTGGAATTTAACTACAAGCGTAAACTGGTAACTGAAAAGTTAAGTCAGTTAAATGTATTTTTGAGGCTACTACTTTAGCGTGTCTCTGTCATTCATAAATTCCACTCGGACTTTACTTGCAGGTAGGAATGAGTGACCATTGGGTACATGGGGAAGACATAAAATCAGGAATAAATCAATTCACAAGCAAGCAAATGTTTTGCTAACCAAATTACAATGAGACACCTTCATGTGTCTGTTTCATTTAGACTGATCTCAGATTGGCCGCAAGAGGGAGCCAGTGTTCAATATTTGCAAATGCACAGATACAATTTCAAATGCTTAGGCTTTCATACACACAGGTTCTACTATAAACTGATCATTGTAAAAGGGTGTTAGATTAAGTGTAATGCATTTTGTCATGGGCACAGTTCCACTCCTGCATTCTCAAAAGTGTTATTAGTGTTACATTAGACAAAAAACTATTTGGGATTATTTGTATTTATTTGTGTACATTTATACAGTACCAAAAACCATAATCATAAACCCTACATGCAGGTTATCCCATAAAAACTGGTTACAGTGAAGAATTTTCCAGAAATTTCCCAAACCACGTTCAAGAAAGTTTATAGTGTGATATAACATTAGACACCAGGTGGCAATGTATCCTAGTTAATTGGGAGACTATATGCTCATGTATCTTGGATGTCATCATAACGACTACTGACCTTGTTTTCTTAAACAGGGGAGGTTTTAAGTACAATTACTGCAGTAACGTCAATGGTGATAGATGATGACTGAAAGATGACACAGTGATGGCTATATGGACACATTGGTATAAGCAAAAAGTCTATATTTCTAAGGATTTATCATGGAAACACAGTGTGTGTGTATATGTATGTATGTGTGTGTGTGTGTGTGTATATATATATATATATATATATATATATATATATATATATATATATATATATATATAAACTGGTCACTTTTGATAAGTGGTCCTTTTAATTTATTTATTTTTACATGTCTATTTGATTGATTTAAGCCGTCTCAAATCAATAATGGGACCCTCCCTGATGTTTTACATATTTTTACAGACATGAAATGGACTTGTATTATATTAAATCATTGGGATCAGATCATATTTTATTTTTCTATAACGTTAGTATAAATGAGAAACATAAGAAATGCATGTGATTTTTTTTTTAATCCTTCATTTAAAAGTTTACAACCAAACAATTAAATATTTTGAATAAATAAAATAACTATTTACAATAATCAATTGACCCCCCCAGAAAATGGTACAGCTTTTGAACTCATTATTTCGTAATAACAACAATTTAACTACAATCTAGAATTTGTAATCCTTAATCATAGGATGAGAAACATTATATCTGTAAATATCTAACTAACCTAAATATATTTATTCATAACATTTACAATTATATCACTTATTAATGGGTAAGCGGGTCAGACATATTTAAATATATCCCAATAATATTCTAATAGTTCCTTTTAATTGGAATTTTTTTTTTTTTTTTTTCTGATTCAAGAAATATTATCTCCCCTTGCAGATAGACTCTGGTGACTTTAACTCACCCTGATCAGAATAACAGCTCTGTCAGCAGTTCAGACTGGTGGTGCTGGATACAGTATACATCCAGTTTTACATAACCTGCTACTGCTGTTTGATCAATAAAGCTAATCTAATTCTCCTTCAGCAAAGAGAGATATATCAGGTTTAACTTTCTTTTTTTTTCTTTCCTGAGGGACAAAAGTGTTGTCCAAAAGAGGGCTTTACCATTTCAGAGCCTTTTTTTTTTTTTTTTCAAATGACTTTATAAACTGGCCATGAAATACTGTCAAAACTATAGTTTTTATAGTTTAATAATATGATGGTGTAGTAAAACTGTTCAAATAGTATAGTGAATTACAACTGTTATTTCTTTATGGTATTTTGTGCAGTTATTATTTATTTTTTTGTTAAAATCTTAGAATCCCCCCCCCCCCCCCCATGGTTAAATTGCTGTGGTCTGATAAGAGTTATATGTCAAATACCTGAATCAAATTAAAATTGCTATTGCTGCTCTTTATGTAGCAGAACCATACAGTAAATTTGACTTAGTGAGTCATTGCTTTTATCAAATGTTTGCCATGTCCATCACGTTTCTAATTTGTCTAACATCTATAAAGGACACTTAGCCACATTTCGTTTTTTTTCTGGTACTTTTCCATGAGTATTATCTGAAACCAATTATCTGTAAATAAAGCAACTGGCTTGATTTATTTAGGCAGGCTTTTCTTCAGCCTGCCAGAAAATCACTTTTCATTAGAAAATCAATGCTAAAAGGCGATTACACCATCCTTAGCACAGTGAGCTGGGATAACGTTTGTATTGTCAGCAGTTCCCTTTGTTGTCCAGTTAGATAAGAATCACTTTCACAGAATAAGGAAGAAGGCTACTATATCCGAGAATAAAGATAGATAAATGCTGTATTAAGTAAATAAGTAAACACATTTGCATATATACAAAGTAAATTAACAATTAATTCAGCATTGAAAAGTTATTCTAGTTAGTAGCCCTCTACAGCCAAAGTTTAAAATCTAGCACAATAACACACGTGAAGGCACCACTTCTCAGTTGGTTGAATGCACTCAGCTGCATCACTACATCACTTGTGTGTTATTGCTTACATAACTAAAGTTGTAGTCAGCCAATGCAAGGAGAGTTAACAGTTATGGAATTTGTTAGTACACCATGCACTCAATATTGCTGAGGCAATGTACAGTCTGTTATCGTAGCTTTACATTTTTGTTTGTATTTTTATTTAGTGTGCCTACTGACCTCCGGAGGACAAAGGCCAGTCCTGCAGGGTTCGCTTTAGCGTTATGAGGAGAAACAAGCTTAGTGAACAGGACCCTATGGCAGAGTTATTGGTCCACTTTCTCATGTTTAGGTGGCACAGGCAGTGCCAAGCCTTTGCTACAGCTTAAATTTGTAAGTAGGTGGGAAAGGCCCAGAGCATGCTGCCCAACCCTCTACAATGCAAAATGTATATATTTACAGCCTATCGAGTAACTAGGCTCACAAAATGATTGACAAACATGATATATTATATATGACATAATAGTAGCGTTTTACTTTTCAGGTAACGTAGAATCCAGGTAAGTAGTGGAGGGGATGTAGGGCCAAAATAGAAGAATTTAAGCTGGAGCTATACAGAATCTGGTCAATAATTAGATAAAACTGCTATTTAAATTAATACATGTACTGTCACACTTCACTTAACAACCCTCCAGTTGAATGTAGCATTGTCCACCCTGAGGGTAGCATGATTTAATTCAGTAGAAAATGTCCCTTTTGAGTCACCCTTTGTTGACAAACCAATTATGCTCTAGTTAACATTAATATACAGAGATTCAAACTGTCATAAAATACCATTTCAGCAGATTTCTTCTTATCTAAATAGACACCTTACCAGTTCACCTTTAACAGAAGGTACTTTATAATTTAGTATGAAAAATGTATGTGATACATATAGTACAGTAGTGATACAGGACATACAACAACACAAATGTAATTGTATAGCTGTGAATTATATAGTTTTATGTTCTTTAATTCGGTATTTGAAACCAGTTCAAATACATCTTATCAATGACATCTGCCCTTCTCCATGTTGTGTTAAACTTACACTTTAAATGTTTTTTTGAAGATTTACATTGAAACAAGTCATTGGTCTGATTAATGAAATCCATAGTGTGGAGTGAGGCTGTTAATGCATCCAGCTAGCAAGGTTGTTTCTGGTTAGCTAATCTGTGTTTTTTGGAAGACAGACCGATCTGTGGTAAAATTCCCTTATGAACACTCCTGTACAGCTGTCTTTGCCTTCTGGAGAAAATCTAATATTTTACAATCGGAAGCAGGCCAATCTATTTTGAAGTTAGTTGTGCAGTCTATGAATGCAGTCCAAGTGAAGTTGTGGGTATTCTATTGATGACAATTATTAGACATCAATCATATGATATAACATGTCAAGACGGTGTAATTAGATTGAGTGACTTTCATTTCAGGATTACAGATGTGGAACATGAACCCATTGCCAGATAAAAGGTACATTTATCTTTTATAAGGCCCTGGAGGGGGGGGGGGGGGGGGGGGGCGGAGGGGGGGGATGGGATAGGATGGGATTCAAGGTGTTTGTTAGACTTGCATGATTGTTGTGGCATGATTTGCTTTGTGATTTTATGGGTTGCTTTGGGTTTCACTCTTGTGTCCGCATGTTTTGTGGGGAGAGTTTGGGATCTATTGTCATTGAAGGTTGGTCTGTGAAGTAGTTAATTAGGGTGTGGAGATATTGGAGGATAAATCGCAGAGCCATGCTATTTAGAGGATGCTAATGGAGTGGGCTGTGAAGAGGACCAACAGTGGTGATAAAAGGACTGATTTAGCTTTTGTCTGAAGCTCTTCATAAGGAAGTGTTAAAAGCACAGTCAGTGATTTCAAAACTATAAACCGTCAGTAGTGCAGTACTAGGAACAGATTAGACTATAACAATTCAATTTTACACGCTGTTAATACCTTCCAATTTTAATACTTTCCAAATGCACAAACATGTACAGTGCCGAGAAAAAGTTTGTGAACCCCTGGGAACTCCTGGGTTGAGTGACTGTGGTCTTGAACTTTCTCCATTTGTAGACTATCTGTCTGACAGTGGATTGGTGGAGCCCCAAATCCTCAGAAATGGTTTTGTAACCCTTTCAAGACTGATGAGCATCAATAACTGTTTTTCTGAGGTCCTCAGATTTCTTTTTATCGTGGCATGACGTGTTTCCACACACCTGTATGGTGAAGACCAAACTCACAAAGTTTCTGATCTTTATGTAGGGTGGGGCCTCCCATACTCACCCCTGAAGATCTATCTAATTATTTAAACACCTGATTCTAATTATCCCCTTAATTGAGCTGATAAAACCAGGGGTTCACTTACTTTTTCACATACCCTGAATCTTAATTACTAATTGTTTGTCTAATTCATACATCATTTTGTTTCAAAAGACATGGAAATTGTTAATATAAACCCTATTGGACCCTAACCCTATTTTGATTCAAAAAGGCTATCATGGTAAAACTATGGAATTTCCATAATTATCATTGGGGTTCACAAACTTTCTCTCCACTGTATGTGCCTGAAATCAACTTAGTGGTTGGCAGAACCATTTACTATAAAACGTTTCCGCTTCGTTGCATCTTTTAGACAGTGTTTATTTTATGATTTGCCCAATGTACTGCTTATTGAAATAGGGACCAATGTTAAATGTTCTTGTGTGATGCAAAACACCTATGATTATATATATATATATATATATATATATATATATATATATATATATATATATATATATATAGTGACAACTCTGAAAATGTGTGTTATGTTTGTCACTTCCTCCGGACCTTTTACACTGTCCTCTAGCATAAAAGAAAGTCAAACTTCCAGGAATGTGGTTCAAACAGGTCGGCACCTGTGCGTTTATTATTTACAGTGCTTAAAATAAAAACATTGAAGATAAACAAACAAAAGCCTAACTCCTTTATTGATTTCTAACTAAACAAGCAAGTATCCCTAAATAACAGTCCAGGCAGCTAAGCTGCTTACCGGCTCCAAAACACCAGGACTTTTAAGTCCTACCTTGCACAAAAGACTCGGTTCTTGTTTCCATTTTCACACAACTCACAGCTCATTCTCCAACTCTCCTCTACCAACAGGTTGACCCTGCCCTTTTTAAAAGGCTCCCAATTGTTTAATTGAAGGCAGCGGTTGAATCAATTACCCAATCACCTATTTTATAATTATGCCATCTAAAATGGCTGCCCATCAGTCCCATGGCCTCCTGGGAATTGAAGTCCTGTTGCGCCAGACCAACAGGACTACATTTCCTTAAAAAGGGTACAGACTGCGCAAAATCCGTGGCCCAAAATACCGGCCCTCAACCACAGTGCCCCACACCCCATCACTATATATATAGCTTTTAAGTGATCCTACCTCTAGACCAATCAGAATTCTAAGGTAAAACTATACAAAAAAAAACAACAACAAAAGTATCAACTAGTGACTTCTTGAGTAGTCTGGTACACTGAAGAAGGCACAAGCTGGAACTGTCTAATTGACTTAGTTTCTTATAATTCAGCCGTATCTCTTCACCTGCAAGCCTATCATAAAAGCTTCTTTAAATGTAAGACTTTATTATTGTGTTTTCTTAAGCACATCTGATCAAACGTTTTATACTGTGTGAGCATCCCTTCAGCAATATGGAAAAAGTACATCATACTTGAACTGAACAAAATTCAATTAGTTTATTCTATGGCTTTCCATTAGTTGTCTTTTCCATTGGGTTTGGATGTCATCTGAAGCTTGAGAAAAAGCAGACACACTTAACACAGGCACAGCCAAGATCCAACTGCTTCAATTGTGCTTCCTCCATTCAAAATCAAAGACAGTTGACATCAATTGTGGAAAGTAGACTCCCTTGCATTCTTGCATTCTTTATTAGAGGCTGGAATAGTAGACCATATTGTTAGACATTAGTGCGGTGATATGTAATGTGAGCTCTGTCTGGTGCACACAATCAGAGGCCAAGAGGACCCATCTTGGATTGGGTAATATAGGGTTATAAGACTGCAAACAGCTGTGTATGAGGGAATAAAGCACGACAGAAATCCAATATGGTATGGTGGATATCATGAAAGGTGTTTCTTTGTAATGTGTTGTGGAATACAGTGAGCAAAACATGCCCTCTGATTGGTTGAAAGATCCTCAACAGTCTATTATATGTCATAAAACAAGTTTATTATACTTGTAATGAATTCCATAATAATAATAAGAATTCTTGGTCCTCTTTACTGTATGTTTAAACTTTGACCTGTCATACAAAGAGTGCATGAGACAATTTGTATTTAATCTTATTATATATGACCTGTGGTGGTTTATATATTCAGCTTTGTCACTGGCATTTTGAGTGCTAGATCTGCACTCAGTGAAACTGTAAGTGTAGTTGCTGCTAATAGCTATCAATGGGGATGTGACTTATAATGAATCAGCATCCACAATCTAGACCAGCCTTCTTAACTCCAGCATTAAGTTTGTCAAATAATTCCAATTGCCTTTTTTTTTTTACCAATTGATGTCTTATAAAGTGAAGGTCAGGCACAAGAAGGGCTGTTCACATTAACTCTTGAACTATTGACCAAACCCATCAGGATGGATAGCAACACTTAGGGTATCTCTACAGGGGTCAGGGAGCTCAAACATACTCTGTCCAGAAGGAATGCTGCTCTTTCTGACAACCTGTGAAGGGCTGGTGAACCCCTCTGGGATCTACACTTTAAATCAGCTGTGCATCCAGCTTCGACACTCTGTATACCTGTCCTTTAACCTCTAAAATCCATATATATTAATATATGTCTTTATTGAGTACAGTATCTTCGAGTCCAACTTAATATTTGTGGTCCTCAAAAAATATTTAAGACACCTCATCAAAAAAAGGCAGGTGTATAAACCTACTCAATTTTTATTGTCTTTAGTGATGTTAATAAGGGGGTAATTGGGGGAATACACTGGGGGTGAATTTAGATTTAAAAATGGATCCACCACAATAAATAGACTCCAGTGTGCTAAAACTGTTCAGTTAATGCCAAAATGCTGTTTGGAAACCTCTTGTAAAAACTTGTATTGGGCAGTGATCGATGATACAAGTGATTTCCCTTCACCATAGTCACCATTAGGTGACTCCTTCCCCATTTATGGAGGAGGGAGATGCACCTCCTATGTGTTGTTCTAACATAGTTAAGTGCAGTCCAGTATCTTTGAGACAAGGAGAAGTCAGGTAGTTCCTTCATTGGATCTTCAATAAGTATCTTGTTAGGGACATTGCAGGCTGACCACATATCTAGCCCTGTGTCGGTGTCTTTCCTGGCTGACAGAAGCACCGAGGCATAGGTCCAAAAAGGGTTCCTAGACTTTAGATGGCTGGGTGAAGGCTATTTGATGTCTTGATGTGTCGGTAGGTCCGGGTCGGCTATAATCTTATTGTACTCTCAGAGTATGGCAGCATCTCGCCTGATGTTCGATGCCAGGATATTGGAGAGTACTGGTAGTCACAGTAGTGGTGTTGATTGAAGTGCACCACTGACCAATCTCAGAGCAGTGCTGGTTTGTATGTCGACAAACCTTTCTGCACCAGACGGGCGAGCAATACTCAGCTGTCATTAGGACCAATGCTTGTGTTGATGTCCGGAGGGTATGAGCATTGCAACCCCAGGAAGTCCCTGCAAGTTTGTGGATGTTGTTGACTCTAGATTTGGTCTTGTTGCTAAAATATTCGAAGTGATGGGTAGCTGAGGGTTCGATCGAGAGTGACTCCTAAATACCTTGGTTTGTAGTTGTGCACAAACAGAGCACCACAGAACACCACATTGAGTGGTTCTGTGGCCTCAAAATTGTTCATGTGGAAAATTACCAGGCCTTGAAGTACTCCAGTTTTCGGAGGTCCACTTTGAGGGTCCGTTCTGTCGCTACAGTAGAAGGTGCTTGTGCTGCCAGCACAATGTTGTCTGCATAGCTTAATTTGCAAGATGTGGGTGGAATTTCACTGGTGTAGAGATTAAAGAGTGCTGGTATGAGAATGGATTTTTGTGGGAGTCTGTTGTGTGGCTGGTTTGGTTGCTCAGCATGCTGTTGATTAACCTAATGGTAGGTCAGCACTTGAGGGCCATTGACAACTTCAGCAACAGGCCCTTGCGCCATAGAGTGTCGTAGGTCGAAGAAACATCAATGAAAGGAAATGCTGTTTTCAAGTTACGTGGTAGCTAGCTTCTATATGGCATGTCAAGGCCAGAACCTGATCACAACAGTTATGACTGGCTCTGAAACCAGTTTGTTCTTTTGGGATAACTTGCTCTAGGATTGGCTAGAAGTCTAGAAGTCACTCCAGATTGGAACAAGTGTTGAGAAACAATATTGGCAGGTAGCTTTTGGGGTCGTCAACCTTCTTTCCCGGCTCAAGGATGGCTATGACCATGGCGGTTTTCCATTCTTTCGTATTTTGCTGGAACTGTGAATGTTGGTAAAAAGGTCTGCCAGCCACCAGTGTCCTTTTGGCCCCAGGTTTGCGGTTTGTGAGCCGCCGGATACCTTTAGGTTAAAATAATGAACTCACCCCATCCCAGCTTATTCTCTGTTAACCATTAAGAAAGGTCAACTAACAAACAAAGGCAATTTGTATTTTATCTTTAAAAAGTCAGCGCTCCATTGAACTCTGCCTAATGTGCCTTTTTCCTACAATATGGTGCCTCTTGCTTCAAACAGGGAGGACAAATAAATATTTCCCTGTCTATTTGATATGAAATAAGCTAATTTCAGTCACTGCATTAATTAAGGGGAAGAAATATTATGATAAAGAATGACTGTTAGTGTAACGAGTGTGTTTATTCAAGTTGATGATTATAATAATGTGTGCTTATTTATTTAGTTTAATTGTTGTATAACTAACGTGTGTTTTACTTGTTTAATACTTTCTTAATTTTCACTTGGCTTGTTTAATTACTTACATTTTGTATCGTCACAACGCTCCGGTTTAAGTAATCAACAGCACCTGTTCCTCATTACCTCTGTCTCTCATTTCCAGCTGAAGCGTTCCCTGATAAATAGTCCACGGTCACTCACCTCGACAAGCAGAGAGGGTCTCACAGTGCAGCACAAGGAGCACCAACAAGCACGCAAGCAAGCGTCGGCTTCAGAGCCATTCCACTGTAGAGTGTGAGTTTGTAGCTTTGAAATAGAATCTGGTACAGCCTTTGAACGGCTCTGGGTTTGTAAGATACCTGCCTGCTGATTTGAGGCAACCGTCATGAGATTTGTTAAATAGGTACCGTATATACGCAGTCTAATAACTTTTGCAATGTTGTGGTCCTTGTGCTGCCTGTTTGTATTGTAAATCCTCTTGCTTCCGTGTTGCTGGTAGAAACAATTTTACTGTCTTTTTAATTGTATGGTATTTTATATTCTTTAGTGAATAGGTGCACCTGTTTAAAGCTAATATTTTATTGTTAGATTTCCTTTTGATTAATTGAATTGCAGTAAAAGTAAAGACCTATATGCTTCATTTTTTGCCCTTATCTTCTTGGATAAGGAAGTACAGAAGAGCTGGTGTATAGCACCTGCTAATAATTTGTCTCTTACTTTATAATAATACAATATTGTTATTTTTGGAATCTGTCTCTTGCCTGGTGCATTGTGGGGGAGGGGAACACAGACACAGACCTGTTTTGCCTAATAAAGAACCTAGCAGGAAACTTTATATTATTTGGAGGTCTTCCGTCCTATATGCGGAAGTGGTGTGGTTGGACTAAAGGGTGCACCCCCTTTAGGTAGGGAGGTCACATTACATCACAGCCAGTAACCAGTGTTACATTAGCACATATAATAATACATACTTTATTTTTCTTTTTAAAATAACTCTTCATTTCATTGAATACATAGACTAATTTTATAGCACACTGGCAAAATATATATTTATACTAGAAAATTAAAGGCTGAAATAGTCTAAACTGATACTACATTTTTAATGAAAGTACAGCTGTATGTTTACTCTAAGTTGAAATAAATCATACATTGTGTCCAATTTGTCCTTTTTGATTAAGGACCTGTGGCTTGCAGTGCACAGGTGTAGTTGGTGCAGTGCTCAGGAATAACACACACAAGACAGTGACAGTTCAATAAAACAGCTCCTTTATTTGGCTGAGTTGCGTGTCAACAACACTTAAATAATAAGCACAGGCTCTACACAGCCATGTGTATCGCTCCATGCAAAACAAGGTTTTCAGTCCCGAAGTAATACAACACTTTATAACAACACCAAACACAGACACGATTACTTCTCCAGACAGTGAGTGTTCGAGTGCAGATGGGGTGAAATACAATAGTTTGTGAAGCAGTGGTGCAGTGTAGTCCGGGTTTTGGTGCTGGCTAGTAGTGACAGCTCCCGGTTTGTGTTAGCCAACTAACAGTGACAAAAGACAAACAGCTAACACAATCAAACAAACAAAACATGAAACTCTCACGATACTTAATTACTTCCATTTCCTAAACGGGTCCTCTCAGTAACCATAACGAAGGAACAGATTACGTCGTCACACCCCCAGTTATAGCCTTAGTCACGCCCCCCTGCGATAGCTAGTTCAATCACGTCTCCTCCAATCCATGACTGACACATCGCATACCGCATTAGGGTGATGAGTTCGGGCATTGTGACTCCGCCCCCTTCCTGGATGGCTGGCTTCCGACTGACCCTGGAATGAACTGCCAGAACATCCAGTACGAGGCACACTGTTCCTGTTATACAGCGCCCTCACAGGTCGGGAGGGAGATTGTTGACTAGGATTAATTTGCTCTCTGTCACAGGACCCTATTCAGCTTGTGTGATCCTCAACAACTTAAATCACAAGGCTAAGCAGTCAAGGCATGAACAATATTGCCATATTGAAGTAGTGGAAAGAAGAGATGGATACGACGATGTGAATGATGGAGACAGGAGAAGGCTTGTGATGAGGCATGACGGTGTGGTACAAGACAGATCACAATCGGGTGGCAATTTTGCTTTAAGGCAATCAACAAAATACTTTGTTTTGTCTGTGGGGCAGATGCCATGGCAGGTTCCAATGTTGTTTGCTGAGGTCAATGGCACAGATACATATTAACACATAATTAGCAGTTCTGATTTATGTTTTCCATTTTTTTTGTTACTGTTTTCTGGTTACAACACATTTTAAGAGATGCAGGGAAGAAAGGAATGCTGAGAACCTTCTATATTGAGAGGATTAGTCAGATTTGTCAGTTGATTGATTGATGGATTTAGGAATGCCATAAGGCATTTATCTTGAACTATAAAATTATCTTAAAAATAACAGCAGGGGTAATATATTCCAACTAATGATGTGTTATGCTCATTATTTGCCTGCATGATTCTGTATCAAATGTGGTACTTACATTGCTTTAAAAATAGTATGATTTAGATTCCCCATCTGAGATTATAAATAAAACTGTTAAAAAGAAAAATAATCAGGTGAAAAATAGAAGTTTAATATACTAATTTCATTAAAAAAAAAGATCGTATTATACTGTATATCATAACCTTATTCCATGTAAGATCTATTTGTTTACAAGTAAATGCAAAAATGTATATTTCACTGTGGCAGGATGACAGAGGTTTGAGGCTCAGAGACAGTGGAAGAGGCAAAATAATGATCTTTATTAAACAAAAATAATCAAATAAATAGGCACAAGGGCCCAAACAAAAGGTTTAAACAAAATACAGAAATGTAGGCTGGGCATTAGCCTTCACTACAGTTTCTTTACCAAAACTAAACAGCACAGCACACCAACAAACAAACTCACCCAAAACTCCTCTCTCTAACAAAGGGTTTCAGCTGTCTTTTATAGTCTGTGGCTGGAGCCCAATTAACTAATAATTAACAATTATACACTTAAGGCTCCAGCCACATTCTCACATGCATTTTACAGGGAGGAATTTAACCCCCTCCCTGCCAATCCAAAACAAACCAAGAATCACAAAAACCATAATGAAAACAGTAAAAACAACAACAATAACAAAACACAAATTTATAGGGGCGAGCTAGCACCCCATCACATTCACTTAACAGGGATTTTTCATAAGTTGCATTTACACAATAAATGATGTATCATAGAATCTTGGGAATTATACTGTTTAGAGATGACAGAGAGATGAATAATCTTTAGAAGTGGGAGAAGTGAGTTTAATGAAAAGAATAGAAAATACCACAATGCTGCTGTCACTAACTATTAATGCGCCGAAAATTTAAACATGTATAAATGTTGTTGATTCCTGCTGACATAGATGGCATAGAATGGTATGATAGAATAGATTATACCATTATCTTCAAGCAACAGAGAGAACACGTAAAGTCAGTACCGTACTAAGCAAAATGTCAGCATGATGAAAACAACTATGCCATACCTTCATCTCATCATACACACCCTTGTCTCGTACTGTACTGCATATACTGCACACACTGTACGTTTTTGGTTATGGGGCAGCTTATACCCCTCCCTACTCAGTTAAAACTTTACTGTTTTAGTACTAATATCAAATCTACTAAGGAAACAGTGCTTTACTGCATATCAGCCACTGAAATGAGACCTTGTTGGATCCCCCTTCCTAATCAGACCAGTTCTTGATTGAACACTGGTACAAATGGGCAGAGCAACATGTATGATGAATTATTGTATGCCTACAGTTTCAGTAGTTTGTCCTTGTGGCAGTGTTGTATATGTGGAAAGTATTGGGTGGCAGGGAGGGAGTTAAAATCCTCCCTGAAAACACATGTTTAAATGATTAATTAAATGATTAAAATACATGTTTAAATGATTAAATAAGGCTCCAGCCACTGGTGTATAAACAAGTTGACCACGGGTGCTGAAATGGTTAGTGTGTTTGAGGTAATGTTGGTGTTAGAGGTATGTGGTGAAGGGTTAAATTTTTAATTATAAATAATAGCTCGCTAGAAACTGCTTGCAACTGGGGTGTGAAAAGAAAACTTGGTAGAAAAACTTTTCTCAACCTTGCAATGTCTGCAGCTGTGAGATTAGAACAAAACCTCCCTTAGAGAGTCAGTACAAAACGTAAGATGCCTAAGAAGGTCACTAAATGTTGCTGAACAATATACTGTATGTTGGTTTATGATTGGGTTTATAAATCTGCAGTACTGACACTGCTAGTTGAGAGGCAGGCTAAAGGTGTGGGTTAATATGGTGCTGTTTAACGTAATTGGGTAAAACAAGGGGACGAACTTACAAGGGGTTGGTTGTGGGTGTGTTTGCAAATGAAATATAAATTGTAATTTTTGTTTAAAACTCTGAGATAACTTGCCTCCCAGATCGCTGTTTTTCATGCTGATTTGCTGTGCTTTGAAATAAAAAGATCTCCATGTGTTGTTGGATTATTTTACCCCCTACAGTAGTGAGTGTTTTTCGTATTTTGTGCTGTGCCGTTCGTCGTGTATTATTTACGTCTGTGAGTGTTTTGTATAGTCCTTTTATTCTGACCCTTGCGCTGGTTATTTTGTTAATGGTTTTTGTTCTGTGTTCTGTCTAGTGTTTGTTTATTTATTATTATTTATTAAATACGAGCATCAGCACTTCATAGCCGTAGTACCCATAGTTTGTCTATTTCCTGGTCTGATGTCACCCACAAGTCATCCTGTTCACAGTCCTGAAATGAAATTTAAAGATGATGGTGGATACCTCATTCATTCTAATATTTTCATAAATATAAATTACCGCATGCTTGAAACAAAAAATATCTGAACAAATTTCAGGTAAGAAAGCAAGCATTCAGGTGACCTTCAGTTATTGGAAGGGTATTTCAACCAAGCTTTGCTCCCGCTTCTATGTTTGCATACAGTAAATATTTATCTGGACTGTAATTTCCATTCCAATTCTAAACCACTAGTGCTTTGCACTTTTATATAATGATGTTGGCATGCAAGTGGGTTAAGGGAATGGGACTACATTGTTTGGCTATAATTGACTGGAACTTCTGTGTATAAAAAGCCTTCTCAGCAAAGATTAAACTGAGTGGATTTTCATCAGTTTTATAGAAAGGTACTAATGTTATGCTTATAGTGCCCTGATCAATACAAATCAACATGTGGTGTATGCTCCAGGGAATAGGTCTGAAATATTTTTGCTTGATCAACAAATTATGTCTACTAGGTTATTAGACAATGTCAGAATCAGTGAGTGTGTGTGGGGTGGCTATAGATGGTGGGACAATCTGTTATAATAATGTATTGGCAGGGTACAAGCCTCTGCTTTGCATATTGCTTATTTAATCACAATATACGCAATGCGATGCATTGTGCAGAATGCGGTTGTTTTCCTCATAGCTAATTCATTCTTTCATATATTTGGACAGTCCAGGAAATGACAGGAAATTAGCAGTTACATAGGCATTGCTGGGAAATAATTAACCACTGCTGGAAAATAGTGTAAAATAGCGTATAAAACTAATACAATCCATTTTTGTAGTAACGTTAACTTCTAAAATAACATACAACATTTTTTGGTACATTTTCTACTCTTTAATCCAACTGTGGTCCCTGTTTTCTTTCTCATCTATTATTTCCTAGGAAACTCTTTTGGGCTACTCTTCCAGTTGGGATGGCTGCCCTATTACATTATATCAGGATGTCAACTTTATTTACTCATGAGTACACTCACGGCCAATGGTCTTTTTCTGGAAATACTGTTCCACTGTTAGAATCATGCAACAGTGAATCCCTATAGCCCTAATACATTAAAGTGGTATGAGTCATACCCATCACCATTAGTCTATGCAAATTATGGGGAGAAGAGCGTGTTGCACTAGGTGAGTATGGCCTGTTCCCTCAGGACTGTTTGCAAAGGTATTTTTGTACTCCAGCAACAGTTCCCACAGCTGAACCTGCTGCTCTGGGCTAAGACCCTCACAGCTATGGCGCCAGACTGTGTTCACTGCCACTGAAGCAGCATCCTGGTGGGCAGATGACTAAGCCGCAAACGGACTGGCAGGCTGATGAGTCGCTAGCTGAGGTCGGGCTGACCGTGGGTGGGAAACGGCTGGTTATCGAGCTTGCCAGTCTCTGTGGTGTCGTCCTGGGGGTTTTGCCGATTCCACCAGTTTGCCCACCGCAGCGACCGGGCCCTTCAGTAAGCAGCGACTGCTAGCATGCTGAACGATAGTTAGCGCAAAGTTCGGGCCTCCCTGGAACCAAAGAAACCCCTTCTGTAGGTCCAGCTGGCCACCGCCTGGATACAAGGGTCCTGCACTGCCGTAACCCAGACCTCATGTAAGGCCCCTAACCTGGATCTTCATGGCCTGCTTCCCTCTCATCGGCGGTGGGGTCCAAGCGGTGCTGCTGACTCCCAGTGGTCTGCTGGCAGATATCGGGCTGCACCAGTGTCATACCTGTGCGTACTTTATGTTTTGTGTTAAGTGTAATTATTGTTTAAAATGTATGTATTTGTGCATGGGTGTTTAAGGTCAGCAGGGAAGGGTTAATTGCCTTTCCTGCCAAAGCAGTTCACGTGCAAACCGCCTGGGCTCGATTGAATGATTAACAAGCAATTGAGCCCAAGCACAACTGCATAAAAGAGGTGGAGATCTCTCACTCTGGGTTGGGTGTTCAGGGAGAAAGAACAGGAGAGAGACGCGTGTGAAACGTAAACAACTGCTAATTGTGCTGGATTTGGACCAGCACGATACTTGTTTGCTCAGTGTTTTATCTGTCTGTTTTGGCCACCGTGCTTTTCCAAAGTGTTTTGTTTTGTTTGTTTAAATACTTTATTTTTAATAAACACGTGCAACAGTGCTTCATACCTCACAGTACTGACTGTGTCTCTCTTCCTGGTCTGACGTCACCACAAGCTTTCCTTGTCACAGTCTCCCACAGTCGTCCTCCCCATGACTACGGCTGGGCCTGACAGGTTGGTGTTGGTTGCGGGCTTGCCATCAGCTACTTCTGGGGGGAGCTGGCCGTCACTCCGCCGGTTGTACTGCTGGGCCCCTCCTGGTTGTGGTGTCTGGATGTGGTGTGCAAGTCTGCTGTCAGCTGTTTCTAGGGGTGCGCTGTAGCCGGGTCTGCAGTCTCCCAACTATGCAAACCCAGAGTCCAGAGCTGGATCTGAGAGCTGGAATGCTGGCGGCCACTGGTGGTAAGCGCCTGCACAAGGGCGTCGACTTTGGGGAGCAAGGGGGGTGTAGGCGTACCGCTGTCGGGTTCCCCTTCGCTAAGCTGGGCTTGCTCCTTATTGATTCCTCCTCCACTTCCTCCCACTCCTCTGCCAGTCGGAGTGCAGCCTGCTGGGTCTGAGGGCATTGCAGTCACAGATGTTTGAGCAGCTCTCTGCTCCAGAGTGCCTCTGTGAATTGTAGCCTGGCTCGGCACAAGACTGGCCAGGCTCTCCTTCTGCCACCGCTAACGGTGTCGCAGCCTCAACTTGAGCCCCTCTGGATCAACCAGACTACCGAAGCGACACGCGAGAGCCTTGCTCAGAGCCGTGTATTCTCCCAGGCTGTCGGGGGAAGGTTTAACAGGACCAGTTGGGTATTGCCCCTCAGTGCTGTTGGCGATACCCAGCTGGTCCTGTTGGCTCATCTTCTCTGCCTTGCTCCAGCCATGCAGCTTGGCCAGTGTCTCCAGCTGCACTGCGAAGGCTTCCCAGCTGCTGGTGCCAGCGAATCCCGGGATCTTTATTCCACCTGGCTGTTCTCTCGACTTCTCACTTGTTCTTTGCTGACCACTTGGGTCTTGCTGGTCGCCGCTGGTCTCTCCCTCTGCACTCCGCTCTGACTTCGATCTCCGTCTCCCGCTCATCAACCAACTCTCACAGCTAGTCTCGGAAGACGCCCTCTCTTGTGTGTTTTTCCTTGGACACCCTACTCTGGCTGAATTCGGGGCTTACTGAAGTGGTTGCTGAATCCGAACATACTGAAGTTCCAGTTACATATCTACCCGGCTAAGTACTTAGAGCTATTAAGTATTAACCTTTTGCAGTCCATTTATTAAGTGCGCGTCAGGTCCAATTTATTTTCACACGTGCAGTTAATTTTAGACGCGCTGTTTAAAAGTATTTTTTCCACAGTCAAACAGGTTTAAAAGGCCCTGCATATCAACAAAGCACTCACTAGGCATCTCCAGCCCCGCCCCACCCTTTCTTTCGCTATCGCTTTCACATATGCTAAGAAATAAATAATAATAATAATAATAGTCGTACATACCGATCAATCATCTCCTGATCACTCGTTTTATCACCAAACTCCTCAATAATGCAATCCAAGTCATTATTTTATTACTATAACATCTCAAAAAAGCTCTGCAAATGTCTGTGATAGTCTCTGTGTGCTGATACAGTAACAGCCAGCTTGTTTCCTTATGACTGCCCCTATGTGATGCCAGGGGCAAGTATGACTAATCATGAGATACACTTTTTTTTATTTTTTTTTTATCGGCTTGTCTCGGCTCCTGTTGCTCCCACTCGGCCATTGAATGGTTTTCTCGTCTTTTTCCGGAGAAAAAACGACTAGAAACCAGTTTTTTGCGTTTTTTTGATGATGTCGGACAGGGTCCGACAATGGACCGGAAAGGGTTAAGTATTTAAGTATTGCTGATGATGTTTTTTTTTTTTTTTTTTTTTTTTTTTTTACAAAAGGTTTCATAATTTTAGACTTTGAAACTTTTCTGATTTGCCTGCTTTTAGTTAATTTTATAATTTTATAGGATTGGGTTTTTAGAGGGGCGTCTTGTAAATTTTAGTATTTTATTGTTTGTTTTAGTATTTTAACTGGGGCTAGCGTTATTTGGTGCTGCTAATTATAAAAAGGGCTGCTGTTTTTTGGTTTTCAAATTTCATTTTTCTGTGCTTATTTTTTACCTATTGTCTCTCTACACCCCCTCTCGCCCTCTCCGCTCCTCCTCTACTGGACGAATGGTCATGCCTTTCCTTCACTCTCCATCCTCCCGTGCCCACTCCTTCTCTTCCCTAGTCCCTCTGTGGTACAACCAGCTACCGGAGAACTTCAGGATTGCTCTGCCTCTCACTGCCTTGCGCCGCCTCCTCAAGACCCACCTATTTAGACTGCTCTCTTCCTGCTATGCACTGGACTTCCCTGATCTACGCACCATGTTACTGGATCCTCAGCTAATACACTATCCTTACACTATCGCACTACTATTATGTAATCGCTGATATAATTGTTGTAATCCTAACTTGCTGCATCCTATTTCATATTGTATTTTAGTAGTATTATTTGAACTTACTGTAAACTATACTGTATTATATATTTAGCTTGCATTGTAACCCTGTACTGCCCTGTAACATCTGCAAGTCGCCTTGGATAAAGGCACCTGCCAAATAAATAAATAAATAATAATAACATTCAAACTGTATTCCTAATATAAATATTAATACATTGAGAAGGTCAAAGACATACACAAGTAAAACTTATAAACTGCAAGTTTCTATAAAAGCAATGCTATTATAATGGCCTTTTGTAAGTGCTAAACGTCATATTATTTAGCGTGAAAATAGCTTTGATTAAAACAGTTTTGCTATATATGTTGTAAGCAATTAAATACATTATTATACGGATGGGTTCCTTTTCCAAGCAGGACTGAACAATGTAACTATTTAACTGTAAATAAGTTATTGTTTATTTCTGTATTTAAGACAAATTTAATAAATCCCCAAATAAATCTGTTTTGGAATAGGCTTGTGTCATGTGTCACATCAACCAACATGAGGCAGCTTGGCCATCCAAGATTTTGTTTAGATTAAATACTGTAAAATATTTGATAATGTAATTTGAACACTGTGTTAAAATGTTTTTTTATTATTATTATTTTGTTAGATTTTCTGTATATAGCCAAGAGAATTGTTCATGCAGCCCAGTCATTCAAAAGAACAGTTTCTTCAATACAATATCCAAATATCGTCATGTTTAGGTTTCAAAAACATGGCTGCCTTAGCTTCATTGATTATTATTATTATTACATTTCTTAGCAGACGCCCTTATCCAGGGCGACTTACAATTGTTACATACAATTACCCATTTATACAGTTGGGTTTTTACTGGAGCAATCTAGGTAAAGTACCTTGCTCAAGGGTACAACAGAATCAGAACAAATGCCTCAGGTATTTACACCTAATGATTCAACTAATTATAAAATAGTTACTAACAGTAGTATGTTAAATGGTTCAGCGAGTCAGATGTTGTTAAGTCCTATGATTTGTACATGAATGAAAATGTGTATTACTCAAATAAAAACTGCAAAGGCTCTATTTTTGAAAAACAGTGAGATAGTATGTGGCAGGGCAGAAGCCCTGCTGCTGTAAATAGTGTGTGTGTGTGTGTGTGAGATTGTAAGGTTGGCAGGGATGGGGTTAATTCTGTCCCTGCCAGCAATCACAGGTGTGGCCATTCTCCAATTAGGTAATTGAGTGCTAATTGCAGAATGGACACCTGTGTAAAAGCAGGGAGAAATCCTGTTTGGGAGAAGGGAGTTAGGTGAGTGTAACTGTGTTTTGTTAGCAGCGTAGGTGAATGCCCATCCTACGTTTGCTTGTTTTGTTTGAATCTTTGTTTTGGCCCCGTGCCCTGTTCTGTTTATTGTGTGAATAAATGTGCACAGCAGCGCTTCATTGCAGCTTCTGCCTCGGAGTCTCTAATTCCTGCCGGTAACATCTTGGGCCTCAGCGCTATCTCACTGCTAACACCGCCTGTGACAGGACAGCGCTTACATTCTGATACACACTATTTACACAAGCAGGGCTTTTGCCCTGCTATATCATTGTGACAGGGTGGCGCAAGGGATGAGGCCCAGAGACAGACTGCAGTTCAAACAAAAGACTTTTACTAAATAAAAGACACAAAATAAACAGGCACGAGGGCCAAACAAAAGGTTTTTAAAAACACAAACAATAAACACAAAGTAAAACTTATAGAAAATAAATCTTCCAGGCTGCGCTTTGCCTTCATTGGACTGCAAAAATTAAAAAAAAACAGCACACAAAGAAAAAAACCAGCAAGCAACACAGAATACCAGCTTGCTTCCTCAGCTACCTCTCTCTAATGAGGAGCTGCAGCCTCCTTTTGTCAGGTGGCTGGGTGCCGATTGGTTGTTAATTACTCCAATCAACCCCCAGTCACCTGACACAATAAACCTGGGCAGGGAGGGGAATTTAACCCCATCCCTGCCAATATTTACAAGGGCAGAGCCCTGCTCTGCCACAATCGTATTATCAGAATGACACGATTTAGGTGTAAGTCAGAGTTTATTAGTTCTTAATCCTGTAATACAATGTCATAACTGAGTCTTATTTAAAAAGCAGAACAATCAGTGGCTGGCTTTTGGAAAGGAATATATTGTTATACTCTTAAATGACACTGAATTGATAAAGGTTGTGCAAGGCATAGCTTAGGGAATAGAATAGTATTTGTCAATTGGGTATAATTTAAGGCAATCCCACTTGGTTTGAAGAGAAGGCATCCATGTGGACAAGTCGCCAAAAAAGAAACATGTAAGTCTTCTGCATCTTACCATATATCAGATTTGTCTGACCTGTTATTATGAAATAGAGCAGCAAATGGAAAGCTCAGTCATGCTGAAAAAGGCAGCCTCTTCGGAGTTGCAAAAACATTTTCTTTTTAATGTTTCTTTATCAAGAGGAGGGCTTCACATCTAAAGGAAAAAAAAAAGTAGAAAGAAACTGATACATGCTTGAATTACTTCCATCGAAACACGTGTGGTATTTTAAACCGAAATCCCTGCTGAATGTTGTATGTTATACAAAAGTACAAATTCTCAATTTAGAATCTTCCCCCGGTGGCCTCTGCATCGCTGAGATAGCAGGAATAGCAGATTTTATTGAGGTATTACTCCTGTGAAGTGAAACAAATTGAAGCATGACTTCATATTAAAAGAAAGGTGTTCCCCATGACTGCCATTGCCAAGTTAGTAGATGTATTTGTCCTTTTCCGTAGGCCCAAATTATTTTACAGTTATCTAGCTGCATAACATGATTGTAATTTATTAACTGTTGGGGAATTTTGAAAAACAAATTGGGTAATATAGTATTTATTGTATCAGACCTTGATTTAACATCCCATCTCAGGAGTACAATATCATATCTTCTACTTATCCTTTCAAAATGATTTTCTTTACTCAGTGTTAGTCACAGAGAACATGTATATACCTTATCAAAGAAAGATGCATTTTTTTACTGGAATGTACTTAAGAGAGCGGAGAATTTAGATATCTGAAAGAACACATATATGTAAGATCAAATGGTACCATAAAATAGAATTTAATTCCTGATTATGTATGTCTCTCCGGGACTGCAATATCCGTTTGCTCTTCCTGCATTTAAAAAAAAAAAAGCACACGCACACACAAGTACTTCTAATGCTTTTATCTTGTGATAAATGAAAAGCATCCAGTACTGTATTTGTCTCTTTGAATATTTTATTTTTTCTCTGTCAGATATAAAATAATAATCAAAAACTTTTGTAAGAAGGTAAAAAAAAAAATAATTACAAGTAGAAATAAATCAGATATATAAAATATATATACAGTATATTTCCTCCCATCACAGGTACTGCAGATAGATGCTGACACCTGGCTGAAATTCCTATGATGATTGTTGACTGGAATTACTTCTCTTTTGGCTGAATTTATTGCAAGATCATAGGTTAATGTACAGCTACAGTACTGATATAAACACACATCAGGAAGTATTGCTTATTGAAAGTTAATAAACTGATGTCCACAATACAGTGTTATAGAACACATTAACATTTTTCATCAAGTACTGCGGATGTCTGATGATACACTGTTTGTCACATCTATTTACACCTAATAATTATTTTTTACACTTACTAAATTGTGACAAAACCTGGTATTGACATTATTTAATGTAAGTTATAAGGCATATTAGATTGTGGGGATTTATGGAGGTGTCTCTTTGTCTGTAATCTGTCTATTTGTTACAATTACAGTTTTACATGTATCTTGAGAACACAAGTAGTTGATAATAACACCCCATGTGTTTGCCTGATGACATCTACTGTATGTCTTATTTACCACTGTGACCGGGTAGCTGCTGAAGGGGAAAAAAGAAGGTTTTAAAAATATGAGTTGCCAAAGATATCCCGTTTAAGGATGTTTTTTTTTTTTGTTTAGGTGCTTTAAAAAAGAAGCTGCGCACGCACAAGGAGAGCCGTAGTTGAATGTATGGTACAGCTGTATTTTATATGTATGGTACAGCTGTATTCTGTTTAACTATGTTTTTGTAAATAAGTTTAGAATTGTTTTCTTTATATTAACATAATAAAGGTCAAAGATGAGAAATTTGGTAGAATTGTGTTTTTGAGTTTGTGAGTTAAGTGTACCGTACCCACGGTTTATGTCCATTTGCTTCAAATCGTCAGAAATTTGGGAATAAACTTTCTCTAGATCTTCCTGAACACTTCTATCTGCCCATTGGAAAACTAGAGCCTGAACTTCCTCAGCGTCCCAAGGCTGTACTTTTCTCTCATCACACTCGCTGCCCGCCATGTTGTTTGTCTTTCTGGAGTGTACTCACTGATGCAACGTAATGACGAAAATCCTTAACCCCGCCCAGCTTTCAGATGTCTTGTGAGGCCATGTCTTGTGAGTTTCACAGTTTGGTTCTCGCTCAGCTTGACAAATAGCCAGTGGAGAGCCACCTGTACCCGTACCGTACCGAGCCCTTGCAGGTTGGATGTGCCAGTGGAGAAGGGCTATAAGGGTCATCAATGTGAGATTAAAGGTAGATTGAGACTAATTTGATTATTAGTCTCAGCTGCAACCCCTGTGCCAGCTGCCCTACTGATCATTGTGTTGTGATGGGCTAGTTGAGTTAATTGCTGCTGCTAATAAGGCTAAGGTGAGACAGGGCAACTCGCACAGGTGTTGAAGCTGAGACTAATAATCAAATTAATCTCACTCTCTCACCTTAGTTTCACATGTCCTTACAATATTAAAACAACTTCTATCCACTTGTACTAAAATAAATGTTATGACTTTGTGAAAATGCAATTTACTTTATTTACTTTATTGGATTTTATCACAGGCAACTTCTGATGTAAATCGCTACAGAATAGCTGTAGGTGTTTCATAGTAACTGTAGTGTTGTACTACTAATGATTTCCATTACATGACAGTAGATGTTAAAACTTCATGCTGATTTGAACTGATATGATTTGGCACTGTTAACTCTACCAGATGAATAAGGTGTGCTGATCCAGACCACAAGACAATGTCTGGTCGAAGGTTAGTGGTGGCAATCTCAGGTGGAAAAATAAGCCGTTGACCAACATCTGCCAGCATTTTCCAGTCTCTAGCAGTTTCCAGTTGTCCTGGGCGAGGCTTGGTTTTAACACCTTGACTACCAGCTTCCTCCGTTGAGCTGGGGTTGCCTTGTGCCATGTAGGAGGAGCTGAGTAAGAGTTAGCCACCAGACACAAGCGTTTGTGCGACCACATGGTACACTGGTTCAACCCCGCTCAAAAGACGGGGGTACAGGTAGGCGAAGCTATGGTTACCGAGCAGTTTTGCCATGTGGTCGGCGCCGAAACCAGAGCATGGATACGGCGCCACAACCCAGACGGGCAGTTTAACTGGCGAAAGATTTCGAGGACTCCCTTCTATCCTCCAAGGCCAGCCTACTGACCTCTCCTTCACCCCGGGACAATAAAAGATCAGCTCCCTCCTCTACAACGATCCCACCGGTGACAGGACCGAGACCTCCCAGACTACCGACCTTTTTTAGGTTGGCCAGGGTGTCCTTGGCTCACCGCGCACCAGCGACCCCTGTAGTCTGGCCGGGTGCCTGCGGGCTTGCCTGTAAGCTGCCCAAGAGCTGTGTTGTCCTCCGACGCTGTAGCTCTTGGGTGGCTGCATGGTGAGTCCGCAGTGTGAAAAAAAGTGGTCGGCTGACGGCACACGCTTCGGAGGACAGCATGTGTTCATCTTCGCCCTCCCGAGTCAGCGCAGGGGTGGTAGCGGTGAGCCTAAAAATAATTGACCATTTCCAAATTGGGAGAAAATAATAAAAAAAATAATTGGCAACGACTACATTTTGAAAAAAAAATATATATATATCATCCCATCAGGACATCTGTTTATCGTCCACAGACAGATGGTTTGGTGGAGCACTTTAATCAGACCCTAAAGCAGATGCTGAGACGATTTGTGAGCCAAGAGCAAAAACATTGGGCATCGCTTCTCCCCTACCTCCTTTTTGCAGTGAGGTGCCGCAGAGTTCAACAGGGTTCTCCCCCTTTGAGCACTTGTACGGCAGACAGCCTCGCAGCATCCTCAATCTGTTGAGAGGGAGGTGGGAAGAGCACAAAGGCTTGTCCAAAAATGTAGTGCAGCATGTGCTCCTACTCAGAGATTGCCTGGATCTGGTCGGTTGTTTGGCCCAGGACAATCTCAAATCAGCTCAGCACCGGCAACAGCAGAATTACAATAAAAATGCACGGATTTGGACCTAGCAACTAACCTTGTTGAATATGCTATTAACACACCCACAGGTATCACGGTTCGAGAGAGACCTTACCGGATCCCAGAAAGTCGACGAGGTGGTGTTAGCAAAGACGTGCGGGCAATGCTCGAACTTGGGGTGATTGAGCCTTCCAGAAGTAAGTGGTGCAGTCCGATTGTGATAGTCGCCAAAAAGGACGGCACCAACCGCTTCTGCGTTAATTTCGGTAAGGTAAATGCTATTGAAAAGTTTGATGCCTACCCCATGCCTTGGGTCGACAATCTTCTCGACAGAGTGGGAACGACGAGGATCATCTTGACTTTGGACCTGATGATGGGATGCTGGCAGATCCCTTTAACCCGCAATTCACTTGAGAAAAATGCATTTTCTACTCCTGATGGTCTGTTCTATTTCATAACCATGCCGTTTTGGCTACATGGTGTGCCCGCTGCCTTTCAGAGACTGATTTTTCCAGGTTTTACAACCACATTGTGAGTATGCAGCAGCGTATATTGACGATGTGGTTATTTACAGCTCCACCTGGCGAGAGCATCTGGTTAGGATCGCAGCCGTCCTACAGTCTCTAAGGGTAGCCCGGCTGACAGCCAACTTGAGTAAATCTGCATTTGCCAAATTAGAAACTCAATATTTAGGATTTATTATGGGAAATGGGCAGGTGAAACCCGTAGCCACCAAAGTCCAGGCTTTGATGGATGCGGCAATCCCCCAAACCAAGTCCCAGGTGAGGTCTCTATTGGGAATGGCTGGTTATTACCGAAGATTTATACCAGAGTATGCTACAGTGGTCGACCCACTAGTAAACCACACCAAATTTAATTAAATGGGCAGGAGAATGTCAGGGAGCGTTTGATACTATTAAGCAGAGACTATGCCAGGCCACTGCCCTTATCTCACCAGATTTTAACAAATGATTCATCCTCCACACCAACACTTCAGATGTTGGTCTGGGGGAGGTCTTGTCTCAACAGGTAGATGGAGTAGAACACCCCATCCTGTACATTAGTAAAAAGACTCCCTTGGGAGCGCAACTACTCCGTAGTCGAAAAGGGGTGTTTGGCCATCAAATAGGCTACTCACTCTTTACGATACTACCTACTGGGACATTCATTCGATCTCGTCACAGACCACGCCCCACTCAGATGGGTAAGCACAATGAAGGACAGCAATGCCTGGATAACTCGGTGGTATCTAGCGTTGCAGCCCTACATGTATCACATGATACACCGTGCAAGGAAAGACCATCAAAATTATTTTTCCCGGGAGGGGGGAGTAATCGGAAAAGTAGATTCAGCCAAGTGTTCCTTCAGTTCCACTCTGAGCGGTGGGATATGTGACAGAGAAAGAATGAATCTTGGTTATAAATCTCCCTACTGACCTGTGAGGGCGCTGTATAAAGGGAACAGGGTGCTCCGGACTGGATGACCTGACAATTAATTCCCAGGTTAGGTAGTAGTCGGCCATCTAGAAAGGGGGTGGAGCTACGTACACCAAGTCATCGACCCGGAAGGGAAGCGATGTGGCAACCTCGGATTGTTATGGTTTTCGACGAACCGCTGAAGGACCGTGTATGTACCGTGTGTGTTTCATGTTTGTTTTCTTTGCCATGTTAATTGTACTGTTTGTGATTTATAGACAGCTAACACATCTAGGAGCAGTCGCTTAAGGCCAGCACCCAACCTGGACTTCACTGCACTTGTTCTCACTGAATAAATTGTATTTCACCACTTGCACTGCAGCACTCACTCTGGACTTGTGATCGTGTTTGTGTTCTGTGTGTGTTTAAATACCATGTCTATTATTTTGGGACTGAACCCCGTGTTTATTTAACTGTACAATACACATCATTGATCATTGTGTATTGCCAGTCCTCCATTTATTTACTGTTGTCAAGTGACGTTTGAATTACAAATAAACCACCATTTCACCAGTACTTTGTTGTTTGTCATTGTCTTGAGCACTGCATCACCTCTACACCTGCGCACTGCAAACCACTTTGCCACAAAATTATATAAAGCCCATACTCACTTGTGTGAAGTAATTCTCACAATTTCTTGGGTTGTGTGGAGATTCTGAAAAATCAAACATTAAAATAAAAACTGTTTTTCACAATTAAAATGCTTAACAATAAATTACTTCTAGTAATTATGAAGTATGAAGTGTTTATTTCTAAATAAAATTATTTAGTTTCATACAATAATAACAGCAACAATAACATTTATTGCGTAAAGATACAGTTTCTGCACTGTACACAATAAAAAACCTCCCATGGGGAGATGTTTACTAGAATGGACATAATGAATGTGTATTTTATTATTAGAAATGCGAGTTGATTAACAATGACTGCTAGCTCCATCTGACCTTTAGTGTGCGTAACCTTTTGTTGGCTAGTTTGTCTGTAGCCAAGATGGTTATTTTACAGTTCTTTGGAGATATTGTCCTTCTGGAGTGAACGACAGCCAGATTGCACAATGCCAGTGCTAAGACAGGGAGGGCTTGAACAACCGCTTCCACTGCTATAATGAATTTATTCTGACATTTTTTAGCTTCTCCATCCTTTTTGTTTTTGTTTGTGTTTGTTTTTTGTAACTAGTTTATATATCTGTGTCTGTCTCGTTTCATATTGTATATGTTAGGACCCCAAGCTGAAATACAACCCCATTGGAATCGGGTCGACCCCATCGGCATGGGATTAATTGACAACTTTAAACACTCAATTATAAATCTTACGTAAAACTATATTTCCAAATAGTTTGACACAATTGGGGCTACCCTGGAGAATAATTCCAACTAGTCTCGCTTTTACAAGAAGGGATGAAAACTAAATAAACATGGTCTATGTGAAGAATTGTACATTTTTTTTTATAGTTCTATGTAAGATTTATAATTGAGTGTTAAAGTTGTGGATGAATATACAATACAGTACGTTCCTTTCATTTCTCTTCATACAGGATCACCTTCAGTTTCATACAATATTAATACATAAACCATCAGATGGTTTGATACATTTATTTAAAAGCATAGGCCTGCAATCTATTTATTACCACATTAACATTTTTGTTTGTTTCCTTTTATTTCCAAAGTAGCCGAGTTTGACATATTTGGGGCTACCTCAAGAATAATTCAAACGTCTCATTTTCACACGAATGGATGAAAACTCATATTGGTAATTCAAAGTAGTCTCACTTTGACATAATGGGATGGTCGGATCTTCTTCTTCAGATTGGCTTCGGGTAAAATGAATTTTCTGCATCACAATGGGGTTATACTCAAGACAAGCCAAACACGAAAAGATTTCAGGTTTATAAAAATGTCAATCAACCCCAAGATGATGGGGTCAACATAATACCGATGGAGTCAAATTTCAGCTTCCTAACTAAAGAAAAAAAAAAATCTAAAAAAATGAAATAAAAGAAAGCGCATACACAGTAAGAAATATTTCATACGGTATTAAAGGGGAAGTCACTTTCTCCTGATTTGCTAACCCTTTCTGCCTCCCACTTTCCATGGATTGGCCAATCAAAGCCAGTATCCAGTTTGCTCTGTTCAAAATCACAACATGAGGGATATTTTTAGAACACATTGCATGTATTCATTAGTTTGAACATTGCCATCTATTTTTTTAGTGTTCATCAAAATTGGGCCCAATGTGTTTAAACAAAAGCTTTTTTTTGCTTACAGTATATTTCTGGCTTTAAAACTAAAATACAACACTGCACATACAGTCCCTGCATAAAGAATACAATAATAAACATTTTACTGTAAATTGCTTGTAGTATTATTATGTTAAAATGTAAGACATAAAACTGCAGCAAAAAGTCATACATTAATAGGAAAATATGATTATACATGATTTCACTTGACACGCACAGTTCATTATCTATATCTTGTAGACCACAGAATGAACTAAAGCCGTCAGCAGCAGCTCAGAGCAAAGCAGTACAGTTGACGATTTAATAGGATTTTCTTATTTACAAATGACATGTTTAATGTCTCCACAGTGAACAGACTATGTCATCTCATTTTAATAGGGTTAACCTGGTGAATACCCCCATACTGTTTATTTAGCAAAGTAGGACAGGCAAAAAGAGTTCATGGTGATGTGGAGCTCATATTTAAATAAAGAAAAAAAATAGATATCTTCTGTAGAAAGAGATATTGTGCTAAAGTATGTGCAGTCCCAGGTTCCTCATAACTGAGTAAGTGCTTCTCTAAATAATGTAAAAACTGTGTGTGACAGCCGGACAGACAGCCTCCATATACCCCCAGATTACAGAGGGCCACAAAATCCACTAAAACCCTTTAACAGGCTGCACATTTCTTTGAGGCTACATATTCGTAACTGAGAAGTGTTTGCTACAATACAGCATGTTAAAAGATAATAAACTGTCTATTAACAGTGTAAAACTGAAGTGCTCTTAAAATACAAAAGCCCTAACTGTACAGCCTTCAAATACAAAACAACAACAACAAAGCAGTTTAAATAGACATATTTTACAAACCTTTTTCAATGTGCAGAAGAGCAGGAGATTAATGCATTAAAATAACAAAAAAATTATTTTTAACGTCTTTTTTTCTCTCCTGCTTTTCATCGTTACAGTATATTGCCAGTCAGTTTGAAACTTGAGGGTGAGCCTGCTTGTGCAATACGAAGAGCACATCTATGTCAATTTTAGTGCATCCAACCTACATAAGATGGTTTCAACTGTCAGTCGATTCCTTTCCTTTGACTTCAAATGAGTCAGTGCAGAGAACTTACTTTCACAAAGGTAAGTGTTCCCAAACATAGAATATCATTTCAGTGCCCACTCTCTCAGATTTAGGATTGCAGTTCAGAAGGCTGGTCGCCAGTATATTTGTCGTACTTTGCTTTGTGATTGGTACTGTAGTGATGGTTCAAGTTATATTCCTTTGGGACTTGCCTCCATATTCAGTAAAAAAGATATTCACGCTGCTGTACATTGTCAGGACTGCCCAGTCCCTGACCACATTCCGGCGCCTCCTCAAGACTCACCTCTTCAAAGAGCACCTGTAGAACTCCTCTGTTTGTATCCTGGGACACTATCACCCTTCATGTAAATGTGCTTTATTTTGCTCTTATCTGCCCCCTATTTTACTGCATTTAATCCTGTACTTCAGAATACTGTAATCTGCCAAGTGTTTAACCTTTAGTACTTTGTATTTAATCACATCCTGATGTAACTATCACTATTATCTGCTGTATTATTGAATTGTGGTTTGTCACACTTGTACTTGTACAAAAGCTATTGTATTTCTTGCTCTTATTGTATTACTTGTATTGTAACACTTGAAATGTATTTGCTTACGATTGTAAGTCGCCCTGGATAAGGGCGTCTGCTAAGAAATAAATAATAATAAAATAATAAAAGACACTGTTTTTTTCGGTCTACCTTTCTTTTACTCATGATGAAACTGTAAGTGTAATGGAAGAAGAATCCACCACATGATTGTCAATGCGCTGCTTCCCGCCTCATTCGTGGCACAGCAGATATAGACCTAACATTTTAAGGTGTTGAATTTCCTTGCTGTATTCAGCATACACACAACCCCTCCCCCTAATTGTTCTTCCACATTGAAACAGTCACTTTATACTCGCAGTGATGTATGTTTATCACAGCAAAATAAAAATGTAGTGGCAGAATGAATAATCTGTTAACTGTTGGCGGGCCACATCAAATAAATTGGTGGGCCGGATACGGCCCGCTGGCAGCCAATAGCCCATCTCTGGTCTATAGCAAGTTTCATAAGAATTTAACAAATTAAAAAATGAAGTGTGACATAGAGATAGGCAGTCAAACTAGCAGTCAGACAGACAGACAGCATACACCCCCAAATTATGATAGAGTATGATAGACTGCTTGAGCTAAATAAGGATCTTAGCAAGTTTCAACTCCATTGGACAAGCCATTCTCTAGATATATGTAAAAATGTAAGTGTACATACATGTCACTTATAAGAGTGACATGAGCATATTTCACAGAAAGGGCAGTTTCAGAAAGCATAATGGCATCTGTAATTGAATGGGGAATGACAATTGAATGGTTTGTTACTATTAAGTAAAATGGATTGTGAACAAGAGCGATCCGTGTCATTGCTATGGCCAAGTTTAACTGTACATTTTTATTAGCAAAACCAAAAGGGCCTTGACTGCCAAATGTAATACTCCTGCATAGGGAGACGGGGAGTTTTTAAAGTATTGATTTTATTGTTGTTTTTAGTAAGGCCCGTCTCCGCGATTGTTTCGAGCAGCACCGCATTTTGTTTTTAATTATAATGAACCATGTATTGTTTTTATTGAACAGTGCAAACCCCATTCCATGACAGTGCATTCCAGACTTGTCCTATTTGTTTAAATATAGTTAACCACCTGTATTTAATAAAACGATGTTCATTGCCCTGCGTGTTGTTGTGGTCTTAGTTTATTTCCTTCTGGTATTGTGCCTGACTAATCCCACCCCGATCGAAAAGAACGAGTGCCCCTCCCGGGTGCTACAATAACATACAGTCATATTAGCTCATTGGTCAAGGTCACCCACACCTTTAGTATGAACTTACATAATTACTGCCATAAAAGGCTTAATTGTTCTTATACAATACCCACAATCAAATTTGGCCTTCACTAGAGAATCACGGAATATGCAGTCTTATAACACAGTCTCTGCTGCTTTAATATGGTGTGTAATCATAAAAAAAAAAATTAATGATCTTTTACAAGAGATAGATAGCCAATCACAAAATGTACCAAGTTCTTATTTTGACAGTTTTAATTTGCAAGTCTGCTAGGTCTTTGACTGTTTTAAATGCAAATCAATATGTTGTTCATGCAGGAATTTTGATGATCTGTTTTGTTGCTTTCTATCCTAAATAATATACTTGCACTACTTCATTTTAATCACATGCTGATGATCAGGAATAACATCTCAACTCTTTCTTTGCCAGTTGCTGCTGCAAAAACACAGCCCTTAAAAACAATACAATACCTGTTCATAGTCACAGCAAAGTACTTTCTGCACCTTCAAGTAGTCCATTCTTGACATACTCATCAAACGGAGACTATTGCTTGCTATGAGATAATGATAATGCTGCAGTGGAATGAATAATAATTTACAATATATGGTTAAAGTGAAACAGAACATTGTGTGATTGCATAGTTTTGCAATTAAAGAAATCAATGCTGAATTCACACAAGGGTGCAGAATTCAGAGGCGGCTGCAGAAAACCATTAAGATTCATTAGATCTGTGCTACATTGTACAAACTGTGCTGTTTTTTTTCAGACATCATTTCAGATTGCAGAAGATAGTGAATTACACCAGGATCCTGCCTCAGCAAACAACCAATTTTATTGTGGCAGACAGTAACATCCATTAGCTTTCATAACATTTGTGTTCTAAACCCTACCTCTATTAGGCCCCCAACATCCCACCATTATACACAAAAGGGGTCAAACAAAAGGAACACCTACATTAAGGAAACACAGTCAAACCTCAACTCTACAAAAACATCAACATATCTCGATACTAAACAGAATATACAATGATTCAGTCTTTCTAACCAGGTGTTATGCTAATATATACTGTAGTGTGTTGGTGATGTAATAATACACTAGGAAATGTCAGTCTTGTTTTAGATAACTGCTTTATTTACAGGCTGCTACACAACAAAGACCCGACCAGGACTCAATGGTACAACGGGGGACACTGCCAAACAACAAGCAAAACACCCCCCTGCATGCTACCAATTCCCCACCCAATGCTGGGCCTATGTATCCTGCTAATTGCAACCCCCAAACCCGGTTCTGCCCCTCTTAGCTCCCCAAATACTAAAAAAAAACAGCACCCATGTGCATCCTGATCCAGGAGCAAACCAATATTCTCCCCTAATTTCCCATTGACATGAATGAGGTGCACTGTACTGCCACTTATCAGCTTCATCACAATATCCTTCATCCTAGTCCATCAACTATGTAGCTACACTTTTTAATTTGTTCAATTATATTAACTATGTTTTCATTGTACAAAAAGGTTTCCTTGGCATTGAAAGCTAACCTTTATAAATACCATAGAAATAACTATTGAATAGAAGCAGGGAGTTACTGAAACACATGTAATTTGTTAGCACCAGCAGTGAAAGAAGCATGTCATAGAGGTGTCAGTTTTTGCAGCACTCCTAAAAAAGAAAAGTGACAAAACAGTATTTAATCAGTTTGAAGGGTGACAAAGTCAACAGTGCCTACAGTCTGGTGACTCACAAAAACTAAAAAAAGAACTTTTAACAAAATGGATCTGTGTGAAAAAGGCTAGAGAGCAATGTTATTCTCTGCTACACTTTGTGAAGTCAAGGAAAATGGTACTAATTCTAACTCTGAAAAATAGCTATACATATTGGATAATCTATTTATTTTGGAAATATTGTAGATAGATCCTTTTGAAAGAATGTGAAAAAACATCAAACAGTTTTTCACATTCCCAGATGTTGTATTAAATACATTTCCAAATATAAACCCAGTCAGTGGAACAGGCAATATTGTATGATGCACTGGTACTTAGATTTATGACCCAGCTGAAGGTGAGGCGAGGTTAAAATCTGCCTTTTGTACAGTGGTTAATGTGGGATATTAGAAAAAGTACTAATAAATGACATTAGTTCCATATTAGGAATAAACTGTGCCAATTGTTCTGAAAGGCGATGGTTGGCCGGGACACCAGATAAGGTCAAACCGTGCAAGAAGCAGGCAGAGTGGATTGGGAGCGGAGCGAGTGATGTTATGCTGTATTATTTTGCTAATAAAAGTGTCATCCTTTTTAAATTACAATTGGTTTTCCTGGAGTTATTATTCTAAAGAAACCAGCTTCCTAACAGCCTTATGCTTAGAAGTTTTCTTAAATCTGTGCACTCAGAGACGCAACAGAAATTGGTGACGACAATGGGATCTACGCGAAAGGTCTGTTAATAACCCGGAATATAAATTGGATCGAAGTGAAGAAAATGGCATACCTCGGAAATACAGCCTCGACTCTGGAATTTGACGGTTTACAAATTTTGAGGAATGTCTAGATAATTTCTTTGTAGAAGAATTAAATCGCCACAGAAGGAAGAAGGTCGTTTTTCTCACTGTAAACGGCACGAAAAACTTTGCCTTGTTAAAAGACTTAATAACTCCAAAAAGTACCAAGGATTTGACACTAGATGAGTTGTTGGAGGTGCTACGGGGACATTTTGAGCCAAAGAGGAATGTAGTGGCGGATCGATATGCATTTTGTAGCCGTAAGCAAATGCAGTCGGAGTCCGTGTCACAGTACATAGTGGCGCTAAAGGGACTTGCTGAACCATGTCAGTTTGGTACTACTTTAAACGAGTAGTTAAGGGACCAACTGATCGTCGGAATAACCAACAGAGAATTGAGAAGTTGTCTGTTAGGGGCTGCTTATGTGGAAACACTTACCTGGGAGAAAATGTCTGCTAAATAAACGAATAAAACCATGGACATGTGTAAAGATTTTGAAAGTTTAAAACAAATTCAGTCGATGTTGGCTTACAGCACTGGCAGCCTCGGCTCAAAGTCAAAGACAGGCCACGCCGATCCCAAGAACGGCAAGTCTCAGGCTGTTTGTTTCCGATGCTGCGGAACAACACATGAAGCGTGGGAATTGTGTTTCAAGGAGTACTATTGCCTAGTTTGCGTAAAGGCGGGACACCTGGGAAGGCTTGCTGGAGTGAGAATATTTCACTCAGTGACGTAGGCGGTGCGTCAACCCAACGCACACAAGGTCAAGGCACCCCAGCCATGCAGACCGAGGGCCAGAAACTACACTGCATCAGGACAGCAGAAGACAACGTGACTGTAACAAATGTAAACAACATGGCGGCGCCCAGTAGTCACAGCATGGTCCCGTTACAGCAAGAAGATATTGCAACGTACCCAAGTTCCAGCTTGAAGTTCCACGGTGTTTCAATGCACTCAAGTTCTAGTCGTCAACACCATAAAGGGACTGAGAATAAAGCCGGGACTACTCTGAATAAAAATCATGTGTTGTTTGTGGTACAGAATGAGCAATGTGACTGTGTAAAACCGTATAATGTGTTGCTTAAGGTTAACACAGTTAAAATTAAGATGCAAATTGCTACTGGAGCTGCAATGTCGATAATTTCAGAGAAGTTGTACAACAGCAAATTTAAAAGGTTTAAATTGCAACCTACTGAGGTAATGTTGCAGACTTACACTACTGAAAACTTGAAAGTTTTGGGAAGGTTGGATGTAAAAGTTGAGAATAACGGTAATGTGATACCCCTGATGTTTCTGGTAGTTCATGGTCAAGAGTGTTCCTTGTTAGGGCGTAACTGGATCACATACAGTACTTGCAGCTAGACTGGTCAAAAGTACACAAAATAACTGATCCCATAGAAAGTGTATGCAACAAGTACACTGCCATTTTGAAGGGGGAATAGGTTTAGTAAAAGATATTAAAGCAAAACTGTATGTAGCGGAACAAGCTGTCACAAAATTTTGCAAGGCTAGACCTGTTCCATATGCGTTACGAGAAGCAGTAGATAAACAATGGGATGATTTGGTGCATCAGGGCATTCTGTCAGAGTGGGCAATGCCAATAGTATGTGTACCCAAAACCGATGGGAGTGTCCATATCTGTGGTGACTATAAAGTCACCATTAACCCATGGTTAGAGATGGATTCTTATCCAATCCCTAGAGCTCAAGATCTGTTTGCACAACTGGCTAATGGTAAACAGTTCAGTAAGTTGCATCTAGTGCAGGCTTATCAGCAAGTGGAGTTGAGTGATGTGAGTAAGCAGTACTTGACTATTAACACACAGAAGGGGCTCTTTCAGTATAATAGGCTATCCTAGGGTGTTTCTAGTGTGTAGGCGGTATTTAAGAACATAAGAAGTTTACAAACGAGAGGAGGCCATTCAGCCCATCTTGCTTGTTTGGTTGTTAGTAGCTTATTGATCCCAGAGTCTCATCAAACAGCTTCTTGAAGGATCCCAGGGTGTCAGCTTCAACAACATTACTGGGGAGTTGGTTCCAGACCCTCACAATTCTCTGTGTAAAAAAGTGCCTCCTATTTTCTGTTCTGAATGCCCCTTTATCTAATCTCCATTTGTGACCCCTGGTCCTTGTTTCTTTTTTCAGGTCAAAAAAGTCCCCTGGGTCGACATTGTCTATACCTTTTAGGGTATTGAATGCTTGAATCAGATCACCGCATAGTCTTCTTTGTTCAAGACTGAATAGATTCAATTATTTTAGCCTGTCTGCATATGACATGCCTTTTAAACCCGGGATAATTCTGGTTGCTCTTCTTTGCACTCTTTCTAGAGCAGCAATATAATTTTTGTAACGAGGTGACCAGAACTGAACAGAATATTCTAGGTGAGGTCTTAATAATGTATTGTAAAGTTTTAACATTACTTCCCTTGATTTAAATTCTTCTCACAATATATCCGAGCATCTTGTTGGCCTTTTTTATAGCTTCCCCACATTGTCTAGATGAAGACATTTCTGAGTCAACATAAACTCCTAGGTCTTTTTCATAGATTCCTTCTTCAATTTCAGAATCTCCCATCTGATATTTCTAATGCACATTTGTATTGCCTGCATGCAGTACCTTACACTTTCCTCTATTAAATGTCATTTGCCATGTGTCTGCCCAGTTCTGAATGCTGTCTAGATCATTTTGAATGACCTTTGCTGCTGCAACAGTGTTTGCCACTCCTCCTATTTTTGTGTCGTCTGCAAATTTAACGAGTTTGCTTACTATACCAGAATCTAAATCATTAATATAGATTATGAATAGCAGAGGACCTAATACTGATCCCTATGGTACACCACTGGTTACCTCGCTGCATTTTGAGGTTTCTCCTCTAATCAGTACTTTCTGTTTTCTACCTGTTAACCACTCCCTAATCCATGTGAATGCATTTCCTTGAAGCAAATTATGGATACACCATGTAACAAGTGACTAGAAGGAGTCACTTGTTACATACACCGACGCACAATGAAAACACAATAGTGTAAATTTTACATCAATAGCTCATTGGGCACATACATAATGTTATTTACATTTTAAATAGTGAGCAGATAGGTTTGTTGATTGTTTGAGTAGTATTATCCTTGGGATAACAAAATACTGAGCTCAAGTCATGTGATTTCATAAAAATGCCAGGTGCTCAGTGTTTGGTATTTGAGTTGAGTTAAAATTGTCAAAATGAGTTGATTAAGAATCTGTATAAATAGATTTTAATTAACACAAGAACAGCGAAAGATACAACCATGCCCCGCTTGAGTAATGAAGATCGCCTGGTTGCTATCGGCATGATTGAAGACAGCCTGTCTGTGAGAGAAGTTGCCCGAAGAATGTGATTTTCTCCTTCAACAATCAGCAGACTAGTTCAGAGAAACCAGGAAACCAGCTCTGTGAGGGACAGGCCATGTCCTGGAAAGCAGAGGGTCACCACTCCGGCCCAGGACTGTTATGCTGACTGTTGCGTTGGTGGGGCAATGGAAGTGTGATGATATGGAGAGGAATCTCCTTTAACGCAAGAACGCCTTTGGTGCAGGTTGAGTGAAACCTTACTGCTCAACGATACATTGACGAAGTTCTTGAGGCAACAGTTTTTCCGTTCCTACAAGCCAATCCGGATGTGTTGATTTTTCAGCAGGACAATACAAGACCACACAGTGCTAGGATTACAATTGCACGACTTCAAGAAAACAATGTCGAGGTCTTGCCGTGACCAATTTTTTCTCCTGACCTGAGTCCAATAGAACATCTGTGGGACCAAATCGCCAGTGCCATGTGTCCTTGGTTCAGATCTAACAGTGAGCCTGCATACTGTAGGAAGTCTAGGCCAAGGATGCATGGGTCTAGGACGGTGACTGCCATGCTCGATCTTTAACCAGCCTCACACTTTCATGGGGGGTAGATCGCCAGTCACAGTCCAAAGCTCTACTTGGGTGTCGGCCACACTTACTCTCCAGTCAGTGTTGGCTTGGTAGATGAGGTCGGAACGGACGATCGCGATTGAAGAGCTTGTATCGATAAGAGCCGTGCACGGTACTCCCTCTCCTGTGCGCCCTATAGCGGCAGGCGGGGGTGACAAAGTGGCGTCTTGGGGATCATTAGATGGGGTCCGAATCTCCCTCTCTATGTGGACCTACTCTTGTTTCCCATAGGCTGGCAATTATCAATATTGGATTCCAGCTGGCAGCAGTTAGCCATAAGGTGCCCCGGGGTCCCACAGCGACAGCAGATTCTCTCTGTTTCCCGCGCCCTCTCGTGGTTCAGCGGTCTGGTCCAGGAAATGGATGGTTGACCGGGCGGCCTGCTGCAGGTTGGTCAGGAAACACTGCTTCAATGGCTGTAATACGGTCAATTGCCACGTCCAGGGATGTCGGTGCTGTAAGCCGAACTTGGTAATGTAGCTCTGGGAGAAGGCATCTAGTGCAATGCGGTGGATGAAGCTGCTGTCCTCGTTGCTGTACGCCTTCCTTGCTAGGCGGGCAATGTCTGCTCCCAGCGCTCCCAATTGCTCTCCAGGTGTTCGTCTTCAGCTCTGCAACTGGTCCTGAAGTAAGAGGTAGGACTCGGTCTCTCCAAACCGCCTCTTCAGAGCCCTTAAAGGGACTCAGTAGTCAGCTCTTTCCTCGAGTTCCAGATCTAGTAGTATCTCTAGTTTCAGCTCCTTGCTTCTAGTGACTCCTTCTAGTACACTCCTTGGTATCACACACACACACATGCAGCGCGCAGGCCGTGTTTCTATAGATTCCTTCTTACTGCTCATTGGCTGGTATTTACAGTGACTAATTTACATAACCTCCCACCATTCACACGCACAGTAAGCCCGCCGTGGGCGGAGCACCCATAGAATCAGCAGCAGGGCGTTATTCACAAAAATACAGGCAGTACAGCTCATTCATATATAACAGTAAAATAACCTACTCACAGAAATGATGATCCCATTCCCCCCTCAAGTTCAACACAGAACACACAAAGTTCCAGTCTTTGGTTGCGTTTGACTCAGCGCTACAGAACGTTAATACTAACAGCTGAAAGTGGAGGAGAATTAAGCCATATTCTATACACCTTTAACTGCAACCATTGTTTGTGAATTAATCAGACAAAATCTCATTCTTTTGATAAATGGCAAATCCAACTCATCTGACAATTCACCAATTGCTAATGACAGCTCTTTGTTTTTATACAACTGTGAACAGTTGTGGTTTTGAATACGGAGGAGGTCTTCAGCAAGATACAGCATCCCATCAGCTTTGCAGTCATTAAAGACAGTTTTGCATTAAGCATTATTTGAAAAATGTCCTCTGTGCCTTGTGATAATAGGAAAAAACATTACTCATGATGATGTCGACAGCAGATTTAATTAATAAGTCTCTTTTTGGTTTACTGGATTTATTAAAAGTTCCCATTAGAAGCAATATAAAAAGGTATAGGCCTACCTATTTATCTTTTTTCAATTTGAACAATTATGACCAGTGGTTCTTTGATTATCTCTAAACCATGAAAGAAAGTGCAATCAATATGAAGATGTGTTTAAAGCACAATATAATGGTAAATGTTACGCTAAAATACAAATAACAGATGCACATTGTTTACTACTAATTCCATAATAGACTTATGTGCAGTCTTTGCTTTTTACAGCATTCTTATAAACAATGTGCAAAATAATTAGGTATGTCAGTATGCATACATTTATAAATCTAAACTGTTTGAAACTGTCTGTTTGTATTTTGCACATCTGCATCCAATGTGTACATGAGAAGTTTTCTATAATAAACTGAGACTGTACTAAATACATATTCGCAGTTGGATACGCAACGGACTACTGTATGAACTACTGTATGAACATGTCACCTATGGTGACTAGGGTAGACTATCTGGAGATTATTCTGATACACCTGATTCATGTCTACTTAAGATAGTCCTTGAGATGGACAGGTGGGTCCGGCAGCGGCACTGTCCCCTCTGGATGTGTAGATGCTATGGGCGTTGGCATGACTGGCTTCAGTCGTGCTCCCCTCAGCATCATGTGCAGGGGCTGCTGAGAGCGCCACTGCTCCTACAGATGGCGGCTCCTGTCACTCTGGCTATCCTCCCCCTTGGGCACAAAGGACGGCAACCCCTCCCTCTTTAACAGGTAGGACGGCAACTCCTCCCTCTGTGGCTCTGGGGCAGATAGTTTCTCCTTCTGTGGCCCTTGGTCAGGCAGCTCCTCCTTTTCTGGCTCTCGGGATTATAGACTCTTTTTTTCTGTTTCCCTCAGTAGCGCCTTCAGTGGCCTCTGAGGGTTTAATGTGGGTTGTCCTTCTCCCCCCCCCAAAAAAAAATTTCAGGGGGTGGAGCATCAACTCCTCCTCTTGGGTGCTGAGGATGGCGGGTCTGATTTACAGCCCAGACCGACTGTGCAGTGTCCCCAATTAGGCCCTTGTTCCACGCCTCCTTGAAGGAAGGGTCTCCGTAGGGGAAGTCCTCCTGGTCGTGCCCAAAATCTCCACACATGCCGCAAAAGGGGGACCTTCAGTCCTACACTGCTCCTGTTCTGCCTCCCAGTCCAGTGGGTCCCAGTAAGGTTGGAGCACGTGACCACCACCTCGTCCCACAAAGAACATTCGGCCCATCTTGCTCATTTGGTTGTTAGTAGCTTATTGATCCCAGAATCTCATCAAACAGCTTCTTGAAGGATCCCAAGTGTCAGCCTCAACAACATTACTGGGGAGTTGGTTCCAGACTCCCATAACTCTCTATGTAGAAAAGTGCCTCTTAATTTCTCTTCTGAATGCCCCTTTATCTAATCCCCATTTGTGACCCCTGGTCCTTGTGTCATTGTTCAGGTAGAAAAAGTCCCGTGGGTTGGCACTGTCAATACCTTTTAGAATTTTGAATGCTTGAATCAGATCGCTGCATAGTCTTCTTTGTTCAAGACTGAATAGATTCAATTCTTTTAGCCTGTCTACATATGACATGCATTTTAAACCAGGAATAATTCTGGTCGTTCTTCTTTGCACTCTTTCTAGAGCAGCAATATCCTTTTTATAGTGCGATGACCATAACTGAACACAATATTCTAGATGTCTTATTAATGCATTGTAAAGTTTTAACATTACTTCCCTTGATTTAAATTCAACACTTTTCTAGACACCAGACACATTTAAATATACGCTTCAATTTATTTGGGCCATTTGTATTTTGAAGGGCAATTTATTTTCATAAAAGAAAACTACATGTTAACCTAAATCGCTGAAAGGATACTATCAAAATAGTGTGGCAGAAAGGTGAGAATTATTTATATTTTTTCATGTAAACTAAGCCAATGTAATTTTGCAGTCTGTATTATGATACAGAAAAGGGGAGTAGAGTTCTGTTGCTGTGATAATGCACATTTTCAAATCACCTGCTTCAGTGCAATGTATTGTAACAGATTCGCTCTTGAATTTTGTGATTTATATTTAATAGGATTTTCTTTAAGCAAGCTAATTTTCAAGGCTATTTTATAGTTAATGATTTTTTTTTCTGATAGATAGTCATTTTTCTTAATCTCCAAACATTAAAGAGGTTTCAAACAACCTGCAGTGTTTTTCCAGTTATATTTGTAGCTTGGCAAGTTGTGCCTCTATCTCATCCATTTTTCACATATCTGGCTTCTTTTTTTAATGCACTGCGTTTTCCATTCCCACTGAAAATCAGAATCCGTAAAAACGAAAGATGAAGTTCAATGAAGCAATATACATTTTTAATTCACAAGGTTAGTACTTCAAAATTGTAGGTATCAACAGCTAAATCTTCATTTTGAGCACTTGAATATGATTCGTCACAATCACCCACTGTCATCAATTTTAAGTAGCCCCAAGGTAAAGTTCCAAGGCAATAACGACTGTGCATTTTAATGCTGTTCTTTTTCTTGGTATATTCCAGAGCTGATAGACAATGTGGACATAGAAGGTTATTTGACTACTGCTGTACTTTAAATATATAATACCATTTAATATACCTTTACAGCATAGGAAACCATACTGTACATTGGAAACAATGTTTGGACAGGTACGTGTCTCCAGGAACACAGGAGATGAATAGGGAGAGGAAGCTAGTAAACTGAAAACTGAACATAAAATCATTTACAAAACGAGAGGAGACCAGTTGACCAATCTATGCTCAAAGGGTTCCTAGTAGCTAGTACTGGAGATCAAGAAAAGTTGTGGTCCTCAAGGATAGATAGAGGACTCTTATTTAGCAATGAGTACAAGGGTAACGTTAACTTTTTTGAAGAATTCATCTCTAGTTTACTGTACACTGGTATATTTTTTGTATTCCTTTTAGAAAATGTGCCCATTGCAACCGTGGAATACAAATCATGTGAAGCCTGCATGGTCTCACTTGATACTGTTAGCTTACAACAAGTTATAACATTCTTCATTATTACAAAGATTCTCAAAGATTATAAATATAATTGAAAGTGATAGCTCTGCATAGCATCCAATGCAAAAATATTTGCCCATGAGTCACAGTCTGCAGCCGTCTTCGCATTCCACCCCATAAAAATATTTATTTTAATGTTTATAGTCAACATAAAAGTGATACACTGTTCTTAAAAAGTATGGGGTGCCATGTGTCGTGTATGATGGCCTTTACACCAGCAGCAACTGCACGCTCGATAATTTCATGTAAATTATTGGAATCGGCCATGATGTCTGTCTGAACGTGAACCTGACCGAAGACTGTGGATATACAGTATTTCATCTGCCCCTCCTAAGAATGCTGACGTAAAGCACAAAGCGGCGGACCTCATTTGCATACAAACTTCAGATTTAGCTGCCCAGTTAAATATTTAGGTAAATGTTATATCTTGTTAAGAGATTTAAGATTTAGTTAAATGCAGTATTTAAGTTCAAAATAAATATTTAATAAGAAAAAAATATATATATATTTATTTTTTAATATAGATATATATTTATTTTTTAAAATTATATATATATATATATATATATTGTAAGGTAGTGTAGTCCTGGGGGAATGGGACTACGTCTCCCAGAGGGAAAAACCTTTTAGTTTGGTTAATTGTTTAATTTAATTTGTTAATTGGTTTATTGTTAATGATCCCCTGCACCTGGTAGTGATTGTAAATTAGGACCAGGTGCAGGTTATATAAGAGGTGCAGTCAGTCTGCACAGGGCTGCTCTATAGAAGGAGACAGGTAGAGGGTTCTGTGTCCAAGCAGCCACGGGAAAAGTAAGGATTTTGGAAAAAATACTGTGTGTATGTGTTTTCTGTTGTGGGGAAACGGCTTAGCCGTCCCACTGTATAGTCAGGGTGTTCCTGAGGTTTAGTTAGCGCTCCAAAGGAGCTAGGTGTTGTTTTGTATTTTGTATTTTATTTTTGTGTTTATTAAAAATTGTGCAACCGCACTTAAAAAAAAATCCATTTCTGTGTATTGGGTCTATTTTTAAAGGGGCAACGAACCCGAGTGGGTGAGATCTTTTACAATATATATATATATATATATATATATATATATATATATATATATATATATATATATACATATTGTAACAAAGTACAGGGCAAGGTAATGGATGGGATATACATTCGGCCCGGATTTGTACAATTTAACCCTGGATTCTAAGAGAAATGTAGTTCAGTGTCCGTGGCCTACTGAACTACACTTCCCAGGTTGAAAGACAGGTTCTAATTGAACAAGTGCCAGATTTGATTAGGCACCTGTTGGCAATTAGCACAGGTATTTATACTGGGCTGAAGCAACAAGGCGGGGCTTTTTGACAAGGCTCAGTCCTGCACACAGACGTGGCGTGTTGCTGAGGAAAGTATTGTTTTCGATTGTAATTCTCTTGTAGAAACACTAGGTTTATGACTCGGTAAACGGCTTAGCCGTCCGAGAACTCAGTTTAGTCTCTAACAAGTTTAGGTAGACCTCCATGAAGGAGGTAGGTGTTTGTTTTGTTTGAATTTATTTTGTTTGGAAAAGTCATATTGTGATAGAGAGAGAAAGGATCGATGCTGCAAATCTCCCTCCCGATTAGAAAGGGCGCTGTGTAAGGGGGAAGGTAAGCTGCCGCCTAGATCTGCCACCTCGGTGGTAGGTGGAAACCGGAAGGTGACCATATTAGGAGGGGCGCGTAGCTGCAAGTACTCAGGACGATTCCATTGCAGTCAGCTGCGGGGCAGCCCTCTATTGGAGAAATCATGGCGACGCGTTGGCTGCAGGGAGGAGTTTGCTGGGTACAAAGGGGAAGCAGCTATGTCAAAACCTCCCCTTGCGCTGAGAATGAAATGCAAACGGCCGGAGCCTGTATTGTTTTTATGAGTTTGGATTACGTGTGTTTTGTGTTGCAGAGGAGGAGTGAGCCGCGGACCGGCGATTGATAAAGAGCACGTCCTTGCACTGCACAGCACAGCACAGCACAGCACAGCACCACTCACGGCACCACGCTTCTCTGGAGCGAGAGCACTGCGCGCACAGAGAACGCGGGGACGGACAAAGTCCCGTTTTTGTTTATTTTTAGAAAAGCTGCCGTGTACCCCCCCCAATACCATCGCTGGTAAAGGGGTGGACTTATTTTGTGTTTGTTGTTATTATTTTTATTATTATTAAAGTCCACAGACTGTTTTGGGAGAAAAGGATTGTGTGGACTGGATTTATTTACTGCACCACTGCACCTGATCACACTTGGTGTCAAGAAGTGGGATTATAAATGGACCCAACCGCATTGGCAGCGCTGTTGGAGGCGCAGGAGCGGAGGCATCAGGAATCATTGACGGCCATGATGGAAAGGATGCATGGCTTGTTCCTGGAGGCCAATCGGGGGAGGGAACCGGCGGTTCAACCAGCAGTACCCCTACCAAGGGTAAGGGTAGTGAAGATGTCGCTGGAGGATGACCCTGAGGCTTACTTAGTTGCCTTTGAAAGGCAGGCAACAGCAGCTCAGTGGCCTCGGGAGTGGTGGGCTACCCAGTTGGGCCCCAATTTGATCGGAGAGGCCCAGGCAGCCTACCAAGCCTTGACACATGAGCAAGCCCTGGTGTACGACCAGGTGAAGCAGGCCATTCTCCAGCGGCTGGACATCACAGAGGAGACACATCGCCGCCGGTTCCGGGAGTACCAGCGCCCCCCAGGACTGCGACCCCGCGTGGTGGCCCAGCAACTAGTGGATCATGTGACCCGGTGGCTCTGCCCCGGCACCAACGATGCAGAAAAGATCACCGAGCTGATTGCCATAGAGCAGTTCGTGAAGGTGCTGGGGCCGGACACCCAGAACTGGGTCACCAGGCATCGACCCACCACGCTAGAGGCAGCAGTCCGATTGGCTGAGGGGTATGAGGATGCCTTGGCATCAGCTCCTGTGGTCGTTACCCCCGCTCCTCCCTCCAACCGACCCCGGACAGGACCGACTCCAAGGACAGGACCCCCACAGCACTTCACCCCCTCCCCCCACGGGGCTACTTCTCATCGGCACCCCACGGGTGGCCTTCCTCCACCCCAATGGAGGGCGAGGTCGACCCCCAGCGGGGTGAGAGCAGAGAACCCCTCCCCACTGCCGAACCGGCAGCGGGACACGCAAGCTCCGTGGGCGCCCTTTCACCCCACGTGTTACCGGTGCCATGAGGTCGGCCACCTTGCGCGGAATTGTCCGGCGGCGATGGAATGTGGTGCGGCCTCCCATTACCTACCAACAGCACCAGGTAAGTCCAGGGGTAATGATTGGGAGGGGCCTTGCATTGTTGATGTACGGGTTGGTGATGTGAGTACCCACGCGTTAGTGGACTCAGGATGTGGGCAGACTTTAATTGAAGAAGCTCTGTTGGCGGGGGTACCTTGGTGGTCACGCGGGGTCGTGGTCATTTCCTGTATTCACGGGGATAACAAGGACTACCCCCTCACTAAATTAGATGTGACGATTGGATGTCATTCCCGCCGCGTAATCGTGGCAGTGGCTGCAAAGTTGCCATATCCAGTTATTTTAGGTCGAGACTGGCCATATTTTGAAACAATGATTAATAAAACGGTAACGCCAGTCTCCGGTAAGACCATGGGAGCAGCGGGGGAAACTATTGGGAAAATATTCCCGCTGCAAGCTGATTTGTTCTATTCCCGATTTCGCCCGAAAAAAACAAAAAAAAGAGCGAAGGGTCGAAAAATGGGAAGGAATGTCAATAAGACAAGGCTGGGGTTTGGTGGGGGAAACTTCAGAGTCTGTTAAATGTAAGGGAAAGGGGATTGGGACTCAGTGTGACCTGCGGGGGCAGGTTACTGGGGCCCCCAGTGCTGAAGCTACTGTAGCTCCGCTCGATATCCCGAAGTTCTGGGACCGAGATGTGGACCTAGCGTTGGAACAAAAGAATGATCCTTCGCTGGCACACATCTGGGGGCAGGTTCGGTCTATCGAGGGGAAGGATGTAGAGGATAACCGGCCGCTTACATATCCTCACCACATTATTGTCGGGCATTTGCTGTATAGGGTATCCCAAGCCACGAGCACAAGCCAGATTGTAACACAATTACTCGTTCCTCAGTCTTTTCGACGTGAGATCATGCGGTTGGCTCACGATGTCCCATGTTCGGGCCATTTAGGTAGCGATAAGACTCGGGAACGAATATTGGCTCGATTTTATTGGATGGGAGTCTATAGTGAGGTGACGCGATATGTAGCGGGGTGTCCGGAATGCCAGCAAGTAGCGCCGGGGCGGGTTCGCCCGGCCCCGCTGGTCCCACTGCCCCTGATCTCAGTTCCCTTTGAACGCATTGCTATGGACATAGTGGGTCCCTTGAGCCAGTCTGACTCTGGATACACGCACATTTTGGTAGTGGTGGACTACGCGACCAGATATCCAGAGGCAGTACCATTGAGATCTACTAGTGCCGCAGCAGTTGCTCGAGAGTTAGTACAGATTATAACGAGAGTAGGGATTCCAAAAGAAATCCTCACTGATCACGGAACGAACTTCATGTCACAGTGTTTGAAAGAATTGTATAAATTGTTGCAAATTAAGTCCATTCGAACCTCTGTTTATCACCCGCAGACGGACGGTTTGGTGGAACGTTTTAATCAGACTTTAAAACAGATGCTGAAGCGGTTTGTCACCCAAGAGCAGAAACATTGGGCTAAACTCCTCCCCTACCTGATGTTTGCAGTGAGAGAGGTGCCTCAGAGCTCGACTGGGTTCTCTCCCTTTGAGCTGCTGTATGGGAGGCAACCACGGGGCATTCTGGATCTTGTGAAAGAAGGGTGGGAGGAGCAAACAAAAACTTCCAAAAACATAGTCAAATACGTAATCCTGTTAAGAGACCGCCTGGAATTGGTTGGTCGTTTGGCACAAGAAAACCTAAAACTAGCTCAGCATCGCCAAGAGCAGCAGTACAACAAACAAGCAAGAATTCGGACTTTTCGGCCAGGTGATAAAGTACTGCTGCTACTTCCTTCATCAGAGTCTAAGTTGTATGCTAAATGGCAGGGGCCATATGAGGTGATACGGGGAATTGGTAATGTGAATTATGAAATTAGACAACCCAATCGCCGAAATAAGACAGAAATTTATCACATTAACTTGCTAAAACCCTGGAATGAAAGGGAGGCCCTGTTTATAGCTGGTGACAGTTTAGAAGAGGATTTTGGTCCCACTGTCAATCCATTAGCTGCAACTAACATTCCGATGGGAGAACAGTTACTTCCGGATCAGGAACGTGAGCTCTTCCAGTTGGTGGAAAGGTTTAGTGATGTTTTTTCTGATTTGCCCGGCAGGACTAATGTTATTTCTCATGCTATTATTACTCCGCCAGGTGTCAGGGTCCGAGAGAGACCGTACCGGATCCCGGAGAGTCGCAGGGGTCCCGTTCACGAGGAGGTGGAGGATATGCTCAGGCTTGGAGTCATTGAGCCTTCCCGGAGCGAGTGGTGCAGTCCTATCGTGATGGTGGGCAAAAAGGACGGCTCCACTCGGTTCTGTGTGGATTTCCGGAAGGTCAATGCCATCTCTAAGTTTGATGCGTATCCAATGCCCCGAGTGGACGAGCTCCTCGACCGACTGGGTAAGGCGCGGTTAATTTCGACTTTGGATCTGACGAAGGGGTACTGGCAGATTCCACTCACTCAGAGCTCAAAAGAGAAAACTGCTTTCTCTACCCCAGATGGCTTGTTCCATTTCCGGACCATGCCCTTCGGGTTGCATGGAGCTCCCGCCACCTTTCAGAGACTGATGGACCAGGTCTTGGCTCCTCATCATCAGTACGCAGCCGCATACATCGATGATGTAGTGATTTTTAGCTCCACCTGGAAGGAGCATATTATTAGGCTTTCAGCCGTCCTACAGTCTCTAAGGGGGGCTGGGCTAACAGCCAAGCTGGGCAAGTGTGCATTTGGCAAACAGGAGACCCAGTATCTTGGCTATATTATGGGTAATGGCCGGGTAAAGCCTATCGCCTCCAAAGTCCAGGCGCTGGTGGAGACGGCGATCCCGAGAACCAAGTCACAGGTGAGATCACTACTGGGGTTAGCCGGCTATTATCGCCGTTTTATCCCCGAGTATGCCACCATAGTCAACCCCCTGGTCGATCTCACCCGAAAGGCTGCTCCAAAATTAGTTAAATGGACAGGGCAGTGTCAGGAAGCATTTGATATGATTAAGAAGCGACTCTGTCAAGCTCCCGCTCTGATTTCACCAGATTTCAGCAAAGAGTTCATCCTTCAGACTGATGCCTCCCACATTGGTCTGGGGGCGGTCCTGTCCCAACAAGTTGACGGAGTGGAACACCCTATCATTTATTTGAGCAAAAAAATGGCTCCTAGGGAAATTAACTACTCTGTCATTGAGAAGGAGTGTTTAGCCATCAAATGGGCTACTCATGCTCTTCGCTATTACTTGTTGGGGCGTTCTTTCTCTCTTGTCACTGATCATGCTCCTTTAAGGTGGTTACACACGATGAAGGACAATAACGCTCGGATAACTCGGTGGTATCTGGCGCTGCAACCCTTCCACTATACAGTGAAACATCGTGCGGGTAAGGAGCATCAAAATGCAGATTTTTTTTCAAGGGAGGGGGGACCATTGGGGAATGTAGTGTTGGCCGAGTGTTCCTTCGGCATCACTCTGAGGGGTGAGATATGTGATAGAGACAGAAAGGATCGATGCTGCAAATCTCCCTCCCGATTAGAAAGGGCGCTGTGTAAGGGGGAAGGTAAGCTGCCGCCTAGATCTGCCACCTCGGTGGTAGGTGGAAACCGGAAGGTGACCATATTAGGAGGGGCGCGTAGCTGCAAGTACTCAGGACGATTCCATTGCAGTCAGCTGCGGGGCAGCCCTCTATTGGAGAAATCATGGCGACGCGTTGGCTGCAGGGAGGAGTTTGCTGGGTACAAAGGGGAAGCAGCTATGTCAAAACCTCCCCTTGCGCTGAGAATGAAATGCAAACGGCCGGAGCCTGTATTGTTTTTATGAGTTTGGATTACGTGTGTTTTGTGTTGCAGAGGAGGAGTGAGCCGCGGACCGGCGATTGATAAAGAGCACGTCCTTGCACTGCACAGCACAGCACAGCACAGCACAGCACCACTCACGGCACCACGCTTCTCTGGAGCGAGAGCACTGCGCGCACAGAGAACGCGGGGACGGACAAAGTCCCGTTTTTGTTTATTTTTAGAAAAGCTGCCGTGTACCCCCCCCAATACCATCGCTGGTAAAGGGGTGGACTTATTTTGTGTTTGTTGTTATTATTTTTATTATTATTAAAGTCCACAGACTGTTTTGGGAGAAAAGGATTGTGTGGACTGGATTTATTTACTGCACCACTGCACCTGATCACACATATGTATGTCAGTGTTTGAACAACCTGCCAAAACAAAGACTAATAATAAACATACGAGCGCCGTCTCGTTCAACCAAACTTGCGTTGTCAAAGGAATCAATTATTTACACTAGAAGACCGTGGTTCGACAGGAAGTATGTGACAAAACTTCCCCCCACTTTGTCACAATATATATATATATATATATATATATATATATATATATATATATATTTTAAATAAAGATTTAGCATTTCAATGTTTTATAAATTATATCTGAAAGTACATATTTAAAAATATATATATATATTTATTTTCATTGTGTTCTTGCGTCTGTCACCCAGGTCAACCCTGCGTTATCAAAACGCAGTGTGAACTCACGTAGCTGACCCGTATGACACCAGGTCGTGACCCGGGTAGGTTCCAACCATTGTAGAGCATACCAGTGTGAAAGGGGCTATAGAATGTACATGCATCAGCAATCTAGTACAGAGAAAACAAATGCAGTTAACTTTCTCGGCGAGGGCGGGGTCACATAGGAGGCACGAACAGATGGACCTTCTATCACTGCTCACTAATCTATTCCTAACTCACTTCTTATATACCCTATCACTATGTAACTTCATGACCTAAACTCATTTTTCAGCTTACTTTACAACTTATTTACATCTTATTTTAACAATCTATTTTACAGTCCTCCACCCTATTTCCTCAGAACATTGTTGATAGTATCTGTGATTAAACATCTATTTTCCTGAGACAGGGTGCAATTGTTTCACATCCCCCTCTAGTTATCTTACATTCCTGTTTAGGGAGTTGGTTACTAGGCACTGCTATCTCAAGCTTATTTTGCTGACAGATAAACAGAGAAGAGAGAACATATGTGCAATAATATTAGCCCATAACGTTTAACCCCTTAAATTCACTTTCCTACAAAGTGGTGGTGTGGAGGAGATAGAGGGAGTCATGCATGTTTTAACGAGCTCCCTGCTTACTGCTGGTTCTAGGACGCCCACCTGGTTTGAAATTGAGCATCGGTGACACATTAGTCATTGAAATTTCCCATTTTTCATACCGGTATCAGTCTATTTCACACTCATTAATGGTAGAAAAGACTATCTGACGTTCTGTACAGCTACAGTTAAATAATGATTTGGCAAAGCTAGACAAGCGACGAAAACTATTTATTTAAAAGTTGTTGTGACATTTTTATATAGTTTTTGTAATGTTTCTTCATTTTCATTCTAGTTTTAGTCTAGTTTTGTTTTTGTCTTCAAAAATCAGTTCTTGTAAGGAGCTCCTACCTATTCCATGCTATTGATAATTTCCTGTGAGCTGGGTGTGTGCATAAATATCTTTTCCTCTATAATATGTCAGATGCATTTTCTCTAGCTTTGAAGACTTGGACTTGTTAAACGTGGTGCTGTCAAGGGGTTGGATTGAGCTATGACAGTTAATCTAAATTACTACTGAGAATTCATCTGGAAGTGGCTCAGAGTGATTATTACTTGATTACAGCATCTTACAGTTTCAAGCATGTTTCCTCTGACAATAAACATTTAGAGCTTATCTGAAACAGACTGATAATAAATAGTGTGTAATTGAACTTTTGCCACAAACACAGTGACAGGGCTAAACAACATAAGAGCAGAGGTTTAAATAAATAGTGATCCACTCTTTTAGGTTTTACAGTCAGGTTTTACAAATATCAGAATTACATAATCACCCCAGAAGTGGAAGTTGGATTTCAATTTTGCATTATATTGTATTTGATACCAATTATGCTGGTATATGTTGACTGGGTAAGACACTTTTAAATTTAAGAACCGTGATAAAGGACATAGCTTGGTGCTTCCTGACTTACACAAATATAGGCTTTAGTTTAACATTTTTGTGAAATGTTATTTCCTCTCAGGGATAGTCAAGGGACTTATTGAAGGTTTTCTTAGAAGCAGAGCCATGCCCTGCCACAACCACATAAACCACAACTGTAGAAAAGTAACCAGCAGTGGACAAAAATGCTTGTAGACTTCCACTTTAGACATTTTGGAGGTTCATTTCAAAGGAGATCTGCTAGAGGATCGCATTATTTCAACCGTTTTTTTTTCTGCACCCCTGTTTTTCCCATCGATTCAGTATTTTCTAAACACAATCCCATTGCAATGCACACAATTCTCTTTACCTCAAGCTGATCTGAAGAAGATCCAACCATCCCTTCATGTCAAAGTGAGACTAATTTGAATTATTCTCCAGGGTAGCACCAAATGTGTTACAAAATTTAAAAAAACGCACAAACTTAAAAAAAAACAAAAAAAACGTTAATGGGATGATGCTGAAGTTGGCTTCTTATTTGGCCAGCTTCTTATCCATATGTATTCTTCCCTGTCTAATATGGAATTTGCTTTAGTTTGTTATCTTGTCTAATAATCCAGTTTCGTGCTTTCCCCATTTAATATAGCGTACTCACACAGACCTGAACAAGAAAAAGTCAATTTAACAAACCATTCTGGAGGAAACTATAAGGTCTATCAACATACTACGGAACAAAAATGTTATTTAAGGGTAGAGATTGATGTTCAACAATGATACAGTGTACACATTGCTTTGCACTTCAGATATACGTGGGGCTTACCTTTGAAAAGTAGAAATAAAAACTTCAACAAGGAAAATGTGCTTTCTGTACAGTGCAGAATAAAGTAGTAAACATGGACAGGTGACTTTACAACAGAATGGTTTGTTAAATTGACTTTTCCTGTTGCTGTTTAGTTTTAAGTAGGATTTATAATTGGGTGTTTAAAGTTGTGGATGAACATACAATAAATACCATACATTCCTTAAAGTAAGTTAGCTTTCATTTCTCTTCAGGGACCGTCTTCAGTTTAACAATACAGTATTCAGTATTTCAATGCATATACACTACTTGCTGTACCATTTTGTTTTAGCACTGTTCCTTTTTTTAGTGCATATTTATAATTTTTGAATGTTTTGATATTATGCTTGTTGCAATATTGACTTAACAATCAAACATTACATCATTTTTATTTCCAATGTATAGTCTGACACATTTAGCTGCCCTGGAAAATAATTCAAACTAGTCTCACTTTGACACAACCGGGTGGTCAGATCTTGTTCTGGTATTTGTTCTTATTCAGGTCGGCTTTGGGTAAAGAAAATTGTCTTCACAAGACGAATACGATTCGGCTTTCTAAAAATGTCAATGAACGGTCCTCAAGACGATGGGGTTGAACCCGATGGGGTCGTATTGAAATCATAACATAGAAATGAAAAAAACAAAAGTTTACATGATTAAAAAAATTCTGTATTTCTGGACGTATTAGACTAAAGCTCATCTTCATCTGTGTAGAGAGAAACAATTAAGCGTCCAGAAATAAATGATAAATGATACATTTACAGGGCAGCAGTGTGGAGTAGTGGTTAGGGCTCTGGACTCTTGACCGGAGGGTTGTGGGTTCAATCCCCAGTGGGGGACACTGCTGTTGTACCCTTGAGCAAGGTACTTTACCTAGATTGCTCCAGTAAAAAACCCAACTGTAAAAATGGGTAACTGTATGTAAAATAATGTGATATCTGTATAATGTGAAATAATGTATAATGTGATATCTTGTAACAATTGTAAGTCGCCCTGGATAAGGGCGTCTGCTAAGAAATTAATAATAATAATTTAAACCTTTTGTGTACATCCAAAAAACACAAAGTTTTCATTAATTTTCATTTTTGTACACTGCAGTTATACCCCCTTTCAAACTGTTTGTTTGTTTTATGTTGTCCTAATTAAACAAGCGCTTGGTAAGACTGAATGGAAATAAGAATTTGCCCTTGTGTTCACATTTGCTTTTTGACTAATTTTGCCGCTGGTTTGGTACAATTTTCTATTGCGTTTATATAGCATCTGCTAACACAATTGAACCGGAAGTATTATATTAGCGGATAAAACTGCTTAAATGCTCATTACTTATTAATTTAGAACCTCCGAAAATTCTGCATGAAATGTGATCCGTTAGCAGATAAAATGGAGGATCATGTTAGAAAATATTTTTTAACAGATTAACCTGGAAAAAATTGCAGTTTCCACCGAAAATGAACCCCCTTTCGAAAATCGGGCCCAATGTCTTAGTGTTTACTCTAAACCTTAGGGCAATAGTATTCTATAAAGGAAAGGACCATGAAAAGAGCATTGGAGAAAGGTGAGAGAAAAGGGTTCAGTGCCTCTGTGTGTGAAACTGCACAGCAGTGGAATTGGCAGTGAGTTTGCTGAAGCAGCATGTGAGCTGTTCTGTGAAATCAGGTTCAGTCAATGAGCAGCGCTAAGTAGAAGGATCAATAGTCAAGTGACTTGTGAAAAGCAGTCCAGGACAAAAAATGTATGTTGGTCCCCAGTCTACCAATACAAGAAATAGACCTTGCCAGACCGCATTGTCAATTAAAACTGTACCCCTTCTTTCTGGAGGTTTCAGCTCAAGTACCCCTTTACAATTTTCACTCTACTAAACGTTACCACAGTTGTTATAAAAGGTAGAATAATCTGATTAACAAGTTCATTTCCCCCCCGTTTATTTAATATACAATTTATGTCACAACAGTTTGGGACAGACAAACTGCTGGTTTAGGACAGAATACCAAACATTCTAAAAACTTTAAATTATGCACAGAATCAAAAGGCAGTATTTGGGAATCTCTTCAGAAACATACATATTCACTTTCTATTCGGCAAAGTTGTTATTAATAATCTAAAATAGTCTGCACTGTAAATGTTTAAAATGTTACCATTTACTTCCCATCTCAGCATAATTGTGTGCCATTACAACATCAAAAACATTAACCTGAAGTAAAAACTGTAATAACTTTTTTATAAAGCCAACATATAAATTATTCAAGGTGACTTAGTATAACATTCCATTGTTTTTCAATTTCTGTAGACTCTTTTGCATTTTCTTCCTTCCTTTTTCTTTTGCAAGTAAGAAATGTATCAAATTTTGACTCAAGAAATGATACACAGGATAATCTAGATGTACAATACTGTACCAAACACCAAAAACAAATTCAACCAGCCGCTATTACTGTTACTAAAATGCAGCTGTGCCTAAAATGCAGGTCGATTGTGCTTCTCTGATTAGTATTCAAATATGCAATAAGTTGATTGAGTAGCACAAAGACCTCTGAGCCTAGCTCTCCAAGGGCAGAATTGGCAGACGCCTACTTCACCCACCCTAATATCAAAGTGGAACCACTCAATCGAAATCATGCATGCGTACAGGTTGAAACTATAGTCAGACTGTAACCTTTGAACTGCTGAAAAAATATATATATTTATGTAAATTGGCTTAAGCGATATTATAACACGGCTTGGAAAAATAACGACCTATGATTGGTTAAACAGCATCACATGACCGTGCGTATATACTACGTATAGCATGACTTGCATTCTAATAAGCCACTTCACACTGAATAAATCACTACGCACCACTACATTCTAAATTCCATGACAAACTGCCATTTTATTTGTTATTAGTTACAAAACCACAGCCAAAAATGAGTGGCATTTGACTTATTTCCTTTAATATATTGGGGATGACACTCCACATAACTGGTACAACACCAACTTTCTGAGTGAAGACAGCAGTCCATCTGAAAAAAATAAATAAATAAAATAAGTGCACCAGCAACAGTAGACACATAACAGTAGATGAGGAAAGCTAAATTAAATAGAAGAAAACAAAGATTGAAAAAAACACACACAAAACAAATACAGCATGGGCTGGTTAATGTACTTAAAGAAAAAAAAAGGATATTCATTTTATGAAAATAAGTCCAAAAAATCTCAACAACATTAAGGGAATTTCATGCCAGTGCAAGAAGTTCAACTGGGGACCAGTATTCAGTCTCCAGTTTTATAACGCTGAGCTGGACTAAATACATATTTTAACAGTAGAAGTTTTAACATCTCTGTTGACAGCGAGTTTAAAACCAGCAATAATGTATTCCTGTCAGTCAGGAAAACTCTTAGAAAAGCAGGTAAAGACAAGGCCAGACACCACCCCCCGAATTACTGGCCTGGATACCGGCCAGTGTCTCCGGGAAACTGAGGTATTTTCCCGTCACCGCGGTCGTATTGGTGCGTAAAGTCTGGTTCGATCGTCAACTTAATCTGGCACGACTTGGACGCAAGGGTGTCCGACAACTAAGAAAAACATATTTTGAGGTCCAAAAGGATGAAAACTTACCAGAATATGTGTGCCTCGCATATAACGAGGACACAAACTCACCTCAAGATCCGGCTTCGGTCTCCATCGCAGCTGCTCTCCTTACTTCCTTAGTGTCATTTGAAACTCCGCTCATCATCACAGCCTGTGCTCAGTCCTCTAGTTTCTGGTGAGATGGCACTTTCGATGCAGAAATTCACAATAAATGAACAATAAATGTGCAATTTATTTTTAATAAGTGAACAATTAATTAAATTCAATTGAATTTAATTAAATTAACAATTAATTAAATTCAATTAAATAAAAGTTTCTGGTTTTGTCTTAATTTAAATGTGTTTTAATTATTTTAATTATTTGTCTTCCCACAAATGACAGGTAGCTGTGTTATAAGCAGTATAAACCATTTTGGGCCGTGCGGTTCCGATGATATATACCACTTCTGGGGTGGTTAAAGGCCACCACCCCAGGCGTGGTATATATCATGGGAACTGCACGGCCCATTGTGGTTTATACCTTACATATATTGAGTTTGCTTTTTGACAATAGAGAGAGAGAGAGAGAGAGAGAGAAAATTAAATTGATTATCGTGAATGAAACGTTGCCTGTCTGACTTCCCCAATTCCATTTTCGACTCCTGAACCTTTGACTACCCGATCCGGCTTTGACCCTATTTCATACGACTTCATGATTTGACTTTTGACCTTGCAACACAACTACCCGACTGATTATCGAACCAAGACCGGACCCGACACTGAACATGGATTTACCTACCTCTTCTTCTTCCGACCCCGAGAATCCATGGAACATCCTGATCCCTCCAGCGGCATCCATTTCTTCAGCCCTTCACCCAGAGGTTTCCCAGCCTTACTGTTCCAAAAGGAAATGGTGGAAGGATTACTTCCCTGCCCAGCTCTTCTTTAAGGACTGGCCCGTCGCCATATTATTAAAAACCTTATTTGAAAAGGGATCCAAATCGACAATAGCTCCACCACCGTTGCATTTTCTCCTTCTGCCTCGCGTGCCAATCTCCGCCCCCACCTTCACCGCATCTTCTGTCTTCATCTAGACAATGTGGGGAAGCTATAAAAAAGGCCAACAAGATGCTTGGATATATTGTGAGAAGTGTTGAATTTAAATCAAGGGAAGTAATGTTAAAACTTTACAATGCATTAGTAAGACCAGTTCTGGTCACCTTGTTACAAAAAGGATATCACTGCTCTAGAAAGAGTGCAAAGAAGAGCAACCAGAATTATCCCGGGTTTAAAGAATTGAATCTATTCACTCTTGAACAAAGAAGACTACGCGGCGATCTGATTCAAACATTCAAAATCCTAAAAGGTATAGACAGTGTTGACCCAGGGGACTTTTTTGACCTGAAAAAAGAAACAAGGACCAGGGGTCACAAATGGAAATTAGATAAAGGGGTATTCAGAACAGAAAATAGGAGGCACTTTTTTAGAGAATTGTGAGGGTCTGGAACCAACTCCCCAGTAATGTTGTTGAAGCTGACACCCTGGGATCCTTCAAGAAGCTGATGATGAGATTCTGAGATCAAGAAGCTACTAACAACCAAACGAGCAAGATGGGCTGAATGGCCTCCTCTCGTTTGTAAACTTTCTTATGTTCTCATGTTCTGTTTCAGCGGCTCCCTTGTTCGCCTCAGCCCAGGCAGCTTCAGCCCCAGCCCCGGTCCCATCTACCCATCTATCAGCATCCCAGAGTACAACATGGCTACAGTGTTTACTTCAGGCTCCCAATCAACTATCCGACGTCACGCCCTTTCCCCGTTGATCTGAAGGCAAATAAATGAACACCCCAGCTCTAGCCAATGCACTTCAACACCACCCATATAGGCAATTCGTTGCTTATCTAATTGATGGCCTGCAGTTTGGTTTCTCCACCGGCCTTTCTAATCTCCCCTCTGTCCCATTCATATGCAAAAATCTTCGTTCAGTTTCCTCCGAGCCCAAAATCACAGTCTCTACTCCAAACCGAAGTGGACAAAGGATTCATGGCTGGCTCCTTCCCAGCTCCTTTCCCCCTCTTCAGGATTAGCCCCATCGGAATAGGGGCCCGCAAAATATCGGGAAAAAAGCGCCTCATCACCACTCTTTCCTCCCCAAGAGGCACTTCCACTTCCAGTCTCAACGCCCTAATTTCCCACGTCCAATTCTCCCTTCATTACATTACGGTTTCTGACGCTATTAAATCCATTAAAACAGCAGGCCAAGGTGCCTGGCTCTCAAAAGCGGATATTTCAGACACTTTTAAAGTCATGCCCATTCATCCCTCCCTCCGCCACCTGTTCAGGATCTGCTGGGAGGCTAAATACTATTTTGCCACCCAACTTACCTTCGGCTGCCACAGCAGCCCTAAAATATTTGACACCTTGTCTGAAGCCCTCTGCTGGATTCTTCTCAACACGTACCGAGTGCCTTTCCTTCTCCATCTCCTAGACGACTTTCTTCTTATATCCCCCACTTTGGACCCCCCTGCTCAAGCAATCTCCAATCTGCGATCCCTGTTTTCTTCAGTAGGAGTCTCACTCTCTGAAGATAAAACCATCGGCCCAGCAACCCGACTAGAATTCCTCTGAATCACCCTGGACACCGTTAAATTTGAAGCCAGCCTCCCACTCGACAAACTGGAGCGCATTCATCAACTCATTAACAACTTCCAAGTATCAATATCATTTTCCAAAGGCAACCTGTTATCTCTCCTCGGCCACTTCAATTTTGCAATTCGCATTACTCCCCAAAGCAAGACATTCATATCTTGCCTTCTCGCTCTCGTCTCAACTGCAAGAAACCTGGATTCTCATGTAAAAATCTCCTCAGAAGCAGGAAAAGATATAAAAATGTGGTCAACCTTGCTGCAGCACTGGAACGGCCTCTCATTATTCTACAATGATTTCATCTCAGTCCCTCATGATCTATCCTTACTTACCAACGCTTCATCCATAGGATTCAGGGGGTTTCTAATTCGGCGAATAAAACGAGGGAATACGTTAGAAAATAGGCAGATATTTTTAAATGGATTAACAGGTGGAAAGATTCTGCAGATTTTGCCATTTCCACTGAAAATGAAACCCCTTTTGAAAATTGAGTCCTATGTGTGAATACCTAACCTAAGTTAGAACTTTAATAATAATAATAATAATAATAATAATAATAATAATAATAATAATAATAATAATAATAATAATAATAAATCCCCTGCAGTTTTAGAGTAAATTCTAGCTAACTACCAGATATTCTTTTTATTGTAAATCTCTGATAAATACAATCAGTTGTGATTTTACATGCTTACAGCATTAGATTTCAGACCAAGAACTGACCTGAACTTAAAAAGTAATATGGAACTAAGCTATTATCTTTACCATTAGGACTCAAGCCCAGATGACCTTATAAATATTGCAGGCATTCAGTGACATTTATTTGTCATAGTCCTTTCTGAGCCTGTCCAGGTTAATGGGAATTGTATTCCAATCCACTTCTTTTATATATAAATTGAATCTATGTCCAAACAATGTCGATAGATCATCCAGTCTGATCATTAAAATGTCTTTTCAGGGATTCATGGAGGTCATTAAAAGTGTAGTTTGAGTCCATCTAGTCAATAAAAATCTACTCCTTCTCGCTAATAATGTCTCTGGATCTCTTCCATTGCTCTTTATGAGTACATGGGAATTCTACCATTTACAGCTTGTATAGAATATTTTAAGCATACAGAACATGGGATAATGGTTGATATTGTCCACAGTGCACCCCTGTAGTGATGCCTGTAGGTGGTAGCATTGGTATCGGTGATAGCCTTGAAAACTTGGGATGTAAGAGACCATATCCATAAGCCTTCAAACTGTATAAAATCGCTGTCAAACTACAGGAATGCAATCTGCTGCTAAATTAATTCCAGTGTGTATGACACAGAATAGATAAGTGTGCCAGATGATGGAAATATGTTTCCTGATAAAATTGCTGATACGCAAATATGTTCTAAAAGTCATCTCTGTAAAGTTTTGTACTTTGGTGCTGTTTTGGCAGAATGCCATTACTGTGGTGAAATTAGATAGAATATGTAGCGTTTTTATTTATTTATTTATTTGTCACTTGCAGGCTGTTAGCTATGACTTGGCATTCTTGTGTCCTAGGTGTGTTGAATCTTTTTTATTTTTCATTCAACACAGGCCAATTTGCTTTAACAATGCCTCTGAAAGTTATAAAATTATGAGATAATTTCCATTAATGTTTTACTCCACAACAGTAGTGTGTTGTTGCCAACTGACCTTATAACTGCAGTGTATGTCTTGAAGACTATAATAATGTCAAAAGAAACTTGTTTTGACTAGAAGCCTTTCTCATTATGGTCAATAATTAAATTTGTTTTGGTTCACATTATTATACAAGAGTTTGGTGTGATAAAGTGTGAAAATGTCCAAATGATCCTAATTAGAGAAATCAGCTTGTGTACAGTACATACATAGTATGATGGGACCAGATAAGTATGATGTGATCAATCAGAGATGACAACACATCTGCAAGACATACCATTTATTATTTTAGTATTATTTCGGGATTTTACATATTTAGTGTGATGGATAAGTGCTTATGCACAAAAAAAGAAGACTATTTCTTACAATTAGGCTTATGTCTGCTTATTGAACCTGCAGCCTCAAAGATGCACAAACACACATGCTTTCCTAAAACTCTGGAAAGTGATATTCGATGCATCTCTGATGAAACAATATATGGCCCATTAAACAACGCACAGAACTCATGGGGGGGAAAAAAAAACGTTTGATACAACTCATAGAACATTTCTTTGCCATAAAGAATATGTCTTCTTAAAAGTTAATGCAAAACAGATAATAGCTTGTATATGCAAAGTAAATTAAAAGCAGGGTTATTAGTTATTTTACAAGCACGCAGCTTAAGTGTTTTCTTTGTGTATACCTGTACCGGTTAGTACAAAATTAAATCATATGCTGGATCTCAAATAAAATAACAAGGAAAATTAAAAAAATGAATATACAGGCAGCAAAAAGAAGGGAGGTCATTATTGTTGGGGACTCCATATTGAGAAACAAAGCAAGTTCAGTTTACTACAACAGTCTGCTGCCTTCCAGGGGCCTCTGTCACGCACATCACTGAGAATGTGGACAGGCTCCTATAACGAACAGGAGACAACCCGGTAGTAGTCGTCCACATCGGTATAAACAACATTGCAGAGACAGACCAAAATCCCTGCAAAACAAATTCAGAGATCTAGGAAGGAAATTAAAAAACAAGACCAAAACTGTGGTATTTTCTGGGATACTGTCTCACCTTGCAAAGGACCATATGGACAGCTGGAAATAAATAAGCTAAATGCTTGGCTGAAATCATGGTGCACACAGGAAGGCTTCACCTTCCTTGAACATTGGTCCACATTCTACAAAAAGGACTATCTATATAGGCAGGATGGACTGCACTTAAACAAAAAAAGAACTCGGAGAAAGGATCCTCAAGGATGTTCAGAAGCATTTAAACTAGAAAGGAAGGGGGGGGGGGGAATCAACAAAAAAAACAGACGGGAGACTACATCAAAACAAGGGCAACAACTCAGGTAAGATAGCCATTAAATGTATTTATCTAAATAGTAGAAGTCTCAAAAAACAAAATGTTAGAACTTGAAGCTACTGCACTAACAAGTAACTACGATGTGATAGGTGTTACAGAAACTTGGTTAACCGAGAGTGATGGAGACGAATATAATATTAGTGGGTATACACTGTATAAGAAAGACAGGCAGGACAGAAGAGGTGGAGGGGTAGCGCTATACATCAAAAATAGTCTTGAAGCCCAGAATAAATATTGGTCAGAATAATGGACAAAAATTCAAAGGGCATAATAATAGGGGCATGCTATAGACGACCAAATTCAGACACTAAGCAAAATAATCTGTTATACAATGACATTAGAAATGTGTGCAGCAAAGGAGAAGTCATATTCATGGGGGATTTCAACTTCCTCCGTATAAAATGAGAAAACCCGGTGGGGAGCACGATAGACAAAATTGAAATGGTAGAAATGACAAATGACTGCTTCCTAACACAATTTGTCAAGGCACCAACTAGAGGGGAGGCATGCCTTGATTTAGTCTTTTCAAATAATGAATACAGAATAACTACAACAGAGGCCAGAGAAACCATTGGCAAACTCAGATCACAACATGGTCTCATTTGAAGTGCTTTTTAAAACCCCAAAAGTAACAACTAAAGCTAAGGTTTACAATTATAAAAAGACAAACTTTGAAGGAATGAAACAGAGATTAACAGAAGTAGACTGGAGTAAAATAGAGAAAACATCCACAGAAAAAGGATGGCTATTTTTCAAAACAATTACACCCCAAAAGTAGACAAATCAAAATCTAAAACAAAATGGCCAAAATGGTTTAATAGATCAATTAAAAAAATATTCAGAGAAAAAAAGGCACTTTACAGAGTGTTTAAAAGGGACCAACAACAAAGTACACTGAAAGAGTACTTGGAACTGCAAACTCAAATCAAAAAGGAAGTTAGAAAGGCCAAGAAGAGATAGAAATGAGCATTGCTAAGGGGGCTAAAACCAATTCCAAAAAGTTTTTCCAATATTATAACAGCAAGAGAACATTCAAAGAGGAGGTAAAAGGTCTAAGAGATGCAAATGGCAAAATCATAGATGAAGAGAAAAAAATAGTAAATATACTAAATAATTACTTTTCACAAGTTTTTACAAAGGAGGATATGGACAACATGCCCCACATGTCGACCTGTTCCTATCCAGTTTTAAATAACTTTAGCATAACAGAGGCAGAAGTGTTAAAATAAACAAATCCCCTGGGCCGGATAAGAGATTAAGAAATTAAAGAAGTTATTTACAAGCCACCAACCAAGATCATGCAACAGTCTCTTAACACAGGGGTTGTACCGACAGACTGGAAAATTGCAAACGTAATACCGATCCACAAAAAGGGAGACTAAACCGAACTAGGTAACTACAAACCAATAAGCCTGACTTCTATTATATGTAAACTTATGGAAACTATAATAAGATCCAAAATGGAAAATTACCTATATGTTAACAGTATCCTGTGATGGTTTTAGGAAAGGGAGATCATGTCTAACTAACCTGCTTGATTTTTTTGAGACTGCAACATCGACAATGGATAATTGCAAAACACATGGTTTATTTAGATTTCCAGAAAGCTTTTGACAAAGTCCTGCATAAAAGATTAATTCTCAAACTGAACAGATTCAAGGAAATGCATGCACATGGATTAGGGAGTGGTTAACATGTAGAAAACAGAAAGTATTCAGTTGACTCAGAATTGTCTTCATCTAGACAATGTGGGCAAGCTATAAAAAAAAGGCCAACAAAATGATCGGATATATAGTTGAAAGTGTTGAATTTAAATCAAGGGAAGTAATGTTAAAACATTACAATGCATTAGTAAGACCTCATCTAGAATATTGTGTTCAGTTCTGGTCACCTCGCTACAAAAAGGATATTACTGCTCTAGAAAGAGTGCAAAAAAGAGCGACCAGCATTATTCTGGGTTTAAAAGGCATGTCATATGCAGACAGGCTAAAAAATGTAATCTATTCAATCTTGAACAAAGAAGACTATGAGGCGATCTGATTCAAGCATTCCAAATTCTAAAAGGTATTGACAATGTCGACCCAAGGGACTTTTTCGACCTGAAAAAAGAAACAAGGGGTCACAAATGGAGATTAGATAAAGGGGCATTCAGAACAGAAAATAGGAGGCACATTTTTACACAGAGAATCGTGGGAGTCTGGAACCAACTCCCCAGTAATGTTGTTGAAGCTGACACCCTTGGGAACAATAAGCTACTAACAACCAAACGAGAATGGCCTCCTCTTATTTGTAAACTTTCTTATGTTCCGTAGTAGTTATCCTACAGAGCGGACACTCTCCTCCTCTATGTAAACAAAGTGCCCGTCTGTGTAGCATTGTGGTGCAGTCGCCCCGAGCTGTGGCACAGACATTTCTTGAGCTGCACGCAGTGTCCCGGGGCACAGCCCCCAGCCAATCTAGACCTCCCAATGGAAAGATCCATGCATTCTAAATACGGGTGAGCTAGAGGGATATAATCCCTGATATATGCCCTTAGAATCTTTGTAACCGTATCACAAAAACAAATCAAACAAGATCACTCCGTCAGCTATTAACAAAATGTAAAGTAAATTCAGCCTTTTTAATAAGATGTCAATTGAGGAATGGCTAAATCAAAACATCACGGAAAATACTAGCACCTAGTCACTGTAAGTAGTATAGAGAGAAGTACTGTCGGACAAACTGAAAAACCATCAGTACTACTAGTAGTGCTAGACATGGGAGCGTTGCCCAACAGTGACTTGCTTTAATTGAAATAGAAATAACTGAAAAAAATACCAGAAAACAAACAGCTTGGGCAATTAATGTTTTTTGAGATTGGTTAAAGGAAAATAATAAAAACACAAATTTTGAGGAAAACACTTGCCAGAGTTTAAATGAATATCAGAGAATTTTATGCAACTGTAGGGACAACAGTACGGTATGTCGAGTTATATTTCTTTGAGAGCTGAAATATTCAAATCAATTGCCAAGGAACTAATTATTATTATTATTATTACTATTATTACAATTGCACAATTTTTTTTTTTTTTTAACTTTTTTTTAAAACTTTATCCTCAGTTTATTTTCACAGAAGCATTTTAAGAACCGCGTACTAGTAGTAGTAGTAATAATAATAATAATAATAATAATAATAATAATAATAATAATAATAATAATAATAATAATAATAATACATTTTTTCACAATCTTTTGTTCTCTGTTTATTCAAATAAAAGTATACCGTTTTTTTTGGACAGTCATTTTATAGAGAAGATTGTTGTTGTGGAGGACTATATTTATAGAACATTCATTTTAGAGTGCTTATGTGGAAGAATAAGTAAAGAAAAAAAAGGAAAACTTAAATAAATTCAGTTAAAATCAATAAAAATTATAGATAATTGTGCTGTAACATTGAAGTATATAAGCAATAAGAGCCTCCACATCGGGCATTACCAGGCATTATACGACGTTGGGCATTGGCATTATAATTCCCTCTGTGTCAGGTCTTATTGCTTATATATATATATATATATATATAATTACACAGTATATATATCAAATCTAAGCAGTGTACATGTCTGTCACCCTTTTCTAATGTGTTGCTGATGCAGTTTTATAGTTAATTCAATCTGACCGGACTGTCTCTTGCTGTACATCAGGTCATAAATAGAAATAGAAAATAGAAAACCATTGGGAAGGTTTACATATATTGTGTGATAATCTCTTACAGTTTTTGGTATATCATTGTGTAGATGTATCCACCATTTTTACCCAATAACTAATTGTCAACTTTAGTTGCAATTTTTTTTTTTAAATAACATAGCTTAAAGAGTAAGTAGCCGGGTTCTCAGAAATATAACATTATACGTCCCCACATGTTGCTACAACTGTATAAATAACATACATGTCATTTTTCTTTTCATTGTTAACATCCTGACAACTTTTTACACTCATAACTTCAAAGTCTGTTTCAAAGCTCTTTTCAAAATGTCTGCTGTAGTGCACAGGGGTTTGAGATCTGTCCTCTGAATCACTGCAGGAAGAGCGATAGAAAAACAAAAAAAACACTATCAGTGCACTAGAGCGGACATTTTGAAAAAATCTTTGAAACAGACTTTGAAGTAATGTGGGGACGTGTAACGCTATATTCTTCGGAACCGCGATACTTACTCTTTAAGTGAATTATATGGTATAACAATAATAAATTATTTATTTAAATGGGTCAGTCACATATTTTACCAATAATATAACAACAGTGTTAGCAGGTAAATATTTTCCATCCCTAATTCGGGTATCACACCAACTTATAGTGACATTGAAACATAGATAATAAATGTGACAGGTTCACAGTTAAGGAAAAAGTACAGAAATAAAAACAAATATTGATGTAAAAGAGTATAATATGTACTCACTTGCTCCAAGGTGCATTGACCAGTCATTCTTGCCAGGTCAATTAGATAGCAAGTGCCCTAGATCAGTCACAGTAGGTAAATATGATGTTCTCATTGTGCTGTTTTTGGTCCTAAAGGGAAAATGAAAAGCCAGTGTTGCCACATAATGAAAGAAAACCAAGGTCAAGTGATTACCTCATACATGCTTCTTCAGATCACAGTTTCACAGTTCATAATGCGTATAATTTAGTGACAAAGGATTCATCTCATAAATGAAAATATGTCTGATGTAATGGACTGTGTTTATAAAGCATGTTTGTTTAGAGGTTTTTAAACAAACTGCAATTTCTCCACCAAGGTTGACTATAATTTGTCAACACATTTCATAATTCTAATTAATTTGATTACTGAGATTTAGAATGAATTCCATTCCTAGTATAACTTCAAAGAACGTCAAGTTGTTTTAAACAATCGTAAACACTAAACACTAGCAGGTGGTTTCACAGACCACAATTAGCACTAATCTTGTACTTCCTATCCTAAGACGATATTAGGCAGTCCAAGATGAGTCCTAATTGGATTCTGTGGAACAAAGAGGTGCAAAAATACAATGTTATTTACTCACATGTTGTTTTCAGCTAACTGTTTGTTTCAATGTTTATATCTTGGAAACTCTTTACACTTTTTCACCAGCCACAGGCAAAATGCTGCACTGCCTTTAGTAACCTAAAGACCCCTCCGCAACAACATTCTCTTTTATTCTCTTTCTAACCCTTTTTCAAGTAATAATGTTGCAACAACTATCCCTGGGGAAGCACAATGTTTGTCACTGTACCTTTCAAAATGTTTTTTTTTTTTCTGCAGCTCTCATTGTCTTTTTTTGGAAACAGTGTAATATCTGATCTTTTCCAAATCAGTGTACTGTAGGATCTAGTAATAAGGTAGCTGGGGACATAGAATTCTCTATATCTTTTTGTACAATGTGACCTCCATTCATGTCAACAAAGCCTAACATATGTAAGGTGACATGGTGTAATGTTGACGAAGCATTTTGTGATTGTGTTCGAAGTCTGCGATTTGTCGCTTATTTTTTATGAATACGTTTTGATTAAACCAGGGGTGGGCAACCCTGGTCCTGGAGCGCCACAATCCAACAGGTTTTATAGGTAACCCTTAATCATCAATTTCTAAAGACTTGGAACAATTACATTTTGACTAGTTAAGCAGTAATTTTTTTCAATTGAAGTAGTAATTTGTTCAATTCAGCAAGAATTATCTACCGGTGCTTTCTGGTTTGTAATATATCATGTCACCACATGGGAGGTAGTTTGTGTTTGTGAACAAAAATACACATTTGCTGTTTAAAAGTTCTTTAGCAAATTATCAATATTATTATTTTGTTGCTGCTGTTTTTTGTATGAACAGTTACCATTCCTTAAGGATATAATAGTACAGCATTAGAATTGATACCATTATAGTAGAGGCTCTTTATAAACTGTTTATTCACTACATACACTGATAAGATGTGTTCAGTTTACAGGCTTTAGTTTTAGAACTGTAATTTATTTTTTTCTTTCACGGATATATTGTGATAATAACAACAGGGATAAGAGCCTTGATAATTTAGCCCATTGCATTATATGCTGCATGGACAGTATGCATGTACTTCTGGGACACCACTATTGTCATACGGTATATGGTTCATCCTAATGACTGTCAAAAAAGTGATGTCAGCATACCCTAACATACTCCAAACATCAATAGGGTTTAAGTCAGGAGACGTGAGTGAGTTCAGATGGTATCATGCTCTTCAAACCTCTCCCCATGTGTAGCCCAGTGGACAGGTGCATTGTCTTCTGAAATTGGTCATTTGCAAACAGCTACTCTCTCAATGAAGTGCTCTGCTAAATTAGATTTTTGGGAAAACTACTTATTGAAATCTTTGGCTTTTGCTGGTAAAATTATATATATATATATATATATATATATATATATATATATATATATATATATATATATATATATATAGTAACACGGCAGGGAGGGGGTTAAAATCTTCCCTGCCAAAAAAATGTGCAAATGCACATTTTGTTTAAATTAATTGTTTTATTTGTTTAATTATCACCCGCACCTGGTAGTTATTATCAATTAGTACTAGGTGTAGGGGTATTTAAGATGTGCAGTCAGTCTGCACGGGGCTGCTGAGTAGAAGGAAGCAGAAGAGAGGTGCTCTGCTTCCGAGCAGTCAGAAAAGAAGTACGTGCTGTGTTAAACCTGTGTGGTTTTGGTTTATGTTCCGTGGTGCCAGGTAAACGGCTTAGCCGTCCTGCAAGTTAGTCAGGGAATAACCCGTTTAGTAAGTACTCCAAAACAGAGTTAGGTTTTGTTTTGTGTTTGTGTTTATTTTTGTGTTTATTAAAAATAGTGCAACCGTGCTTGAAACTCAATTTCCTGTGTCCTGGGTCTGCTTTTAAAGGGGCAAACCAACGACCGTGAGTGCCGGTCGGGTTACAATATATATATATATATATATATATATATATATATATATATATATATATATATACAGTACTGTGCAAAAGTTTTAGGCAGGTGTGAAAAAATGCTGTAAAGTAAGAATGCTTTAAAAAATAGACATGTTAATAGATTATATTTATCAATTAACTAAATGCAAAGTGAGTGAACAGAAGAAAAATCTAAATCAAATCCATATTTGGTGTGACCACCCTTTGCCTTCAAAACAGCATCAATTCTTCTAGGTACACTTGCACAAAGTCAGGGATTTTGTAGGCATATAGTCAGGTGTATGATTAAACAATTATACCAAACAGGTGCTAATGATCATCAATTCAATATGTAGGTTGAAACACAATCATTAACTGAAACAGAAACAGCTGTGTAGGAGGAATAAAACTGGGTGAGGAACAGCCAAACTCAGCTAACAAGGTGAGGTTGCTGAAGACAGTTTACTGTCAAAAGTCATACACCATGGCAAGACTGAGCACAACAACAAGACACAAGGTAGTTATACTGCATCAGCAAGGTCTCTCCCAGGCAGAAATTTCAAGGCAGACAGGGGTTTCCAGATGTGCTGTCCAAGCTCTTTTGAAGAAGCACAAAGAAACGGGCAACGCTGAGGACCGTAGACGCAGTGGTCGGCCAAGGAAACTTACTGCAGCAGATGAAAGACACATCATGCTTACTTCCCTTCACAATTGGAAGATGTCCAGCAGTGCCATCAGCTCAGAATTGGCAGAAAACAGTGGGACCCTGGTACACCCAACTACTGTCCGGAGAAGTCTGGTCAGAAGTGGCCTTCATGGAAGACTTGCGGCCGGTGCTCTGGACTGATGAGTCAAAATTTGAAATATTTGGCTGTAGCAGAAGGCAGTTTGTTCGCCGAAGGGCTGGAGAGCAGTACACGAATGAGTGTCTGCAGGCAACAGTGAAGCATGGTGGAGGTTCCTTGCAAGTTTGGGGCTGCATTTCTGCAAATGGAGTTGGGGATTTGGTCAGAATTAATGGTCTCCTCAATGCTGAGAAGTACAGGCAGATACTTATCCATTATGTAATCCCATCAGGGAGGCATCTGATTGGCCCCAAATTTATTCTGCAGCATGACAATGACCCCAAACATACAGCGAAAGTCATTAAGAACTATCTTCTGCGTAAAGAAGAACAAGGAGTCCTGGAAGTGATGGTTTGGCCCCCACAGAGCCCTGATCTCAACATCATCGACGTCTGTCTGGGATTACATGAAGAGAGAGAAGCAACTGAGGCTGCCTAAATCCACAGAAGAACTGTGGTTAGTTCTCCAAGATGTTTGGGCCAACCTACCTGCCGAGTTCCTTCAAAAACTGTGTGCAAGTGTACCTAGAAGAATTGATGCTGTTTTGAAGGCAAAGGGTGGCCACACCAAATATTGATTTGATGTAGATTTTTCTTCTGTTCACTCACTTTGCATTTTGTTAATTGATAAATATAAACTATTAACATGTCTATTTTTGAAAGCATTCTTATTTTACAGCATTTTTTCACACCTGCCTAAAACTTTTGCACAGTACTGTATATACAGAACACTAGGAAATCAAGGTTAGAGAAAGAAGAAACCTGGCTTACTGAAATCAAAAGTAATAGTGTTTCAAAGGAGATATACTTCTATTACATACTTAAGTCTTAAAAAAGAGAGACATATGCAATACTGTATTTTTCACTTATAAAAGTAGGACTTAGAACTTGTGCTTACTAATAATGAAAATAAAATGTTGAGAGTTTTTAGCAAATAAATAGTTGAGAGGCTGTGCTAAAAGATGGGTTTACTATGCTATGTAATATATAGTTTCATATCAGATTGTTCCTTGAAGGGCTTTGACTCTATAATGTCTCTGCTTGCTTTATTCTAGGTAGGAAAGCTGCTAACTGCTTAAGAGCTAATTTACTTCAATTAAATGAGGTGTAAAATTCGATTTAACATCTCATAAATGTACCCATTTACAGTATGTTGTACAGAATGCAATACTGATAGCATAAAAATGTAAATAATATAATGATGCTGTTTATAGAAATTGTTGCTTGGTATAACATGATATCTGTAGCCATAGCAATAATATGGCTCTTTTAGTGCTTTCGTCACTCGCTTCCTTAGAGATGGTTGCTACCTGGTTCCAAACAACATGGCACTATTTTCGGCATTCACTTTTTTTAAAGGGAAGAACAACTAATTAAAAAGTGAGAAAACTCTTAAATGATGGTACACTTGGTGTCTTGAAAGCCAAAGTTAATGCCAGTATGAAGGCTAAAACTTACAATGTTGAGGTAAATTTCCTGCTTAAATTGACAGACTTTATCGTTTGATATAAAATTATTTAAAAAACAATTTTTAAACAAGAATAATAATAGTCGTAGATAATGAAAAAGACGTGCAATAGCTGACATCGAATTATTAGTCTGCTATACATTTTAGCAGTTTCACTTCGTTGTTCTCCATATAGACACATTACTTCAGAATATTGTAAATAAATGTTCTGTATTTTGTTTAAATAAAAAGCAAAATCCTTTTTTATGCGAAAGTTGAAATATGTTTTTAATTAAAGGTGTAGTAGTGCCCCATAAAGTGGTTACCGTTTAAGCTCATGTTGAAAATATCCTGGGAAACTGGGTTAGGACAGGTATTTTAGTTGCCCCATAGTGAAAGTAATGCTATTAACATGTTTTGAGTGGAAAACCTTTGTTAAATTGATATTCTTGTTTTCGTGAAGCAGATTTACAATAGTCTATTGCGAAGAACAGACCTGAATAATAGATACATTAATTAGTAACAAACTTAATTGTGTATGAATGGTTAAGGTTACCATACAATCTTGAATGGCTCATATTGCTATGAAATGGGCATCTTATTTTCATCCTTGAATTGTTAAATGTTTTACAGATATGGCTGCCAGAGGACAAGGCTGTTTTCAGTTCTTTCTTTGTAAATGGTGGTTGCAGTCTGCCGCAAAACACTGCACCATGCTGTTTACTAGCTATAATTTGATTTATATTAAAAAAAACAACCTCTACTATACAGTTGTACAGATGTTTTAAAACGCACTAATTACTGTTACTATAGACTAGCCTGTTTGTTTGTAACCACCTAGCAACAATCACCGCGGATGTGACGTCACACTAAAGAAGTGCATAGCCTTTGGTTCTGTAAAACCTTTCTTTCATTGTTTTAGAGAGACACTATTTGTGCTTGCTTATTGTTGATGATATTTGTTTGGCCATCACAGCGAAGTCTCCTTTTTCAATTTAGCTGCGTAATTGTTATAAGCACCGATTGAAAAGTATCAACCACTTTTAAATATTTAGGTTGATACATTTACAGTCAAAGTGAAACAAAGGGTGTAGCCATTGTAAGCAAAAAAAAATACATAAAAAAAAACCCTTACTGTAGATGATCTCCAGTCAGTATCAGTCACTGCCTTGCAAAGGCATACAACAGTTTCCCATTATTTATTCAGGCGTTTATAGTTTATGTATTTTCTAATAAACTAAACAGAGAGATGTACAGGTTTAAAGGTAATAGCCTTAGTGTTGAACTGCAAGTCGGATTATTTTTTCTGTTGAGTGTAGTCACAAGGAGATCGCACCATGTAGTGTTAAACACTTTCTTTCTCTTATGCCTCTGTGTTTATATGACATTGGTACTCTGTTGTTTTTTTGATGGCAGGCTCCCCTTCCCATCCCCTCTTCCCCTTCCTTTTCTTTCCAATCATTCCAATTAAAACCAACATTCTGCAATTGCTTTGTCAGTTTTCTCTCTTGAGTTTAAAGCTGAATGTACAATGCATGTCCTTGTAAAGGGAAAATGTTGAATTTTCTACTCTCATTTAAAATGTAATGAATTACTTTTGAGTTGTGTGAGATTTTTAATTAACGTTAGAAACTGTTAATTGTATGATGTGATTCAGCTATTTTGCTACCTAAATGTACATGTTGTTATTGTCATCCTCTGCCAGAAGCATTAGGCTCATATATAAAATTGTAATCTTCAAACAGGAAAGAAGAGTGATCATTAGCAGTGTATTTCACTTTTGATTATTTTCACTTGATCAAATACTGATGTTTTTTCAGACGTTTAAGCACCCCACAGTTCTAAATAAATCAGGAACACCAATATAACCATTTAAAAAACTTTGCCCGTTTCTTTTCACATAAATACTGTGCACATTGGTGTAAAACTTTATTCGATCTGTCTTTAATTAAGTCTTCAGGCTGAATTTGGCTGAATTTTCATTACAGCTTGACAGGAGTTTATGTTACACAATAGAAATGTTAGTATTTTGACCCTTAGCAACAGCAAAACCAAGCAGTTATAAAAAAAATATATTAAAAAAAAAAAACAAACATGGTGGTGTTGGCACAATGTTTGTTTTCTTTTGATCTTTTATTGTAGTTTATCATTCCTCTTTTATGGGTGGTTTTACCGTGAAAATGTATTTTAAACAAATGGCAAAAGCATATCCTTTTAAATGTCTACATCTGCGTACCACTACTGTAAGAAGCAGAACTGGATTCACAACCTACTAAAAAACTTATTTGTGTTGGTTTCAGTTATCAGAGACATTCAAAATGTGGGTACTGTACTTTCTTACAGTTCAGATTGTAGGTAAAGTTAAGCAGATTGGGTACATTTCGATATACCGAAGTGTACCCTGGTTTAGATGAAGCTATCATTTAGTACCTAGGCATGTTAGAAACGTACCCTGCTTTTCAAATTCCACAAGAAATAGCAATTGCCGCTTTCTGCTCAGACATGACATGCACTTACAGCTCCCAATATAGCCTAGAGTGCCTCAGGGCAAATTGTTTGATTATCTCATGAGCATTCAGACATATGCTGCAGCCGATATGGTGAGAAAATTGGAGAGGGTTCATCACAAGGTCTCGTCTCCTGTTCATGATTATCACCCATATTGATGCATAAATCATTGCTAAACCATCCAAATGTATTTCAACAAGTAAAACAATCTGGTCTCGCATGCACGTTCTCTCGCTACAGCCCTTCTGCTAACGTATGTAGGTCATAAACGACCCGCAACACGAAACGACACTTCAAACCTGGGTACATTTGTAACATGACAAGGTACCAAACAATAGCTTTGTCTAAACCAAGGCACACTTCGATACCTAGAACCAAAAATACCATCATGAACACATTCACAGATGCACACACAAAGCTTACATTGGAGTCCAAGATTTTTGGCACTGTAAAGTACATCCTTATTATACTGATCTGCCATACATTAATATATTTCCATCTCCATTTCTTTCATAAAATCCCTTTGATGGATTTAAACAACATTTGATCTAGTCCGGGTAGATTAGTGCTAATGGGGTCTGTGAAACCAGCCATGTGTGCAGTATGGTAATATGTGTGGTAGTGCAGTACATCGTTGCCTGTGGAAGCAGACATGGCTGGGTCTCTGGGACTGATACTGCAGTGATCATGAATAGTGTGTTTTAGTGAATCATGTTCCCCAGAGCCAGACACGATAATCATTACCAGACAGTATTTAATATGTTTGTCTTGCGCTTCAAGTGCTAAAGCACATCTGTGCTTTATGGAACCAATCAGTCTTGTTTATAAATGTTTATTGATTGTAATTCCACCTATTTTGCATTTGTGGCTTGTCTTCGGCAGTGCAGAAGTTTATGCCCTACAGTGTATGCTATCCAATCCCAGTCATTCACAATAGGTGATTGTCAAAGCCTGTTGATACTGTGACTTGAGCACCTAATGACTAGCCTGCATCTTGAGTACATCATTGACTTTTTCCAGGAAAAGCAGATGAATCTTTCCAATGTGTTTTAATGTGCAGACTTCAGAGCTTTTATGGATATTGCTATAGGCTGTAAGAATTTCTTAGCACTGTAACTGAGACTTTCCAAGGGTTTTGATCAAAGTAAAATGCATGAGAGCAGCAGCTAGCTGACTCACACTTATGCATATTTAACTTTTGCTCATGCTTTTAGGGTCGTTCCCATTTTTCACTACAATTCCAGCTCTGAATTCAACCCATTTTTCAAAACTGGCAACTGAATGTAACATTAAACTGGCAATTGAATGTAACATTAAACTGGCAATGTATTTATTGTGCATGTATATAAAGTTATACTATTGGTACTTTCCACAAATACTTGGACACCCCATATTTCACTAGCCTAGTCATACTGGGCTCAAAATGTGTTATCCATACAGGATAATGGCTTCCTTTTGAACACAATAGTTTTTTTTTTAAATTATGATTTCTGCTACCAACGCAGAGTCCCCCACCTAGGGTTGACACCTTTTCAACGACCAAACCCAGACATATTTCTCAGTCAGCCTTGGTCTATCAAAACTGCAGTACATTGTAATAGAGTTTAACACTATACCACCAGTTCTCGGTACAAACCAATAATCATGCATTATATACAGTATTGTGCTCTTGATATTTCTAGCAATTGAACTTGCAATCAAACTCTTTCAAATAGCCTAAAATTACATGTAGATGAATGCAGTTTTCATTATTGTGCATTTAAATATGTTATAAAATGATGGTTTTGTGATTTCATATAAATATTTCTGAAAAATTAAGCATGTTACACAATAATAATAATAATAATAATAATAATAATAATACATTTTTCAGAAATATTTATACATTTTAACTGAGAATGGTGATTCCCAGTCCTTACATAAAATATGACTTTACTGCTAACAGAATGCATTATGCTACATTCATTATTTTAATGAATTTCAATGTGAAATCACAGAACCATCATCATTTATCACATATTTAAATGAACAATAATGCAAACTTATGCACGTACCTTACATATTGTTAATGCTGTGTTCACTTTGGCACAGCATAGTCCTTTAGTCGTAGTAGACTTTAGTAGTAGCTTAACAGTTTAGCTGTCACTCGCTAAAGCTGATTTTACAGAGAACAAAAAATCTACAGATTACAGATTTTTATCCTCATTGTGACAGGGTGGCTGTGTGGTGACGTCAGGCCAGAGTCAGGAAAGAAAAAAAACACCGACAGATCCTGCAGTCAAAAATAAAGACGCGGCGGTGCCGTTTATTTAAATAATACAAAAATAAAATAAATATTTTAAACACAAAACACAGTGCTCACAGAGCAAAATAAAAGTTTTAAACAAAACAAAATCACAAACACAAAATACAAAACTGAATAGGTCAGGCTGGGCTATCGACTTCACTGTTCCTATACAGTTTTCTTTTTTTAGTTTAGTTTCATTTCGTTTTGTTTCTCTCCTCTCCTCTCCTGTTCCTCCTCCGAACACCCACCTTGAGTGCAGAGAGCTGCAGGCTTTTATGCAGGTGACCATCTCCCGATTAGCAATAAATGAATCACTTAATTCGGTAGATGGCCACCTTCTGCACGAGGTTTTTAATTATTCCTGGCAGAGGATGAGTACCCACTTTCGCCTCTGCCAGAACACATTTTAAATAAAACAATAACAAACAAAACACACGGCTACGCCGTAATATTTAAATACAATAAATAAATACAAAAACAATACAGACAGCACTTCGCCGTCATATAAATACAATAATAAATCATAACAACAACAACAATAATAATAATAATAATAATAATAATAATAATAATAATAATAATAATAATAATAATAATACAAAACAAATACAAAATAACACAGGGGCGGAGGGGGAAACCCTGTTCTAAAAATAACTGTACAGGGCTCCTCGCCCTGTTACACTCATACAAAATTACTCTTCTATACCAAATATGTCATATACATTGTTTTAATTGCGAGTCTATTTAACAAAAGATGTTAAACGTTTATATACAAATAGAAATACTGTATATAATTCATATTAGTACTGTATTTTGAAAACAAACTATTGAAAATGTATATTTTCTTAATTAGTGGTGCAATCAGCAACCTAATTTCTTATTCGATTATTGTATAGACATTTATCAACGATAATCGATGCATTGACGTTTTATTTTTCAAAATAAAGAACAAACATTATTTTTTTTAACGGAAGATCAAATGACTAAAAACAGTGTTGCACATAATAGTTAACAAAAAGGCACAACTTGCATTCAAATTAGAACTTACGATTATAAAAAAAGAAAAACAAAGGACTTGAGTTTTTATCAACGGAAAAGAATATGTGTGCGCCTGCATCAGATGTCCCTTTAACATTGCAATAATAATAAACCACTACTCCAGCAGTGTGGGCTCTGGACTCTTGACCGGAGGGTTGTGGGTTCAATCCCCAGTGGGGGACACTGCTGTTGTACCCTTGAGCAAGGTACTTTACGTAGATTGCTCCAGTAAAAACCCAACTGTATAAATTATGTAAAAATAATGTGATATCTTATAATGTGAAATAATGTATAATGTGATATCTTGTAACAATTGTAAGACGCCCTGGATAAGGGCGTCTGCTAAGAAATAAATAATAATAAATACTGTATTTTAACAAGTCATTTCTATCTGAACTACAGTTGTTCATTACTGTTAACATTTTATGTCCAAAGCAAAGCAAAACATTTTAATTAATCTCACAAATCCTGACTAATTTAACTGTCGTACTGAATTCAGCTTCTTTTTATATAATATTATTATTATTATTATTATTATTTATTTCTTAGCAGACGCCCTTATCCAGGGCGACTTACAATCGTAAGCAAAAACATTTCAAGCGTTACAATACTAGTAATACAATAAGAGCAAGCAATACAATAACTTTTGTTCAAGTAAAGTACAAGTTTGACAAACCACAATTCAATATTACATTATAATCCAAACACAACATACTTTGAAACAAAAGAAGGTAATCGGTAGATTTAATATTGGCATTCTTTTCAAATTATTATGCAAAACTCAAAGGTATGCTGTGTTGTTGTCATTTTTTAGTGCAAAAAATGCATCAACACCAGTGAAGCAACTCAACTCATTTTACACGGGGTATAATAATAATAATAATAATAATAATAATAATAATAATAATAATAATAATAATAATAATACATTTTATTTATAGAGCGCTTTTCTCAGACCCAAAGCACTGTACAAGAACGACAATACAAACATACAATTGTGACAGAGAGAGAATAAATTCTAGTCAGCAATCTCCCTCCTGACCTGTGAGGACACTGTGTAACAGCAACAGTGTGCCCCCCGGACTGGATGGTTTGGCAGTTCATTCCAGGGTCAGTTGGAAGCCGGCCATCCAAGAAGGGGGTGGAGTCACAATACCAGAAGTCATCACCTTAATGCGGTAAGCGATGTGTCAGTCACGGATTGGAGGATACGTGATTGCAGTCACTACCGAAGGGGGCGGGACTGAAGATATATCGGGATATACAAAGCAATCTGTTCATTGTGTTATGGTTATGCAAAGACCTATGAGGAAGAACCTGTGTATTAACCGTGAATTTTTTGTTAGTTTTGTCCTGTCTAGTAATTGTTGTATTTGTCATTGTTAGACGGCTAAACTATTCGGGAGCTGTTGTTAAGGGGACAGTTTCCAAACCTGGACTTCTTTTATCCAATCCTCCACTAAAAACTCCTGGAAACTCTACCTTCTCTTCCCTCCTCTATCTCCTCTGATGACTTTGCCTCTTTCTTCTTCTCTAAAATTTCTGATATCCACAAACTCTTTAACACATGCCCCCCTCCCCCACCCCCAACACCCTCTGTCTCCCCTACTAATCTCCTTCTCTCCTCCAGGGCCACAAACCCACCATGTGCGCCCTGGACCCCCTCCCCACTCACCTCTTTAAAAACTGCTGCTCCTGCTCTACTCCCCTTCATCTCCTCCCTTCTCAACACCTCTCTCCTCTCTGGTCTCTTTCCCTCTGCCTTCAAACAAGCCTCTATCATCCCCTCCTCAAAAAACCTACCCTCGACCCCAACTACCGTCTTGTCTCCCTCTTACCCTTCATCTCTAAAACCCTCGAGCAGGCAGTACACTGCCAGTTCTGCTTTCCTGTCTAACCACTCTCTGCTCAACCCCTTCATATCTGGTTTCCGCTCCGCTCATTCCACTGAAACTGCTCTCTTGTCTGTCACTAACTCGCTAAACTCTGCCCGTGCTGCCTCTCTCTCCTCTGTCCTAATTATCCTTGATCTCTTTGCTGCCTTTGACACTGTCAATCACTCTATTCTCCTATCCTCTTTCGTCCCATAAGTCTTGGGTCCTCTCCTGTTCTCTCTCTACACCCACTCCCTGGGCCCCCTAATCGCATCCTATGGTTTCTCATACCATTTCTATGCTGATGATGCTCAGATCTTCCTCTCCTTCCCCCCCTCTGACCCCACCATCCCCTCCTGTATCTCTAACTGTCTGCCTGCTCTCTCCTCCTGGATGCACTTGCATCACCTCAAACTCAACCTCTCAAAATATGACCTCCTTTTCTTTCCCTCCTCATCTTTCTCCTCCTCTGATCTCTCTATCTCCATTCCTCTGGAATCTACCACGCTCTCTCCCTCCTCCTCAGGCAAGAACCTTGGAGTAACCCTGGACCCCTGCCTCTCCTACTCCCAGCACATCTCCACTCTAGCACACACCTGCCGATTCTTCCTGAGCAACATACGAAGAATCCGTCCCTTCCTCACCAACTACTCCACGCAACTCCTCGTCCAAGCGCTGGTACTCTCCCGCCTAGACTACTGCAACTCCCTCCCTGTGTCCGCCACCCGTCCGCTCCAGCTCATCCGGTGTTCTCTCTGCCTCACTTCTCCCACACTACTCCACTGGCTCCCGATCACCACTCGCATCCAGTTCAAAACTCTTGTACTCGCCTACCGATGCCTTGACCAGACTGCACCCAGCTACCTCCAGACCCTCACCCGACCTCTCCGCTCCACCTGAACTAGAAGACTAGCTGTACCTCCTCTACGCTCCCCTGCCTCCAGAGCCTGCTCCTTCTCCACCCTCGCCCCACAATGGTAGAACGACCTTCCTACGGATGCCAGGACTGCCCAGTCCCTGACCACCTTCCAGCGCCTCCTCAAGACACACCTCTTCAGACAACACCTGTAAAACTCAACTCTTCCCTTCTGGACAATATAGCACTCTGCCTTTAATACACTTTAACTTGCACTTATCTGCTCCCTATTTTACTGTATTTAATCCTGCACTTAATCCAATCTGCAGTATTTTGTATTTCACTTGCACTCGTATCTAACCCTGATGTAACTATCAACACTGGTATCTGCTCTTGAACTGCCCCGATATCAAATCGTACTGTGTTTTGTATTTGCTCTTATTAGGATTGAAGTCATTGTATTTTGTAACTTGCTCTTAATTGTACTGTAATTCTTGATATGCATTTTATTTTGTGTACAACTGTAAGTCACCCTTTGTAAGGCCGTCTGCTAATAAATAAATAAATAATAATGCCAGGGTAACATTACTGTATTAATAGAAACAAAGATTTAAAAAAATATATATTTGTACAGATGTATTATGCTACAGTAGCATTACTGTAATACTTTGGGGCTTATGAGAATGTTAGAAAATGGGTATTACCATGTGGCAATGTGCCCCACACCCCTGTGTGTATTTTTGTGTTATATGTTGCATATAGTGTGTTAATGTTGGTGTATTGTAGTTGATACACGGGATATAATGTGGGTAATGAGCACGAGTGTTTAAAATGTATAATTGTATTTAGGCACGGGGATTGCACTTCACTTCACGTGCATTTAAAGTATGTAATAATATGTGAGCACGGGGTTGCACAGAATTAGTTCACGTGCTGGGATTCAAGTGAATAATTAATTAGTAATTGAATCACGACACAACAGTATATATAGATGCACATTTTACTCACTCGGGGTTGTGTGTTCGGTGAGTGGAGAATGGGTGTGGAGAGGAGAGAAAGTAAAGTAAACTAAAATAAACTAAAATAATAATTGTTATTTGTTTTGACTCACCGTGTTTGTTTGTCTGTTGGTCCACTGTTCGTTTAAGTGTTAGTCCGTTTTGTTTGTCTATTTATTTTAGCCTCAAGTGCCGTGTCCTGTTTTCTGTTTAAACATTTTATTTTACAATAAATCACTGAGCGTCGCAGCACTTCAGTTTCACTGCAAGTACTCCCTGTCCGTGTGATTCTTTCTGGCCTGACATCACCACTAAAGCCAGCTGTTTACATACCCATTTAGTAAGGGCTGGACTAAATGTCATATTGTAAAGAATAATTAAAGGGATACTTGTTTTTTATTATTTACATCAAACTTATCACCTTATTGAATTGCCCCAGACAGAATATAATGGGATTAAATAGGGACAAGCTTCAGATAATATCACACTCCGAATAATATCAATCTTGTTTATCAGTTTTTCAAAAATCGGATTGAAGGCTCCCCATGTTTTTGGTATTTGTACCTTTGATTGCCACAGAGTTCCCGCACTGTTGTAAGGTTTGTTCAAAATGTAGTAAAAATGAAGTGGTAATAAACAGAATAGGACAGGGGGCTGGAGTACCAGTCAAAACATTCACATTTGAATTGAACAGCAGTCAGGATTTTGATTAGTTGGCTGAATGATGTGTTAGGTGTCAAGTACTGCTTTATCGACTTTCCTAGCAGGGGAATACATGAGCTGGGGTTTACAGCTCTGTCAATGATCAGGCTGTAGTGGTTTGAGTGAGAAAATGGTGAACAGATTTTGGAGGCACTGCTTATAATACTGTGCCATAGGGATCTAATAAAACTTTACATGGTCTAACAGTGATGCTAACGTTTTTCATGGGGCCACATTTCATTACGGTTTTACACATTTTTCTAGTCTCAAAACATGTATTATCTGTCAGCTATTGTACACTACTGCAGGGTTTTGCAGTTTCTTCTTCTTCTTCTTCTTCTTCTTCTTCTTCTTCTTCTTCTTCTTCTTCTTATTATAAACATGTCCATCATGTCCATAGATCATGATTGATCATAGCTTTTTTATACACTAATTATGGACTTTAAGCCATCCATTACTCTATTACTATGCCCAAGTTGCAGGGGTATATACTGTTTGAGGCATCTGTAAACACAATGGATGCCACATTGTTAACTAGAGAATGTACTGTACACCTAAGTGAGAAACGCTCCAATAACTACGGTAGTGAATAAGAATGGAAGTGTAAATAAATACCTCACACTGTAACAAACTATTATGAGGTGGACTGTAACCATTAATGCACTGTAATGTTAGCTCTGCTCATACATTTGATGCATGTATGCAATTTGTTATTTGGGGTGGAGAGCTACTGTCAGCAAATCAAACCATGTCTAGCTCCTTAGCTATGTATATGTGTTTCAATGTGTCTAGTAATACGGGTCAGTATAGTTTTCTTCATTTATCAGTAAACTGAAGTATATTCTAAAACCTGCTTATGTTTGTGTGATGCATCTTAATAAACAGGCCCTTTTCCCATATGGATTACAGGATGACTTCAGTAAAGGTGTCTCTCCGTGGTAATGGTGTTCCAACCATTACAACACATTTTATAGTTTGTTTTAGTGCTGTAAGGGTGTGAAACTGTGAACAGGTTCAATATCCAGCTTTCAGCTCCATATAATCAGTAGGAGGTAGGTTCTGGTTACCGATAATTTACAATATATTAATCTTTACATCTCTGGGTTCAAGTTCCCAGTTTTATTACAAAAAAATTACATCCCTGAGCCGTACAACCGACTTACAAAATAATGTGTTAGTTATTCCTAAACCCAGGTTTTAAACCTGCTTTTTGTTCCATTGTACAATTACTATTTCGGCTACCACGTGTTAGGCCTACTGCTGTATGTCCTTGACACATATAATTATTAGACATTTTTAACCAAGCCTGTATAGTAGTGTTGATTCATATTTTTACTCAAGCAATATTATGTTCCAACATGTTATTCATCCTTATGTCACATACCTTGCCAAGAACAACTTGTTTACTTAGTACTGTACTGCAGAATTGCCATTCTTGGCTGTTGCTTACTAACTGCTGTAGTGAGACTTGGCTTGGTGAAATGCAGGGGTGTAGTGCTGGGGGTTGGGGGGGTTTGCCGCTCCACCACTTCGCTTGGGCAGGGAGAGCACTGCTTCCGTACTTCACGTTTAGAATATTGAACTGTTTTGCTCCTATTAATAAATGGAGATATACATGTGTATAAGCCATACAAATAAGCAAAGAATACAATAACCATACGAAACCCTTGACAGATAAATAATGAAAAAAGTTTAAATATAGCGTGCCTGGTCTGGAACAACAGGTGTGAATAATGCAGAGGGAAAGGGAACCTGGGCATGTGGCAACGGCCGTTTATGTTTAGCAGTTTTTACTTGTATGTTGGAACTACTGCACTAAAGTAAAGGACCTCTGAGACACACTTCAAAGAGGTAGGCCAGGCATCTCTTTTTACAATTTAATGTAAAGTTGTGTGGATACGTGAATTTGAATACTTTACGTTATTTAGTATTACTTGACCATATACAATTAACTGCACAAGAAGGCAAACATTATATTAATTACTTAATATATTACTTGATTGTGTGTTAGTTTGACATTTAAAATAGGACTTGGCAATGTTTGGGAGGTTTATGTACACTAGTACAGTATGTAGAGGAGAGTGGCGTTTGATTTGAGTACTCAGAAATTGTAATGCTCAAGTACTCGTCTCGAGCAACAACAGATCTCTAAAATCCCATCGCTACTATCAAAGACCGCAGACTTTTTAATATCAGGCACATTGCTCTTTAGTTGAAAAAAAGTATTTTCAACTTTAATTGTAAGCACAACTCGCTTTCGCGCTGTACAGTGTGTGCTGTTCGTCTCTAATTTTTTAATTTTTTTTTTTAAACCATATAATTTGGGGCAAAGTTACTTATAAAAAAAAAAAAATTAAAAAAAAACAAACGGAATAGGTTCTTGTTTTGTTGTTGTTAAATTAACCTTTAAAAAACACACTATTCTAAAACAGCACAGTTTATTTGTAGTTTCTTTACAGTATTTTATTTTTTTTCTTTCATCATCATTTTGAAAATTTTGTGTTCAACCTCGCCGGCACTGTAAAAAGAAACAATCGCAAGGAAAAGAAAAATACCATAGTTGGTAGAAGAAAAAAAAACGAAAAACTGTGAGCCTGTGGGGTATCTCAAAGGCAATCGCTGACTCCCGTGTCCTCAGTGATCCACCCACACCCCCTGTTACAAGGCCAAAAATGTGTCCTGATGTCACCACTAGCTTGCATAGAATCATTATTTCTGTATGTCATCTATTGTACTTACTCACATTTTATGCAATTTGGATGGACATTTGGACACACAACTTAATTTTTTTTATTTTAACTGGAATGAATTATATTCATAAAATAATATTCATAAAAGTCTTCTTGACTACCAAAAAACTCTTTAATAATTTTACTGCTACTGATTGTACCAGGTATGTTAAAAAATATATAGAAAAAAGAGATTATCTACTGAGGTATCCAGGATGCTTATTGTTCAAGGGACTAACCGTGTTAGTTCATGGATTTATTTGTTGTCCTCCTTTCCTGCCAGATCAAGTATTACTTGTAAATTTTGATAACACATAGCAGGAATTATGGGAAGTACTGTACTCGGTCAGCAATTCTTAAATAGAAATCCAAAATAATTAAAGGCAGTCATCCTTTGCACAAATTGTACCAATTTGCAGTATTTAAGTGTAAATAAGCTAACAGCTTTTGTTCCACAATTTTAGAATGGCCCAAAAATGTACAATAGGGAAAGAGAACTAATAAATGAGCCTGTCTATTGCAGAATGGTCAACAGTCAACTGCAATATTATTAATGTTTTGTAACTCTCACATCACCTTCCTTGTGATCATATCTTTTGCGGCATGTTCTTCCTTGGAGAATCTAACTTTCCATCTCTCTGGCAGGTCCTTTAATGTTTTATGGTGTTGGTGGTCCTGAGGTGTTCATGAAGGGTTAGGGTTGTACATCCCCCCCCCCCAAAAAAACAAAAAACAAAAAAAAAACAAAGGGAGAGAAAACCATGGCACCCAAAACACAAAACACATGAAATTACGGGATATATGCCAGAACAGTTTAGCAAAGTGTTCTTTATTAACATATCATTATTACATCCACATGTATCATTAATTGCAGCATATATAACATGCTCCATTGCTTTCTATACTTTCATGCGCTGGAAAAGAAACGTGTGCCAAAACATACAATATAACTGCTTTGTGTTTTTGCATATGGTTTGTATTGTAATTGTTCTGTCGCCTTAGTAACATACATATTTGCTTACATGTCACTTTTTAGTAAATCCAATGATTTGTGCTCCCAGTGTTCAGTTGCAGAATACCCAGTGGGATTAGTACATTGTAGACACTTGTTATTATTCTTAAGTATTAAAATATCACAGTCTTTCAGAGGAATACAGGAAATCGTTGGCCTAGGCCAGACTTTTTGTCAAGAGTTGTTACTGGTTGCAGTACTGTAATAAGACTGCATTAATGAAGGGTAAGTTCAGTGAAACATATCCTCTGGATAGCCAGTAATTGGACCCGTGCACTTTGTGTAGGTTACATCTGACTCCAGATATAAATAGTTTATAAGAGGACAAAGCAGAACACCTTGCAACCTTGACTATGGTGTTACAAAATGTAATATTAGAAGGACCATCTGCATGCCTACATGTTTGTTTCTTTAACATACAAAAAAGGTATTTAATTTATAAACAAAAAACATTAACGTAAAACAGCAATAGCCCAAAGATAAAACATTAGGGCAGTTTTTACTTTTATTACATTAGATGGATGTAATACAGTTAGATTTTATATATATATATATATATATATATATATATATAAGAAAATAACACACATATTAGCATTACTATAAACAAATACAGTGAATGCATATAGCAGATACAGGGATCCAACACTAGGACCAGCATCGTAACCAGAGCTGACATTCTACCGAGGTCACACTCAGGTTTCAAGCTCTAGCTGGCAGTATTTATATACGACTGCTTGGTATTTACTATTCAACCTCCAAATCTATGTTACATGGAAAACCAAGAGAAAATGAAGGAGTCTTTTGTACTTTACCAGAATTCTTATGAGTATCAGCATTGATGATGCAAAAAAACAACCGAGGACACAACCTCAGTGTCCTCATAGCTAGTTACGGCCATGACTAGGACGAGGTTTTTTTTAGGTTATCCTGGAGTCTGTATTACAGAAACTCTGGGAATTCAGAATTGGCTCTGTTGCACAGATAGACAAAAAAAAAATACTAAAAGTAATCATCTGGGATGTAATTAAGCATCCAGTGTTGATTTTGATACACTTAGGTAAGTGGTCGCAGTACTTGTGCAGTTAGAAAATATGACATGTAATACAATTACAATAACAGATTCAAATTTCCAAGTCATAAGAAACCAACACATACCAAGTATATACAAATATAATCATGCTAATTGCAGAAATAACTGTGCAAATAACTAATATTCCAATCAATAAGAAATATACTATACAGTATTGTAATATAACTTAGTCTATCAATTGACTGCAAAACTGAAATGACACTGCGAATCAAATCTCAGAACTATGACATATATTTAATGTGTAATCATTATTATAAATGTTAATCCCCATGTTAGTGGGGCAAGGGGGCATTTGTGTGTGTGTGTGTGTGTGTATCGTGTTTTGGTAATTTACGATGGGCTATATAAATAAAAAAGTGTTCTTACCGGACCCCATTTCCCAGTTTCTAAGTTACGAAAGTGAAATTTGGAGTGCTAACGAGTGGCAAAACAGGGACATAAATGTTGGATATTTCAGTCAACTCCTTAAAACTCGCTGTAACTCGCAGCAGCAGTATAACTTTGAGAAACCTTGTCAGATTGACATCAACTGTGTTGCATTGCATTGCCAGAGGGGGTGGAACCGTATCTATGGATGGAACAATCTCTGCCAGCCATTGGAGTCGTTGATACCGCCCACTGGCTGTGATTGACAGAAGCTGTTGTGGCACATTGAAAAAGAAATATGGAGACCACATCGAAAAAGAAAGGCGCGCGTCACATCAGAATGTAAAAAGCAAAGTGGAAATTGTGAAAAATACATGAATAAATATCAAAAAATGAATTAATAAAAAGGTCTATTTATTTATTTATTTTATTCATTCATTCATTCCTAATTTTGGCAGGGAATATCCTCCATAATATGTGCTGTTTCAAACAAATATATGGATATCAAAGTGCTTGCGTTCCCTGGTTTATTTTGATGTAGAGCAACACATGTGAAATTGAGTCAGGCCGTTTCTCAATGTAATCGGAAAACTGCGGATCTTACAACTGGAAGCTGGCCATCCAGGTCAAAAATGTGCTGTTTAGTGCGTGTTTCAAATACTTAGTACATGTATTGATTTGGACCAATCAGACTACATAAGATACTACGGGGTGGATTTTCAAAAAACAGTGTTATTGTATCAAAGTCGCTGTATAGTAATGACAGCTTTCGTAGCAAGTGATTTTCTGTTTATAAAATCAATCTGTTATGCTTTGAAATTGAGTCGATGAGGTCGTTAATGAACACATTTCTTGTTAAGGCCATTGCACACTGGATCCGATAACGCATCCGAATTTAACGTGCGTCTAAAAAACGACCATGTGCATTCTCTATTGCACCTTGCACACTGAGTCCGTAATTGTCATATTACGGTGATGCATCAATTTTGGAATTGAAACAAATTCGATTTGATCCGATTTGACGTGCGTTAAAAATGACATTGACCAATGAAAAACGACTGGGAAGACACAAGGGTTCTTGCAGTACCCTGAACAAAATGGAAAATCTAATTGAGTGTGTCGCCAAACAAAAATTACTTTATGATGAATCCAACAAAGATTACAAAGAGGGCAAGAGTGGTCAGGGCTTAACAGTCAGAAAAGAGGGGCAGTACATGAAAGTGATGGAAAGTATTTTCGGTAGCTCATTGTTAGCTTCCCAACTATATATATATATATATATATTTATTACAGGAGCGAGTGTTTGAAAAATTAAATATTTGGTTCCTGATGCTATGACAACCATCTTGTGTAATATCATATGTTTTTTTTAATGTATTGCGTAACAACATTATCGTAGTCTAGTAGAAACGTAATTAACAAATGTTTTCCATCACCGTTTGCTGATCATTAAGTTTATACTACATTTAACATTTTTTGTGTTGAAAGTTATATATGAATTGACAGAATTGTATTTATTTTTTGTTAAAATACTGAAACTAGGTATATTTACTAAAGCCTCTTCTGCATATCAGCGCTCTGAAATACGATATTAACACATCTAGTGTGCAATCGATTGATAATGACACACAACTTTTTCGGATGATGGATTCTAAAGGATGGAACGGATCCAGTGTGCAAGGCCTTTAGAAAGCTTAATTGTCGCAGGTCACGTACACCATTCCTGTCGCAATGACTAGATAAGGGGAGAAAAATGAATGGAAGCATAATTGGCTGTTATAAGTTTTAAGTTAACTGCTCTTTGTTGAACACGCTCTCAAATGTAATTATTTACTGTATTCTTTAGCTTGCTCTTATTTGAATTTGATCGTATTTGCTACTGATTTTATTGTACTTTATAACTGCTCTTATCTGTAAAATGATACTCTGTAATGTAATATTCTGTAATGTAATATAGTCGGGATACAACTCTGGGAGACGATTCTTCCCAATGCTATTTATGTCGTTTAATTGGGACGTTACTTTGTTTAATTGGGATAAAGTATTTTAAAATGATGAACGGAGATCGCTTTTCAGTATAAGACAGGTTGTGTAGCACAGTGCAGTGAGTACGTGATTATGCTGTGACTTGCTTGAATTGCGTGAACCACGTTATCGCATATCTCTTCATAGTCGTGCATACTGATAAATCATCTCCTGGTAACTCAATTCCTCAATAATGCTATCCAAGTCATTATTTTATTACTATAACATCTCAAAAAGCTTGGCAAATGTCTGCAATAGTCTGCTGTATAAAGGGAACAGAGTGCCCTGGACTGGATGGCCAGACATTTTATTCCCAGGGTTAGGTGGAAGTCGGACATCTAGAAAGGGGGTGGAGCTATGGTACACCATGTCATCGACCTGGAAGGGAAGCGATGTGGCAGACGTGGATTGGAGGAGCGGTTGCAATCGTTTACCAAGGGGGCGTGATTGAAGGTACATAAGGGGACGTGGTGAGGTGATCTGTTCCTTTATTATGGTTAACGCTAAACTGGAAGGAGAACCGTATTGTAAATCGTGTTTTGTTTGTTTTGTCGTGTCTAATTATATACCGTGTTTATTATTTCGGGACTGTACCCTGTGGTTTTACTGAGCAATACGCAACGTTGTGTATTGCCAGTTAACATTATTATTTACTGTTGTCAAGTGATTTTGGATTACAAATAAACCATAATTTCACCAGTAACATTGTTGTTGTCATTCTCTTGAGCACTGCATCACCTCTACACCTGCACACTGCAAACCACTTTGCCACAGATATTTTGTCCTGTGATACTTTGTACTTTGATACTTTGTACTGCGATACTTTGTAACAATTGTAAGTCGCCTTGGATAAGGGCATCTGGTAAGAAATAAATAATAATAATAATAATAATAATAATAATAATAATAATAATAATCAATTTGTGAATATCAATATGGACGACTTTTGTTAGCTTTAAATGAAATGCGATTAACTAGGATAATCTGCAAGTACTTTTATGAAAAGAACCCTATGTGTGTTATGTGGTTCACTTCACTCAGGAATAAGACCTTCAACATTAATAGCTTCACAGTAATATGAATTTCTAGTTAAAACAAAATGTTTGGTAAAAGATATACAACTCTTAACTTCAAACCAATCCAGTTTAAAAAAAAGGCTATAATGACTATAATTATAAGAAAAATACCTTTGTGTTAAAATACTTTATACTGGATTTGACACAGAGTTTCATTGGCCTTTGCGTTGTTTGTTCTGAAATTGTGTGATAAGCATTTCTTAACACAAGATTTGCAACGGGATTACAGGATATAAGGAAGTGTGTTTCTGTCTTAAAATGATGATTCTTCTCCTTGTCCCTGGAATATTACCCATCTTGACCCATTGAACGATGTAAATCAAACCAAACTGGCACTGGCCTACCCCTAGTGTCTAATACTTGGAACGTGCATTTCCAAAATAAAAAAGAAGTATATTTCGATGACATTATGATGGCATCAGAATTCTACAAAAATAATATTCAATTCTGGATGCCAAATGATGTTATAAACATTGACATTGATACAAAATAAGGGCGTCTGCTAAGAAATAAATAATAATAATAATAAAAATTAAAAATAACATTAACTACCTCACTTCTAAAAGTAACTCTGACACCCAGCACAGTTGTGTCTTCACTTTTGATTATCATAATAAAATGGTTGTATAGAAAACAACACTGGTTTATATATTATTTAAAAATGTTCATTGACATCTCACTTTTTAAATGTCTCATACACTCTTAACACATTTGTCTCATCTTTCCACCAGCTTCTTTATGCACATAGCACAGATATGTTTGTGTGTGTGCAGTGAACCATGTAATGAACAGCAGTGAACCATGTAATGAACAGCACTGCTTTCAGAACATTGGCTTCCTTGTTTTTTTCATTCTTACTTTGGAGGTGCTGCTTCAGGTTTTCAAATAGATTGTAATCATATGGGACTAGGGCTGCCCTGTGAATTCACACTGAGTTCCAAGTGGCCATGCTGGAGGTTATGGTAAAGCTAATAGGAATGGCATTCCTATTAGAGATAATGTATTTCTATAAATTGATTGATGAAAGGCCATACATGTGTGTGTTGGGTAGTATATTCACATTACAGTTACTATCAAGTTTAGAAATAATCATTTGTAGCACCTCTTAAGTATCATTATACAACATTGTATAGTTTGTACATTTTACAGGATCAATTTAATTCAGTATAAACTTGGAGAACTACAATATATTGCAGATTTTGATGAACTATATGTAGACAGTATGTGTAGAAATATGTGTAAACACTAATATTTCATTTATACATGCAGTGTATATAGAAATATCAGTCCAAAAGCGATAACTGAGTTCTTATTTTATTGTTTTATTTTATTTTTACAACATTTTGTAGTTATATGTTCTAACCCTAATCCAAAGCCAAACCATAACCCTTACAAGACAAAAAACAGACACAAAATTCCAGTCATTCCAGACATATCAGAGTCAGTCTAACTCCTGCAGACCCCTGTGTTTTCTGTGAATGAAGAACTTATTAAAATGCTCTTGCACACCTCTCCTGATAGTATATTGAAGCAATAAACTGATCACCAGCCACTGGATCAAAGACATTAATTACATATTTCAATGTTACCAGTCCTAAATTATAGACCCGGTGGTTAAAATGGGTTATGTGCTTTTCTTATTATGAGCTCAGACACCCACATGTGGTGCAGCACTTTATATTTCTTGACCTAGCAACAGTTGATTTGCCCAAGCAAATACTGTATATTCAGTCAGGAAAATTGCTAACATAAATATGCACAAATATTTTTGGAAATAAAGTTCACCCTAACCATATGGAAACTCTGCTTATAAAAGAAAATACCTGTTCAATACAGGGAAATGTGTTACTAATTCTAATATTGAATTCAAGAAAGATTCTGAGGCACAACTGTTGACTTATTAGCACTAGTCATGGACTACTGTACCTGAGATAACATTTGGTAGTCAAAAATGTGTGCTGAAAGGGGTCTCTGAAATCAGTCATATGCATTAAGACAGACATGCTAGTGAAAAGTTTTATCTCCTTTGAGTAAAAGGTGAAAAACATATATGTCTGCTATAGTGGGTTCAGTGGGAAACATCCCTGATACTGCGGTAAGGGCACGTCCCTGTGTTGTGCGGTTATTGTGCGCTGCTGCTTGAAGTGTAAAACTAATACTGTGTATTAAATACTATTTAAATTGAAATGTTGTTCAGGTTTTTCTTTATATATATATATAAATATATATTATTTTTAAAAAATGTACGTAAAGGGGGGCTCCCGAGTGGCGCATCCGGTAAAGGCGCTCTGCATGGAGTGCAGGATGCGCGCTATAGCCTGGACGTCGCCGGTTCGAGTCCAGGCTATTCCACAGCCGACCATAGACGGGAGCTCCCGGGGGGGGGGGCGCACAATTGGCCAAGCGTCACCCCGGTGGGGAGGGTTTAGGTTGGCCAGGGTGTCCTCGGCTCATCGTGCACCAGCGACCCCTGTAGTCTGGCGGGGTGCCTGCGGGCTTGCCTGTAAGCTGCCTGAGAGCTGCTTTGTCCTCCGACGCGGTAGCTCTTGGGTGGCTGCATGGTGAGTCCGCAGTGTGAAAAAAATCAGTCGGCTGACGGCACACGCTTCGGAGGACAGCGTGTGTTCGTCTTCGCCGCTCCCGAGTCAGTGCAGGGGTGGTAACGGTGAGCTGAGCCTAAAAATAATTGGCCATTCCAAATTGGGAGAAAATATTAAAAAATAATAGGCAATGACTAAATTTTAAAAAAAAATGTACGTAATGTAGATATAGGGTGTAAGTTAAAAAATGAACATCTGTTATTTGTATCATAATTGTTGTTTTTAATTGGCATTTGCTGTACTGTGTATGTTAGATGTTATCTATCTGTAAAACAGCATTTTCATTGGGTCAGCAATTGGTACAGCATGATAACAATTTGAAATGTTACTTTATACCATTTTTGGAAGTAATCAAATAAATAGATACAATTGTTTTGGCCAGGTTTAATACTAGTCATTAGTAAAAAAAAAAAAAAAAGTCAAGAACAGACTACACATTATTTCCAGAAGTAGTGTAACAGAATTTCCTTTTGGCATATAGTCTTGTGAGGTATTAAACCTGGCTGAATAAACCCATATAATAACATGGAGCTGTAATAGATCATTCACACTATGGTACAGTTCACAAGTCAAGATACAAATACAGCCTCTTTTTGTTTAACGTTTACTTCTATGACTACATGCAGCTAACCTCTCAAAAAATGTATTGAAATAGTGGTATACTGTATTCCTATACCCACGGCAAGACTGTAGCACATATTGTTGAAAATAAAAAGTAGTAAAGATGTGGTTTTAATGTTTTTTTTTAGTTAGTTATTCAAACCGAGTTAGGAATATTCAAGCAATGCGCTACTTTTATGCCAAGTGAAAAAGCTGGGACAGCCAGATTACATTTTTTCAAATAAAAGATGGTATTACTTTCAACAGGATTTGTTTGTTTTGTGTTTGACTGTTGAACAGCACTAATATATGATAGCATTGAAGTTGAACAGTGTCTAAACATTAAATCATATGCCAAATGAATCAATCATATTTATAGGGAGCTCTGTTTGGAAACCTGGATTACAAATCATAACAGAACGTCAGTAGTAGTTATACGCTATACCAGATATCACCATGTTAATTTAACCAAAGAGAATACAGCATTTGGTTTTGACAGGTGCCCTTAGCCAATCAGGATCGACCGGAAGTCCGCCTCCCAGTTCCTGTCATGTGTTTGTAGTCTTTAAGAAATTCCGGAAATCTTTTTGTAAAGCCAGCCAATCGTTGTACTTGTCACAGAATTTAAGTCATTTTCGCAATAACAGTTTTCACATCCGTGGTAAGAACAACCATTGTATTCAAAAGCCGTCTTTACACCGTTTATTACTACATAGCCATCTAGAAAATATGGACCGACCCTGAACTCTCCACCGGGTTTCAAAGCATGCTGTATATTGATATTCTCTGTGTGTTCCACATACATTAACCATTGAATACTCAGTGTAGAAAACCTCTTTTGCTGTCTCTGGTAATTATTGCGATAGTGCGATTGTTTTTTTCTGCAGAAACATAAAACGGTACAGTGCCATGCAGACAGAGGTGATTGTGATTTGCTGGTAAGGATCTAAGGCCACTGTGTACACTTTCTCGTTTATCTGCCCCGGATTCACGCTGCTGCAGTGTCATTTTCAACACTGCCTTCCTAAATCTTACACACCCTTTTCTCAAAATTTTAACATCCTGTTTACAATAGCTTTTCAACTCTTCCTGGAAAAAGAACTTGTTATTTTTGTTTGCGTTGTACCATTCCAAAAACGTGGCTTTCATGTAATTTACACCGTAAAAATCAACAGACAGTATACTGCCTACATCATTTTGGTTTTCCACCTTGTTGAAATAATGTGTAAAGCAGCCTTTGGACCCACTGAAACCAATTGCTTGCGGCATATTAGCGAGTTTCGTTGGAAGAAAATTCAGAGTCTATAAACCGAATGTTTAAACTTGCAACCGTCATGCACATTATTTTACCACCCTGCTTCAATAAATTCACGTCCATTTTTTCTTTTATCAACTGCCGGATAACTAAATAATTGTCATAAGCCTTACCATTGTGTGATATAAATGTGTAATCTCTAAAGGAAACGTCAATGAATGTTCTCACAAAATCCTCTAAACAAGATGCACTGTAAAAATCCCACTGCTTTTTGTTATTTATATGCAACGCACATACATAGTTAGGAACGTGAGTACCGGTTTCTTGCGTGCATCCAAAATAACAATTCAGAGTCACACGACAAACACGTTCTTGTAGTAACCCCAAAACACTGCCTGTTAAACACAAATTGTTGCCCCCGTTGTTTAAATCGATCAACAAAGCTCTTCTTTTCAATGATTTTGCTATAGATTATGCTTTTAAGGGGTCTGTGGGTGCCACCGTCCATAGACCTAATCACGGTATAACCAGTCTTAGACTATCGTTTGTTAGAACCTCAGTGTTACTTTGCAACATAGCAGAAATGTGATCTAAAAACTCTGGCGTTTAGCTCACCGGTGTTCCTTCTTACAGAATACAAGGGATTGCTTAAAGAACCAGAACTCAATCTTAGCTGCACAAAGTCATTAGGTATTACAAGCAGCGCTATTTCATCCAAAATACTTTGTATCGCTGAATGCACGGCTTCTATAGCCTGCGCATATGACTCTATTCTGTCCAAATTTACAAATCTAAATTCCTCATAATATTCAACAGCCCTGAATCTACGCATTTCTCTATCATAACGTCTCAAACGCTCCAAAAAAACAACAGGGGCCTCATTCACAACAACATAATTTAGTTGCTCTACATCCATTTGCTGACTGGTTCCTCAATATTCATTTGAGGTTCAACATTCATTTCATGTTCAACATTTCTAACCTTGTCGACTGGTTCAACAATATTCATTTGAGGATCGGCAGTTCTGTGTTTCACAAAACGGGATCTTGCAAGGGTTCGTTTATTTTTTCTCAGTGTTAGTTTAGCAGCATCAATTTTCTTTTTTAAATGTGATCTGAACAAACAGGCAGATTTGTGTCTTAGGGGGCTCATCCTTACGGGTTATACACGTTTTTTGTTACTTGTCACTTGTTAAGGACAGCCAAATAATCGGGTTTCACCGATTGGAAAATTCTGAAAGGTTTTAACAGATCACTTTTGAGTTTTTCATCAAAATTGCCAAGTTGTAGAAGAAGGGTCGTAAACTGAACTGCCTGATCTATACTACCGAAGCTTTTGAGGGCAACACCCATCGCCAGCCAACAATTGCTCATAATCTGACAAGCGCTGCTAATTATTTCTGGCTGCGAGACTACCACACATGCATTCTTACTACCTTTTCAAACCTTTCCCCATTCATGTTTGGTTTCTTGCAAGCATGGCAAAACATTAGTGAGTTTAAACCTTGACATACCTTTTGGCTGTTTTGCCGACCCCTTTTTTGCCCTGATGGCCCGTCTGTATCTTTGAGCCGCTCCTTTTCTTATTTGCCTCGAATAGTTCGTCATCTTCTTCTGAATCGCTGACACTTCTCAAAGCTGTGCTCCACTTCTTGGAAACCCCCGATCCTTTTAGTGCAGTTCTCCTGACCTTGGTGCTGTTAGATGTCGCTGTTAAACAAACAACACAACTTTTATTTTATAGATTGTCTCTTCTCTTTTAATGACCATCCCACATCGCTTTACAAAGTCTTACAAAATAGAAATACTTACAAGTTGTTCCTTTTTTCACAATACACGCTGTTTTCACAGGTCCCTGGATCTCTGGCTCCTTAGATGTAACTGTTAAACACACAATTCAAACAATCAGTACAATGTCTTTTACAGGTACATAACATCGCAAATCGCTTTACACAGTCTTACAAATTAGATGTAATCTACTCACAGGCGTCTGTCTGTTCTTCCGGCATTATGTTGTCCAGATCAGGTCTCTGCCCCATGCATTCATTGGGTTCTGTGTAAACATACAAATGGTAGTGTTCTGAAAAAACATAACAAACTTCTTAGTCGTTACATTAGAGGGGTTTAAACTTTGGCGTACCTTTATGTTTTGTCCAATTTTGCATTTGCACCAAGAACATCTGGCTGTATCATTGCCCCGCTTCATTTACCATGCAATATCTCTCCTTCTCGCACAGCATGTACATTAGCAATAGTGTGCGAAATTCAGCTATGCTTACACCGCACACTCTAGCATATTTATGTCCCTTCTCAGCTCACTAATGATTGGACAACTGCAGAACCAGGGCAGATCTTTGACTTTCCTATTGGTTCAACTCACAAGACATTCAACTGAAACAGAGCATACCTTCAATGGTGTATGTCCTGCCATTGCTCACTCATGATTGGATACCTGCATAACATGGGGCAGATCTTTAACTCTCCCATTGGTTAAACCTACTCAAAACCATGAACTGTTTATGTGTCTTTATTCCAAAGTGCAATATGTTTTGTTAAAGGAAAATTAAATCGTTAGTTTTTATTAGCAAAAAGGACTCAAAATTGCTTTTTTTGTTTTGTGACCAAATCACACCTATATTTAGATACAACTGAATCTAAAAGTTATAAAATAATATATACAAAGGTAAAATAAAAGAATTGCATGTTTTGTAGCAAGCAACATTTTTCAGCAGTTGAAAGTTTTGAACTTGTTTACATTACTACTTAAAAAATAAATAAATAAATACAACTTAATTTATTTTACAAGTTCACAATAACAAAGACAAACATTTTTCATGTTGTCACTTCGAGCACTACTTTGGTTCTTGATCAGAGAACCCAGGGGAGGCTAACAGGGAGATATATAGATGGTTTTAACCCTACAGTACATAGTTTGTGTACTTTTTAATCAAGAATAATCACACAGACCTATTCAATTTTAAGTTTCAATGATTCAGAGCATTATTAGTACTCCTTCGGTTTATTAAATTCTTAAAAATGGATCAAGTTGATACAGACCATGTCAGTTCCCATCTAATAGGCAATCTGGGAGGTCCAGTGCCTGTACAAACTTAACAGCGTTAATACTTCTAACATTTATGCTTATAACATGTTTTGCCCTTGGGCTAGACATGCGAAACGCTAAGAAACACCCACCGCTAAAAGTCCAAAAGCATCTAATATGTCACTCTCTAAAGCTAAAATATAATTCCTATCCCCATAGCAATATATAGGGAAGTTTTGTTTAGAATATAAGTATAGACAAGAGCTGTCTTTGAAGGCAGAAGCTTCTGAACATGACCAAACAGAAACCAGCTATTCAGAGATCTTCAGAGGATGGACCAAACAGCTTGTATTACCAAGCTGAATGATGCTTGACTGGATATGGCAAGCCAAATGATCATTTAGAGATATCTCAAAATGCATTTCAAGATATCTTAAATTGAATTGCAGATATCTCAAACTAACTTGATTTCAAGATATCTCAAACTCATTTCGAGATATCTCAAATTCATTCGAGATATCTCAAATTGACTTCCTGTCCTGTTTGAGATAATTTAATTTGAGATATCTCAAATTGACTTCCTGTGAAAATGCTCTATGTTTTGAATGGACTTCCGGCCCATTTCAAGATATCTCAAACTAGAGAGGAAGTCAATCTGAGATATCTCAAACTGGACAGGAAGTCAATTCGAAATATCTCAAATTCAATTTGAGATATCTCGGATTGAATCTGAGATATCTCGGATTGAATTTGAGGTATCTCAAACTGATTTCCGGTCCAGTTTGAGATATCTCAAACTGAATTTGAGATTGTTAGCCAGGCTTCCATCTTTGCATTCTCATTTCCATCATCAGTGGGAAACTGCACTAAAATTAATTTGGTTCTATCAAAGGGCCATACATCTCTGCCGCATACACCTTTCACTCAAAAAGGTGCTCGCACATTGTACAAGGGAGGAAGGTTTTAGAGTCATGCGTGACAATGTTTTACTCGTATCGTGATTCGTATCATATCATAATCCAAGTATCGAAGTATGTATCGTATCGGTGTAAACCCAAAGACACACAGCCTTACACGGTACCAGGGACTTTTTCCATGGAACCTGCTGTATATTCTGGCCTATTGTTGCTGCATTAATGATTGTATGCTTGGTTTAAATATGTGGATTTTGGCACTGGGAAAAGTACAAAATTACAATCAGTTTCTGTGAAAATATTGCCACTGGGAGCATCTGGAGAGGGAAAAGGGTTAATGGAATGCTACTATGTTAAATTGATTATTTGATTTACTACTTTTAATACATGTACACCATAAGCAAGCCAAATTACTTTCTGTGATATTGTGTACAGCTCTATTGTGCCTCCAGCATGAATCCTATTATATCAAGATTTTGACTATAAATAGGTAACATGGTAAATAGTTATTCCATTTATCAGACAATTCATGCATTCAAGCAAAGTGCTGCATAAATCAGAAAATCTGCAAGTAAAATTGACTTGGATTAAATGGGTATCTTGAGACACTACTGCATGCTTTAAATATACGTTTTTGGACAATATCAGGTAAATTGGATTGCCATTTGAAACTAAATTGTTTAGATTCTAAGTTAAAAAATAAGTGCATATTTTTCCACTTTTCGCACTACTGGCCTTTCTGGAATTTGGGTCATGTCTGCTGTATGCTGCAGTATGTTTCACAAGCAGGTGTCCTATTCAGAAGGCATCTGAAGAAAAACCAGCCTGACTACTGTATATGCATAGCATTTTTTTATGTTGACTTGTTTGTATGTTTTTATGAAAGCCTATGAGGCTTATAACTTTTGAATGTCTTGATCTGAAATTGATCTGAAAATTTGTATACGGCTTTATAGTGATGGAGAGACGAAACATGCACAGCAAATTGCAGTATGCTGTTGTGACAGAGAACTAATGAGTCGTCAACAATCTCCCTCCCGTCCTGTGAGGGCACGGTATAACCGGAACAGAGTGCCCCGGAATAGATGGTTTGGCAGTTCATTCCAGGGTCAGTCGGAAGCCAGACATTCAGGAAGGGGGCAGGGCCACGATACCAGAAGTCAGCGTCTTAAGCTGACACATCGTTGGTAGGCGATGTGTCAGTCACAGATTGGAGGAGACGTGATTGGCCACCCCACCGAAAGAGGGCATGACGGAGGGTATTTAGGGGCCCAGTGATCAGTTCCTTGGTTTATGGTTAAACTACAAGGACCAGAGCGAGAGAATTTAAAAGTACTGTGAGTGTTTTGTGTTTTGTTTGTTTGTCAGCTAATTGTCATTGTTTGTTTTGCTAGACGGTTAACACGAACCGGGAGCTGTCGCTACACGCCAGCTCCAAACCCAGGACTACACTGCACCGTTGTTACATCTGTGTTTGTCTTTTCACCGCGCACCTGCACTAGAGCATCCACTGTCAGGAGACGTGTCTATGTTTGTGTTGTGTGTAATTTAAGTGTCTTATTCTTTTGGGACTGTAACCCTCCTTGTGCACGGCGCAATACACATTGTTGTTGACATGCAACCCAGTAGGAAATAAAGAGCTGTTAATTGTGAACTGTCTTGTGTTCTGGAGCACTACACCTGCACACTACATGCCACTCATTCACAGCTGTTTATTTAAAGATTGATCAGCATATTCATTTGTGCGTACACATTGGTGTGATGTGTAAGCACCCCGTAATCCCATTCTTGGTTATAGTCTGTACAGACCTCGACACTGTAGCATTAGTTGCTTCTTGAATAATTGTGTTGTCAAACAGTGAACAAAAATGTGTTCCTGTTCTTCTCTTGTCTTATCACATTACAGCTGGAGCAATTCGTACTGTAGTAAATGGATATTGATATATTAATTTAAAGACAAATTGCACTGCGTTGCTAAGCAGATGCGGATCGTGATGCACGGTAAGGAAAGTAATTCCCCTGTATTCAGCTGTTTAATTTATGAGTAAACCTACTTGATTTTTAATGCATTGTACTTGTTATATAAACAGAATGCCCTGCTTCAAGTTGTTCTATGCTTATCTGTCTTTCTCAATACTAGCTGGAGGGCAGTGTACTGAAGGCATCAACTTTCTGCTGAACAGTAACATTCTTGATGTCACGAGTTCCTCAGTTCCTCATTTCTCAAAATCCTTTCCATGCTACAGTGGTTTCAAATGTAGTATAAATAGCAAGTCAAAATAAAAACACTTCAACTCCACTGTTTTCTTGCTATTAGGTCACTTAATTTTATATACTTAACAAATAAAAAATGAAATATCTTATGCAAAATACATATGGAATGATGATGCTAGAAACTGAAAGCATGCAAACACCCTGGATTAGAAAATAATGTGGTCAGCTGCATGACAGCTATAGATTTACTGTCATTTTTATTGAAAGATCAATCCAAGCCAAAGAGAGAGAAATAGATGTTACTGTATATACTGTCCCAGAAATACTGTAGCATTATGAATGTTAAATTGAAGAAGGAGAATTCTAACCTCTCGTGGTCATAAGCTAGATGCCCAAAGGCTTCTTCATGCTAAAGCAGTGCTCAGGAGAGCCAGGTAGCTGTGATTTCAAACTGCCTGGTTTTATGTTCTTTAGTGAACCTCCCCTGGCTAAACCTTAAGATGTAAATAGCTTATTTGGCTGTATTTTCTTAAAGCTTGTCTCTGGTAGTTTCTGCATTGTTTTACTCGTTGATCTTTGGACAAAGTCAAATCATCCTCTGTGAAGGAGGGCATAGACCAAGTTGCTAGTGGTTTATTCATCACTGACACTTCTCAGTGTGATTCTACCAGCCTGTTGTACAGCAGGCAGGCAAGAAAGCTCAAGAGACTTGTTCTATTCATCTTATAATAGTTTTCTTACCACAGGAGGCTTAAGATGATTTGTACTGCGTGCTTCCTTTTCATTATCAATGTGTGCAATGCTGTTGGGTAAGTTGATATGAAAGACTTTTGTAAGAAGCCCAATTCTATAAAAACAAACAAACGAAATATATATATATATATATATATATATATATATATATATATATATATATATATATATATATATATATATATATATTCATTATTGTGATTGAAGTGGTTAATAAGAACAAATACTTGCAAAACATGCTGCTTTATATTCTGTTGAATACACTGCTGCAGTTCATTAGTTTTGGGCAGGCTGGGTTGTTTGAACCTTTCATTTCAGAAATATAAATGTCAGTGTAGTTTAGATGTTCTTCAGCAAAAACAGTATGCATGTTGTGCACAACGGCATGCATGAACATTTAGATTTTCAAACACAACAGCCTAATATGCTATTTCTATTTCAGATGTTAGAGAATACAGGTTATAAATCCACTTAATGCTCTGTGAAAAAATGACTGCTAGCCTTGTTTTTTGTTTTACTTTAATTATTATTATTATTATTATTATTATTATTATTATTATTATTATTATTATTATTATTATTATGTGTAACTTCATGGCTTAATGGAGGAATATATTTTGGTGCACAGCTTTACATTTTCTATTACTAGTTTTATACTAAGCTTGATATAACACTATAGTGGACTGTATGGTTTCCTCTCCAAAATAAAAAAAAAGCAATTACTTTATGAAGATTACTAAAGCAATCTTATCTTTCCTTCCATTTGTGAAATCTGAGGTCTTTAAAGTGAGGTCTGTGCAGAAGTTGATTTCTATAGTTTTAGTACAGCAAGTCAAAGTGTTGCATTGTATAAAAATAAACAAAGAAAGAAGGAGCCAGCCAAGACAATCAGCAATGGTAGCAGAAGTAGAACATGTAGTGTTTAGACAAACCCATAACCACACACAATCTTTTTAAAAAGGCTACTAATTGACATATTTATTGCACAGCACATTGGTACATGTCAGGAAGAACACAATATAAAATTGATCTTGTGATTGTTATTAAATGAGAATGAGATGTATTATATATTTAAACATATTATTGAAGGCGATATAATTTAATCTACAGTGTGGTTAATATTATATAAAGGTTTTACATTACATTTTGCATGTGCCTAATTTGCAGACTATCTGTGAACCTTTAACAACAATCAATTGCATAGTACCAAATGCAATAGTAGGTTTCTTTAAAGTAGGTTTAGATGGAGCTAATTATCTGCTAAAATTCTGATCTATAAAGATTAGATGATTATAAGTTGTTATTCTGTTATTGTATGGGCTACAGTACTACTGTCATGTTTCAGTAACTTTAGTTTAGGATTCATTATAAGTGTATAACATCTATGTATGACATTTATTTTGTTTGAAAATAAATACACTTAATTAGAATCCACTTTTAAAATGTTTTTTGCTATTACATGTTATAATACATGTGTTGTATATATTATTACATGATTCATATATAAACCACTTGTAATGAATCCTTAAACTAAAGCGTTACCCTTGTTTCTAAAGATTATACTTTTATTCACACTTCAAGAAAAACAATTTAAAATGGTATATTTAGGAATGGAACTGTATCGTAAACCTGTCTTGGTTTTTGAGGGGGAAGAAGGTATGTGTGTTGCTTTCAATTGTTTATAAAGATTCTGAATGGCAAAGTTACATGGAATTGCCTGATAAAAGTGAAACTAGGTCACTACAAACATCTCTGGTATGACATGCATCTAATTGAAAAATGATTGTAAATCTAAATTATTATGTTTTCATTTAAATGCTCTTAGCCAGCTACAGTATATGTCTGCACTTTGCTTCCTGTGAAAGTGCTATCTCACTGAAAAACACACAGGATTGTCAGCAGCAGGAATGATTTATATTTCATTAAGGCTGCAGCCATGTTGAAGCACCATTAACTGTTTTTCTCAAGGTGGACAGTACAGTATAATAATGTATCATTGAACTCCAAGTTCATAAAATATTAATATACATTTACTTTAAAGCAAATAGTGAATTTAATTTACATAAAATGTATCAAAGACGTATTTATTTCTTGCAAATGAACAATATACTATTAATGATTTACGTTAAACAAAATACTGTGTGAGAGATTGATTTGAACAGCTGTCAGCTATTACCTTTTTTTGTGTAACGGTACAACATTTAGAAAAAGAAATGTATTTATAAAATGCTTTTGAAATTAATTTAATAATGTTGGTGTCTATTCAATTGATCTATTGTGTTTTGTATTAATGGTACAGTTAATAGAGGAACAGTGTGTAAGTCCCGTTTGTGCTGTTATTTGTATAATCAGTTGTCAGGGTGCTGCAATACATCAAAACTGCAGCGTGAATACTTATGGTAAATACCAAAAAGAAAAGGTCTCAGTCTCATTTAATGAAAAATAAAAATAAAACATTATATTGTCTTAATATCTGGATAGTGTTCCACTTTATAGGTACTGTATAGAGTGAGTTAGTGAAAATGCCAGACTTAAGCATCATTGGGTTAATCTTTACCTTCCTAAACAAAATTGTAGGCATTTTTTAAATAGCTTTTATCATTTAAAAAAAAAAAAAAAAATTATTTATTCATTAGTTCCAGAAAGAGATTTGTGACCGCATAAAAGCTTTCAAAAGCTTATATTCATGATTTATACACATTACTGTGTAATATGTAGGTCATGCCCTTGTGAAATTGCTTAGTACCACATACCCTTGCTGACATTGGTTTTAGTTGAAAGTTGAGAAACTGGTTTTCTGTATTCACAAAGTACAATGAGATTTGAGGATTACAGGCCAGTTTAAATCAATTATGTGTGCAAGGTTGAATCCACCATGCCCCCTTCCTGTTATCTGCTACACATCAAAAAATGTAGAAGTATCAAAGACATTTTCTTTAATGTGGTCCAGATGCAGTCATACGTTTATAGTGCTCTATATGTAGAATCATGTACTGTAGGCCTTTGATTATATTGTGTGTGATGGTACTGTACAGTTTTTTTTCCTCTGGTCTGGTTGACAAAAGTTTAAAAGCATTTTTTATTTATTTGTTTTTATTGGTAAGCATTATAGTACAACAGATATTTTTTGTTCAGTGTATATATATATATATATATATATATATATATATATATATATATATATATATATATATATATATATTCTTGAATAAGGTATTTATTAGTGTGTCCTTAAACAGTTTTTTAAAGTGTGTGTGTGTGTGTGTGTGTGTGTGTATTCTGGAGGTACAATATGTATGAGAGAAACAAAAAATTAATAGTCAACACATTTTTAAAATGATTTAGGATTTACATGGTTTGTATTGTCATTTAAAGAATTTCACTCTGAAAATGTAAACATCCAGGTTAAAAAGACCAACAAGATAACAGCAACCCATGATTAAATCGGTATAGTAAAGTAGAGAAATTAGACTTTAAAAGAGGATTAGTATAATGTTCTTTGGTTGCTGATTTTTAAGTTTTTTTTTCAAAGGAGATTTCAATTGAATGCATTCAGTTTAAAATGAGAGCATGTACTTGAAATATACTTCAAATTCATGTAAAACCTGGAACTTGTGATGTTGAAAGTTGTTTATAACAACAGTCCCTGTTAATTACATATATATATATATATATATATATATATATATATATATATATATATATATATATATATATATATATATATATATATATTGTTAACATAATCATTCAGGAAACAAGACAATATGTGCAGATGGCTACACGCTATTCAACAAAATGGCAATGTCTCTTTTCCATCTCTTCTGTAGGTGTCAGCAGGTTGCACACAGTGACCTTGAAAGTATTGGTATTAAGAGTCTGGATAAGCAAATAATAAATCATTATTATATACTGAATCAATAACTGGCAGTTTATTGTGGAATTATGGAAACAACCTATGAGGATGCAAACGGTTTAATTTAATTTGATTTATTTATATGTATACCGTTTATTACTGTTGTGCATTTTATCTACACACCTCATGATGTGTTGGAAGTAATATAATTAAGATTAAGGTTAGTACTAAAGTAGATATTTATTCATACACAAAAGAAAACCAGACTCCTTAAAGCACTTTATATGGGATTTCAAAATATACAGTATGTCTCTCTCATATATAATGTATATAATAAAGGTAAAAAATAAACTGGACCAGTACCACATACAGTATGTGTTGCAGAAAATAAGAAAGAGGTAGTTATCATCTTTGAGATTAAGTATTTAACCAAAGGATAAAAGAGGATACAAACATTTTAGTAATGCTACTTGGAAGTAGATCAATTTTAATTACTTTGGTTTGTAATGACTTTCTGTGGTTCCTCGAGAATTAAATAGAATAGTTCATTGTTAAGTGATTATGTTTGCATCACCTTACAATCCCTGAAAGGGCATATAACTTGAAAGTCATCAGCATTGTTATTCTTCGAAGGTCAAAACCGCTGGAGTGGAGAAAAGTGGAATTAGATGACATTGCAGAAAAAGAGCTTGTAATAAAGATGTTCTGGTTCAAAGAGCTTTATTGTACTATATATTAAACTCTCTGGGATACCACACCTGCACAAAATTACAATCATTTAACATTTTTTAGACTGATGTTACATCTGTGGCAGTATTTTGTGTAACCTTGAACACCAGAACATGAAAAGAGTAATTGTTTGCTACAGTACCTTGATAATAGTAACCACAAATTACTTACTACAGTATAGGTCTTTGTGAATTTTCATTTTTTTCAATATTATAATTTGATTAATTTGAACGAGTCTTTAAATATCATGTTTTAAAGATGTGAGTAATAATGAAAGTGTTTCAGCCAAGATTCAATGTAGTTATTTGGCTCAGCTTTAAACTCACACGTAATGTGTATTAAACAGAAAAAAAGACTGAGACTTAAATGAGACAGTAGTTACGTAATGCCACTGTATACTGAATCTGCCAGAGTAGAACAACAACACTTCTGTGAATATTGAAAGCTGGACTGCACTTATTGGACGTTTATAGTTTTTATATTGATAACATAAATAGGATTTGTCATATAAAATGCAGGATGTTATTGTGTGAAATGCCATATATATATATATATATATATATATATATATATATACACACACACACACACACACACACACACACACACACACACGTTTTCTCTGGAGTATTACACATACTTAATTCTGCATTGTTTTCAGAAATCTGAATTTTCACAGGGAACTACATATTACACGAAGATGGTTACATTTCACAGAAATCATGAAATCCGTGATAACCAGGAAATAAAAATACAGCCTTACAAATACTGTTAAACATACTGCACATTGAGTTATTTTCTGAGTGGTTTTGTATTACCTATAACAAGTAATACTATTTCATTATTTGTTGCTGGAATTTCTCAATTTCTTATTTGCCTTTACACTAGGTATTCTTAAGCTAAAAATACCTATTGGTGGCTGCACATATTTTATACAGTATCCTGTTCATACAACCGTACTCAGAGGTAAAAGTGAGCCTGTGGAAATGATTGGATACAGACATGATTTAAAGGAGATGAGTTACAGAGGTTATACACTGGGGGTCAGCTGTGGCCGCACACAATTCCCTTGGTGGTCACATTTGTGAAATGCTGTGACAAATTCTGATCTTTAATTTGTTAAAGGTAGGAATCATTATTATACAGTATGTGACTTGTTTGAGCACCTTTCTTATGAGATTATCGCTGAAATATATTTGCTTATTTAGCAGACGCCTTTATCCAAGGCGACTTACAGAGACTCGGGTGTGTGAACTATGCATCAGCTGCAGAGTCACTTACAACTACGTCTCACCCGAAAGACGGAGCACAAGGAGGTTAAGTGACTTGCTCAGGGTCACACAATGAGTCAGTGGCTGAGGTGGGATTTGAACCGGGGACCTCCTGGTTACAAGCCCTTTTCTTTAACCACTGGACCACACAGCCTCCCTGAAATGAACAATGAGAGTCCAAGTTAATATATTCTTGTAACTCATGTGGATGATGAACACTTTAAAATAACCAATATTACAATAAAAAATGGAAAAAAGAAAAATCATACAAAATAATTTACAAATGAGATTTGCCATTCCCTTCAATCAAAGCTGTATGTGGCAAATTGCGACAGGAATACTTATGTTGCTGACAGGCACCATGAAGGACTTCAGTTTTCATTATTATTAACATTATTATTATTATTATTATTATTATTATTATTATTATTATTATTATTAATAATAATAATAATAATAATAATAATAATAATAATAATAATAATAATAATAAACAGTAGTTCAGAATGCCATCAGAGAGGGGCTTCTGTAGGATGGTATTAAAAACCTTTCAGTACAGGATAATCCCTGTTATCACCTTAAAGATGCTTTAGAGAAATCAAGAGCAAATTGCAACCTGGAGATATTGATAAGTTATTATGTCATAATGAATCTGTTCACCACAAAGAATGGAGCAAGCACCAAAAAGGAATGAAGAGTGACCTTTTCTGAAGCAGCACAGTACAACACATCTCCAACTTTCAACAGACCAAAGTTAATCCCCTTGTGGCTACAATTATATTAGCTAAATGCTTAACAGCTGTCCCATAGGCATTAGGCAAGATAAAGCAACCAAGCTGTAAATCTGTGTAAACTGCATGAAAGGCTATATAATCCACACTGATTACTTTAGACCTAACAGCAATGTGGCATTGAATAAAAAGTAACCCACCAAGAAATCTGTTCTTAATTTAAAAAAAAAAATGATGATGAGAAAATCTAAATTTTTGCTACTAATAGTTATGATTCTTTAAGAATGTGATCAAAGGAAACTAAGAATAACTAAAAAAGCAAGTTAGAATGTCAAGAAAGTTCAAAGGTTTGCCAATAAGTGTGATTCAAGCAGTACAAGAATGTTAGTAAAGTCAGCAGTTTGACCTATTACCTACATTACTGGTTCCTGGTGCATTTCTAATTCTTAACTGATTCAGTTGCTGGGTTTGTTGTAGACAATGTTATAAGAAACAATGAGCTCATGTAAGATTTTTTTTTTCAGATAATCTGTTATAATCACTAAATTCCATTCATAAAAATAGAAAATTAAAATGAGTTAATTTTAAAATGAGAATTTCCTTACACAAAACAGTTTTGTGATGTCAACCTTAGTTTTTCGAATAATTCTATGACTCAACTGAAAACTGCCTAACAGCATTGGAAAGATTGCATTGTTTTACTGATTCAACATGTGCTACAGGAGTCTGTGCAGTAAAATAATCAGTTGACCATGCTGTACAGAAGCAGTCTGCCATGTTTTAGCATAATTACAAATATATATCCTGTTAAGGGACCAGCTCGTTCCTCAAATAACCAGCAAAATGATAAAGGACATTAGATTCATTTTTATGCAAAACATGTTTATCAAAGCAGTGCCCTTGCCTTTGGAAGAAATCCCAGTTTTCTGCACAGTTTGACAGCTCATTTACACAATTCCCCTATTTTACCAAAGGCTGATTTGATCATTAATTCAGAAAATGTTTTTATACTTGTATAAAACCTACAAAAGCAACTGTGCTATTTATTAGAAGGGCACCACACAGGCTATGTTTCCAACAACTTTTAGCAAGCCAGAATTGTACATTCTCCTCCCATAATGCAACATGTTGTCATGAGCTTAACTGATTTCTTATAAAGTGCATTGTGGCTTGATATACAATGTACCATTCCATTCACAATGTTATATGGTAGGAACAACTCGAAAAATTCTTCATATAGCTGCGACAAGAACACAAAGACATTTCAATCCCAAATCTCTGACTGGTCTAAAAAGTGCAGGCACATACTCTTCAATGATTGTTTTGTGACGCTTTACAGGTTTATTTAGTTCATATTTATTTAAAATGTCACGGGCAAACTAAATGATCACGTGTCCGTGCAGGAGTTTTTTTACTACAGCACCAGTCGGAACCTCATCACATTCTTAAAGATCAAAGGGTGTTTGAGTCAATAGCTTTTAAAAGTTAATTTCACCACCATTACAGGAGAAATTAAAGAACTACAGACCACTTAGATATTACGTTTTTTCATAATTATACATTAGTCTAAGACTGTCCGAAAGTAAATTGTAAATTGTAGACATATAAAATGTTAACAATTTTAAAATCTCTATCTTGAGTGCCTTTGAGAGCCTTGGTCTTCAGCACTGGTTGCATTGGACTTTAACAACGAAGATCGTGTATGAAAAAACAAAATACAAATGACTAGGTTCAGATTTTAAATGAAGTTTAAAAAGTATTCAAGTAGACATCAGTGTAAAATGCAGTACATTGTTTTGTTTGTATTGACTGAGTTTCATCCACCAATATTATTCAGCTTACAGTACAAGGGGTTTAGAGACTTCTTCCTTCAGTGTATTTTTTTTTTAATGTGACACTATTTATTCAACATTTCAAATTACTGTTTAGTTGTTTTATAAGCTAGGTTATAAAAAATACTGAACCTACATGTTAAAAAATACATCCCCTTGCAATAAATGAACAAATAAATAAATAATGAAGCCCTTTGCAAAGCACAGAAAGACACTGTACACTTATTATCTTTGTGTTTGTTCACTGGACAGCTGATTGCTTTCAGCTTAGACTTTTCTGTCCCTTAGCAATAAGATGGTGCCAGAGGCCTCCGGTATTATTGCTGCGGGCTGCTGACAGCACCAGGCTTGAGTGACCACAGAGATCAAGTAAAATCTCTTAAACCCAATTCATTGAGCAAGATTTGTTTAAGAAGAACACAAGCCTGAAAACAAAGATTGTTGGTTCCACAAATGTGTTAAAAAAGACGGGGCTTAACACGAGCTTGCTGCAAGACGTACATAATGAAGTTCCAGAAAGTCCCGGGTGGATTAGCACCTATTGAGAAATTTGTGGAACTTGTATAGACTGCCAGTATACTGGATCCCAAATAACAATAACAACAACAACAACAACAAATATAACCACATTCTACTGACAAGAACCTTGCACTGGCCCTGCGGAATTCGGATCAGGAATTCAGAACAGATTGTACCAATTTTGATATCCTATTACGGTTTGTTGTATACGCTGGTATTGCTTTGAGGCAAATACCCCCAAAATGCTTATATTAATTCTAATATAACGCTGACAGAAACAGGACGCCTGAGTTTGACATTTTACAGAAGGGTCCTACTGTAAAACAAATCTGAGGACCTCTGAGAGAATTATGTGGAATAAAAGAAATGGACTATTCGCAGGGATTAAATTTCACCGATGTTGGTAAAAATTCTGAGGCCACCTGTTTATGTGGTGATTTTTAATCCTCTGTGAATCGGGCTTAAGAAAGCTGCACAATAGCAGTCGAGCAAAGCCAAATTAGAACAGACAGAAACATTTAAATATGCCCTCCTGCATTTTAATATCAATTAGGTAATTTGCATATCAAAAGAGAATGTTTCTTTCTGAAAGAAAACTACATGGAAACCAAAAGGTACTAACAACATAGCGTGAGAAAAAGGTGAGGCTTATTTCTTTTTCCATGGAAATCCCGCCAATGGTTTTATTAGCTTTTTAAAATCATGGCCTTGTAAACGTGTGGAGTAGTGGTTAGGGCTCTGGATTCTTGACTGGAGGGTCGTGGGTTCAATCCCAGCTGGGGGACACTGCTGCTGTACCCTTGAGCAAGGTACTTTACCTAGATTGCTCCAGTAAAAACCTAACTGTATAAATGGGTAATTGTATGTAAAAATAATGTGTAAAAAATAATGTAATTGTATGGAAAAATAATGTGATATCTTGTAACAATTGTAAGTCACCCTGGATAAGGGCGTCTGCTAAGAGATAAATAATAATAATAATAATAAATGAGAAGTACCAAACTCCATTATTGTGCTCCTTTTATTATATTTTTTTTTATAAAGTAACATGAATTAGAATTTTAGAATCTGAAATGTGTATGTTTATTTGCGTTTTGTTTCACAGATCACAGACTTTGTAATAGATAACATCTAATAGCTTTTCATTTAATAAATAAGCCATGAAATTAGCTTTTTGCTCAGTGATAGAAACCTTAGCAGCTTGCGGTGCTTGGCTGCATGCTGGTAAGCAACTGGGTCAAAGAAATATGGAACAAAAAATATGAGTGGTGTCAGGATTTTAGTTACTTTTTAGAATGGATGTTTCTTTATTATTTGTTTTAGGCTTAGATTGTTCAGTAAAGTTTCAACTGAAATGTAGTCACATAATATCCAATGTTTCTAATTATAGTATCAGTTAGCCATCGGTCAGCGCTGTAACAGATTCTATTATAAAATACTACATAGAACCATCACATGCATTTTCCGACTCTGTCTGCATTTGTTTGTTACCTCAGCACATCATATTGCTTGTTATTAACTAGGACAAGCGCCTGGGTTAAAAACAAACAGGAAGTGGTGGAAAAGATTTGTGTTGTTTCTTTCCTAACTGAACAAATGTAAAAGTTACAGTACTCTGTTGTTGCCGATATTGCATTTTATAAAGTACAAGTAAGTGCAAGCTGACAGGACTGCTACTGCTTGTACCATAAGTGCACTCAGGCTTTATATGACCCCTTTTTGTAGTTTAGGTTTCAGAGTTTTTGGTTTAATGCATTTTTCACTGCTTGAAATATCATTTATATAGAACTGTACTGTGGATGTTGTTTTCCAGTACTGTAACCTAAATGCAGTATACAATGTATACATGTTATTATAAATGTAATGTTGTTTGGAAATGACATTTTAATACAAAACGTATCTGCTTTTAGTGATTATTTCTGGTATGGTGTAAGGTGTTTTGTGATGGGAGTACTGACTGTATACAACAGGACATGTAGCACTGTATCTTAACAAGAATGCTATTTGCTTCCTGACAATGATATGTAGCTTTAATACTGGCTTTACATCAAAGGATTCCTTTACAAACCTGTAAATGTAACCAGATAAGATGTGCTTGAGTTGTTGTCAGCATGGATTCATGTTATGCTTGAATCCAAGTTGCTCCCCCCACATTGCAAATTTAATTGGTGCCAGATGTGGTGAAATTAGTCATAAACAAAACAGATACATATTTTTATCACAATGTACCTGTCCTGATTTTGAACTAAATATATCTTCATTCAGCCAGTGTCAATTTAATAAACCACCCAGCACCTAGACCACACTTAGACCTACACAAACTTCTACACATTATTACTGAACATGGCAGCAAGAATCAGTATTTTTATTTACTTCTGATCTATATGACAGGTGTGAAAAAAACAAGGGAATTATTCTGTGTATCAAGATGGATAGTTTCATAAAACATTGACATCAGTTTTTATGACCTTTTTCTGTTAGCCTTTATTCTATATTGTGCAAATCTCAACTGCCCTTAATCTTTCTGGTCTGACCAAAGATATTCTGAGCTGGGTTAATGACACATACTGAAGTTGCTTGTTGTTTTAGTTCTTTCTTCAGACCATAGGATAATGAATAGTAAAATATTTTTTCTTTTATTTCAATACAGTAACTTGGTATACCATCATTAGGAGAGCATTTACTTTAATGACTACAGTACATTCAGCATCTGTATCAGTCAATTTGTCTAGTTTTGCAGATAATTATTGCAAGGAAAACTACATGTATACTGTGGGTTGAAACCGGTAGTATCAAAAATGTTTTTTTTATACTGCAAAATCATTGAGGTGCAGTGAATGTCGGTGAAACCGAAGTAAGCTGCCTCAGGACAGCCTCAGAATGACAAGCAAGGAATTTCCACAGCATTGGAAATGCAGCTGATGTAACTATTCTTTGGAGATGCTTGTATGAATTAATTGTATATTCTGAAAGTCACCATTTCCAAAAATAAATAAATAAAATAAAATGTAATAAAAAAGAATTGCTTATATAGTACTCTGGGAGTTTTTTTGTTTTTTTTTTACAAACCGGTACCTGTATAATATACACTCTTGGGAAAAGTGTTGGCTGCCTGGCCACTATATTGTAGGTTTTGTATCTCTAAACCAGCTGAATGTATTATCTTAAATGGGAGAAAGTTATTGCACTACATATAAAGTTGCTGATCAGACCATTTATAAACAACACAAATTAAATTTAAACAGAAAGGGGAACTGGTTTCTTTCATATTGGAGTAAATATCTACACTTCATTTGAAAAGATGCTTTTTATCCACCTGTGCAGAGATATACTAGAGATGCCCATCTGTTAAATTGTCTATAAGTCACATATTTTTACCCAGTTATTGATAAAACAATAATACCGTAATAAAACTTACTTCAAAAATATGCTTTTACTAAATACAGTACCTTATTTCTGTTAGTATTGCTTAAAATGTTCCCCTTTGATGGGCACTTAGTACCCACTTGGTATTCCCGATGAACCAAGAACCCTAGCAAAACTTGATTGAGAGAAATGTACTGCATTGAACATGCATTTACTTAAAGAGTAAGTAGTGAAGTTCCGAAAAATATAGCGTTATATGTCCCTGTGTGTTGCTACAACTGTTTAAATAATGCACTTGTAATTTTTCTTTTCATTGTTAACATCCTGACAACTTTTTACATTTATAACTTTAAAGTCTGTTTCAAAGCTGTGGTGCACTGTGGTTTGAGATTTGTCCTCTAAATCACTGCAGGAAGAGCGATTAAAAAAAAAAAAAGTGCTCTGGCTTTTCTTTTCCCTACCACATCATGGATTGTTGTTGCTGTGCTACCTGTTTGACGACGTGGGCAATAATCCTTACATTATCAGTGCACTAAAGCAGGCATTTTGAAAAGATCTTTGAAACAGCCTTTAAAGTTGTAAAGTGTAAAAAGTTGTCAGGATGTTAACAATGAAAAGAAAAATCACAGGTACGTTATTTAAAAACAGTTTTAGCAGCACGTGGGGATGTGGAACGCTATATTTTTGGGAACCCCGCTACTTCAAAACATGCAAAGCTGTGGTTTGGTCCACATACTAGGCATTGGAAGTTAGACAATGTGAGTAATTTAAATTATTAACTTTTTTTTTAATTGCTGTTTGTGGTGCTTTATGGTTTGGGAGTAGGGTTGACACCTTTTCCACAGAGCAAACCTGGACATATTTCTCAGTCAGCCTTGGTCTATCAAAACTGCAGTACACTGTACAGTTTAGCACAATACCACCAGATCTCGGTACTAACCAACATGCATTATATACAGTATTGTAGCAATCAAACATGCAATCAAACTCTATAATAATGTAATTGTATGTAATAATAATGTGATATCTTGTAACAATTGTAAGTCGCCCTGGATAAGGGCATCTGCTAAGAAATAAATAAATAAAAATAAAAATGATTTCTGTTCAGTAGCCTAAAATTACATGTAGTGAATGCAGTTTTTATTATTGTGCATTTAAATATGTTATAAACTGATGGTTTCATGAGTTCATACTTGTGCTGATTGTTGAGTTAATGTTTGTATGGTGTAGTTGCAAATGTTGTGGTGTCTGTTTTTAAATCTTTTTTTCCCCTTTTGTTTTGTGTGTTTTGCCCAAAAAAGTATATTTATTTATTTATTTATTTACATTTTTATAGCACCGTTAACCAAAGCACTTTACAAATTTAACAAAATGGCACAATCACATTGGGCTAGGGTGGTGAGATACAAATGTGTTGCTTAAGGAGAGAGAGGGTCAGAGGCTAGCTCAGGGTAGGGGCAAGGAGGGTCATAACAGGAAGTCGGTGACCAGGAGTATCAATAGGATGGGCTAGGGAGAAGAGATGCGTTTTGAGGGAGAAGCGGAAGCTACTTAATGTAGGTGACTGTTTTATAGCCAATGGGAGTTTATTCCAATGAAGGGGAGCAAGAAGGTAAAAGGAACGGAAACGGGATTGGGCACAGGGCGAGGGCGGGACCGAGAGGGACAATAGGGATTGGGAGTGTAAGGAATGTGAGGGAACATTGTAGGTGATCAGGGCAGCCAGATAAGGTGGGGCAAGACCATGGATAGATTTGTACACAAGGGTAAGGAATTTGAATAGACAACGATAATAGACAGGGAGCCAGTGTAGCTGGAGGAGAGGGGAGGTATGAGAAGAGTGGGGGAGACTGAATATGATACAGGCAGAGGCATTTTGAATTTTGATACAAACAGTACAGTAGTATTAGTAAAACTGATAATGTAGTCAAGCATTTGAATATTAGAAACACTCAAGGAAACTTTCTTGTCTTTCTATTCTGTATTATTGATCTTCATTTATTCATTTCAAAATACTATAGTAATACTACTATAAACATACTGTATTGTGTTGTAAGGTTTTATATAAATTGTAGATATTTATATATGCCTTTTAAATGGTAAGGAATAAGAGATCATTGAAACTCTTAGACAAGGCTTGCATGAATTGAGCACATACCCTGGAATGCATCACAGGTCAATTGGGTTGTGTGTGTAAAAGGGGGGTGAATGGATCTGTTGGAATTATATGACACTCAGATCGTAAAGTATAGAATGAAGAGATAGGCAATGCATTCTTGGCTGATTGACAAGAGATAGTAAAGTATAGTGAGAAAACAGGAGAGTGGAGGAGGGGAGCAGAGTAAAAGTACCGTACTTTGAATTTAAGATGCCCTCGAATTTAAGACATAGTCTATATTTCCCACCCTCAATTTGAGGAAAAAATAAAACAATGCTGTACATGGCATTGTATTGATACTCCCTAAATGAGGTATTGCAGAACACTAGTTCTGTGTTTGTATTTACAAATATTATTTCGGGACTGAACCCTGGGGGGGGGGGGGGGGGGGGGGTTCTGAGCATTACACATCGCTGTGTATTGCCTGTTATTTTACAGTTGTCAAGTGACTTTGGATTATAAATAAACCACCATTACACCGTGAACGTTGTTGTTTGTCATTACTTGAGCACCACATCACCTCTACACCTGCGCACTGCAAACCACTTGGCCATAGGGACTAAAGGATGTTTTGTATGACATAATTAGGGCCATCACATTAATCTGAAATACAGAAATTGTTTATTTTAGAAATCATCTGAAAATCCTTTTACCTTTTTTGGTAAAATCTTAACTGCTTGTAAGATGCAATTCCATTTTTTGAATATTCATATTCAGGCAATTAGGACTGATTTGTTTCTCTTTGCCATGTAACAGTACCGCAAGGCACAGTGGTTTATGTGTCATTACAAAAAAAAATGTGTACCAGTCCAATTGAGAAAAAGACTGTTCTGGTGAGTGTTATTAATATTTTGCCAATGCCAATTGGGATCAGTCCTTCATACTGTACTAATATATCTCCTGGGTTTTTTAATTTTTTTTTTACTTAATTCAGTTTTCAGTTAATTCAGTGCTGCTGTCCGAATCCAAACCCCTTTCAGGTAAAACATTATCCAATCTGACCTTCACTGGCATCATCAAGAAGTGCTTGAAGAAGCATTATGTTTTTATTACAAATTGTAAGCCAGTGCCACGGGCTTTACTGGGACAGGTTTCTGTTTCTAGCTAAGAAAAAGACTCCAAGCCATTAAAGAGGATCAAATAGTAAATGATCAAATAGATGGGAAAGCAATGAAATCTCAGGGTTGTTTGGATTGTTTTTGATCGCTATATGTCAAACGAGCCGTTTAAATTCCGCAGTCAATCAAACTGTAATCCGCCATTGTTGGAAATCCCTCCTGTGACGTCACTGGTGAGAAGTCCATGAAGTGAGTATAGTACACGAATATCAACAATGGCAAGCAACGCGTCAGCAAAGAAACAACCGTCAGGTGTTGCCCCTGGTTGCAAAAATGACTACTACAAAGATTCAAATTACCACGGTCTCCCAAATAACAACGATAACTGGTTAAGAAAGTGTAGTCAAATGTTTACATACCCTAATGGAAATGTATAATTTCTAGAAATTTCTCAAAATCAAAGAATTTTAGGAAAAATCTTGCAGCAAAATGTTTGCTTTTGTGGATGAGGATGAGTTTTGCAAAATTTACTAAATGCTAATTCAAAAGTATTCATACCCTTTGATGCAATGATAGTATTGTCTATAAGGTGCTAGAAATTTCAATATGATAATACAGAACCTAATTCTACATGCTGGATTGTAGGTGAACATTCTTAGAGTATAAAAGCGTTACGATTGCTGTCATTACCAATCAGTCAATATGGGAAAAAGTAAAGAGCTATCTGAACCTTAGGCTGAAAAATATTTATCATCATAAAGCTGGAGAAGGATACACAGAGATTTCAAAACAACTTCAACTATTGTTTCAATTATCAAGAAGTACAAGACTCATGGTACTGTCACAACGCTCCCTCGGTCTGGAAGAAAGAAGTTTTTTGCACCAAGAACAAGTAGAAGAATTGTGAGGAAGGTTAATAACAATCCAAAATTAACTGCCAAAGATATTCAAAGTGAATTGGCTGCAAGTTGTACTGGGGTTTCCAGTTCAACCATAGGTCGAGTATTGCATGATGAAGGTCTCAATGGTTGCAGGCCAAGGAAAAAGCCACTCTTAGGAAAATGTCACAAGGACAATCGCTTAAGTTTGCAAAACGGCATTTGAATGATGGATATGAGTTCTGGTCAAAGGTTTTGTGGAGTGATGAATCAAAAATCAAGCTAATTAGTCACACTGATAGTCCTTACATTTTGAAAAAGTCTGGTGAGGCGTACAAAGAAAAAAACACCATACCTACTGTCAAGCATGGAGGTGGTAATATCCTTCTATGGGGCTGTTTTTCCTCAAATGGCACAGGAAATTTAGTTCCAATACATGGTAAAATGGATTCTATAGCATACCAAAAGATATTAGCCAATCATCTGAAACCCTCCACTACGATACTTGGTTTAAAGCGCAACTGGACGTTCCAACACGACAACGGTCCAAAGCACACATCAGAAACTACTTCAGAATGGTTAAAGAAGAATAAAATCAAGGTTCTAGAATGTCCTAGTCAAAGTCCCGATCTAAATCTGATTGAGAATCTTTGGTATGAGTTGAAGAAGGCTGTGCACAAGAGAAGTCCTGGGAATTTGAATGAACTGGAACAATTTTGCATTGAAGAATGGTCAAAAAATCATTAAAGAATCATGCCAAAAGCTCACTGACTAATATCCTAATCATTTAAAAGAGGTTATTATTGCTAAAGGTTCCTCAACTAGCTTAATTTAATTTTCCTCGTGAGTGAATGAATACTTTTGAATTAGCTTTTTTGGAGTTTTGCAAAAAAATAAATAAATGCTGAAATAAATAATTGTAGACATCTACTTCTTGTAACTTTTTTTCCTCATCCACAAAAGCAAAACTTTTGCTAATTATTTGTTTTCGAGAAGTTTCTAGAAATTATAAATTTCCATTGGGGTATGTAAACTTTTGACTACAACTGTATGTATGTGTATATATACTGTATATATATGTGTGTGTGTATATATATATATATATATATATATATATATATATGTGTGTGTGTGTGTGTGTGTATATATATAGTTTGTTTATGACCTGATTGTAATTGATTATTCAAGTTTGTCTAAATAGCCTTTCTAGCCAGACCACTCATAACCTTACTTGTTAATTTAAAACATATTTTCAATGGAAGGTCATATAGATCTATTAAAGTCATTGTGTGTCTTCTTCATCAAGAATAAATCCTGTGCTCACAATATCTCATTTAAAAGAGACAAATAGCAATGCTATAAATAAAAGCATCATTTCTCTCTATGACATATTATGCTATTAAACCACAGGCATAAATTACTCTATAAAGATTAGGAAAGTCATGCTTATCTTCTTACAAACTAATCTGCTGATGATACATTGTATGCCTTATTGTCATTTCTTTAATATTGTGGGAAAGGCACAGATCATAAGTCACTTTAACATAGAAAACCAAAAGGTTTCTGAAATGATCTTTTGTCATAAAAGAATGCTTCACGGTGGGAAATTTTAGTAGGCTACTAGTATACAGCACTTCTTCAAGATGGCACAGTACGTTGTAAGAAATGATGGAGAAGCCCCTCTTTTATTGTATCAGTCTTCAACTCCGTCACCGAATTTATTGGAAGCTAATTCATTTTATGTTGGTAATAACACACAGCAATAAAAGACTCACGCTGTAGCTGCTGAAGGCCTGTCAGAATCCATATTTGCTGACTGCATAAGCTGCCACAGTTCATAATTGCAAGCTGATTTTATAGGCTATCGATGGGCACAATTACGTGTTTATACAGTAGAAGCAGACCTGAGAGTGTGTTGATATTGTAAGTTGTTTAACACTTGATTTAAAAAGTGTTACATTTATAGATCATATGTTGTTGCCCTGTCCAACATGTCTTTACGCCCCAAAAGGTTATTTTGTTCAGAGTACAGTGATCCCTTGTTACCTCGAAATATTGAAAACATTTTGAAATATTGACAATGAAAAAAGTTTAACGATGTGCACAATTTTCTATACTTTTTAATTCACATCTGGTCTAAAGAGGAATCCTAACAAAATCAAATATAGGTAGAAACACTAAAGGAAACTTGCAGTAGCGAGAGAATGGATCATAGAAATGCAGGGACAAGAGGAGGAGGAGGAGGAGGAGGATGAGGATGGTGGTGATGATGATGATGGTGATGATGTGTTTGTGATGTGATTTGTGTATTGTTTTTCAACATAATACTGAAGGCTTATGCCCAGCCTACACATTTATTGTTTTGTTTAAATCTTTTATTTTGGCCATCTTGCCGTGTTTATTTTGTTCCTGTTTTTGTGTTTTGTTTTTGTTAAATAGATGTGTGAATACATGTTTAAACTGCAGCTTTCTGACTTTGGGTCTCTTTCCTGCTGGTAACAGCTTGGGTCATGACACTACCCTGTCACAGTGACCAATAAGTCCATACATTTGTGACAGGGACTAGCTGAGTCACGCAGACTTAGTAAATCCGTGCAGAATGTGACCTCGGGATAATATAATAATTGATAGCTAGTTAGTCCCTCGGTCACAAATATAAAAATACCTGCAGCTTGGCTGCACAGTGTTGAGAGTGTTCAGAGAACGAGAACGGAGACAGGAGGTCAAATTATTAAATAGAGATAACAATTGCTAGACGTGCTGGCTGTGCACCAGCACGATACTACTTGTTACTGTTATTGTTTATTTATTTGGCCAATGTTCCCTTTTGTTTTGAGTGTTTTGTTAAAACATTTACTTTTTTTGTTTAATAAAATAGCCTACTGAGCACCACAGTGTCTCAGTTTGCCCCGCCATTTCCTTGTTTTGGTTTGTGTTTCTGGTCTGACGTCACCCCTGCAGCCATCCTGTTCACAACATTAAATAAAATTAATTTAAAGGTTAAAATGTTACTGTTTTTTTTGTTTTCTTTTTATATAAAAAACATCTGGGGGAATGAAGATCACAATGCAACCAGGCATGCACAAGATTTGTCATACCGCACCCCCTGTCATGGGTTACTGCTTACATATCTAGCTATATATAGAATTGATTGTAAAATCCTTTTGCTTACCTTTAAAGCACTGAATGGTTTGGCACCTGATTACTTGTCTGAGTTGTTGTCCCCCTATCGCCTCAGCATGTGCTGAGGGCAACTGATAGTGGCCTTCTCTCTGTTCCAAGGGTTAGGCTCAGAAGGAAAGGAGAGGGTGCTTTCTGTTATTATTTTATCTTTTTGTATTACACTGTCTTTTATTTTCTTATTCTTTTTACAACATTTTTTGTAATTACTGCTTTTTGTAAGTCTGTTTTGAAGCACCTTGAACCTCTTGGTATGAAAGGTGCTCAACAAATAAAGTTTATTATTATATTATTATATCTTACAATTTTCTATTCATGAATAAATCAATGGGAACCAAAACAATGGGGATGTAGTTTGTACAACGATATTGCTTTTTTACCACAAATTTCTTCAGATATTGGCTTAAGGGCCTGTTCTGATATACCTTGGGTGTCTAAATAGTGTTAAAGTTTTGTTGTGTTTCAAGGACCAGTATGACATTCAGAATGGCTATTCAGAATTCAATTACAGTACTGCAGCTGCATTGAACGGTCTTGACCAGGGCATCTGGAAGATAGTAGTGCTTCAGATCAATAACCCAGATGCCTCCACTAAAAGCAGACTAATGGCCAAGGTTAAACACATTTTGTAGGACAGATTTAAGGAAAAAAAATGTTGTTTATTGTTTTAAAGTTTTGAAATAAAATTGTGATTTAGTTATATGATGTAATATTTGTGAAAAGTGATATTTTATTATTATTACTTTTGGTCATTTTGCTAAAATGTTTATTTTTGTAAAATTAACCAAATGCCACAATAACAAAATGCAGTAATGGTAATGAAATATTGTTGCTTGTATCTCTGGTGGGAATGTAAAATATTAAAATGATTAGTTCAGAACCAGTTGAGAAGGCATGGCCCCCTTATGTTTGCATAATGCTATTCCACTACCACTCATTCTCTGTATAAGGCAGAACACGAATAGCACTATATCTTAACTACATCTCCCGATTACATATTTATAAAGGGGGGAAACTGTACTCAGTATTGGGTACTGCAGAGTTTTAGGACTAAACTGAGTAGGGGGCTGATTTGATGCAGATACACTACCCTTGTTGTAGAACATCCATACACATACAAACAAATACATAAATAAATACCAAAATTCTGTTGGAAACAGTGATGTTTTGAGAACTCAATCCCTTCCTTGAATACATTAATTAAGAACAAAAAGGAAGAAAAAAAGTAAGTATTAAGGGTGGTACAATTCTGATTGCAGGCAGTCTAAAATTAGCTGTAGAGGCAAGTGGCAGCTGCAGTGACTGCAGAGAGGCAACAGGATAATCACAGGGAGGAAGACAATAAACCAGTCCCCCATGCATCATCAGGAGATTACTGACTGTCACCAAGGCAAATTCGCATTTAAACATGAATAATTTATGAAAACAAACTCACGAGAGTCAAGGGGCCCCTAATTGCTAATGTGACATGGTACTACAGAAAGCTAACTGATTTGCTATCAGCCAATCCTCAAGCAGTTGGTGGCAAATTACCTGATCAGCTAAATATCTAATTAGTGTGATTTTTTTTATGGTTCCAGGTCAGCAAAGACAACATTAATAATCTGATAAGCTGATGTATTTTTATGTTTTCCCCCAAAACATTTGGAGTGATTAAAAATAAATAAGATTGCATTTATCAAATCCTGTATTTCATTTTTTTCTGATTAGCATGCCCGCTATCATTGTAGTTATTCATAAAACATTTAATCTAAAATGTTATTAACTCATTGTCCTATATGTCTATGTAATGTCTTAATAGCACACGGTATGAAGTAACAGAAATTATACCGAGGCCTACGAAAACACTGCAGGTTTGTGACACTGGTCTGTGGTACATTTGTATATACAATATGTGCAGTAGTACCCCAAAATGTATAAATTCTCTAGGAATTACAAAAAACACTTAGGGTAGGGAATTTTTTCCCCATTTAACCCCAATCAACCAACTGTTTCTCTGAATATTTTGGTATCCATGAATAGAATATTATCACTTAGGGGCAAATATTTTAATAAACAAGATGCCCTACTGGACAGTGGTACCTCAAATTTGATATATTTATTCAAAAAGCAAGGTGTCTGGGTGGGATATTTGCATTTCATTTTACCATCAATAATGTAGTATCTCTGGGGGCTCCCAAATGGCGCATCCAGTAAAGGTACTCCGCGTTGAGTGCAGGATGCACACTATAGCCTGGAGATCGCAGGTTCGAATCCAGGCTATGTCACAGACGACATTGACTGGGTGTTCCTAGGGGGCGGCGCACAATTGGTCGAGTGCCGCCTAGGTAGGGAGGACTTAGGTCGGCAGGGGAATCCATGGTTCACCGCGCACCAGCGACCCCTGTGGCTGACAGGGCACCTGCGGTTCTGTAGTGGAGCCATTCAGATCTGTGTTGTCCTCCTGCACTATAGGTCTGATGGCATCGCTGTAGCTCCACAGTGTGAAAAATGACAGATTGGCAGGAGCACGTTTCAGAGGACGCGTGTTCCAGCCTCCGTTTCCTGAGTCGCCAGGGGGTTGCAGAGGTGAACCGGGATACAAATAACAATTGGGCATTCCAAATTGGGGAGAAAACCAGGGTAAAAAAAAAAGACATTGGCGACAACTAAATTTAAATAAATAAATAAATAAATAAATAAATAAATAAATAAATAAATAAATAATGTAGTACCTCTTAGCAGTAGGTTTGGGCTAATATTAAAATTCTCAAGAACAATATTATTATTATTATTTGTTTATTTAGCAGACACCTTTATCCAAGGCGACTTACAGAGACTAGGGTCTGTGAACTATGCATCAGCTGCAGAGTCACTTACAATTACGACTCACCCGAAAGACGGAGCACAAGAAGGTTAAGTGGCTTGCTCAGGGTCACAATGGCTAAGGTGGGATTTGAACCGGGGACCTCCTGGTTATAAGCCCTTTTCTTTAACCACTGGACCACACAGCCTCCTGTATATATTAATATTATAATGTCATTTGATAATTGTGAAGTTTGCTAGTATATGAGAATTCTTGCTTTCTGTATGCTAAAAATGCTTAGTAATAAGTGGGGATCCTAGTTTTCCGCAATAAAAAAAAGAAAAATTCTCAGATAAAAACCAATAAAAATCTGTGTTATTCCGCAATTAAAATGGAAGGCTAAAATGTGACAGTGCGCCTCGTTCAACCTTGACCTCTGTACACCAGAACCAGTTTTACTGAACAAGTATGTTTACGTAAATTTAAAGCAAAATTGCCTGTATTGATGATTATATATGATAAGTGTACTGATTTGGTTATCAAACAAACAAAAAAAGCCTTGCATGTGTAAAACTAAAAATTCTCCAACCGCATTTAACATCTGTGTTTTTCCATGTTATTCTGCAGCAAACAGATTCCTAGGATCCCTGGTAATAAGTATTGAAAAAAAGTTTCAAATAAAAAATAAAACTATTTCACATAATCTGTGCAAATTTCATTGAGTACTTACTTTAGATCATGGTTTTAAAAACAAGAAAAATAAATCCAGTCTCAAAAACTGATTTGAACTGCCAGTGCTATCATAAACAGTTCATACAATTAACAATAGTCTTTAACAGGCAGTAACAATACTGTTTACATCTTTTTTGTATATTTTTTTCTCTTAAACACTGTTGTTTACTGATTATAAGAGCACATGCAGTTAAAAACCTTTGGTATAAAGCATCCGTACAACAGCTGAAGAAAACTGGCAGAGAGTGACATGAAAGGTATGTTTTTTGCATGCAAGTCATATTCTTTAACCAGCATGTTTAACTATATGAATACGATTTAAGGATGTTACAAACACGGCAGTCACACCCATTTTTCATTTTTTACCCATTTTTAATTTCTCAATGTCTGCGTCTTTCACATAAGCAAGTGCTTCACAATCACTGAGAAACCGCTGACAGGAATAGAAAGGTGGCAGCAAATTTCACGTCTGAACGCACAACACAGCAGCTTCCGTTTATTGCCCCAGGTGTTAGGGCAGACCAGGGTTATCACTCTTGCTGTTCTTCGAAAGTGCCCACAAATAGAACAGAAGGACCATGGTTTTACCATTTTGTCTGAAAGACAGCTTATTGTACAATAATGATGACGCCCAAGTACTTGTTTTTTAGAAAGGAAAACACAGCATGAAAATGTAGTTCCCTGATTTTATATCTGTGTATTTAAAAAAAAAATGTATTTAGCATACAGAATACGGTACATGTATGCAAAGATAAATCTGAAAATTATTTAAAAAATAAACAATGTACACTTGAATTTAATCTTGCTTTAATAAAATGCAGTTGTACAATGATGTGTGTAATTAGTGGGACACACAGTGATTCATTGCAGTAATTATGTCACTGTTCATATGCAAATTACATTACTTTGAAAATTAACTTCAGAAATAACTGAACATATGTCAGTTTTACAATTAGAGAAGAACAGCAGTTGATCATTTAGACGTCTTTCTTATTCCAATGTCGATTTTATTCTATTTTGCTCTAAGTGTTTAAGGTATGAAAGTTTACATTTTGTTGTGCTTATCTTTGTTTTGTGCACATTTTACCTTTTCTTGGATGTATTGTTTAGTCTTTTACTTGCCGTTTGAACATTACAATTATTGTATGTCTCCTTTGCATCCAAACATCTTTTTTTTTCCTCTGATGTAATTTCCCAGTGAAAAAACTGTGTTTTTCTCAGAGCAGTGTTCTCCATCCAAAGCTACTTGAACCATACCAGCAATGTAAAACCAAGATCAATATTTTGAAACTGCAATGTTTACCGAACGTCATTGTAACTCCAGAACGTCATTGTGACTCCAGAACGTCATTGTGACTCCAGAACGTCATTGTAACTCCAGAACGTCATTGTGACTACATATATTTAAGTTCAAATCTTTGTAGCCGTGACCATTCTGTGAAATTGTCTATTTTTAGCCGTGACTGTGTCGTGATTTGTACAGATTTTTACAGTGACAAAATCACATCCCTAATTCTTCTTCTTCTTCTTCTTATAGCTTAGTTTGCTATAATATTTTGCATCCGTAAGTACCAGTGACAGTTACTTCTTGCTCAACAGTACCAGGTAATAGTGGCTTTGCTGTAATTGTTGGTTTCTCACCTCAATCATATGATAGGGGCTCTTTGGCCATTGACTTAACTGTAATATTGGTACAACAACAACATCATCATTAGTTTGGTAAAAATGTCGACAGGGAGCAAAACAAAGGGAAAGAGCAAGTCAGCTGTTTAGAGTTTCTTTTCATTCACAGAAGTAAAATGCATCACATGCAAAAAAAAATACTTGCATACACTCAGACAACTTCTCCAATTTGGAAACACCTGGCGATATTTCACCCCGAAGAGAAAACATCCTGCTTAAAATCCAATCCCCAGGTAGGCCCTATGTCTTTCTTTGAATCCTTCATAACACAATTTAAATTTTAAATCAAGACAAAAATGCTGCAAGTGCATATTCTACAGCCTGCAAAGATCTGTCAAATTGTAAGATATTTGAATTACTATTTGATAATTATTTTCGCTATGAAGATTCTCTAGTTATTTACTGTTACCACCATCATGCAACACATCTTTTAAGCCAATGCAATTTAAGGTGGCCTGGTTTGGAAAGGGTATTATTTTAGTAAGTTGACATATTTCCCAGACAAATACAAATTTCAACAATATAACAATAATCATTACCACAGCATACCACGTAAACCAGAATTTTAAACAGTAAATGTCAACCGAGAATTTCGAATTCCTGTTGTAATGTTAAGCAACTGCTGTAGTACAGTATCTTGGATAACAACAAAATAAAAACATTCTAAATATAGTTTATATATTATATTGCTTTTAAAGTTTCCCATTGTTTATTTATTTATTTATTTTTAAGAATCAGAATCGAAATTCTCTTATTCAGAATCGATTCTCAAAGTGGATTCCATTAATTCCCACATCAGGAATCGATTCTGGAATTGCCCATCCCTAGATCAAGCCCTTCAGCACAGTGTGTGTGTGAGTGAGTAAGAGAACCAGAACCAGGGTTGGATACCGAAGAGTGATTAAGCAAGTCGAAACCGCTGGGCGAGTAGCCGGTGTTCTAGATCCCACCAAAGTTTTCTTACACTGTGTTGTATGTACTCTGTGGTATACCATTGCTGGTAGTGTCATGTGAGCTGTTCAGTGTGTTGATATATAAATAAATCCTGTTCACCTGCAGGGCGTATCAACTTCAACCTACCCTGTCACAAGCATTACACCTGTCGTAAGCAAGAACTTTAAACCTTGCTATCCAGTTACTGTGTGCCCTGAGTTTGTTTTTTTTGCTCCTGGCGTTTTTTTTTTTTTTTTAATGGTCGGAGACGGACTTGGTTTAAGCAAAGCTTCTGTGTCACGGTGTGTGCAGGCAGTGGCTACATTGCTAGTAAAGCACACTTCAGACTTCATATACAGTTTCCAGAAACACAGGCTGAAATGTGTCAAAATCCCACCAATATATTTTTTTTTCTTTGTTCCGATCGAAGAGTTAGCTTCATTTACTGTTTAAAACGTGATACAATGCCACATGATTTGAAACAATACCATCTGTGCCAGGGTATTCCTTTTTTAAGTTCTAAAGAAAAACAGTACCCGGCGGTTCTTCCTGGGGATTTTTCACAAATGTAATTGATGCATGATTTCCGTTTCCGTTTCCGTGGCAATTCACTGGTAACCCATGGTGCACTGCGGTATCAAGTACTGCGTCAACTGCAGTACCGGGGACATTTTTCATGGAGCCACTGTATCACTGCTGTAGAATAATAGCACTTTGATGTAGTCAGTTTTTCCATTATCACAGGATTTAGGGGCTTTTTGAATTTTGATGTATTCCTTTTTCTGTATTTTTTCCTTTTTTGATTTAAAATTTATATTTAATGTATGTTTAGTATGCAAGTATTTAGTGATTTATTATTGAGTCATCTCAATATATTTGCCCTGTTGAAACCTGGATACACTGGGTTTTTGTAGACAATTAGATCACAAATACCCATATGGGAAGTCTTTCCAATTATGTGTAAATGACCAATGGTGTTCTTGCTAATTGAATCAGAGTTTATATGAGGCCCGTGTATACTAGTTTCTCCAGATTGCTCTCAGGAAGACGCTAGTACCTCTGTATGGACTATAATAACTGCCTCACATACATGGATTCATTATAGTTACACTGCAAAACTACCAAGTGTGCTCTCACCTTCTATGCTTTTCCCGTAGAGTCCATTTAGTGAAGTCATTGGTGGTAAGCAGCCTATTCTAATATATTGTGTAATGTTAAGGTCATTATTATGGAGATTATTGGATAGACATGTGTGAGGCGTGTGAGTATTAATGGAATGTCCAGACAGCAATTTACATGCAACCAAATATTTTTTTATTATTATTTTTAGTTACACAATAAAATAAAAAAGAATGGCGTGAGGGAGGGGGCGCTGAAATAAATAACAAAAAGAATGGAGGGTTTGTATTTCCTCAGTCCTCTTCACGATATCCCGTACATGAAAAGGGATAAAAACAAAAGAGCCGTTATTGTATATTCCAAACACTGTGACAAGAAATCAAACAAATCAAAACAAACTGTACTGTGTCTCCCTCAAGCCCAATAACCGCGCCTATGTTTTCAAGGACCAACCCGGAACACAGTAGCACGTTCCCTTTAGTATGCAAAGCCCCGCCCCTGTAGTCAGTGGAACACCAATCCCAAACTGACAAGTGTCCTTACAACTCACTTGACTCAAGTGGCCGGGATTTACATACTTGCACTTCCGCCCCTCACCAAGGTGACGCCCCTCATAAAGATGACTTTCACGAGACCTTGATAAGGGAAGTCCCGAGTTAGCTTGATGCCCTCTACTGTCTGGAGGCTGAATTACAGACCGAAACCCCTTTGACTCATCACAACATGCAACTCATTTTTATTTTTATAATGTTAAATTGTAGTGTTTTTTGTCCTTGCATACAAGCTAAAAATTTTTTTTTTTTTGTAAACTACACTGTGGTCTATGATTTTATGTAGCGTACACCTTATTTTTCCTATTTTTTTCAAGTGGTTTACTCTGTGAAGATTTTCTTTTTAAATAAAGTACTATTTGCGGTATACAAAATCATATGTACACACAAATCATACTATAGAGACAGAGTAATCGTGTGCTATAATTTTCAAGATATTTCACATTGTTTTAGTGCCCTGTGCAGTTTTGATTTGGTCCTGAAGCATTTTAATGAATTAAAACATATAAAAACTTGTACAATGATAAATCTTTTTAATATATAGACTACAGAGACAGAGTAATTGCGTGGTGTATTTCATGGCCGACGTGACATTGCCAGTACAGGTCATTTTCAATCAAAAAGCAATGTTACAGTTACTGCTTGCAGTTCAAATTGCCCTTCCTGTTGGGCACATCTGTTTAATAGGCATAACTGTTCTCACTGTAACATAGGCAAATATATAGAAATTGTAATATTGTATAATGGCAACTTACTGCAGAAGCATCTTTTTTTTTCCTGATACCAGTATTTCCCCCCAGGGCCATGCATCTGAAAAAGCTTTATGAAAACATTTGTAATTCTGTACAGTAATTGCAGTCATGTCCTCTAACTACAAGATTGGCAATAATTTTAAACATGACATTAAATAAATTACCTTTTTTTTAAATTACAGGATTGAATGAGAATAAAACCCATGCTTCTTTTTCTGTGCTGATTTATGATTGTTTTGAATCACTTAGCAACAGTTGCTAAAGGTAATGTTAAAATTACCTTACAACTAGTTTTATTTTTAACTCTATGGTGAGGGGTAATACATCAGAGGTAATTTGTGTTGGCCCCATCCAGTCTTCTGAGGCTTATGCGCAATGATGGTAAACCTTTTTTTGTTAAACTATCAGACCTGTTAATACTCCCTTTAAAATTACACTGTACTTTGAAAACAACAACTGAAAGTAATTTAATAATAAAAAAAATCTGATTTCTGAACACAAAAGAACAATTCCTTTCTTTAATTATGTGCAGCATAACGCATAGTAAATGCCTTGTAAATTCAGCAGTGCAAAGTGACCAACAACTTTATAATAGCCCATCCCATACACTATAGGAACTGTAACAAGACATTTCATAATGCACTTAAGTCTCAACAGATTTGAATGTATCTATCCCACTATAATCCATTATTATACTTTAAGATTTGGTTAAAGTGATATTATCTTTTCAAACTATAAACGAGTAGTTACAAAAATGTGCAAGAACCAAATATTTGACTCTTAAACAGAAATATAAAAGTTGTATTTAAATTATTTCACTTAATATAAAACTTTAAATGAAACTGGGTTCCCATTAGGCATGCTTTGCCAAGCAGAAATACTCCACGAGGGACTGAGACTAAAATAATATACAGAAGTGAAGAGTTGTTTCTCCCCTCTGAATTCAGCCTTAGGATGATAAAAAAAAAGAATATTTTGCTGTAGTCATTGAAGGAATCCACCAGTAAAACTATTTTGCTTCAATTATGAACATATGTTTTAAATTATTATCCTATATGTATCTGTCTGGTGGCTCCCACATACTGTGTTAAGAACAGTGCAACTGGTGCCCTGATTGAAATGAATTGCTTGTGTGAACAGATGTGGAACATTGCTGCAGAAGGGAGCCTGATATGGATACACTAATGATGCACATACGAGAAATTCCTTTGTCCTGTGAAACACTCCCGGGTAAAAGTTGAGAAATGTATTTCCTTTTGATTTGTGACCCAAGATGTGTTAATAAATATATCAAAATAATTGGGATAATGTTGCTGTGAAAGAGACAAAATGAGGGATACAGCAAAGGTAAAACAATGCGTTTCTTTTAATGCTGCACAGTTAAATGTTTAGAAAAACACAAGCAAAATAACTCTCAATTCCACCACAATATTTACTTTTATTCTGCCAAGAAGAAATTTACTGGGATACTTGACATGAAAGGTGCTCTATACTGTATCATGTTATAACGTACATGTTTCCTATATTGTATTGCTTGGCAACTTTTAATGATATAAAAAAAACAAATCAAAATGGAAGAGCCTTTTCTAACTGCAATCCTTTTCAGTTTCTGGCGCTTGTAAAATGCAGGGAATAATCCTAGCAATCCGCTCAGAGTGATACCTGTTCTGTTTCAAAGAACAAAGGATTTCCACAATGTTTTTTTTATCTATTTATTTTAAGTATTTACCTAATTTTTTAATATGTGTCTATTCTATAGTAACTATGACACTGTCTAAACTCTCAAAGGAGTTCTAAACAAGTTTTGCATTTGAGCTTTAGCAAGGACATATGTTGACCATAGCTGAAATTTGATTGGCTCACCGCAGCCATGTTTTTTTATGTAGTGAGTTGCTTTGATAGACAACCTTGCCAAGGCTATGTATGCAAAGTTTCGCTTAAATCGGCATAACGGTTTCAGAGAAAAAGACGTTTGAATTTTTTTGACAAATCCAATATGGCTGCCGAGTCATGTGACCAATCGACTTGTGTTGAACAAATCTAAATATAGGCCATAAGGGTAGTATGTGCCCCAAGTTTCACATCTGAGGTTTTGGAGAAGAAGATTTTGTTAAATTGGCCAATATTCACGAAAAATCCAATATGGCTGCCAAGCCATGTGACCTATGTCTTTGTTTTCGCTCTGCAACTTCCCAAAAGCCTCTACCACCACTCTATGAAGATTCACGAGTCTACAACATTGTACCTTAAATGAATACTGCAATATTCAGGGCAGCAGGGTGGAGTAGTGGTTACTATTTGTAAATATTTTTCTGACACTATGGCTTATGAATACCTTCATTACACTTGGATTCAATACCTGTACTGATAGAGAGTAGCAGTGTGGAGTAGTGGTTAGGGCTCTGGACTCTTGACCAGAGGGTCGTGGGTTCAGTCCCAGGTGGGGGACACTGCTGCTGTACCCTTGAGCAAGGTACTTTACCTCGATTGCTCCAGTAAAAACCCAACTGTATAAATGGGTAATTGTATGTAAAAATAATGTGATATCTTGTAACAATTGTTAGTCGCCCTGGATAAGGGTGTCGGCTAAGTAATAAATAATAATAATATGTGCAAATTGACCATAACTGAAATTTGACAGGCTCATGGCGGCCATGTTTTTTTATGTAGCGACTTGCTTTTAACCCTTTGCGGTCCTATGTCAGACCAGGTCCAACATTACAATTTTCCCTATATGGTCATCAAAAAGGCGTAAAGCACAGGTCTCTAGTCATTTTTTTCTCCGGAATAAGCAGAGAAAAACATTCAGTGGTCGAGTGAGACCAATAGGAGCAGAGAGAAGCCAGAAAAAAAAGGGCGGATCAGAGCAATACACATAGCCCCGGCACCACAGAGATAACACGGCCATAAACAAACAAGATAGCTGCTTCCGCATCCAGCGCTCAGAGAATATCACAGACATTTGCAGAGCTTTTTGAGATGTTATAGTAATAAAATAATGACTTGGATCAAATTATTGAGTAGTTTGATGATAAAAACGAGTGATCAGGAGATGATTTATTAGTATGCACGACTATGAAGAGGTATGTGAAAAACACAGCGAACAAGGGGTGGGCGGGGCTGGAGATGCAGTACTGAGTGTCCTGTTGATATGTAGTGCCTTTTAAACCTGTTTTACTGTGAAAAAATACATTGAAACAGCGCATGTGAAATTAAATTGGACTTGACGTGCCTGAGACGTGCTGAATAAATGGAACGCTAAGAGTTAACAAACTTAATAGACAACCTTGCCAAGGTTATCTATGCAAAGTTTCGCTTCAATCGGCATAACCGTTTCAGAGAACAAGACGTTAATATTTTTGACAAATCCAATATGGCTGCCAGACCATGTGACCAATCGACTACTATTGAACAACCGTAAATCTAGGCCATGAGGGTAATCTATTGCACCAAGTATCATATCTCTGCGATAAATGAAAATTTGACTTGGAAAAGTTGACTTGGAAAATCCAATATGGCTGCCAAATCATGTGACCAAGTGCAGTAAGTTTATAAAAGTAATTTCCAAACTAATCTAATTATTTTTCTGCTACATGCATGTAGTGTTAAAGACAAGACGACAGCAGAAATCAGAAGAACGAGAAGCCGCATAGTTTAAGAGTAGGGTGTAACATTCAGAGTTCCAGTTCTGTTTTTGTTATTGTTCGTTGCATTACTGTAAGTATTACATCTAACGCTTTTACTAATACATCTAATAATATGCAATAATAAACCATTTTGTTTTACCTATCACAAAACTGTTTGCGCACTAATCTGTTATACACAATTGAATTATTTATGTTTGATTGTTTCATAATAGATCATGGTCATAATTGTATGAAATTGTGTGTGTGTATACATATATACTTTAGTGTGTTTTGTTACTGTGAATTTATCTCTTGGAATATTTTTCAGCCACATATTTCTCGTCTGTACATGCACGGGAAATTAATGAAAACTGCTGAAGCTGAGTGGTCACTGCAGTTTCCTTCTCATCGTTTATTTACATGCTTTTGTAGTTGCGCCTGAACTACAACTCATCCATTTTCTCTCAGAAATGAAACAAACTGTAATTAATGACCCCTACTGGCCAAATAGGGACGTTGTATATGTGCATAACAAACATGATTACAAACCCCACTACAGGGGCACAATAGAGTAGTAATAAAAAACTATATACAGGCTCTCCGTTGCAAGTTGAATACGTTGTGTATTGATCATTTATTAATCAAACTGTAAATAGACAAAAATAAGTTCTGCCGTGCATTAAACTATATTTATGCACGGTTTAAAACCCCTCAGCAGCCAATCAGCTTGCAGCATCCGAACTTTGTTCACACTAAATCATTAGTTTCTCCATTTGTTTTATAGTTATAATGGTTGGTGACTGCTTGTGATAACTGATATACAGCTACTGTAAGGTAATCCCTCCCCTCACTAAGGAAGCAACAAAACACATATGTTTACTTGAACAGCTGTCTAAAGTGAATGAATTGTTTTAATTATTTTGCTTTCAGCTTGCGAATTCAGGATATGAACAAGCTCACAGACAATTATTTTTTTAGTTTAAGAATGATTTGCTAAGAGATTGGATGTATTTATTTTCAACACAACATAATCATGTGATCATTCAATGAAATCCAGTGGGGTTTTTTGTTGAATTATGTATTGCTAGATCTCCCTGGGGCAGGTTTTTGTATACAGCAATGGATCACGATATCTAACGCGACAATCGACGCAGATGATTAAGGTTCTGGATAAATTTTAAAAAATCATTAGTTTGCAAGTGTGTCTGGTAGCTAAGAACACTCACAATCTGATTGATCTGATTTTAAAACCTTTGGGCCCTGTGATTAAATCGACTGCATCGTTTGTGCCTCTGCTTAGGCACACAGAGTACCCTGCTGTAAATGCCAACCACTACCCAGTTTAAAAATTATTGCATGAAATTAACTGACTGTATTGGACTCCATGCAGAGCAGATTTCAGGTAATAATTTCCTGATTACTATGACTAGGAATTCATCCTATGAGAGAACCAGTAATTTAAATGTAATAGTCTGGGAGCCTGTGGCAGTGTGCCCTGCCCATATGTAGATTTTGTGTTATGTGTTGCATGTATAGGTACTGGTGCACGGGATATAAATGGGTCTGTGTAACACGAGTAATTTAAAATATATAGTTGTATTTAGGCACAGGGATTGCATAATCACTTCACATGCAGATAAAGTATGTACTAGTATGTGAGCACGGGATTGCACAAATTAGTTCACGTGCTGGGATTCATGTGAATAATTAATTGGTAATTGAATCACGGCACAACAGTATATATAGATGCACGTTTTACTCACTCAGGGTTGTGTGTTCGATGAGTGGAGAACGGGTGTGGAGAGAGAAGAAAATAAAAAGTAAGAGAAAATAACTAGTGCTACTTGTTTAGTGTTCTTCCACTGTCTGTTGTGTTTGTCTATTTATTTTGGCCTCACGTGCCATGTGCTGTTTTGGTTTAACTCTTTTGTTTGTTTATCAAAAGCACTGAGCGCCGCAGCGTCTCAGTTTCACCTGCCAGTACTGTCTGTCTGTGTGTTTCTTTCTGGCCTGACGTCACCCCTACAGCCAGCCTGTTCACTTGGTGTCAGAACCAGGACAACAGCGCCTCCAAGACTCAGGCCAGGAAGAGTACTGCGAATGAATATTTTGAACATTATTTTTTTTGTTGTGTGTGGATTTTTGGAGAAAGAAAGTCTTTTTTTGTGTGTAAAGAGGTGTGTGGGTTTTTAAAAAAAAAAAAAAAAAGATAATGGCAGAAGACGCCATCAGGCTGTGGGACTGGATCCTGGACAATGCTGGGCTGGAGGCCCAGTCTATGCCCATAGCCATCTGGGACCTGTGGCTGATGTACAGGGAGCGATGGAAGGTCTATGAGAGTAAACACACCCCAAACACCCTGGAGAAAGGTGTGGAGTTGGTCCTCTGCTACCTGGAGGCAGTGATAAACAGAACAGCAGGGTCTCCAGCACAAGAGGGAGAAGCTCTGCTGTCTCCAGCACCCGGAAAGGGGGGAGCACGAGCTTCCAGCGCCCGGAAGGGGGGAGCATGAACGTCCAGCGCCCAGAAGGGGGGAGCATGAGCGTCTAGCGCCCGGAAGGGGGGAGCTACTTCTGCCTCCAATGCCTCCACTACCAGAGGGAGAGCAACAGGAGCTACCTCTGCCTCCACCGCCTGAGGAAGAACAGCAGGAGCTACCTCTACCACCAACGCCTCCAACAAATGCTACTCGTGCGAGAGGACTCACACGATACTTGTTTAGTGTTCATCCATTGTCTGTTTTGTTTGTCTATTTATTTTGGCCTCAAGTGTTGTGTGCTGTTTTTGTTTATTAAAAGCACTGAGCGCCGCAGCGTCTCAGTTTCACCTGCCAGTACTGCCTGTCTGTGTATTTCTTTCTGGCCTGACGTCACCCCTACAGCCAGCCTGTTCAGAGAGCCAATTCTAGAATTAGCTTTTATTTATTTATTTTTTTACTCTTTTGGATGTTGCTGATGAAAAAGGGAAACTGAGTGATCTTGATATCCTACAGTATCAAGGGATCAATAAAGGTAATTCACCTGACAATCTCTACCTGAGCTTGTGCTTACCGGACATTTTTGTAAATACAGTTGAACCCGTTTAAGTGTGTAACCTATTTCTCACAAATATGTACACACTTAAACAGGGTATAAACTTAAGAAGGTTGGTGATCTGTGATCCCAGTTCTTATTGTAAAATATTACTGTATTACTGTGTCAGTAAGAAAATGCATGTCTTTGAGGCTTCACTTTATAGTTTAACATATTTTATTTAAAAATACTGTACAGTAAATTGTAAACATTGCACAGTGATACATATTCACAAAATACCCGCTTTTTTCCCAGAATTAAATGGAAATAATTGTTACTTAAATACTGTATGTAGATTGCAGACAATTGACCATATTCATTCTCAAAACTGTATTAATATTGACCCAAATTCATTCTTAAAACTGTATTCATTCAGTGTCTCAGATTTTCAGTTTCCACTTTCAGCTTCTAATGGAAAACAATCACATTTACACAGGGAGAATAAATGACTTTAATTTGGTTGTGCTTTCTCCCAACTCAAAAGACTGAGTTGTTGAGAAAATAAAATGTACTTTAATATCTCTTGAAACGCCACCAAACCATCCGTTAAAATGAGCAAAGAATAACATGTTCTACTGTATGTAAATTCTGGAAAATCACGGATAAGTGATAAGATTTTGAGTTCTTAATTTAGATTTTAGTGAGGAAAAAACGAAACATTACTGTAAAAAACATGCATATTGAAATAGCATGAGGATGTATTGTAAATTGTATTGGAAGAACATCTAAAAGATGAACCCATTTTTTTTTTTTTGCTTGCAGCTCCACATTCTAAGCATGAATTGTGTTTTACTGTACATGCTAGACATGGGGATACATTAGTTGTCCCACATGCCCTTGTTATATTAATCTGAAATGTCATAGTGATACAGTAGGTTCACCACAAGTGGTGTTAAATCTGTTTTTTTCTTATTTTCTTTTAAAGAAGGATGCAACAGCCAATACATAAATCCTTTGTTTGCCCGCTGAAGCGTGTGGTGTTCAGTCGTCCCTGACGAGCTGGCTTGTTTTAGGAGCTTAATTAACTTGTTGTAAGATTAACAACCTTTCTTCCATTGACCTCCATTACCTCTCAGTGTTTCCCAGATTGCAGTACCTGTACCCTGAATGTTCCCTTACTTTTTTCTGTCTTGTGAATACAGCATGTCTTTCCACTCTGTAATTATTTTCCTGTAGTAAGAAGGCAAGCATTATTGTATGACATGGTGTTGTGGGATGCTGTACACCTTTTTTTTTTCTTCTAATTATTGATTTAAAGTAATTGCGTAATAGGATCAATTTCATGTTAGTATGGTGATTTACATTGGTATTTTTAATTAGTTGCACATATATTGTAGTAAAACAGTGCTTTCTTGATTTTTCGTTGTGCCTTGTATATAAAAAAAGATGAAATTCTGTTGAATATTAAGGAAAGTGGCAACAATATTTAGTGAACAACAGTCTAGTTGCCCTGTAAATGCAGTTATGTTAACAAACAGGTTGTTTGTTTAGCTGTACAGTTATTAAACCATGGTAGGTATAGTACTGTTAAAAAATATATAACAGTACAGTACAACCTACAGTACCCTTCTAAAGGAGTTCCTACCGTGGGGGCCTGGGAGACCTGAGTGACTGTGGTGGTTTGAGGTGTCAGGACACAGACATATTCTCTCCCAAATGACCCCTGACAGCTGAGAGTCATGTTTCTTAGGTCAGGGATCCTTTTATTTACATGAACGCTGCTGTAAGTTACTAGGGGTTATTTAGGTCGTCTCAATTGTACATTTATAATCTTCCAATGCCCCCGGTAACAGTACAGTATGTACCAAACAAAAGGGCATGATAGTAAAGGGAACAAAATAGAAATATATAAGGATGATTACTTTCAGATTATTTTTATATAATTATTTTCAAATGTTTGCAATTAAATGAAGGTACTCCAGGACTATAATTTCACATTTGGTTGATTCATTGAGTGGGGGTCCTCAGGTAGGACCCCCGCCATAGTGAACTACTTGTACTGTACTACAAGTGAGTCAAGCCATACTAACCGTTCCATTTGCACTGAGCCATAATAAAAGAGATTCCCAAGTACTGATCAATTTTCATGAGCTCTAAACACATTAAAAAGGAAATGTGAAAACCCAATGATTATACATGTTGCTGGCTGTTCCCTAACAGATCTGAGTACTTGTGCTTTGAAAGCTTACAAGCCACAACACACATTAACATGGCCAAAGGGTCTTGGTTAGGACATTATTTATTTTTTTGCAGTTAGACATTTGTTAGTTGTGGCCCGCAAGCATTGCTTTATAGTGTGTTTGTTTACATCTAGTAGATTAGAAACTATGTAGTCCTGATTTTAGAGTTGTTCATACAGAAATACAGTACTAAATTAATTCTAGTCATAACCGTTTCTTTTCCTTGATTTTAAACCAATGCAAGTATGTTTGGACTTGTACCTATCAGCATACTTAAAGATAATTTTGGTAAGGGACTGAATATTCATAACTAGTGCATTATTTTTATTTGTACTTTGTATATCGTTTTCTGTTTCAGTCAGATTTTTTAAAACTCATAAGGCTTCTCTCCAAGCACAATTTGTACTCCAGGGTGAGTGAACCTATGAACCTACCCTCCTGTCTGCCCCTAGTGGATGTAAGTACATTAGAAATACATCAGTTTTGTACAGTGTTGTAGCGGGACAGGTTAATGGGTACACTGTGTAGCAGCTGTTCTTGACTATAAGACATGTTTGAAGCCACAAGGGTGCTTTAAACTTTAGAGTTTAAAATGTAAAAACAAAATAATAATTAATGTTCTGATTGGCAGATTTGCTGTTAATCGGGTCTGTAGGAAGCTTGCAATTCTTAGTTTACTCAACAAATTGACATGTGCATTTCTTTTTTTAAATGTTCTTGTATTGCATCAGCTTGTACTTGCACTGAACTGCTCCATACCTTGCCGTATTCTACTACTGCTCTTAATTATACCTATTCACTGTAATATGTACTTGATTCTACTTAGATATCCATAGTTTTTGGTTCCTGCTCTTATTTGAAATTGTTCTTATCCATTTATCATACTTACTATGTGCTCTTAATGGACTTTACTCGTATAAGCATTTTTTTTTTTACCATAAGTTAACTGCTCTTAGTCGAACTCTCTCTTAAATGTAATTATTTACTGTATTTTTTACTTTGCTCTTATTTTAATTTGATATTATTTTCTACTGACTTTATTGTACTTTATAACTGCTCTTAATTGTAATGTGATATTCTGTAATGTGATTTTCTGCACTGTGATATTTTGTAAGGTGATACTTTGTAATGTGATATTTTGTAATAACTACAAGTCGCCCTGGATAAGGGCATCTACTCAAATAAATAAAAATAATAAATTATTATTACTGGCAACTTCAAATTTTCAATGTTGTCAAACTTTTTGTTTTGACCTCTGTTCTAAGATGGCCCTCATATTGGGGTCATGTGACTTTTTGGTTTTCAAGTGATAAAGACTTAACACTTTGAGACACTGGCTTCATACTCGGTACACAGGTGTTGGCTATAATTCTCTAGGTCATACAATAAAAAAATTAACCTTCCCTGTCAGGTTTTTGTTTCAAAGCTGACCTCACTACAGTGTCAAAGCCTTGTATCTCAAAAACTATTGGAGTTAGTGACTTTATATTTGCATGGTTATGTAAACCCTTCATGCTTCAGTAAATGTTTTGCTGATCATGAAATTGAGGTCATGTGACTTTCAAAGTTACAGCTGCTTAGAGACAGTACACTTTGAGTTATTGTCTTAGTTGTGTTCTTTGATTTTCGTACTTAAGTTCCATCACCTGTATTCAATAAAAATACCATTTCACTGCAGCATTTCTTAAAACCACACGATTTGACGTTAGGTCTTTATAGTAGTTACACAGTTGTATTCTATGATTCTCTTAATAAAGATCCAGTGATACAATCTTTTTTTATATTTCCATTTTACAGTGCTTCATGTTTACGAATCTGATATAACATAGCCTTTGATTATGCTACCGAGGATGCTTGGTCAAAAACTCACATTTTGTTGTCATTGTTGTTGTTGTTAAATATGGTGAAATACAGGTTTACGTTACAGTAACTCAAATGCTAAATAATTTGACCTTGCTATTCTTGTTTGACCTGGCTATAAATCATGACTTACAATGTGATTCCCAGGCAAGTCACTCCCCATCATTGTACCTTCACTTCATTCAGTAGTAAATGTGTCTGCAGTCCTGTGGTAAGGACGGCTTGCGGGAAACACTAAAACACACAAAACATGCCCAAATAACAATATACAATTTAACTCACCCGTGCTACATAAGCTAAACTATACAAAATAAATCAAATACTCCCAGGAGCTGGGGTTACCCCGTCTCAAGGCCCCATGGTAAATACAATGCAGCATCTTGTTGTGTTAACCAAGCATGTGCAAATATAGAAAAGGTATCTCTGAATGTTGCAAAGCATATTGCTGTTATTGTTGTTAAATAATCATTTCTTATCTCTGCAGAGATGTGTTTCTTTTTTTTTTTTTTTTAAATCAGGTGTCAGGGTATAAATTTGAATTTATTTCCAGGGTGTTGTAATGCAGTGCATGGTAAAGTGCAGTGATGGGGAACCATATAAATATGTCCAGGAACCCCTTAAAAGTACTGAATCAGATATTATTATTATTATTATTATTATTATTATTATTATTATTATTATTATTATTATTATTATTATTTATTTCTTAGCTGACGCCCTTATCCAGGGCGACTTACAATTGTAACAAGATATCACATTATTTTTACATACAATTACCCATTTATACAGTTGGGTTTTTACTGGAGCAATCTAGGTAAAGTACCTTGCTCAAGGGTACAGCAGCAGTGTCCCCACCGGGATATGAACTATGGTTACCACGGCAACGCCCTTATTGAGTGACTGCGGGGAGTGATATACCAAAGTTGCTCGCAGAGCCTGTGATGCAGTCATGGACCGCCCCATAAAAGTACATAAAAGTACTGCGCATGTACATAAAAGTACTGCGCTCACAGATCTCAACAAGCACACTACCCTCAGTTTCGTGTTGGTACTGATGTTAGTGGTTTTGCCAGTAGTTTTTACAGGTGAGCATCCCTGTATGTTGTCACACGTGGAGATTGCTTACCGGTGGACCTATTCCGAACTGGTACCTAGGTTACCGCACCGGTACCAGTACCGTCCCGGTACCGAACTGGTGCTAAAGTCACCGAACCGACCAGGTGCCGTCCCGGTGCCATCCTTGTACCGACCCGGAGCTATTCACCGAACTGGTACAAAACCGACTGGTAGACATTGCTTGCTCCTTGCGACATGCCCCGGTTCTATCCCTGTGAGACATGCAAGGCCAGTCTGCTGATTGAGGACAAGCATGGCAGGTGCTGTTACTGCCTGGGGCCAGAGAATGCCAAGGAGGCAGTGGCTAATCACAGCTTCTGCGAGTTTTGTGCCCCTTCTCCCAAGCACATGCTTGAGAAATGGCTATCCCACAGCTCTAAGGAGCATTCTGTGTCCCTTACTCCTGCTCAGCGCTCTTCTCCATCACCCTTGGTTAGTGCATCCCCTGCAGTTAAGCTCTCCCTGTCAGCGGAGCTCCTGCCACTGATCAAAAGGGCCACTGCAATTTTGCAAGTACCCTTACCTACAGAAGGCGAAACAAGGCAGTCCATCTTCGGTGATAAGCCTACAGTCTCTCTCCCGTGTCCCCACCAATGCACCCGGATTTTCCTTTTGAAATCCAGTCTTCCCAGGATCACCAGGGAACAGCTCCTGCTGTTTCCCGGTCGATGGATGCCCTATGTAGGGTACCTGACCTACCGACAATGGTAGTGACGTTCCAGAAACTTCTGGGCTTGATGGCAGCAGCTCCCGAGATGCTTCCATTGGGTCTCCTGCGCACGCGCTCTCTGCCGCCCTCGTTCAACAGCAGAGTTTTCGGCCCTTGTTGAAGTGTCTCATCACTGTCTAAAGGCACTCTCTTGGTGGAAACAGCTGGCCTATCTACGCCTCGTGTAGCACTGGGCAGTGTCACCAGCAGGGAGGTCATCACCACGGACACATCCAGCCTGGGCTGGGGCGCTGTGTTGAATGGCCGGGGTGCACAAGGTGTGTGGAACCCCCCTTGGCAGGGTCTCCGCATTTCCACGTCTCCACAGAATTTTCTGCAGGAGGTTCGAGGGAGATATGTGCTTGTCCATACAGACAACACAATAGTGGTGTCTTACAACAACCACCAGGCCAACCACCAGGCAGACCTCCTCTCAAGGAAAGTCCCCAGCGTCTCAGAGTGGAGGCTTCACCCCGAAGTGGTGAGCCTCATTTGGTTTTGGAACTAGAGTGTGAAGGGCGGCTTCTCAGTCGACTCTTACAACACACAAATTGTGGTGAGTTTCTCCCTCAATTTTTTCGCCCCAGCTACTTGTTACTGGGGTTCCGTATGGTAATGCACAAGGCAGCCTCTCGGCTTTGCCTTGTAGCATTCCAGTAGTTCTGTAATTTTGCCCTTATGATGGCTTTAGTACATTCACCCATACGGTAATGGTTACATTTCGTACTTGAAAGGGAACGTCAGGTTATTATCATAACCCTGGTTCCCTGAAATAGAAATGTAACCTTTAACCTTCAAGGTCTCTGCATCCATGATTGCAGCAGACTTGAAAGAAAAATTACGCTGAGATCTGTGAGCGCAGTAATTTTATGTCCTCAGGGGCGGGCCATGACTGCGTCACAGGCTCTGCAAGCAGCTTTGGTATCTTATTCAGGTTTCAGGGTTTTAGGAGGTAAATACCCATACGGTAATGGTTACATTTTAATTTCAGGGAACCAAGGTTATGATAATAACCTAACGTTTCAGGGATGTCATCTGCATAACAAATTAACAAACTTTAATCAGTTTGTTTTACATCTTTTCACTGATAAGATAATTTCAGAGTGGACATAGACACCCCCAACCCCATCTTTAACTTGCTGCTGTATAACTATTATTAGTCATTCTATAACTCATTAATTGAAACACACACTATCCCTAGGCACAGCTCCCAATGTCAATCAAATGCATTGGGTAGCACACCCTCAAACGAGGGTCTTGAAATCGATGTCCAGCTCAAAACTACTGAATTCATTTGTGCCATTTATTTGAATTTGTTAATGAGAAAAATTGATATGTGAAATTTGTTAATTTAGCAAAAAGCGAAATAAATAAACTACTTAAGCGTAAATAAATAAATGTGTTTTCATTTGCCCCGGGTCATAGGTGAAACACTTAGAGTAAATTGCAAAGTGTGCGCCTCTCATATGTTAAAACCATATCTATCAGCCTGCTAAAAAGAAGCATCAGGAACAGAACTCTAACAAGAATATTAATAACATAATCAATTTCTATTGATTATATAGTATTTATTTATTTTGTGGTGATTATTTTTTACTATGTTTGAAAAGCATAATCTCATGGTTTTCTAATCAGAGATTGGCATCAACACCAAATCAAAGCTCGAGCAGGCATGCCTGTCTTTTAATTAAAATTGATTTTAAATGCTATTGAGACTGATCTGAATCTTGCTCCTAGGATACAGTAAATTGAGCTTGATGTGATAAAAACCTAAGAGCTGTATTGTTCAAATATGAAGAGTAGGGGAATGGGCTTGACAGGGTCATTTTTTGCGCAGTACTTGACCTTGAGAGGACTTGCTGGTGAGTAATGGAAAACCTTGCTACATGTTCGGTGGCTTTACGTTTTGATGATCTCTGTAGAGCTATTATTTCTGAGTTATTACAAAGCATCACAAATACAGTCTGTGTATTTTGGTTAAACAGAAATGGAAATCTGTTGCAGAGTTTATTTTAGTTTTTTTAACATCAAAGGTGAAAGCTTGTTTTCTCTCTTCAAATCACATGTAGGACTTTCCACAGAGTTAAAAGGTTTTCCAAATACGGACAAAGCCGGTTGATCAGATAGTACAATAACGAATGAAAAGCATTGTCGAAGTGAAATCAAGATTAATTAAGTTCCTCCAGCTCTATTGCCATGTGGCACTGCAGAATTTCTCTGGGTACCTACACAGTTAAATGGTATTCATGGTGACAAATAACACACTTTTCCAGAACTGACACTTCTGAGTCAAGGTTAAAAAACACATTTAGTGACTTTTGTCAGTGGAACAGGCCATGGGAGATTGGTTGGTTTTAGATATGGAATAAACGTATGTACTTAATGTAGGCTCAGAAGATAGGAGGAATGGGAGAATTCAAAATTAATTGAAAACAGCTGATGAAGCCAAATCGTCGACCATGGAAAGTGTACTTAACTAAGGTTAGGGATTGTTTTTAAAGAGACTTTGTATCTGGATGGAATGTGTATCAGTGACAGAGATTAATTACATGCAGTTTAAGGCAAATATAGATCAATGTGCCTTATTTAAAAAGAAAACAGATTCATATTCAATAAAAGACATAATTGCATAGTTATATTCGCTATACTTTGGCCTTCCAAAGAGTTGCTGCATGTATATACTTAATTGAACATATAAGTAGAAATATGTAGTCCAGTCAGTAGACTACATATATATAAATAAATAGAAACTGACAGAGACAGGGGATGCCTTTGTTTTATAATATTATTAATATTTCACAGTTCGGTAAGAGACAAAGATGCAAACCACAATGAGTTTTTAAAAGAGCTTGGGTGTCATTTAAATAAGACTGAAGTTGTCTATTTAAGGAGGGCACATGCAGAACACTTCAGAAGCACACAGCTGGAATAAATCGTGTTCTTACAGCACTGATGTCACAAGCAAAAAAAGAACATCACAAGGAGGAGTCAGATTTCAGTAAGAGCAACAGCACAGTATGCTGCCAGTGTACATGATAATCAGGCAAGGATTGTGTTGAGGATAAGACAGTGTATAGTCAACCTGGCTGCAGAGCTGTAATGATCACACTGAATGCTGGAGGGATCGGGAGAGAGAATGTAGAATGAAAGTTTCCAATTCTACATGTCGGCACATGCTGGAGCTAAAGTGGAAACTCACAACAGTGGGATTGTGTCTGTTTGATTAATGAGGAAAAGCATGTATTTCGGTAAGTATTATTCAAACTGAATTGATTGCACCTGGAAGACTGAGCTGGAATGGTGTTAAGGAAATGTTTAGTTTTCATCTAAAGGAAAATGTGATTTGGGTATATACAGTTTCATCCTTTGACAGCGTGGTGTTCCAGGTCCTAGTGAACAAGCATGTAGTCCTTGCAGTGCTATTTGAAAGAATGGCTCTTAATTTAGGTAAGGAGAACAGTTTTTTTAGTAGCTTGTTCATTTTAAAAGCTAGGCGTCAGGTTTAGAAATGTGCATGTCTCTGTTACTATTTTCTGTTTTAAGCTGTATTGAAAATAATCTGAAACAGGGCTGTAACTGACAGTGTAACAAAATGTAATAACTAACCCTGTTTATCATTTAAACCAGATTCTGAATTTTTAAATAGTTTTTCTAAATACTAAAATAAGAGATTCATACAATTACTTAATATTGCCATAAGATATATATATATTAATCAATTTCAATATAGAGGGTTCATGTAGATTGCAGAAAGTAGTATTGTTTATGTTTATAATGCTTACAGTATTTGCACTGATTGTTGGAATACCTTTACAAATATGTAATTTAAATGTAAAAGTCAACACCAATACATAACATACTGAGTATTAAACTAAATGAGTATTTACCCTTGTTCTTTTAACATTGATTTTGGTGTATAATTAACTTTCATGTCCAACTGCAGACAACTTTAAAGCAATCAGCATTTTTTCTTTAAATGTTTTTGCTCTTATGCATCAACTGTTGTGTTTCGATTGCTGGAAATAGTCTGTATACAACAAGTGACAAATTATTATAGAAATATTCAGCTGTCTTACTCCAAGAGAAATGCATTTGCTGTAGATATCTAGAACGTTGTCTTGATGAATTGAACAGAATGACATACATTGTTAAATTTTTTAATGAACTCCCTCAAAGACCATAGCAGTAACAATGTAGTTGGTAGACAGACAATGCCACTGACAGTAGGTGAAAACATGTGTTCTAGTGAATATCTTGGCAGGTTCCTGAATAAAAAGACTAAATAGTACAGCTAAGCAAGCTTTTAGAATAATTTACTTACCAATATTTTATTAAAAGAGTCTGGTTAAGTTACAGTATTTATCCTTTTTACAGAGCAAACTCTATATTTCAATAGGCTGTGTGTAGCTTAAAATGCACTTAATGTACTGTACAATCAAAATCAGCGAAGACATTGTTGATGTGGGCATAGAAAGAAAGAATGATTTTGTTCCAGTTGTTTTAAATTGTGCCGCCAACTTGGAACTGCTGGGCGTAGTCAAAATAGACACTGAGCCTTCTATTAATAGTATACCTTTACCCTTTATTCTCATGTAAATTAAAAAGGACAAATATAAACTCACTCCCCACATCCTTTTCTGTGTTTATTATAGCACAGAAATATATATTTTTGTTTACCACAAAATACATGCTTGCAGGGAATGAGTGTAACTGTGTTACTTGTCTGAGATATTGTATTTATGTTTCTTCTAAAATATGTATTTACAGTTGCAGCAAATGTATATTCATCTGTAAAATTGTACATTTTAACAAGGTCTTACAAGGGCAACCCTGTGTGTGTTGAAATGCTTCAGGTAATGCTGTCAGTAATCCGTAGAGTTGCTGTAGATTTCTGATGTTTGGTACTGCAGCCTGCATGCTTTAACAGTAATGAATGGCTGTGCTGTAATCTGCTACAAGAATTTCCAAAGACATTTACACACTTACTGGTTTCTTTCATTGTGGTTTGAAATCTATTCATCAAGGGGGCCAAACAGCGCACCTATTACCTTACAATATGCTGCAAGTTTGCTCATATAATACTTTACTATGGAGGGGGCATTTTGCCTGTGATTTGCCAATAGATAAAATTATAGGCAACTGTTTCCAATATTGCACTCTGAGCTATTTTATATTTAAAATGTTGTCGTTTTAGAAATGGAGGAACTGAATCATTCATTGTCTTGTTTTTTATGTAAAGTCTTGTTTTTGATGCTTTCACAGTTTTCTTTTGGGTTTGACCTACATTGTTACTTAGAAGTATTCATAAACAAAGAATCTATCATCTTTGCAGATGGCTGTGTTAATATTAGAAACTGTCTGACCTGTTCTACCCTATTTCCTGCCACAGTGGTACTGACAGCCTCAATATAAAATATACTGTCTTTCTGATTTAAATATACTGTCATTCATTGTAGGTTGCCTTTCATTTCATCATTGAGCTCATTAAATTTGATAGTCCTTGTGGATGCAGCTAATTTTGTAACACTGGTCTACTTTCTAGATCAGTGTAAATTGAATAACAAATATTATGGCATTTTATATTTGCTTTTGGTAAAAATAATTATACAATTTCTTCAGGATTCTTCAGTAAGATAAGGACTAACAAACTAATAGTTTCCACTTAATAAAAAGATTAAACTAATAATTCACTGCCTAATAACCTAATGGGTTATTATTGTGCATGTTTGCACTGTAGTCTTAACAACTGTTAGAATTCCTATGCATCGGGCGATAAGCTGTTTACTCAAACATTCCAGCAATTCCCTTCCCAAAATAACATAGGAAATACTGAATCACACCTTTGAGACCTACAAAACTTGTCTGTGTCCTGAGCTATTATAAAATAAATGGTTTATGACATATCATTTCTTGGCAGTGCGACTAGCAGAGCCAACTATTTGGAAAACGGAAGAAGGGATGTTTAGTTTTTAATGTTAAATCAAAATCCAAAACAGATTTCCCTGAAGCAAAGTAAGTAGAAAAAATGCACGAACTGTGTCTTCTGTATCTCAACAAGATGATATATATCGGTACTCTTATCTGTGTCTTCTGTATCTCAACAAGATGATATATCAATACTCTTATCTGTGTCTTCTGTATCTCAACAAGATGATATATATCGGTACTCTTATCTGTGTCTTCTGTATCTCAACAAGATGATATATCAATACTCTTATCTGTGTCTTCTGTATCTCAACAAGATGATATATATCGGTACTCTTATCTGTGTCTTCTGTATCTCAACAAGATGATATATCAATACTCTTATCTGTGTCTTCTGTATCTCAACAAGATGATATATCAATACTCTTATCTGTGTCTTCTGTATCTCAACAAGATGATATATATTGGTACTCTTATCTGTGTCTTCTGTATCTCAACAAGATGATATATCAATACTCTTATCTGTGTCTTCTGTATCTCAACAAGCTGATATATCAATACTCTTATCTGTGTCTTCTGTATCTCAACAAGCAGATATATCAATACTCTTATCTGTGTCTTCTGTATCTCAACAATCTGATATATCAATACTCTTATCTGTGTCTTCTGTATCTCAACAAGATGATATATCGGTACTCTTATTTTACTCGTCAGCTGAATGTAAGCGTTTTTTGCAGAATTAGATTTATTTGCAGAATTGCATGTTAGCTTATAGAGACAGCCATATAGAGCAAAGCTTTCACCTTCTAACTGGATTTAACTTAATTAAAATAGCTGAACAAAACATGTATGTCAGTGTAGTGATACAAATAAATATTTAAAGCAGTGCAAGATTTGCCAAAGGTGGAGTCCAACATGTATAATACAAATTCAGAACTAGTGTAGGCTCTTGCTGTTTCTGTTGTAATGTCAGTTGAGAAAGACCAAGCGCATTGCCTTGGGCTGTGGAATAATGAGTGGGTGGATCAATAAAGATAATTATTTTTTGCAGCCCACTTCGGTCAGCACCACACACTTTGATCATTTAACTTCATCTAATTGTTTGTTTCTTTTACTCCTGTGAAATTATGTGAGATTAACTGCAAAATGATATTGTTTCAGCAAACTAACGCCCCCCCCCCCCCCCCCCCCCAGAGGTACTTTACCTACACTGTGGCTCAGGATCAGTAAAGTGGGTATGAGACTTCATTGCACAAGACATGTTCTGCTACAGAGGGTTCAGTATTCTTGTGCTATAAATCCCTTTATACTGTATCTGCCTTTTTTTTTAGCTGTTCTCAATAAGATCAAATTTAGACACTATCGATTTTAGCCATGAACGACAAAAAGTATAATGTACATTGCACAATTAGCAGAATTTAAATTAGAGATAAAATGAATATGGCAAAATTATCTACATTTAATCCAAATAAATAGCTACCAATTACATTTTGTATTTACTTTTAATGTGCCCTTTTTATGATGTTTGAGTAATTTTTATGCATATATTCAAATATTGTGTTTTTTGGTTTTTATTAATTAATTAATTCTTGTTCTGTGGTAAGGTGCATTGACTTTGAGTTCAGGGGCTGCTCTTGAGTACTAGTTTCCTGCTATAGACATACCTTATGTAATGTAGGTTAGATCAGTGAACGTGTCTTTATATTCATAAGCACCATCTACTGCACTGCAGTGTATTACCAGCAAAACAGAAGGCAACGTGATGGCAGATCACTAGGTGGCAGATCACTTGATGACGTTGGTTCTTACTATAACCACACTTCAGTCGATAAGACACCATACAAATGAGACTTTCAGGACTGTCAGTGTATTGATGAGTAACTCCTTGCAACCTTAAAGATTAGGAATCTGAGATTGTTTTTCTTATTGTGGTATGATCTCTGATCAGTGCAACCCTATGTAAAGGACATTCTTCTTTTACTTTCTTCAGCTGGCTTCCTTACAGCAAGCCTCTTTCAATCGAGACAAAAGTCATGTGGGTAAATGTTTTGATTTAGACCTTAATGAGTTTCACCTACGACATGACGTGGTTTTCTGCTTCTTATAGATGATCAAAGTAACTATTGTGTGTTGGTATTTTCACAAAAACAACCAAAGAAATATAGTTAAATATCATCTTACCTTAAATATTTGCAAAGTGCTAGTAATGTAGCTTCTGTATACTTCATTTCATTAATTAGGAAATTGGCTTTAAAAAACATGCATAAAATTCTACTGTGTCATAGTGGTAACGTAAAGTGGCTTATGTTGATGGAATAGGCTTTCTTTTTCTTGTTTTTCAAACTTATTTTTCTTATTATGCATGAACTCTTAAGTTGTATAAAACAATAGCAATAACAAATCAATTGGAACAGCACATAGTCCTTCTTTGTCTAAACAATCTCAATTGAAAAACTGGTTGAGCATTTGACAAATGTAACAGAGTACTGTAATAAAGAATTCTGAAGGAAAAAACTAAACTTTTTTTCAGATAGAGCTTCATTAATCTTGCTTATTTGTCTTGCAGTTCCAAAGCTTACTGACTTTTTTTTTTAAGTTAATGGAATTGGTGCTGAATAAGAAATTGGTAGCTGGGTTGGTGTGGTAAATCACCATGACCCTGGGCCTCAGCAGGCCAAGAGAGATTGAATCCCAGCTTTCACAGTGAGCAGCTTAGCATGTAAAGTGCAGCAAAGTTCCAGACACTGATTACAAACAGCTGGAGAGTCACTCTGTTTCTGGTGGTGTGATGAGTGGTTTCCCTTTGGAGGAGCAGAAAGCTGTGATATTATAGCTGAGCATAACCACAGACGCATGGATCGCGAGACAGGACAGGGTAGGAAAACAGCATTAAGCTTTATACACTCACATATATATATATATATATATATATATAGACTTGTGTATCCTTTTTATAATAATAATAATAATAATAATAATAATAATAATAATAATAATAATGACGTCTCAGTATGAATACAGTTATTAACGTTAAATGCACTGCATGCTGTGTGATTCTTTGCGACATTTATTGCCATATTCCGCTGTTGTTGTTTTAAAACATGGCACCCAGCAAAGGAGCCTTGTGTGGAATGTCTTTACCAAAGCAGGAGAAAACAGATTTTGCCTAGGAAATATTTCATTCAAAGCACTTATGTATAGTAAGTTACAGTTTCTATCGGGGGCAAGCCCCCAAAGCCCTACCTAAAATGATGTAATAATATTCACAATTAAACTATTGTTAGAATTGAAAATTTGCATAAACTGGGTCCTCAAAACTGCAGTTTACAAGCCACTTTCACTAGCAATTTAGCATTGGAATAATAAGCTAGGTTCGCTAAACTGCGGGCTACCGGAATAGATTAATCCTTATTATTAGGCTGATAACTACTTCATTAATCAACATTATTACAGTACTTTGCCTCACGTTGTAAAAAAAAGTCAATAATCCTTGGTTGTTTCTAAGCCATTCAAACACGTTTAATAGCTATGGTGGTATGAACCGAGCCACACGGTGTCGCTGTCATCTGACAGTAAAACATTTTGAAAGGCACAGCAGAGGCTAGTGATATCAGTGGGACTTGGGAATTCATGTATGCACACGAGGGATGAAATGCATTTTATTTTGCATCAAAACAACTAAACAACGTGTAAAAGAGCCTAAATAAATAATTATTAGTATGATTTTATCCGAGGCCTGTGCCTCGGGTGCCAGTTGACTATGGGCTTGGTATTGAAGCCACATGGTTATATGGGTTTATGTTATCACTGACAAACCCAATAGGATGTTATGTTGTTTTCTTTCTGATTTTGTTCCTGAGAAGAATAGTCGCCACAGTTGTTATTATTGAGGTGTACTTGCTGCTGTTATTGTTTTCTGTAAAACCTTGATATCCTGTCAGTTAAGAAAAGGCTTAATACAAAGCTTATTTTATTAACGTGGTCTTTATTATGCTGGCTACAGACCCACGCTTACAAATGTATTGTCATATATTTACTACATTTTCTTTAAATTCTCAAATTAATAATCGAACCTGGGTAGTAAAAAGAAAACTGGTTCAGGTTGGGTAATTTAAAACCCAACGGGTACCAGAGTTTTCAGGTATCCATGATGACCTCAAATAAATGTAAACAAATGTCCAAACGCACAGAATTCTTTCTCGATCCAATATTTATCTCTGAAATACCTTTCAGCAATTCACCCAACCTCTCCACACTACCATCCCTCCTCAAATGAATGACTTTGTTGGGTTTATATAGCCAAGTCAGGAACATACAGCTAGATAGCTCAATGCAGGTTTATTGTCGTGCACAAGAAAATGCATATAGAGGTGTTGATATTACATATTATTGAGAGTTATCAGCATCTGGGAATATCTGGAGGTACCTGCCCACATGTTCATCTGTTTAAAGGAAGTTTAAAGGAACAATAAGTCCTCTTTTTATATAGCATGGTATACAAAACTCATATAAAACAAATCCCAATGTTTTAAGACTTTTGATAAATACATTGGCATTTAAATATAGCACTCTCCAATTTTCATAGTCCTGCCGTCACTAGCCTTTGCCTTGTTTTGTGTAAAATCTGATAAATTTCCAGTGTAAACATAACGGTGAATTAAGACATGAAAAAAAAAAAAAAATCAACCCAACTGTCCAAAGGAGAAAAAAAAAAAAGATTTGAAAACTATATTATTATGGCTATCCTATTCACATGGAAAAAATTCGATCTCCCATTTTTCTTTTTTATTTGCCGTTTGTTACAACTTATGAATTATGTGTCCCAGCTTCTGCTAGCGAAAGCAGCAGTCCCTTCCAGTGTGCTGTGGCTTCAGAGATGCATTTCACTTTTTGCTGTCATGTTTCACTCACAACTTTACATGACTTTTGCATTGCCACTTAGATTTGCATTATCTTCAGTGAATACAACTATATCATCATTTTTCCAAATAGTACATTAGAGGCAGCCTACCCTTTCCTGCAACGGAAACTATTTTATGTAGTGTATTGGTCCAGGTTCCTGATGTGATTATAAGCTTGTTTCAATTTTAAAAAAGAAAACTGGACAGGATTTATTGATTGACACTTAACAGCAGCCAATAACCACTCTGGGCTCTCCTCAGTGATTGGTAGATATGGGCACCCGGGGCGGGTTTGGTATCCTAGGAGATCTCAACTGATATTGTTAAGCGAATGAACATTTTCAAGTGTCCAAAATGAAAAAAAAAAAAAACACAATAATTACTGCAGCGGATCGTGTACAATAATTTTGCATGCTACTGGCGGCAAACTATTTTGTACAACCTGCAATGCTTCATTGGATCACACGGCATTTAGACTCAGACAGCAATCAAAAACGAAAAAGGTTGCAGATAGTACATTGGACACTGAGCTTTCCAACTCCGGGTTTAACATGCAGACAGCTACTTTAAACCGTACACTGAATTTATACAAACATCAACTCTCTGACTGACTTTTCCCAAACGTTGCATACCTTCACTGTCAAGACCAACCACGATTCTCCTTAACACACGGCAGAGCTCCTTTTTAAATGAAACTTTAAGTTTGAAACACGGGTCACAACCGTCTACCTCAGCCTATAATACACCAGCCTGATTGCCTCCCCTGTGGGGCGGCTTTTATAGCCCTCCATAATTAAATAATTGATGCACATTAAATACTTACACCATTAAACAATTAATCAATAATTAACCGATTAGGGCCAGGTTTGCTGCCTAATCCTACCTCCACTCTCCACAGGGTTATGGGAACTGTAGTTCCTTAACAGCGACCTCCATGTTCTATGCTGCGCTGTGACAAAAAAAAAAAAAAACCCTCTGCTTTTAAAATCTTGTGACAAATAGACCTGTGTTTGCTGTGGTCTAGCGACTGAAACCCCCACTGTTTCTATACACCATCACACAATCACTGATTTGTCAAAATATTTCCTCCTAAAGTTCCACTTCCACTGCCTCAAAGTGGCAGGAGCGTGACAACGGGATCTCAAGATGAAGTACAGTGGGGTCCCCTGACTGGCAGGTTCAACCATGCTGTGAAAGCTTGAGTAACATACTTGGCCAAAGTGGAAGGGGCACTCACCAACCCGCCTGGCCAGCATGGCAAGTTATGGCCAACCCCCACCCCCCCTATGATGAAAGCACAGGAGCCTTGGTCGGCAGCAGCCGGTTAAGCTAAGAATCACCAGGTTAGGATTTAAGGCTGCCACAGAACACTGACCCTGGCCACGTACAACTGCAGATCTCTTTCAGATGAAGCAAGACTTCAAGAGTTAGAAGAAGAACTTGGAAGAATCATAGATCGTATGACTAAGCGAAGTATGGTGAAAAGACGTAGGACTACTAGAACTCAGGAGTAGACATCTTCTCTTCTACCAAGACATTACAGATGGACGAACAGGAGGCGTTGGATTCATTGTCCACAACAGAATCAAGAATAACATAGTAGAGACTGACAGTGCGTAAGAGAGGTTCGCAAGACTGATAGTGAAAGTTTCAAGGAAGTATGAACTTCAGATCATCCAAGTATATGCACCAACAAAAAGCTATTCGGCTGAAGTCGAAGATTTTTATGAAGTACACGAAAATGGGAAGCTCCACTATAAGTTCATCATTGGTGACTTCACCGCCAAAATAGGAACCCAGCAAAAGACGAGAATTCGGTCTGCAAATTTGGACATGGCGACAGGAACGAGAGGGGCGACAGACTAGTCAAATTTGCAGAGAACAAGAACTTATTCGTCATGAACACCTTCCAGAAGAAACCCATCAGAAAAGGGACATGGAGAGGACCCAATGGAGTGAAGAATGAAATTGACTACATACTCACCAACAAGAAGCACACCGTACAAGATGTCTCAGTACTAAACAATTTTGACACAGGAAGTGACAACAGACTTGTAAGATACAAAATACACCTAAACACAGCACTGGAGAGAGTGAAACTCGTGATGACAAAATCCAACACAATCAACATAGAAATGCTCCAGAAGCAAAGCCTGGTGTTTCAACTGGAACTGAAGAATAGATTCAGCGGTCTTCAAGATCTGCAAAAAGATGAAGCAATTGAGGTAAACAAAATCTGTAAGGAAGTGGATGCAAGTAATTGCAGAAACAGCAAAAAACAAACAAACAAAAAAAAAACAACGCTGGAACAGAGTACAAAATGCAACCAGAAGATCACGCAAGAGACAAAAGACTTCATGAAGAAAAGAAGGGAAATGAAACAAACAGCAGCTCTGAAGTCAGATTGAATACATTGAGCTCGGCAAGACAGTAAGAAAGTGCATAACTGAGGATATACAGTTGTTCAACTGTAGGTTGGTTGAGAAAACTATTGAAAACAACCGAAGCATGAAGAAAGCAAAACAAAGATTAATCGTTGGGAAAAAAACAGATTTTGGCAATCAAACAATTAGATGGGACTGTCATCAAGAGCTGTAAAGTGATTTTGAAGAGAGTTGCAGACTTTTACAGAATTATATCAGATGAAAACAGCAACGTAGCAGATGATGAAAACGAGACGGAAGAAATGCAACCCGAGGAAGAAGTTCCAGACATTCTTCTGGAAGAAGTAAAACATATGAAGACAGGAAAGGCACCTGGAGATGACGGCATAACGATTGACATTGTGAAAGATGGAGGTGAAGAACTGACAAAATAATGTTCTGTATTTTTACAGATTGTATTAAGCAAATGAAAGTGCCAAATGACTGGAACAATTAATCGGTAATACAAGAAAGAAGACCTCAAGAACTACAGACCTATTAGCTTACTTCCTATAATCTACAATATTTTTTACTAAGATACTCACCAACAGACTTCAAGATAAATTTGACTCAGCACAATCAAATGAACAAGCAGGATTCAGGAGTGGATTTAGCACAATGGATCATCTTCAAGTTGTATGGCAAGTGATTCAGACCAGCAACGAGTATAATCTACCACTTTGCTTGGGATTCATCGACTATGAAAGAGCACTTGACTCCGTTTACTGCATTAAGCTCTCTGAAAATACAAGGAATTGAGAAAATGTACAGAGACTTGATCACCACCATATACAAGAATGCAACATCCACAGTAAGACTCCATAAAAACAGCGACAAAATCAAGATTAAAAAAGGAGTTTGTCAAGGAGATACAATTTCCCCAAAGCTCTTCACAGCCACCCTAAAAGACATTTTTTGAAACACTGGATTGGGAAAATAAGGGTCTGATCATCAATGGAGCCTACTTGAATCACCTACGATTTGCTGATGACATCCTCATATTTAAAACATGCCCAGAAGAATTACAAACAAGAATACAAGAACTACAAGAGGCTAGCATCAAAGCAGGTTTGAAAATGAACCTGAAGATGACAATAAATATGTTCAATAAATATACCACTTCACAGGCAATCGAAGTCAATGGGATCAAGCTTGAAGAAGTCAATAACTATGTATACTTAAGACAGTTAGTTTCGGCAACGGAGAACCAAATGTGGGAAATCAACAGAAGAGCAAAAATGGGCTGGAGTGCCTTTGGAAGATTAAGCATGGTTCTGAGAGGTAAACTACCCTTATGCCTCTTCGACCAATGCGTGCTGCCAGTGCTAACCTACGGATGCGAAACCTGGACTCTCAATGCAAAAATGACTCCAAAATTACAAACGACTCAGTAGAGTATGGAAAGATGCAGGCTGGGAATAACAAGGAGACAGGAAAAGGAAGGAATGGATATGAGTGTAAACAAAAGTATGCAATGTTATTAGAAGATCGAAAAAACCGAAATGGCAGTGGGCCATACATGTAGCAAGAAGAACAGACCGTCACTGGACCAAGGAGATACTAGCCTTGATCTCAAGAGATATAAAGCGACCAAGAAGAAGACCTCCAGGAAGATGGCAAGATGATATTAGGAAACATGCCGGATGAGGGGCGCAGCAGACAAGCTTTTGTCGAAGAATCTTGAGTCCTTCCTCCAGCATATATATTTAATACTGTGTCTTAGAAATGCAATCTTAAGCACATTCATTAACCCATCCATCTTTTTCTGTGCCCTGACGTCACTATCAGTAACTTTGCTCCAAAATTAAGTATCGTTTAAGAGACACTGAATATTTTAATTTAAAACACATACTGAACAAATTCCGCAGTCAGAAATTCAAGTCTTCTGCTATTAAAAGTTATTGAAGTACAAAATGACCAAGGTTAACATAATTGTGCATATGTTCTAATGTAACGAATGTTATTGAATTGGCCAGGTTAAACACATTCAATAAGCAATAAAATATGCATTCCAATGAAGTACAGTATTCAGTTATTTATTGCATGTGTTTCACATCATATTAATATGTGACCAATTTATTGCTGTCATAAAAAAAAAACTGAGCAGTCTTAAATGAATAGGTAACAAGTATGGGCATGTTAAATCTCAGCAGCCTCCAGTACATTAAGAACAATACAGTGTGTGTAATATATAAATATATCCCATCTAGCCAATGGGAATTTGGTCTTTTTAAAAGCATTTTTATTTTTATTTTAGTAAATGTAACATTTTCACAGAACATCAGTTGTTTACACAGCTATGTACTTGGCTTCCTTGTACTTCTAAATCTAGCAGAACCTGAGGCACCAAAGAGATCAAGCCATTCGGAGTCTTGTTACAGGTACCCGAGAATACTGTGGCTATTGACAAGTGATTGCTTCAGAAACGTGACAAGTGATTGCTCGTATTCAGAAACCAGAGAAAGTAATTCCACATAATTACCTCTATTTGAAGAATTGGTGCCTTCAGTTCAGGTACTTCTGGTGTATATCTCAATTTTTTCTGAGTAAGTTATTCGTAACCAAATCGACGACAATCATGGGGTTTCCATGCGGGTCAATTTACACGTGAAATGGCGATGTGCGTGCACGTTTGGGAGAATTACTTGTTTGTGGACGAAAAAACGGTCAAAGAGAGGGATAGGGTAAATCTCATTTACTCGTGTAACTGACGAAACACACGGGAAAATCCACACCCAATTTCAGATGGAAACCCGCATTTCATGTGTAAATGTTAATGAGCGTGTTTATACTTAACTATAAATACTGAAAGGGAGCAGGTCAGTTGTTACTGTGGATTCCAAGACGGCAGAAAGTAAGTGGCTGAAGGGCGATTTTATGGTTAGCAGTGGTGTAGTTCACCTTAATGCTAATGCGGGTGGCTTTTTTTTATTATTGTTTTTTGCTGTGTCTGGTCTGTCACGTTGTATATCTCTTGTGGGTTTACAGTTCTGTATAAAGCCACTTACAATGAACTGCGTTATGCCCTTGTTATAGTATTAAAGCAGCTGTTTGAGAATATCCTTGCTGTAAAAACTACGCTAAAGTTAAACACGAAGAGCAAGTGAGCTGCTTAAATGTAACTGAATTAATTCCCGTCCTTTTCTTGATCCCAGCTATGTCCAAAGACAATGCGTATCCGCCCTCCAAGTTAATAAATATAGTTGGTGAACTAGATGTCATGATCCAGCTCAATCGCCCAAAACAGCGCAACAACATCCAACAAGTTGTTGATGCATTCTCAGAAGTGACCAAATAAAATTGCAAATGAACATACTGATTGTGTTTTATTTGTTTGCATCATTAATATTTAATACAACAGTAAATCCAACACTCCTTACAAGAAAGGAGAGAATCTCTGACATCACAAGCCTCCTCAGATCGCTGCTGTCCAGTTGAAACTGGTGGCTGAGGTAACCTTCATAGTTTCCAAGTCCGCTTATAATAAACTGAACTGGGCTTGTTTTTTGAGAGTCGCGGGTTGTAATTTGCATAAACACCCACTCTAACATAGGTTGCACTTGTTTTGGGCTTGTTGTGCAAGGCAGTGCTGCTTTATGTTTCTCGTGAGACTTCCCCTTCTGTCTCACAGACAGCCACTTATTCCTGAACACTTCATTTTGTTGTTGACGAGAGTTTGTGCAGGATACAGCAGGCAGTGGCAATTTTGGGAATGGATTAATGTACTTCAGTCCGTTTCATCAGTATCTGCCACCTCCCTTTCAAGTGCCCACAACCCGTATTTGCCCAAGTGTGGTGTTGAATGCTTCCTCAGCAGCTGTCAGTCGTCCAGACGGGTAGGGTTTCTAAGCCAGGGTAGTATACACAGCATCACCTGATCCCCTATATGCTGTATTGTCTGAATGAAATGTGTATATATATATATATATATATATATATATATATATATACATATATATACACACACACATATAATGTCTGTATATAATGTCTCTGCCGGTTTTCAGCTATGGTGAGCTGCAATACCCGTTGGTCAGTTTCGTTTTATACCTCAGAGTTTATTTTTAATTAATGAGTCATAAGATAAATTAGTTGAAACAGTATTCACAGGGCAGCAATGTGGAGTAGTGGTTAGGGCTCTGGACTCTTGACCGGAGGGTTGTGGGTTCAATCCCCAGTGGGGGACACTGCTGTTGTACCCTTGAGCAAGGTACTTTACCTAGATTGCTCCAGTAAAAACCCAACTGTATAAATGGGTAATTGTATGTAAAATAATGTGAAATAATGTGATATCTTGTAACAATTGTAAGTCGCCCTGGATAAGGGCGTCTGCTAAGAAATAAATAATAATAATAATAATAACATGACACCCCACTAATTACATTTGAAAAACAATTTGGGCAAGAGCAGTAAAACACATTATTAATCAACCATGAATGAGGTATTTTGCTTTATTACAGCATCTTAGATTAACTCGTGTACCAGTTCTCTGTGCATGGAAACCACATTTTCACAAAATTTCACTAGTAATCTTCAAAAACAGTACGAATACTTTACGCAAAGCTAATTTACATATCAACCCCCACCTTTCCTATTCATTTTCATGACTTCGGGTGAAAACCCCGGTTTACTCGAGTAAAATAAACCGAGTGAACGGTTGTTTTAATGTGAATATGAAACAATTAGCTATAAAGACTTGGCATTACACAGCGCCATCCAGTGCCTTAAATACACAACTTTTAATAGCTGGATTAATATGAAAAGAACCTTTAAAAGACATTCGTTTACATGAGCATAAGAATTCCGATATTTTTCGGAAAACTACGTTTTCCGAAAACTAATTCCAAAAACTAATTATTATCAAAAGTCATGTAAACACAGTTTTTCGGAAAATGTATCGGAATATTCCTTGGGTCAGTTTTCGGAAAACAGCACCTAGAAATTTCCGATTCAATTCCGAAAAGGAACCAAATGTATATCATGTAAACGCACTTTTCGGAAAACTTGTGCAAACTTTGACCTTCATTCCTGCACGTGGTTTTAGAAAACAGAGAAAATAATAATAATATGTAGTCAGTCAGCATGGATCCATTTGCTCTGTTGAATCGTATTTTGTCATATACTTACTTGCTAGAACCGAAGTCATTGTATTTTATCTTGCTCTTAATTGTATTAATAATTGTACTGTGATTCTTGAAATGTATTTTTGTTTACGACTGTAAGTCGCCCTGGATAAGGGCGTCTGCTAAGAAATAAATAAATAAATAAATAAATAAATAAATAATAAGTTAGGGATAAAGTAATATTTGTCTGTGTATTTTTTTAACAGCCCATACTGAAGCAGCACATGTTTTCCAGCTTTAAAATTATGTGATAATTTAAAATAATGTCTGCAAAAGAAACTGGTAATAGAACAGGATGAGCTGTTGGAAAGGCTGACTGCACATTGTGGGGAATCTGAATAGAGGTATTGTTATTGGATTGGTCTCCGTTCTATCGCAGACAAAATGTCCGGTCTGTTCAAATCGTACTTAGGCTACTACAGTACTTTGCATGCGAAAATATCCTGCGTTTTCCGAAAACTTAAATCCATGTATACAGCTTAATTCTAATTAGACTTTCTATCGTTAATCATGTAAACACAGAAAAGTGACTTTTTAAGAAAATCAGTTCGGAAAACACTTTGTCATGTAAACGTACTGAATGTTAGGAATATTAAAATGTTAGTAAGTGCTCGATACCACAATCTATCTTAAAACTAAACAGCATGTTTCTCAAGTTTTCCTAATCACCTCTGTTGTAAGTAAAACTTACATCGCAGAGTAATTAAATCAGACTTATCTTAATTAATCTTCTCAATTTCATCTGTGCAAAGTCTCTAATAATGTCAGTAAAATCCAGTTTTCTGAGTATGTCACATTCGGTGGACATGATGGCAAGGCTGTTTAGGCGATCCTGGTTCATGGTGGCTCTCACTTGAGAATTCAGGATAAGTTGAAGGTGGTCAAATGCTGTTCTCTTGTAAATGCACTAATGAATGCATTAACCAAAACATTATCCCTGCTTGTGAGCAGATAATGCAAGCATACATTTTGTTCTTTATCAGTGGCTACCACACTGCAAAATGTACACTAGTTTCTTATTGCAATTGTGTTTACAGTGCAGTGCTTTTAGTCTTGGTAATTATGACTTTGATTGTGCCCACATACATTTACATACATTGCAGAATAAGGTAACTTCTAATTTTACTTACTTTTTATTTTACTTACTTTTTTTTTTACCAGTATACAGTGTTCATATTGTGTCTGTTCATTTTAATATGTGCTAAACATAACCACTAATATCATTGCATTTCATCATTAAATTAACCACTGAAAAATGGTATAGTGTTTTAATATATTTTGTTTGCGTTCAAAATATTAGCAACCGTTTTTCCAGTGCTATCCTGTGCCTTTTGTCAGTGTACTGTAGTTAAGTTCCATGCAGCATCAATATAAAGATCCATCAGTGTCTCTATAGTCTTTATTCTGTGCTAAATGTAGGTTACAGGAACAAGTCAAGAGGGTGACCGCAGGGTAAATGGACACATGATCAAATACCATTGTCTGATTGACTATATCCAAGCTCTTCCTTAGCCTGTAACAGAGATAGAATAGTTGGAGAGGGAAATGAACGCTGGGTTTAGTGCAGAATACCGGCTAATAAAGTTTTATCACAGTACATTTCAATGGAAAATTGTCTTGCATCACTACAGTACAGCTATACTTTTTGTTTTTACCCCGTTTTACAGTGTCTGGCATTAGGCCAGAGATATATCTAAATCAAAGGCTAAGCAGGGATTTAAAGCTAGGGCCACCTACAGTTTTTAGGACTATCATCTTGTAGTTTGAGTGTGGTTTCGCCATCACTTGTTAGAAAGAATGAGCCTGGAATAAACACCTGTCAATGTACAATTCTAATTGTCAGTAATCACAACGGTTTATGGTAGAGGATTCTGTGGTGACAGTTTTTCCTCCCTTGAAGCAAACCAATTATCTTATTACGAAGAACATTCCTATTTAATGGAGACTGATGGATCCTATTGTAGGTGCTTGTAATTTAGTTCCAATTACGTTTGGTTTCATTCGCCACTAAAAAAGGTTGCCAAATACATATATTGGCCATTCCACTGCCACTAGCACTTTCATTTTCATTATGAGCTGGAAGATAAATAGCACATTCTCATAACTATGGCTCTCAACTGTAACATTATGAAGGGCGTAGCACTGTATGTAAGTCAAGTGATTTGAGTTATCCATTATTTTAGTAGACTATGGTATTTGACTTCAGAAACCTTAAATCAGGAACAGAAAACCCTGGATCCGGGTTTATCTGTGTTGTAAGACTAAAGCTTTAAGTGTTTGATGTCATTTGTGTTTTGGCTTGTGCAATACATTGGAGTAAATCCAGGATTAGACTGCTGTTTATGTCTGTGCTTGAACAGCTTGACATGCATCAGTTATTGATACTCCAAGACTTATGATATGTTTCTGAAACCATTCTTATGTTTCTACCCATTATGCACATACACTGTAAGGCTAAGTTCAGTCTACAGTAAATATGAGGTTTGTACCATTAGTTGTTTTCTCTTAGTTACAAATATGTATTCTTTGCACTAGGTTTATCAAAATTTCTTTGATGAAATAATGTAATGAGATATGACATTAATGATTGAAAAAGTAACAGGCCAGGTGATACTGTGTTTACTACTTTAGAATAAATAATTAAATAAACAAACAATAATAACAGTGCCATTCCATCTCAAGCGGTGGCTGGCATGTCGCCAGCACTGTGCAGAATGCGGTGCATGAGAAATAGAAAATTGCAGTCCCTACAACCTACAGTATTAGGACATACACTATTGATTTTTTAAACGGCCTCAAAGCTCAAGCTGTGTTTAATGAATGACAATAAAAGCAACATGTTTTTATTCATTACATGCTTATATTCAGAATCAGATCTGGCTTTTTTAAAAAAAAAAGATATTTGAACCAACAAATTATTTTGTACGCTCATCAACTTCCAGCACCCTTCATTAATATGGTATCTTCAATGTCAATTGAGCAACAGGTGTGCAATAAATCTTCCAAAGACACTTCAACTGAATTTTTCCATTTTTTTGGAAAGCTAGGAACAGAAACAAGTTTGGCTTAGTTTGGAAATGATAAAAAAGCCCTGTTTCCTTTTTTCAGTTGTAATGTGTCCAAACTTTGACTTTATTTTTCTCTTTGTAGAAACATGGTATGGGTCAGAACATTTAATTGTATTACTTTTTTAAAGTAATTAGTGGCCTTCATATTGTGGCTGTGCTTTTTTTTATTTTCAAGTGTATTTTTGCACAGAACATGGAGTACAGGAAATGAAGCATAAATTAACCAAAAACTATTTGCAACACAAATAGTAGCTAATCACTACCATCTTACCAGGTCCTCTCCATTTAGCTCCTCTATATTATTCCAGGTTGAGTCTTATCTTTGGTCTGTGTTCCCTTATTCCTCAAAACCTCCACTCCTACATTTGGGGGCCTGTGTAATAATGAGCTATTTGTATACTTAAATTAAGGGAGAATCTATTAATTGTCCCTTTCCTGAGGAAGTATCATGCTTAAATGCCAGAAGTGTCTGTGTTCAGTTACAAGTGAAAACTGACAGGGCTTCATATTACTGGTACCAGTGTGTCTGCGCTTGCCCGGGCATGAGCAAATGATTTTAGCTCAGAAAACAAGGAAATGCCCATCTGAACGGGGTATGATGTAGTTTGGCCTTTAAAGTTTTTTTAATCTGAAACATTGGAAATGTGAAAAAAAACATCAAGTTATCAGAAGTGCCCAGCCATTAGAGTGGAGATAGCACAAATGCAAGTTCGATCTGCTTTTATTGTGCCTGAAAAACACAAGCCAAGTTAGTAGAAACAATTGGGGCAACCTTGACCTCCATCGGTTTTACAGTTGTGCCTATTTGCTTTGGGCTGGGCAAGGTTGCCCCAATGGTTTCTTGAAACTTGGCTTGTGTTCTTGATATCTCCACTTTAAATGTCTGGGCACTTTTGATAACTTGGCGTGTTTTCACATTTCCAGTGTGTTTTTGTTTCAGATATCAAATCTTTTTTCACTTATAACACACACACACACACATTACGGGAATAGCAAAATTGCTCAACCTGTATTGAGGTAATGTATTGGTGTTTGGATAGGGTAAATCTAAATAGTAGCCTAGTCTGTTGAAAGGGTTAAGATGTGAATCTGTGTAGCGTAGTGGTTATGTAGCTGGAGTGAAAGTATGACTAGTTAGGGTTCAAATCCTGCCTCTATATACAGACGTGCTCAAATTTGTTGGTACCCCTCCACAAAAAAAGAAGAATGCACAATTTTCTCTGAAATAACTTGAAACTGACAAAAGTAATTGGCATCCGCCATTGTTTATTCCATATTTAATAGAAATCAGACTTTGCTTTTGATTTTTTATTCAACATAATATTGTAAATAAGAAAACAAATGAAAATGGCATGGACAAAAATGATGGGACCCCTAACCTAATATTTTGTTGCACAACCTTTAGAGGCAATCACTGCAATCAAACGTTTTCTGTAGCTCTCAATGAGACTTCTGCACCTGTTAACAGGTAGTTTGGCCCACTCTTCCTGAGCAAACTGCTCCAGCTGTCTCAGGTTTGATGGGTGCCTTCTCCAGACTGCAAGTTTCAGCTCTTTCCATAGATGTTCGATAGGATTCAGATCAGGACTCATAGAAGGCCACTTCAGAATATTCCAATGTTTTGTTCTTATCCATTCTTGGGTGCTTTTAGCTGTGTGTTTTGGGTCATTATCCTGTTGGAGGACCCATGACCTGCGACTGAGACAGAGCTTTCTGACACTGGGCAGTACATTTCGCTCCAGAATGCCTTGATAGTCTTGAGATTTCATTGTGCCCTGCACAGATTCAAGGCACCCTGTGCCAGGCGCAGCAAAGCAGCCCCAAAACATAACCGAGCCTCCTCCATGTTTCACTGTAGGTATGGTGTTCTTTTCTTTGAAAGCTTCATTTTTTCGTCTGTGAACATAGAGCTGATGTGACTTGCCAAAAAGCTCTAGTTTTGACTCATCTGTCCAAAGGACATTCTCCCAGAAGGATTGTGGCTTGTCAATATGCATTTTAGCAAATTCCAGTCTGGCTTTTTTATGTTTTTCTGTCAAAAGTGGAGTCCTCCTGGGTCTTCTTCCATGGAGCTCACTTTCGCTCAAAAAGCGACGGATGGTGCGATCAGAAACTGGCGTACCTTCACCTTGGAGTTCAGCTTGTATCTCTTTGGCAGTTATCCTTGGTTCTTTTTTTACCATTCGCACTATCCTTCTGTTCACTCTGGGGTCGATTTTCCTCTTGCGGCCGCGCCCAGGGAGGTTGGCTACAGTTCCATGGACCTTAAACCTCTTAATAATATTTGCAACTGTTGTCACAGGAACATCAAGCTGCTTGGAGATGGTCTTGTAGCCTTTACCTTTACCATGCTTGTCTATTATTTTCTTTCTGATCTCCTCAGACAACTCTCTCCTTTGCTTTCTCTGGTCCATGTTCAGTGTGGTGCACACAATGATACCAAACAGCACAGTGACTACTTTTTTCTATTTAAATAGGCTGAATGACTGATTACAAGATTGGAGACATGTGTGATACTAATTAAAGAAACTAATTAGTTTGAAATATCACTATAATCCAATTATTTATTATCTTTTCTAAGGGGTACCAACAAATGTGTCCAGGTCATTTTAGAATATCTTTGTAGAATAAGCATTAATTCATCACTTTTCACAGCTTCTTTGCTTTATTCTATGACATACCAAAGGCATGCAAGTATACATGATAAAATAGCTTTTAATTTCATCACCTTTCAGGAGGAATGAAGCATTATTTCAATGAGCTGTAAGGGTACCAACAAATTTGAGCACGTCTGTATATATAGATGCACAATGAAAACGCAAGTCTTTACATCAATAAGTCATTGGGCACATACATAATGTTATTTACATTTTAAATAGTGAGCAGATAGGTTTGTTGATTAGTATTGTTCCTTGGGATAATAAAATACTGAGCTTAAGTCATGTGATTTCATAAAAATGCCAGGTGCTCAGTGTTTGTTATTTGAGTTGAGTTAAAATTGCCAAAATGAGCTGATTTAAGAATCTGTATAAATAGCCATTTGAAAAGACATGGTTTTAATTAACACAAGAACAGCGAAAGATACAACCATGCCCAGCTTGAGTAATGAAGATCGCCGGGTAGCTATCAGCACGATGAGGGCGGCCTGTCTGTGAGAGAAGTTGCCCAGAGAATGAGATGTTTTGCTTCAACAATTAGCAGACTAGTCCAGAGAAACCAGGAAACCGGCTCTGTGAGGGACAGGCCACGTCCTGGAAGGCAGAGGGTCACCACACCGGCCCAGGACCGTCAATAAAGACAACCGTGACCAGCCAACCTTCACCAGCTGGCTGCAGCTGCACAGGAAGAGTGGCGGAGCATCCCACAGCAGTCTATCCAGAGGCTGATCAGGTCTATGCGTCAATGCTGTGTTAATGCTCAGGGAGGTCATACCCGACACTAACTTTGTAATGTTTTCATTTTGACAGTGTGTCACATTTTATACTGAAAACTTTTCATGATTCTTTGAGCTGTATTTATGTTCACATTTTCTGTGATTTTTGTGTGATATCTATGTTTAAAATATTTGATTAAATCCATTAGACATGAATGTTGCATTTCTTTTGTGCATCAGTTGTCTTCATCAAAGCGTATTGAAAGCAGGACTCATTAGATCTATTAAATGCACCTGGTACTCATTGTCATTTAACACCATTATCCGATTACTAGAAATTGTAATCTAGCAATCAATTTATTCAATTCACATTCCAGATACTTAACAATCTGCTATATATTGTAGCGGCGGCGTATCTGGTCCGCAGCAGGAAGAAATGTAGATGGCACAGGATGCAGTTTAAAGCAGTGAAAACTGCTATTTTTATTGAAGTATTGGAACAGCAGGTAAATAGATGCTCTCTTATTAAATGGTTTAGCTCAGATAGACAGTTCCAGGATACACTCCCACACAACTACATGAAAACCACAACATGACCCCAAGTTCCACGCAGGCAGCTCCTAAGTGATCCCCCCGAGCCCTATTGGCTCACACACACAGGGACACATTTACATACACACGGTCCAAACAGCTGGTTGGCGGACCCGAATACACAGTGCAGCCAACACAGATCCCAGCTACATACAGCTGCACTGTGCATGTGACACCCCAGGCATCGCGCCAGCACTGCCTAGACACAAAACGCGCGTTCTACTCACAGACTCACACAGGGTGACACACAAGAAGACAGGACAGCAAATGAGTCTGTAAAAGAGGAATTAAAATCATTCATAACCAGAATATGTGAAATAAGCTCTATTTCTTCAGAGAATTTAACATATAACAGAAAATACAGACGTGTTTCTGTTCTTTATACACTTAAGTCCCTTTCACACTGGTGCTCCTACCCAGGTCCACCCGGGTCAGCAGCGAACTACCTCAGGATGTGGGTCAACGTGCTTTAACCTGGGTCGAGCGAGACAAAATGCTTGATGTGCGTTTGCGTGTGCGCCTGCGTGAAGGTTTTATTTCCGCAAGGAACCTGTGAGCCATTTCTGTTTATTCACAGTTTGCTGACTGAGACACAATATGAGCCAGATTGCTGCAGGGATGGCGTGGAGCGATTAGGACTAATCAACATTTGGGCCGACGATTCAATCCAGAGAAGCTTGGATGGAAGTGTCTGTAACAAGCACATCTTCCAAGCAGGTCAACCCTGCTTCTTCAAAAAGCAGAGTGAAATCATTTAGCCAAGACCCGGGTACAGCATGCCAGTGTGAAAGGGGCTTAAGAGTAGAATTACCACAAAATGATACAACCAGCCAGTGGGAGACTATCATTATAATAGTGTGATGTTTCTTGGAAGCTCATCAGTAATGTTTTATTAACAGTCTGTCATCTGCTTCTAAGAATGTTGTTAAGTATTACACTTTAACAGTTTTCTATGAGTGAAATATTTTTCAATTAACAATTAAAATTTTGAGATGGACCATAAAAACATTAAACATTCGATGTAATGTCTGTATGTTTAAAGATGTGGGAAGTGTTTTTTTCTCAGTGTGTGCTTGTTATCTGCAGTCATCAACGGTGTTGATCCCTGAGAGTTTACCATATTAAAAGCATGTCAAAGTTAAATACAGCACAGTGTAAGCTTTGTAAAGCTCATATAGAGTAGGTATAGGAAAGCATATTAAAAAACACTGCATACCACGGTAAATGCATAGTATAATAATGGGAAAACTGCTAAATTACAATGCACATTTACTGCGGTAATGTTTTTTGGGTTTTTTTAAGAGAAGGGCTGGTCTACCCACACAGAACAACGTCCAAGACATCCAAGCATGAGAATAAATATTTTTAACTATGGGATTATTTATCTGATGACATCAATTGTATGTCTAAGTGTAGGATAGAGCAGTGGTGAAGTCAAGCTGGAACACGCTGGAACACTGTTCCGGTATAGGCAGCTCAGACATCATTGATCTGCCACGACACACACATTGAAGCATTCTGAAAAGACTGTGAAAGACACTTTGTAGACATTCTTGTAGAAGTTAGATAAATGCATGACCCATTATACAACTATGGGCAAACGGTTTGCATCACCCTATAGAATTAACTAATTTTGCTACATTAAGTCGAATGAAACCTGCTGAATAAGGTTATGTTAACATATTTACATACCACTATGTAGTTTTCGATCTACTTAATGAAAAACTGACAAAAAAAGTGACATTTCTCAATCTAACATGAAATACTGTACTACTATTATGGTAATACTGTACTACTATTTTATGTTAAATAAAATATATAAATTATTTAATTGTCTCAATTCATACTAATGCAAAACTACTGGCCATAGCTGAATGTGTTATTTGAAGTTCAGTATACAAATAAAATGTGAATTTGTATATTAATTCTTGTTTAAGATTATTTATACTTTTGTGGTGTTCTGGTACCTTCAGATTTAGGACTACAGCACTGGACAAATGTTTCTGACTTATGCCGTATATAAAGCAGTTTGTCGTATTCAACTGTGGTGGGACCAGTTCTTGATGAAAGCCTGTCCATTATATTTGTAGCTATTACCTTTCCATTATCTTGGTAATTATCCAATAATTTATTGTGCATCAGAATACATGTATTTGTTATTAAAAGTCTGCTTGGTGCATACAATTATGGAGTTTTGGATTGTGTTTAAATTACATTTTAATAAATAACATAACCTTTTTTAGACAAGACATAACCATCTTATCGTAAAGAGAATGTGTTGAAAAAAACCCACAAAATCTATTTCTGTTTCTGTAGGCAGCACTTGTCAGAATGCAGTCTTACCTGCCTTGATGCGACCACCATTTCCTCCTATGCAGCCAACCCTGGACCTAAAACCCTTTCTTCCGTTCCCATTGGATACTGCGGTCAGCCTTTTCCCCAACTTTAGTGCGGTGAGTTAAATCATGCTACATTTGACCTTTTGAAATGCCTGATTATTCCTTGGGCTTGTTTTATTTTTTTTTCTAGATTATATAGGGTTCAAAGCATAAAGAGAACAAATGACAGTGAAGTTGTATTTGCAATAGAACTACCCTGATGCTCCCATGGTTACGATATAGAAGGGTTGGCTGAATACAAAACTGTCTATATAGCCCTCTGTGCAAACAAATTTAATTTGAACCGAGACCTCCAGAGGTGAAAGGCATAAAAGACCAATCAATGATTGACCTATTGAACCACAAAGTACCCTCTAACTGCTCTTTAAAACAGACCTCTCTAAAACATACAAAAATACTCAACAACAACCATGCATGGCTTTACAACTTACTCAGATACTCTTAAAGGCCCCACAGCAAATGAACACTGTATTTCAGTAGTAATCTGTAACAAACCAGTTTCTAGTCAGATAACACCCTCTAGCATGCAGAAGATACAAGGCAGGTTAACTAAACAGCATATCGCATTGCCTTCAGTTTTATCATGGAGTACTGCACCGTATTTCACAATTTTTATAGCTGTTTTTGACTACCACTGTACACTCGTGGGCGACGCCCCACCTGGCTTGGTTTCCATCCGGCTTAAAAAGTCATCACTCTCTCTCCACAGTCATTATTTATGTGACGTAGCACGCACATTCCACGCTCTATAGGAAGTGGTCGTCGAAAACACTGTACAACTTCAAAGGGACGGTAAATCGCCTTCTTATGCCAAAAAGCTGTATAATTGACCAATAACTTTTTTTACATGGAAATATGTCCAGAAGTACATTATGCTGATGAATCTTAAGCAGTGGCAATCCTGTTTGTGACGTAACCCTGGGCAACTTTCTACTATGACTGAAGGCCGTATCAACCAGTCCTTTGTTATCTGAGATCTGCTGGAAGTAGCCATGGCAAGCTTCTTTGACCAAATAGGAAAATAATAAGCATACAGTACGAGGGGCTTAGTGTTTTGTTTTGTTTTTGTTTTTTTTAAGTGACAACATGTATTCAACGTTTCAAATTATTGCCATTTGACTCATAAAAAGTGCTTTATAGTTAAGTTTTTTTTATAAGCAAGGTTCTAAAAATACTGAATCTACTACAAATAAAAAAAATACCCTTTTCAATAAATACATAAATAAATAACGAAGCCCTTACACTTTTTGTTATCTTTGTGATTGGTCATCAGACAGCTGATTGGTGTGCAATGAGGCTACAGCTGATTGCTTAGTCTCATTGCACACTAATCTTAAGCAGCTTCTATTATGGGTACCTTACCAAGGGGGGAAAAAAGTGATGTTTGTACCAAAATATGTATTAAATTAGTATAGCTATGTTATTAATGCAGATATCGACAACATCAGTCTTGAGTCTAATTCACTGAGAAAGATTTGTTTTAAAAGTACGATAACATGAAAAAAATAAAAAGCTGTTAGTTCCACGTATTTTCCAAAAAAAGAAACTACTGGCGAAAGCCTTGCACCGTCCCTGTGGAATTTGGATTCTCATATTTATAATCATCATAGTTATTATTATTATTATTATTATTATTATTATTATTATTATTATTATTATTATAAGAATGTCTTTATATGTGGGTAGGGTAGCCTATTGTAGAAATACTACCGATACTGTACTAAACATTTTGACTGGATAATTTTTATGAACTTCCATTGCTATGCTGAGGATACCCAACTGTATTTGTCCCTAAAGCCAGGAATTTCTTATGTCTGGGTGTTATTAGCTACTTGCCTTACAGACATCAAGCATTGAATGTCACAGAATGTTCTAATGTTGAATTCAGATAAAACAGAGGTTATGCTAGTGGGATCACAGAACCAACTAAAAGGAAATGTGGGATTACATGAGCTCGACCCTTGCAGTCTCTCATCAAAACTTAAACTAGAAATTAAGAGTTTGGGGGTCATCTTTGATCCTGATCTATCATTTGAGACTCATATTAGGGAAGTTACAAAAGTGTCTTTTTACCATTTGAGAAATATAGCCAAACTTAGACCAATTATTTCCTTATCTGATGCCGAGAGACTAATGAATGCCTTTGTCTCACCTAGAATTGATTATTGTAAAATACTTTTTTCTGGTGTCCCAAAACGTGTGGTATCCCGCTTGCAGCTTGTTCAGAATGCCGCTGCTAGAATTCTGACTTAAACCAGGAAAAGTGAACATATTACTCCTGTCTTGGCCTCTTTACACTGGCTACCTGTGCAGTATAGCATTGATTTTAAGATGTTGCTGTTAACTTACAAGGCCCTGAATGGATTAGCACCTAGTTATTTTCAGGAGTTACTGACCCTGTATCTTCCAAACCGGGATGTGGGGCTGCTGGTTATTCCTAGGGTCAACAAAAGCAACACGAGAGGTAGGGCTTTTTCTTGTAGAGCTCTGAAATTATGGAATGCTGTGCCTTCGTTTGTCAGGGAAGCTGGGACCGTTACAGTTTTCAAGTCAAGACTAAAAGCACACTTTTATAAAATGGCTTAGTGGGTTTTAATATAACTTTAAAATTGCTGCTTTTGTATTATTATGTGTATACTGTTATTTAAATGGTCTGACTGTGGCAGTTGTATGTGTGACATGCTATACAAATGTATTGTGGTTTTTCTGCTATGTACTGTACAGTGCTTTGCGATACTTTTGTATAAATGCAATAAATAATAATAATAATAATAATATCATTAACCTAAATGCTGGTATTTTAGCTTCATTCGATCAGAATTGCTGAAGCTATGGTTCTGTAGGATAATAAATATGCAGTGAAAACATGTTTAATACAGCGCTTTCTTATTTATTTGTATTTGTGTAACACTATCTCGGTTTTTTTATTACATTTTTTCAGTGGCCAAATGAGACAGGCTGCACTTGCGGTGTTTCAACACAAACTTATAACTTTGTGGAAACCCAGTTTAAGAAAACTGCACAATATCTCAAGGCCAAATTGGAAGTCAGACATTTAAATATACCCTCCCATATTTAAATATTAATTAGGTTATTTTCATATGGCTAAAAGAAAACTACATGGAAACACACACAACCAAAAGTACTACCAAAATAGAGTGAAAAAAGGGTGAGACTTTTTTTTTCTTTTTTTAATTTCCATGGAAACTGCCCCATTGCCAGCGTAAAACAGGCTCAGACAACAGCAACAGGAAGTTGGGATTAACAAAAAACATATTTGACATAACACTGAGAGAGACAGAGGCAGAGGATTCCAAAATACAAAATATGATAAGTATCTTTTAATCTAATCTGAAGTGTAATAAACACACCTATAATAGGACAAAAAGTATTAATGGACACAGGCATTATCATTTGTAATATCAGACTTTACTTAAGCACTTTATTTAAAAAAAAAAAAAATGGGAACCTTGAAATAGTCTGTAAACCTTGTAAGTCTGTAAGAGGTTTTGTGAAAAAGGAAAATGATTTTGGCAGGCTTTTCTGTGCCTTTTGAAAAGTGTTGAGTGAGTGACAATGATGCAACCATGCTGAAATCCATCTGAAATATTAGGGGAATATCTCAACATAATGCAATATGTTACAAAACCTTATTGTATTGTACAAGTATTAAGTATTCTATAATACACATGCTTTAATTCTGAAAAAATGGTTTTATTAATGATTTATTCCATTGAAAGAGTGACATCACACATGTTTTTAATAACTATAGGTATGTCAATGAAATCAGTTGTTTTCAACATAATTTATAAAAAGATAAATAAAGTGTCAATTGATATGGTTTCTGCTAAGTTTGTTTTATTTCTGTATCTTGGTTACTATGGTTCCTGGAACACTGCACCCTGTCGGGGAGATTTTGGGCCTGATTTTGGAAAGGGGTTTCGATGGAAATGGCAAAGTCAGCTGAATTTTTCCACCTTTTAATCCGTTGAAAATTACCTTCCTATTTTCTGAAGTGGACCTCCGTTTTACCCGCCGGTAGATCAGATTTCATGCATCATTTTCTGCGGTTCTTTGAAGAATTAAATAAATAAGTAATGAGCATTAAATTATGTCATCCGCCAAAATAATGGTTCAGGTGTCACTGGAAATAAGTTAGGTAGTGTAATGGAATTTTTATAACATTGCAATTGCTTAGTTTACTCAATAGTAAACAAATAGGTTTTAAGATAACAATATTGGTTGTAATGTTAAGTTTAAGTAGAGACCTGTCCCGAGTCAATAGGACGAGTAGAACACGAGCTATAAGAAATAATATCTTTATGTTTATTAAGTATAAAAAGTATAATTTGCAGTATACTGAACTGACTGTTCCTTGGAACTCGCGGGGGGGGGGAACCATCCCCCACCGACAGCCAATCAGAGACTTACTATTAATCTCCCATTCGGATGAACCAATGAGGATCTAAAAGTAAACAACTTTGTGGGTAACAAGGAGCAACCAGTGTGAACTAATTTTAGCTGTCATGTCTAGCGTGTACTTGTCTTATGACTGTTCTATGATTCTCCGAAATGGAGATAATTTCTTGTTCTATAGCCTGACTGTGACCCTATATGGTCTCCACTTCCTTTAAGTTTTATAACCAATCCTTATATGGTTACACTGTTTAGTTTCCTTCTTCTGTATGATGTTCCAGAAAACTATATAAGCTGCATTTAAAATTAGCTCGGTGTGCGATTCTGCGATTGCGAACAGAGTCTGTGTCACTCTGTTGAACGCTCCCGTTTGCAAACTTATTAAACATGTTCTGAACAAGAACTACAACGTCTCCTCATTGAGTCAACACGCGGACTGGGATAAAGAACCTGGAAGAATAACCCCTTACCATACTTAGGTTCAAGGGAGGTTGAAACTTCCATTACAGTAGGAAATAAGTTAGCAGTTGCCTTTTTGAGCCTTTCTACGCATGCGCGAATCTTAGAACTTAAAGGCAAGGTTAAGCCGTCGCCATTTTCTGTCTGTGAGTGTGAACTTCAATTCAGAACACTGTTATTGCGATCTTTCCATTGTGTCTAGTAAATTGTTTTACTCTTAAAAATGTTGGCAGGATCTTTATTAAAAGCTACATTATATGTGGTAAACATCGAAAACACGTTGTTGTAATATTAATAAGATGTTTTTGATATTATTATTTAATAATAGGTTAACTTTAGGCTGCGTAGTTTACAAAGATTACATTTATCGCTGGCTACTTTATATTATAGGTTTTGTTTGTACATGTACTTGCAATATATTTGCAAATATTAGCAAAAGAGAAATAACTACAGTACATGCATTTTTTTGTATATGGGTTATGACATAAGCAGAAATAATTTATCACTTGTGCGATTTATTTTTATGTGCCATATATTTGTGTTTAAAATGTAATAATAATAGTTTCTAATACGACATATTATCTATTATTTAATAATAGGTGTTAAGTTTAATTCCCATTTTACAAAGACGTGGCAAACTCACCAGTTGTCATTTTAAATGTGTAATCGCCGCGGATATTTAGGTTTTCTCGAAACGCTATACATATGCCTACTTTTTTTTTATTAACAAAGCAGCACCTTAGTTTGTCGCATTTGTGACAAGCTGATTTTAGCATGTGGTGCCTCTGAGAATTTACAGATATTCATTTTTAGGACATTTTCAAAACCGTTCTATACAAGCTTCTAACACACGTACACAGTGTCATTCTGGACATGCTTGTGAAAAAAGATCAGCATGACACCCGAGCGCAAGTCAATCTGAACGCCTACTGTAAATAAAAAACATATACAAGGTGGCACAGTTGAATCGGTGACTTGAATTATAATAATACATTTAACATTGTTTTAATCCAAAAGTTATAATCCAACGTGTGTCTAAAAGCAAACGGTAGCCACTTCCCGGTGTAAAATACAAATGCCCTCATTGTACCGTAACCACAAAAATACAGGTTACAGTAGAACCCTGCATCGGGTCCGGTATCCGCGGGTGGCCCAGCAAAAGCGGGTCGGGTTCGGGTGGAATGTGAACTTTTTCGGGGTTTGCGGTTCAAGTGCGGGTAAAAAAAAAGTAATTTTCAGGTCTGAATTTGAATCACCAAAAATGTTTTCTGTCCTTTCAGCGTAATCGTCTGTGACCCTTCCCCAAATAACGTATTAATAGGTAAATGTACTGGTATCTGCTGCACTAAAGCAGGAGGTGTTTAGGGAGGAGTCAGCTGACTAAGCAGTGTTCTCGCTTGTTTGATACGTCGCAAGATCCTTTTATCGTGCCTGCTTGGTGTTATTAAAAATGTTTGTGAACAACGTGAAACAAAAGATAGCGCAGGGTTTATGTGTAGAATTCTCTTGGAATCATAGCGAATGAAAATAATGAACATGTGAGTGACTGGATTCGTTGCTTGTAAAACATGTCATTATGTTTTTGTGAACAACTGGTACATCTTTGTGAAAGCACAGGTGTAGCTCCATTTCGACTGGTGGCACGAAAGGAATAGACAGATATGTTATAGTAAAGTAAGCAGAAATAGTTAATGTTACAATGTTAAAATATATGCAGACCACTAGAGAAAGCTACCATGCTGTAAACATGAGAGCGTGAGAGTTTTGCAGAGCATTTTTCCCCTGAAATGATGAGTACATCTGAAAACTTTTCTTATGCCTGTCAAATTTGGGCAGTCAGATCCGTGAGAATAAAGTATGCTATTATACAATAAGGTAATTATATATATATATATATATATATATATATATATATATATATATATATATATATATATATAGGCCCTACATTTAAAATAAGCTTTGTATGCACGTGCCTTTGATACCGTTTTCAGTTTAACGCAATAAGGTATCAGTTAATATGCTTTAAATATAAATAATGAATTGTCAATTATCACACAATTAAACTGTTCTGTGCCTATGCAGCAATGTCGGCATCTTAAAATGAATGCAAATATGATCTGCCAGTTTGAAATGTGCACAAAAAGATATGACATCAGATTTATCTTTACTTAAATATGTTAGCATGACTCACACTGGTGTAATAAAGACGTGTCGTTCTTTTTGTACAGGGATCCCTTTATATTCTGGTATTTATTTGACACTGAATTCCACATATTAGATTAGTAAATAAGGGTTTATACAGCTATGGACAAAAGTTTTGCATCACCTAGAATTTTAGGATTGAGACATAATTCAGATATTTCATTTAACATAATGTAATCAATAAAACTACAATTTATACTGTAATCAATGAGTCTACCGGAAGCCATACTAGTAGTACAGTATTTCATGTTAGATTGAGAAATGTCACATTTTTTAAGGATATGGAAAATTACACAGCTGTTTGTAATTTAATATGTGACGGTAACATTATTCAGCAGGTTTCATTCGACTTTATGAAGCAAAATTAGTTAATTGTACAGGGTGATGCAAAAGTTTGGCCAGATCTGTAGGTTAGTCCTCATTATCGATCTAAATTGTTGCATTTGTTTCTGATTAGTCAAACCTATTACCGGTACATTCGTATGGTACGCTGCAATCAGGATTAAGTTAGTACAGATGTGTAAGATTTTCTGGTCTACATTTTATTCCACTTGATGTGGACTCAGTCACTGGTATGCTGCAATTGACCCATGGTATTTAGTTTGTTTCTCAATACCAGATTTAAGCCTAGGAATACTTTTCTTCAATGCTGCTGTGATAATATGTCTTGTGCAACATGTTGGGTTAGCTTTTAAATCTGTGGTAAAATGTTAAGTGCACATGAACCAATTTTATATCACCTCGCTTAATATCATACCCTGTTTATTATCATGATTTTTCAAAAACCACTCACCATAGGTTCTTTGAGAAATTACCTCTGAATTATCCTCTCACAAACCCGCTTATGTCACGCTTTGTGCAACCTGTCATATACTGCGTGCCCGGGCTTTACTAACCACAGGATATAATACATTTTTAATGCAACTAACAACCAATAATCATCTCGGCTGATAAACTGACATTTTGTGCAGCTTGTCAGATGCTGCGTGGGCGGTCTTAACGGGATATAGTTCAGTTACAAAACACCAACGTCGACAGATTTTTAACAAATGCACACAAGTGCAGCTTGTCAAATGCTGCATGGGTGGTCTTAACGGGATACAGTTCAGTTACAAAACACCAACGTCGACAGATTTTTAACAAATGCACACAAAAAAACACCAAGTGCAACGTCTAATTGATAGCTCTCTCCAGTTGCCTTTTTTATATAATGACACAAACTGTTTCGTTCTAATTGTTACAAAACGTATTTGTCCTGTAGTAAACTATATGCATTTGTTTAAATGTAAAGAACAACTAAATGCACAGTATTAAAACACTGCTCTTTAATTCACTGTTAGTTAGAACCACTATAAGTTAGAAACAGTAATACAGATTTTGTGAATAGTTGTGTATGACTAAAAATGTACACACAGTGTAATTTTGGGGGGGTAAATGTGAAAAAGTAATTTTGCTGTAGTGGTTAGAGTTTCCATCACTTTGCCTCAACCATATTTGTAAAGTTTGGGCAAAACGTAAAGAATTTTAGAGAAGTTCGAAATGCCTCTGTGGGGCAAATTGATTAATTTTCACCAGCAAATACTTAACACAAACACACTTAAAACTATCCAAAATGGGTGTGTGCTTGTGCCCGCATAGAGGGTGGGGTCAGTCTGTGCTGGGCCGGCGTAACCATATAGGCAGAACAGGCCGCCGCCAGGTGGCAAATTGAAGGGGGCGGCAAAAAACGGTACATAATCACATTTCTTTAATCGTAACATTTTCAACATCTTGGATCACTGTTTCTTGTTCTGCAAAAGTTATTGCTGATGTTACGGAACCATATCATGAGCAGTGGTGTAGTCCTAAATCTGGAAGCACGGGAACGCTGGGGGGACGGTGTGATCACGCCAGTGCGGTGTCACGCAAAACCTGGTCTACCCTGGCTTGAGCCCGTTGCTGAGCAAAGGACACACTGAAGTTCCTTAAGTATTCAAATGGGGTGGGGCATTTTGGATTTCATTTAATTACCCTGCCAATGATTCTTATAAAAGGACGTTGCTAATACAGGATAATCTAAACGTTTTACTGATTTTGTATCTCTGAAATTCTCCAATGACTGTCCTGATCTCGCCAAGTCAATTAGATTTGGCGAGAAATTCGCTAAATTGGCAACACTGTTTGAAGGCGCAGAAAAAAATATTTGATTTCCGCACGGCTTATTATTGCCTTGACACAACAAGGAAAAGTCATCGCTTCATCGGTGCCCAGGCACTGAAATTAGAGCGGTTGTGTGCCATTTAAGCATTTTTATAACACATCGGTAAAGATTCTTTAATTCTTTAAAGTTAATTTTTAAATCAAGGATCTGCCTAGAAAAAAGTACAGGAGGATTTGCTTTGCACGATTATATGATCACTAACCTACACGTTAGATACCAGTTTTATAGTAGTTAAGGAACGCAATACGATACTGTACAAATAAGGTACAATGAAAATACGATGTGTTTGAAGTAACCTGCGTATCCTGTATAAATTGTTATTTATAACTCTAAGCTCATGCATGGTGGTAGAATCCATTGATCATAAATGTTGTCACTGTAGAGATGACAGTAGATGTCACTACCATTTGTAACCAGAGTGATGATTGTATATAGTTGTATATAGTTTTGTAATCTGGTGTATAATAATTTGTTGATATATATATATCACAATTCTTGTGCCGGCCCTGAGTCTGTGGGACATGGGTCTGTGCAGAACTGCAGATCGAGACTGGAGTACAAGTCAGTGAGCACAGGTGTGCACTACACAGGTCATGCTGTCCCGATGCAGCCGGCTTGTGAGAGGTGAGGCTTATGCTTCAGCCTCCAAGGCGGGGGGGATAGAACACCAACCCCTATATCTTCTGATGTGATTTCTCAACACAGACATACAGTACTGCAGAATGATGAATACCAAAATGTTTCCCTTTATGAAAATGCACACAGGCAGTGTTGGCCTTGGCACCTGGCCACTAGATTTGTTTTATGTCTGTACAATGAAGCGGTGCCCTTATCTGCCAAAAGACCTGTTACAAATAAACACTGACACGCACGAATTACATTATAAAGCTCACGTAATTCCATGGGGATATGTAATACCAGTTTGTTCCAGAAAAGCATGCTCTACTGTACCTTTGTTTACTTATCAGGGAACATTAAAATATAATGTAGTAACACATAATATGATGCGTCTGGTAAATAGGGTAAGTATAGTGAACTAGAACAAAGCGATAGCTTTTTGTAATATAGAATATAATTCAAAAGGCCCTTTGCTGATGTACAACTATGCGCAATGTTATCAGGCACAGTGTGTGCTTGGAATAAAAGACAGTTAACATTAATTGTTTCTAGTGGGGCCAAATAAGCTGCTATGTGGACAGCATTGTAATATGATAAAACATACAATATGATGTCTTCAAGATTGTCCAGGAGTCTCCAATTATTTCCCACCAGTTGTAAAAGTGAGCGATTTGTAACATTATAATCTTGTTGTTGATTAGTGTTGCATAATAACAGAACTAACTGTGATAGATAGTAGATGTAGTAGATTCATTGATTACAGATTAAATGTTTGAGAATTTTTAGGAATGTATCACACCCAGTTAAAGCTACAGTAACGTAAGTGTTAAAGAGTCTGTTTAAAAAGCTGGTTTCTCTGGAATATTCCTATTTCTGGAAGGATACAAAATTATTTTACAGCCAATTAGAAATCAACACATGTGATTTATTCTTACCGGACACTTCCCCTCTGTGTTATTTTGCCACACCAGCTCCACCTTCCAGGGTTTTAAAACTTTACAGCTAACTCTGTTACATGAATACCAGTACAGTACTAGATCTTACATTTAATACTACAAGATTAGGAAGAGAGCCAGATTAACTGCAGAAACATTTGTAATGTAGACCATGGTAAGTGACCTGTTTGATTTAATTATATAAATCCACCACTGTCGCTACTACTGCTTCTTCAGCAATTCATATTTTGTAAACTGTTTCAGTTCATGTTATTAGTGTGTTGACCTGTAACCTAATATGGCTGTTATATTGTGTATGAGACTTTTTTGGACTTCTGAATGATAAAGACATAAGAACATAAGAAAGTTTACAAACGAGAGGAGGCCATTCGGCCCATCTTGCTCGTTTCGTTGTTTGTAACTTATTGATCCCAGAATCTCATCAAGCAGCTTCTTGAAGGATCCCAGGGTGTCGGCTTCAACAACATTACTGGGGAGTTGGTTCCAGACTCTCACAATTCGCTGTGTTAAAAAGTGCCTCCTATTTTCTGTTCTGAATGCCCCTTTATCTAATCTCCATTTGTGACCCCTGGTCCTTGTTTCTTTTTTCAGGTCGAAAAAGTCCCCTGGGTCGACATCGTGTGTTTAACTGGGGTCGTGAGCGTGACCGAGGACCACAGTGTCTTTAACTGGGGTCGTGAGCGTGACCGTGGACCACCGTGTGTTTAACTGGGGTCGTGAGCGTAACCGAGGACCACCGTGTGTTTAACTGGGGTCGTGAGCGTGACCGAGGACCACAGTGTCTTTAACTGGGGTCGTGAGCGTGACCGAGGACCACCGTGTGTTTAACTGGAGTCGTGAGCGTGACCGTGGACCACCGTGTGTTTAACTGGGGTCGTGAGCGTGACCGTGGACCACCGTGTGTTTAACTGGGGTCGTGAGCGTGACCGTGGACCACCGTGTGTTTAACTGGGGTCGTGAGCGTGACCAAGGACCACCGTGTGTTTAACTGGGGTCGTGAGCGTGACCGAGGACCACCGTGTGTTTAACTGGGGTCGTGAGCGTGACCGTGGACCACCGTGTGTTTAACTGGGGTCGTGAGCGTGACCGAGGACCACCGTGTGTTTAACTGGGGTCGTGAGCGTGACCGAGGACCACCGTGTGTTTAACTGGGGTCGTGAGCGTGACCGTGGACCACCGTGTGTTTAACTGGGGTCGTGAGCGTGACCGAGGACCACCGTGTGTTTAACTGGGGTCGTGAGCGTGACCGAGGACCACCGTGTGTTTAACTGGGGTCGTGAGCGTGACCGAGGACCACCGTGTGTTTAACCGAGATCCTTGGTGTATAGTAAAGGGATTCATTTAGGGGATTTCAATCCCACAAAAGTAAACTAAGTTTGTATCAGGGAGAAGGTTCCTGGAGCGGGACCTCAGTTATAGTGGGAGCAGCACTCGGCTGGTGTTTGGCCAGCTTTTGTTTTATTAGCTGTTTTTTCCCCACAATGTTTTGTTTCGTATTTTTGTATTTATTTGTTTCATGTACACTGTGTTTGTGTATGTCCTACCAGTGCTGGTACTCTGTGGCAGCCATCTACCACTGTAGCTGCCTGCAGTTGTTCAATAAAACCTGGAGCCTGAGCAGCGTTTTCAATCTCAACCTCTATGTCTCTCTCGTCTATCAGCAGATACCCACACAGTAACAACACCCCTGTTACAGCTTGGTATATGGAATTTTACACCTCTGGCGAAACACTAGCTCAGTCATCAATCATCCTAACCACCATTTATGAGATCAGTGTAGGTGTTTTTTTGCTGGATTATTTAGTTTTCAGGTTTGCATATACGGGACATGGAAGGAGAGAAAAAAAATCTATACCTTGCATGTGTTACTGTCTCGTGGCCACAAAATACCTATGTCGTGCACACATATATTTATATTGGCTCAGTGAAGGTCTTTTTAATTATATTACTTCAGCATTGCTGGTTTTGCACACATTATATTGTATTTATGTCTGTGAAAAGTTTAGATGTTGTCTTTCATTTTAGTTTATATAATGTTATATTTTTATTTAGTTTAATTTAAACATTTCACAAGAATAAAATGCTTGAGGTAAGTAGTACTGTCATAGTGCTAGCTGTACTACAGCTTCCGAGAGTACTGTAAATAAACACTAGTATGGTTGGTATCTTAATCAAAGAAGCAAAAATAGGAGAAAGAGAGAACAAAGAGAGTACCAGGGCAATATAATTGCATTTGGAAATACTTTTCAGAAAACTAGCTTATCAACAATGAAGAACAGCACTCCCTCGAAATCCAAGCAACAACAGGATCTAGGGTAGGGAACTGGGCTGGCTGTTGAAAAAGATACTGTCATTAAGGATTAGCTGTTCATTCCTTTTGGGGAAAATATGGCTTGTTTGTTTGTACAGTATTTTGTATTAGTATGCAAATTCTTTGTTTTATTTCAAGTGGTGCAAACTTTGCACTGGAGCAAATGTTGTTTTGGTTTTGAATGGATTTGAATGAATGAATCTGCTTTGCTTAGTGTTTAAAATTAAATAATGGTACTGAGAAACCCCAAGATTGTTGTGTGCTGGAGCCCTGCTTCAGTGCAATGGGATTGAAATACAATTCCTATAGTTTTTTAAATGGATAGATTGTTGTATGTGCAATTATTATGACAGCCCCACAGTGTTAAAAAGAATATATATATATATATATATATATATATATATATATATATATATATATATATATATACACACACATACAGTACTGTGCAAAAGTTTTAGGCAGGTGTGAAAAAATGCTGTAAAGTAAGAATGCTTTCAAAAATAGACATGTTAATAGATTATATTTATCAATTAACTAAATGCAAAGTGAGTGAACAGAAGAAAAATCTAAATCAAATCCATATTTGGTGTGACCACCCTTTGCCTTCAAAACAGCATCAATTCTTCTAGGTACACTTGCACAAAGTCAGGGATTTTGTAGGCATATAGTCAGGTGTATGATTAAACAATTATACCAAACAGGTGCTAATGATCATCAATTCAATATGTAGGTTGAAACACAATCATTAACTGAAACAGAAACAGCTGTGTAGGAGGAATAAAACTGGGTGAGGAACAGCCAAACTCAGCTAACAAGGTGAGGTTGCTGAAGACAGTTTACTGTCAAGAGTCATACACCATGGCAAGACTGAGCACAGCAACAAGACACAAGGTAGTTATACTGCATCAGCAAGGTCTCTCCCAGGCAGAAATTTCAAGGCAGACAGGGGTTTCCAGATGTGCTGTCCAAGCTCTTTTGAAGAAGCATAAAGAAACGGGCAACGTTGAGGACCGTAGACGCAGTGGTCGGCCAAGGAAACTTACTGCAGCAGAAGAAAGACACATCATGCTTACTTCCCGTCGCAATCGGAAGATGTCCAGCAGTGCCATCAGCTCAGAATTGGCAGAAAACAGTGGGACCCTGGTACACAAATCTACTGTCCGGAGAAGTCTGGTCAGAAGTGGCCTTCATGAAAGACTTGCGGCCAAAAAGCCATACCTCCGACGTGGAAACAAGGCCAAGCAACTCAACTATGCACGAAAACACAGGAACTGGGGTGCAGAAAAATGGCAGCAGGTGCTCTGGACTGATGAGTCAAAATTTGAAATATTTGGCTGTAGCAGAGGGCAGTTTGTTCGCCGAAGGGCTGGAGAGCGGTACACGAATGAGTGTCTGCAGGCAACAGTGAAGCATGGTGGAGGTTCCTTGCAAGTTTGGGGCTGCATTTCTGCAAATGGAGTTGGGGATTTGGTCAGAATTAATGGTCTCCTCAATGCTGAGAAATACAGGCAGATACTTATCCATCATGCAATACCATCAGGGAGGCATCTGATTGGCCCCAAATTTATTCTGCAGCATGACAACGACCCCAAACATACAGCGAAAGTCATTAAGAACTATCTTCAGCGTAAAGAAGAACAAGGAGTCCTGGAAGTGATGGTATGGCCCCCACAGAGCCCTGATCTCAACATCATCGAGTCTGTCTGGGATTACATGAAGAGAGAGAAGCAACTGAGGCTGCCTAAATCCACAGAAGAACTGTGGTTAGTTCTCCAAGATGTTTGGGCCAACCTACCTGCCGAGTTCCTTCAAAAACTGTGTGCAAGTGTACCTAGAAGAATTGATGCTGTTTTGAAGGCAAAGGGTGGTCACACCAAATATGGATTTGATGTAGATTTTTCTTCTGTTCACTCACTTTGCATTTTGTTAATTGATAAATATAAACTATTAACATGTCTATTTTTGAAAGCATTCTTACTTTACAGCATTTTTTCACACCTGCCTAAAACTTTTGCACAGTACTGTATATATAAAAGAACATCAGTGCACTGCAATGCTTAACTCCAATGAGGTGCCGACCATATAAGGCAATTGTATATTAAAACAAAAGAAAGTCTGTTTGGGCTTATGCTCACTTCTCAAATCAATCCACCAACCTTGATTTATAGATTGAAGTCCAAAAGACCAATTGGTTGCACACTCAAAATCAGGACAAGATTTACTGTAGTCTTTAAAAAAAAAAAAAAAATTCTTCATTTTATTAGTTAAAACATGTTTTTTACTAGACCGAGCAAACAAACAAAACGGTAGTAGAACTACGCGTTTCGACACTACAGGTCTTCGTCAGGTTCACAATGTGTATAGTCCTGCGAGGGTGTGTAACATGTTTATTGCAGTGTGTGTATTGCACAATATTGCTATACGTAATGGATGTTATATGGATACACCAGAGGATACATTACAAGCTCAGAGGGAAGATGATGCTACACTTCATGTCCTGCTAGAAAAGGAATCAGCTGCTGCTACTGGTAGACAGGTCAGGGAGGATGTAATACGTGACTATTTTACTCCGTAGTAAGTATTTTACATTTTACATGTAGTAATGTCAATGCCTTGAAACAATGGGCCTTCGCACCCCTCACACTTATTTCAGTGTGTCTTGTAGGATTTTCGAAGACTTTTGTTTTATGATATGAACAACTGCATATAACCATGGATGCTCTAGTGCTCTAGTTGCTAGAGGAAGATTATATCAGGTATGTAAACGAATGTGTTTCGTTGTGACGTAGAGAATTAATATTGTAATCATAACCATACATAATATGTAAAGGCTATACAAAGTAACTGGTTTAAATATTTTGGTGGTTTCGTATTCTCTCGGCGAGTCACCTACCACTTGCTGTTCTGGCTTGCTCTGGTTGTTCTTGCTCTGTGTTTCTGCCGCTCGACATGATCGCCACTTCTACATTGAAAATCGGGGTCTTGCGGTGACGCAAGCACATTCTGTCTCTTAAAGGGATTGTTGCCTGGCCCTGATTGTGATTCTGATGAAATTAAAAACCCAACGCAAGCGCTTTTAGTGGCGCACTGACAGCGCCAAGCCAATCAATGCTGAGTAGGTTGTGGAATCTGCTATTCACTTTTGGAGAAGCCACTTGCTGCGGGGCAGACGCGGTTCATTTCATCAGAATATACATCTATTTGACTTGTTTTATTAATGTGTATGTGTAACGAAATTTGTGAAAAATAAAACGAAAAAAATGGAAAAAATAAAAATAATTTCACGGGGCCTTAACTATATAATATGCATGGGTTCTATAATGTAGAAAATATACCTGGGCAAATATAAGGGGACATTGTTAAGACTATAGTACCTCTCAAACAAATTGTAAGCTTGTGCAAAGACAGGATCACGTTTATACTTTCCTAAAAATCTGTTTCAGGATCAGCATCAAGCTGTTTATAATGATAAAACTAATCATAGCTTTTACAGCCAGAGTGATTGTATGGCAGTCTAAAATGAGCCAACCCAAAGTGTAGCTGGAAGAATAGGATTGCAAGCCCAAAGTGCAGAGCTGACCTGAATACATTTGCAACAGGCTGTTGTCTTTATAAAAAATGTAAAAAAATAAATAAATAAAACATTTGTAATAGTACATTTTGACACCAGATAAATGCATAAAAGTATTACAGGCATTATTTTTCAAGAACCCATTTATGTAAAGTCTTTGTAATTTAATTAAAAATCTTATCTATAATCTTTTTGCAAAATAACTGTTTGAATAATTCATATGCTATTTAATGTAACAGCAGCATAGTGATTTAAGACATCTTTTTATGAACTCAGGAATTACTCTGTAGTGCTGTGGGATAATTTAAAATGAAGATGTTCCGGCTTTATTGCTGCAGCAAATAAACATGTATTTAATTGTAAATGTTAATGTAATGTATTGAAAAGATAGAGAAGCTGAAACAACTATGAAGGCAAGCAGACTGGAAACAGGATTATACCCAATAACAGGGAATTTTGGACTGTAGCTAGAAATGGGAATCAGTCCAAAACCAATGAGAGAGTTCATTTTATTGTGTGATAATATATTCTGACTAACTGGTTATATCCTATTTATAAGATACTACAGTTGTGATAAGATTTTTCACTCATTTGTTTTCCTTGCATATGGGAAAACACATTAGGACATACAAGTATATATTATAACTGCGCAAGCAGCTGGCAGAGCCTTGGTTAAACTTGATACCCATGCCAAACTCTAATAATAGAGAATTTTTCTTATAGAAAAACTAAGAGTTGCACCACAAATAAAAAAATAAATAACAAACCAAAAACTTCCTTTAAGATATACAGAGAGGACTACAATCTACATGGAGGGATCTACTTTACATTGCATATAAATATCATGTTTTAAAATTAGCTTTCCAGTGAAAAAAAGTGGATATTAAACACAAAAAAGTATGTTTTACTTCACAGTTAGAGCTGAAATTCCGAAAAAGACAGAAAATTGTCAGGTAAGGCCGTCACTGTGCCCTTACCCGGTGTAAATTAAAAAGGGACTCTACTATCTCATGCACATGACTTACTATCTCGTGAGCACAGGATATTACAGTAAGTCATGTACACGAGACATTATGTCCTATGCACGAGATAGTAAGTCATGCACACACCATAGTAGCCTCCCATTTTAATTTTTACATTAGGTGTTTCGTACATTACTATGCTACACATACATCAAATGTATTTTCCAGCATATCAAACACATGTTTTTGTGTCCTTCATAAACAAAAACAAAATCTCCCCAAAAAAAGAAAGACAAAAGCTGAAATGGTTACGACCAGTGGTAGTCAAGACCAAAATTTTGAGACCAAGACCGAGGCCGGATATGTTAAGAACGAGACCAAGGCCCGGCCCAAATCAGAACTAATTGCACTTAACAAAACTGTATTTAATAGCGTTTTCTTTTTTTGTGAGTATCTTATCTCTCCTACTCATAAAAAGAAAACGCTATTAAATACAGTTTTGGTAAGTGTGATTGTCGGGTTGTCAAAGTTTTGATTTGGTCCGGGCCCAAGACTGAGACCAGTTTATATGTAAACTACATAGAAAGTAATATTGAACGGCTCATAGGCTTCAGTAATTCTATTCTCATGTTTTCACATACACAAATAGGATTGTGCTTCAAAAATTACTTAATCACATCAGACTTCTAGAAATAATAAGGCAATACAATGCATTCACTTTTAAAAATATTAGTATTATTATTATTACTACGACTATTAATATAAGCATGATATAAAATTATGCATAGGCTGTAGAATTCTGTTTACTTGATACATTTTTCACAGTGGGTTAGCAGAAGGCACTGGTATAACCAGATTACAGTACTGTAGTGTATACATTCTGCTTGAAATGAACTATATATATATATATATATATATATATATATATATATATATATATATATATATATATATATATAATGTTCTACAACAGTGTGAATGCCAGTGTTACAAAAGTGTTTGAAACAACTTTTCCAGCACAGGGTGCTTCGTCTTGGGAAAACTGCATACAAAAATCTCCTCCAGTGGAAAACCACAGCAAAGGGGAAATAAGCCACAACTCCCGTTAAAATCAAGTCCATATCCACACAGTTCTTAATAAAAGCAATACGTCTTTACTTCATGTCTTTAAAACTACACAACAAACATAGCTTTAGTGACATGAAAAAAAAAAAAATCATAAAATTATTGGGCTGACGTTTCTCTGCATTTACTGAGATCTGAGCTCTGTTTCCTAATTTAATCAAGGTTCTCTAATAAGGACAAAGCGAGTTGAAATATTGTGTTTGCTACCTTTATATTCCAGCTATACACATGTAAAATAATTGGCTTACCTTAAAAAGGAAAAAGGTTCCCATACTTCTGACACCTTTGTGTAGCAATGCTTGCACTTTGCCGTCCGTTTATTATTTGCCGTCCATTTATTATTTTTCTCATCAATTTCAAAATTGAGAAGGCAAATTTATTGCAGAAACCGAAACTATTTTTTTAGATTTGCTGCAATTTTTAATGTGACTACTGTGACTCTATTTATCGGTAATTTCGCAGCAAAATACTGCATTACTGAAAATTAAACAAACACAAAAGGAAACGTCCCGCTCACATTCTCTTTTGCTAGTACGGGATTGGCACATCTTCTAAGCTCTCATCTCTCTAGCCAATCAGTGGCTCGTTGCTATGGTTTTGCCCATGGTAAGTGTGTGGTCTATGTTGAGAGGATGTTGAATGCTACTAGAGTGTATTTTAATTTTTTTTTGTAATTAAACCATATTTTGTGTCTTTAATAACTGTTTATGTCTATGAATGCGTGTGAATTTCAGTGAAAATTAGGGTATAAGATAATCGAGCGTATTGTCAAGACCGACGTGCCGAGACCGAGATCAAAACCAAGACTAAGACCAGACGTGCCGAGATCGAGACCAAGACCAGACGTGCCGAGATCGAGACCAAGACCAGACGTGCCGAGATCGAGACCAAGACCAGACGTGCCGAGATCGAGACCAAGACCAGACGTGCCGAGACCGAGACCAAGACCAGACGTGCCGAGACCGAGACCGAGACCAAGACCAGACGTGCCGAGACCGAGACCAAGACCAGACGTGCCGAGACCCAGACCAAGACCAGATGTGCCGAGATCGAGACCAAGACCAGACGTGCCGAGATCGAGACCAAGACCAGACGTGCCGAGATCGAGACCGAGACCAGACGTGCCGAGATCGAGACCAAGACCAGACGTGCCGAGATCGAGACCAAGACCAGACGTGCCGAGATCGAGACCAAGACCAGACGTGCCGAGATCGAGACCGAGACCAGACGTGCCGAGACCGAGACCAGACGTGCCGAGATCGAGACCAAGACCAGACGTGCCGAGACCGAGACCAAGACCAGACGTGCCGAGACCGAGACCAAGACCAGACGTATAAAGATCGAGACCAAGACCAAGATACTAACCTAATTAGCTTTTCCAATTCACATATAATTACATGACAATATGAAAACAATCATGGTTGTTCTGGTTTTAGACCTCACCTCACCTCACCTGCCCAGTGGTGACTACACATGTCTGAAATGAACCCACTTAGAGTACCAGTTAAGCAGTATGTGCTGGAAAGCCTTTTCAACTTTGTGTTCGAAATGCGTTTGTGGTTTGAGCCAGTGCAGAATTTGGAAAACTAAGGGTGGATTGTGCACATCGAGATTCAGCCAGGATTGGACTGAATCTCGGATTGAATCATGGATTGACATATTTTTTTTCCGTTTCGCACATCAAGATTCACTTTCGATTGTGGATTACATTCCAATCCTAGTGTGAGGGTGGATTGGGTCTGGATTGTTGTGCAGTTATGGTTGCCGGTTATTTTGAACTTGTTCGGGACGTAAGATTGGTTAGATATCGTACTGTTCGGAATCGCAGCAATCCATCTGTTGAATTTAATAATTAAAGTTTTCTACAGAGATTCCGTTTGAGAAAAGAAACCATAATCAGGCTGGTGGAGATATTAAAATCACAAATTGTCAGATATAGAGACAAAAAAGACTCCCTTCCGCCTCTCATTCAAGTGCTACTAAACTGAGGTCTTATGCCACAGGGTCATTTCAAAAAGTAATCGGTGACTTGTTTCTTGTCAAGGCATCTCTGTGTGCAGAGTTATTCACAGGATCACTGAAGCTATTGCAAGTTTATGAGAGCAATACATAACTTTTCCAACAGAACAAAATAGCCATCGTATACAGTAATTGTTTTTTTGCTAGAGCAGGTTTTCTTGCTCTGGCAGGTGCAATAGACTGCACTCATGTGCCAGTAATATCACAAGGGGTCGATAGTGCGGAAAGGTGTGGGTTTATTTATTTATTTATTTTTTTGCTTTAGCCTTGAAATTGTTATGCAATCATTTTAATTGCTTTATTTCCCGATGGTTTAGTCCACTGTGGAAATTGAATTCTGTGGTAATCCCAGGTAGATTCCTTCAGTGCCTGTGTTTGGTTGTCTGTCTTTTTATTTAGAATAATGTTTTTGTATTTATCAAAGGTTTTTTTTTAGTTGTTGCCGTGGTGATGCTCTGACTACTACGTCATGAAACGATGCATCGTAATCAAGCTGCACTACCGGTGAATCCTAGATCCAATCTCGGATTCGTAGATCCGCGACCAATACTGACAGCATAACAGAAATAAATCTAGGATTCAATCTTGGATTAGTCAACCCTGGGTTTGATTGAATCTTGATCTCGATATGTGCAATCCACCCTAAATTACATAATACCTAAATGTAATTTGCAGTGTGGCCTTAGTATAGGAATGCTCACTGCAAGTCCAGAAACTGGAATAAGAACAATATTTTGTAATGAAGATTTGCAGTTGGACATGTACATTACGAGAAACAATACTAAAAACAAACAAAAAAGATTCAGATCCACAAATTTAAACAAAGTGTCCTATATCCTACACTTTGTATCAGCAATCCGTTTCTTCACTTAATTTTCTTCCTCTTTTATAAAGCGTTTCTGAAATTAATCTTGTGAGAGAATCTAATCCAGCTGGGGTTTTACCCCTGGGGTGATTTATCGTAATGAACATTACTGCATATAAAAAATAGTTAAATGAGGTTCGTGGAAAATCAGGTTTATACATTTTAAGGTGGCACCGCTGCTTACATTGTTAAAACAGACCCCCATGTTACTGTAGTGAATTAAAACACGTGATAAAAAAAATGGTGGTGGCTTGTTTTGTAAATGAAGCTGATGCTGGTAACAGTCATGATGTATTGCGGGAGGTTCTGTATTTCTAGAATATATTTTGGCCTACCACTTTTCTGCTGCTTTGAGCGATGTCTGAGCAGCTCCTTGGGCAAAGTACTGATGGATACTTCTTTTCCTGCCAGTGAGATGAGTCTAAGCTTCGGGCCAAGTACACTTTGTTCAGTTTTTAGCCATTTCCAAAACAGTTTTGACTGCCACATCATTTACTAACTGCTAGGTTCAGGGCTTATCCAGCCAAAAACAATCCATGTACAGTAATCTGTTGCGTATCCAACTGTGGTGGGACCAGAGTGAGGGCGGATATGTAAAAAGGCAGATAAATTAATCCTGTTTTAAATACCATTATACACATCTGTAACAATTACTATATTCACACAATTATTGTTTTGAGATTCAGCTTTTTAAGGAGCTCCCCTAAATCCCTTATTTAGAAAGATACAGGGACAGGGTATTAATGCTTGTGACAGAGTAGCTGTCTGCTGTGAGTGCCAGGCAGGAGCTCGAGACGGAGATTGAAGTTGATATGCCCCGCAGGTGAACAGGATTTATTTACATATCAACACACTGAACAGCTCACGTGACATTACCAGCAATGGTTGCGCACGGAGCACATACAACACAGTGTATGAAAACCTTGGTAGAATCTACAATATCTGAACTAATCTTCTGTGTTTGATAATAAACTAATGTTGCTGAAGAGATTTATCATGGTGGATAAACGGTTAGGGCAGATATGTGACGGGTAGATATGTGACAGGCGTATATGCGACGGATTACTGTATTATTTTGCTCTTTTCTCAGTAAGATTTCTGTAGATATAGATGCACCATTGTTTCAGGTAATACTATGTATCATATCACATGAGAGTCAGAGGGAGGATTTGCATTAAAATATATACACTTATGAAAGCCTATGAATCAACCTGCCACAAGAATGGGAATGTGTAACAAGATACATCTGGTCTTGTTCAGGGAAATATCTTTACGTTGCAGTTATTTTTAAAGGGGACATGGCTAAAATGATATAGTTTAACAAATAAGAAGAGATAAATTTCAAACAGCTGGGTGACTGTAAAGGCATTCTTAGGTCAAACTCATCTGTGGAAAGGTCTGTAAGATACTGTGATGAACTGTGATAGTGTTACAAGTTCAGCAGTGCAGGTGCTGAACCAATCTTCCCCAGGGGAAATTGCAATCCTATGGGGTTCTATTTCAAGCACATATATATATATATATATATATATATATATATATATATATATATATATATATATATGTATAGTAAGAAATAGTTGAGTATTGGTAACATTGCTGTTGAGGTACAGTGTGATGGCCTCCTGGGCTGTCAACTTGTCAGGTTCATTGCCTATCTCAAAATGAATCCTTCCCTTACGTGGTTTGACATCTTTGTTTCTCACATGATAAGGGAAGGGTCTGGAATCTCTAAAGAGCAAGGAAGAAATAATATGCATTTTGTAGACTGGAAGCATTTAAATGATATGTACTTACAGCTCCGTTGCCATTTTTGCTTGCGTTTCAATTTATTAAATAAAAAACCCTTTCCCAATGATGAAAAAGGGTTTTTCACTATATTAGTTCATTGAAATAAAAATCTGTGAAACACGTTGTGGCAAAGTGGTTTGCAGTGTGCAGGTGTAGAGGTAATGTAATGCGGAAACAGGTGATAGAGAACAAAGTTCACGGTCCAAACAATCCTTTATTTCTTTTTATTTGTAATCCGTGTTGTTTTGGCGACCATAAATAATAATCCCTGGCAATACACAGCAATGTGTACTGCACAGTTTAAACCACGGGTTACAGTCCTGAAATAATAAACACGGTATAAACACACACACAACACAAACAGGGTCACAAGTCCAGAGTGAGTGCTAACGTGCAAGTGGTGAAATACAATTTATTCATGAAATAGTGCAGTGCTGTCCCGGTTGGTGCTGGCCTTTAGCGACAGCTCCTGGTACGTGTTAGCCGTCTAACAAGAACAAATGAGTACAATTAGAAATGACAAAACAAACAAACACTAAACACTCACGGTTTCTTTTTACACTCCTTCAGTGGTTCTCGCTCAACCATAACAAAGAAACAGCTCGCTTAGCCACGTCCCCTTTTGTATAATCAGTCATGCCCCCTTGGTTAGCGAGTGAAACCATTTTTCCTCCAATCCTCGATCGCCACATCGGTGTACCGTGGCTCTGTCCCCTTTCTAGATGGCCGACTTCCACCTTTCCCTCATAGGTCGGGAGGGAGATTTATAACCAAGATTCATTCTTTCTCCGTCACACACCTATAGATGTAAATGTTCAAGTAGTGCAAATTCAATCCTTGCATGACCCTGATCCTCCCCCCTCCCCTAATTTTACTCTTTGAGACTTCAGTTGGGAGTTAACAACTATCCTATTAATTATTGACTACAAATCAGCATGGTATTGAGTGTTGTTCTGTAACGGGTCGATAACTTTATAGTAGGTATGTATGTATGTGTGTGTATGGATGCTCCTTAGAGGAGGCAAGGGAGGCAGTGCCTCCTCAAAATTTAAGTGATATATATATATATATATATATATATATATATATATATATATATATATATATATATATATATATTAGTGCTGGGACAAATATCTGAATATTCGAACAAATATTTTTTAACATGTATTCGGATACAAAAATCAGATGTTCGTATTCACTAGAAATGACAAAAAATACCTGACACTTATTTACCGCTTCACCAGAAGTTGCGACAATTTAAAAAATGGAAATTGAAAAAGAGCTCCGTGTGATATGTGAGATTAACCCTTTAAGGACCAGGATCGTGTTAACACGATCATACTGAAGTGGACTTCTAGGACCGCGATCGTGTGAACACAATAAAAAAAGCACTTTCTTTTGATGACTTACAGGACCACCATACTTTGCAGTACAGGCTTGAAACACATATCAATGGATAGGGGAGGGACTGAAGTTCACTTCCTCATAGTCACTGAGAGGGGCATTTAGTGTCTAAAGGGCGGAGACAGTTTACAGTAGGAACTTGTTTAAAGCTAATAAAAAAAGGGGAAACACTGTAAATCTGATGTATTTGACTTATAATTATATTAGAACATTTATTCTGTCGTGTTTTAATACATATGTTTTTACAACATTTATAAATATCAAGAAACGAGTGGATATAAGCATATACTATTTCATGAATTAAATGTATGAGGATTTTTTTTCTTTATTACTGATAATAATGGAATGAATAACTGCTATTTTATTTAGAAATATTTATTTTGAGAAAATAAATCGAGAGTAGTGTCCATTATTGCTTATAAAGACCCAGAGAATAAACGTGTATTATGCCATTGCAGCAATGTCTTGTAATTTGCCCAAACATCAATATTTGTAAGGTCCCTTGGGTCATAGAATAACACACATTTATACGTATCTCTAAGCAGGATACATAAAAAAAAATAAAAAATACGCACACACAGGACCAACAAAGCATCTCTTGAGCCTCTATTTCAAAGTTTTAGACAGCGTGGTAGAGTGTGAGAAAAAGTTATAGAGGGCGATATGTTGGTCCCCGAATAGTGCACAGTTTCTACCCTCTATAACAAAGCGAATCATAAATGTAGTCCTGGAAGTGGTAAAAGGGTCATGGGGGGACTACATGGCCCAGAAATCACTGGGGATTTTAAAGATTAAAACTTAACACAGAGTTGGTTAATGCGGCACACCTGCTGCTAATTAAAGGAAGTATTTAAACAGCTCTAAAAAGCCTGTTTGGGTGGCTGGGTAAAGGCTGAGACCTGTGTGGAGATCTGTGTGCTGGGAACTTTAAAGAAAGAAGATACTGGATTTTGGTATCGTTGCTGTATTTGGGAATACTGGTTTAATTATCGGTAAACGGCTTAGCCATCCGATATTTAGTTAGAACTGTTAAAAAGGTTTAGTTAGGACTCCAAACGGGAATTAGGATTTTGTTTTGTTTACTGGTTCCACAGCCTACCTCTTGTCAGAGGACACTGTTATCATTAAAATACAGTCACTGCCCTGTTTGAACTTGAAATACTGTTTTCTGCACTGACTTATTTACACTAGAGACAGCGGTCAAGATCCCAGAAAGTGGCTATATTAAGTGTTTAAAGTTGAATTTCAGTTTTCGTTTGCTTGTTCAACTACAAAAGACACAAGTAAACCTCATGTTATTGCTTTATGAAAACGTGTTTATGGCCACTGTTTACTGTGAAGAAACGGCAATGTCAAGAAATGAAAAAAATTTCAGTGTCAACTTTATGTACTATTTATTTCGGGAATAAACAAAACAACATTTAACTTGAACTGCTATTTGGCATCCTTTGTTTTGTAGTTAATTCATTGGGGTGAAGCAAGGTCTACACAACATATTCTTTACTCCTGGGATATTTTCCTACTTTGGCGTGTTTCATATTGTAACGTCTTGCTGTAAAATAAAGGCACACACAAAGGGACCGCGCCCCCCTACCCCTGATGCTATGCTGTCTCTGCCTGCATTCTGAGCAAAAATAGCTTTTATTACTTTCAGAAAACAAACCAATATTTAAATTGAGCGAATATCTGAACATGAAAATCCTGTGTTCGTCCCAGCACTGATATATACAGTGCCTATAGTAAGTATTCACCCCCCTTGGATGTTTTCAGTTTGTTGTGTTACAACCTGAAATCCTGATGCATTTAAATGGGATTTTTTTTCCTTTGATTTACACAACCTACTCAACACTTTGAAGAGGCAAGAGAATTGTTATTGTGAAACAACAGTTAATGAAAAAAAAAAAACTGAAATATCTTGGTTAGATAAGTATTCACCCCCCTGAGTCAATACTTGGTAGAACCACCTTTGGCAGCAATTACAGATGTGAGTCTTTTGGGGTAAGTCTCTACCAGGTTTGCCCATCTGGATCATGCAATATTTCCCCATTCTTCTTGGCAAAATTGTTCAAGCTCTGTCAAGTTGGATGGGGATCGTTGGTGGACAGCAATCTTCAAGTCTTGCCACAGATTCTCAATCGGATTCAAGTCCGGGCTTTGACTGGGCTACTCTAGGACATTCACTTTCTTGTTTTTAAGCCACTCCAGTGTCGCTTTGGCTGTGTGCTTGGGGTCATTGTCCTGCTGGAAGGTGAATCTCCGTCCCAGTCTTAGGTCTTTTGCAGACTGAAGCAGGTTTTCCTCAAGGATTTGCCTGTATTTAGATCCATCCATTTTGCCCTCTACCCTGACAAACTTCCCACTCCCTGCCGATGAAAAGCATCCCCATAGCATGATGCTGCCACCACCATGCTTCACAGTAGGGATGGTTTTACCTGGGTGATGTGCTGTGTTGGGTTTGGGCCAGACATAACGCTTTGCATTTAGGCCAAATAGTTCAATTTTTGTTTCATCAGACCACAGAATCTTTTGCCACATCTTTTCAGTCTCCCACATGCCTTTTTGCAAATTCCAAGCAGGATTTTACATGGGCTTTTTTCAGAAATGGCTTTCTTCTTGCCACTCTTACATACAGGCCAGTACCTGAGCTATTGTTGACACATGGACAGTTCTATCTCAGCCAGTAGGTCTTTTAGAGTTGTCATTGGCCTCTTGCTGGCTTCTCTGACCAATGCCCTTACCCAGCTGCTCAGTTTGGGAGGACGGCCTGCTCTAAGCAGATTCTGGGTGGTGCCGTATACCTTCCACTTCTTAATGATCGACTTGACTGTGCTCCAAGGGATATTCAATGCCTTTGAAATCTTTTTATACCCCTCCCCTGATCTGTGCCTTTCCACAACTTTATCCCAGAGTTGTTTTGAAAGCTCCTTGGTCTTCATGGTAGTATCTTTTCTTTGAATGCACTACCTAACTGTGAGACCTTACAGAGACAGGTGTATTTAATGTGAAATCATGTGAACCACTTTTATTGCACACAGATGGACTCCATTTAACGTATTGTGTGAATTCTGAAGGCAATTGGTTGCACCTGAGCTTATTTAGGAGTGTCATAGCAAAGGGGGTGAATACTTATCTAATGATGATTTTTCAGGTATTTATTTTTAATTGATTTGTTTTTTCAACCCCCACCCCCATTTTTTCACACAGTAGGTTGTGTAAATCAAAGGGAAAAAAATCCCACTTAAATGCATCAAGATTTCAGGTTGTAACACAACAAACTGTGAAAACGTCCAAGGAGGGTGAATACTTACTATAGGCACTGTATATAAATATATATTAGGGCTGTCAATCGATTAAAATTTTTGATCGGTTAATTTATGGGCATTAGTTGATTAATCAGTAGATTAATCCGTGCACATTTTTAAGAAAGGTAACGATATTATAGCGGCTGTCCTGCATAGTAATACTAAAAAATCAATAGAATCTAAAAATAAAATAAAAAAGCCCAATGGGAACTTTTTAAAAGCATTTTTATTATTATTTTTTTTTATTATTTTAGTAAGTGTGACACATTTTCACAGAACAACCATTCTTTCGGGCCACTGTCAGTCACATACTAGTACTAGTCCCTGAAAACACAAGCGTTTCCAGCATCGGTTGTTTAACCTACTATTATAGCTATGTATTTGGCTTCCTTCCTGTACTATCGAAGAGATTAAGCCGTTCGGAATCTTGGTACAGGTGCCTGAGAATACTGTGGCTATTGACAAGTGATTGCTCAACATGCTGTTATAGTAAGAATTCAGAGACAGTAATTCCACATAATGACCTCGATTTGAGGAATTGGTGCCGTCATCCATTGGTTAAACCTACTATAAACTTTCATCTGTTTATGTCCCGCCTCCACTCGCTTATGATTGGAGTGCCGCAGAGAAAATGCAGATCTTCTATTGGTTAATTTAATTTTATATACAAAAATAAAATTCTGCAAAATTAAATTGTACAAAAAATTAAAAAATTTTCTATTTTAATATATTAATCGGAGCAACCCTAATATATAGTTGTGTAGCATTATAATATAATGTTCAATAAAACAAAAATTAAAATTTTGTCTAAAATGCAAGAAAAATTACACTTTAACCAAAACCCTAGATACTGCATTCTTATATTAACATCAGTTCTGGCTCCTTAGAGGCAAGTCTCCATTATAAACTCCTATCTCATGAATAGTCATACTTGCCCCTGGCATCAGATAGGGGCGGCCATAAGGAAACAAGCTGCCTGTTACTGAATCAGCGCACAGAGAATAACACGAACATTTGCAGAGCTTTTTTGAGATGTTATAGTAATAAAATAATGACTTGGATCGCATTATTGAGGAGTTTGGTGATGAAACGAGTGATCAGGAGATGATCGATCGGTATGTACGACTATTATTATTATTATTATTATTTATTTCTTAGCATATTTGAAAGCTATAGCGAACAAAAGGGTGGGGCGGGGCTGGAGAATTTTGAATTTTGGGCTTGAATTTTGTCATATCATTGAATTTTTTTGTATTCTGATTTTCACGAGTGCACCTCATCACTACAAAATGGCATGTAAACAAACGGCAAAATGCACCGCTCTTTCTCTTGTTATACAAAGTTTATTGCTGCCGTAAAGCTGCAGCTCCCAGATCCGTATTTAACAGTCTGGTGAAGACAAACACACACAGTTAGTACACAAAACAACACTTCACTCACAAAACAACAGTCCTCGTTTCCTCCCGTTAACCACAACAAAGGAACCGATTACAGCGTCACGTCCCCCTAAAGTACCCTAAGCCCCGCCCCCTCCGATAGCTAGTTCAATCACGTCTCCTCCAATTCATGACTGAAACTTCACTCACCGTACTAGGGCGATGACTCCTGGTACCGTGACGTCGCCCCCTTCCTGAATGACCGGCTTCCGTCTGCCCCGGAATGAACTGCCCAACCATTCAGTACAAGGCACGCAGTTCCTGTTATACAGTGCTCTCACAGGTTGAGAGGGAGATTGTTGATTCGGATTCAATCGCTCTCTGTCACAAACGGTAGACAAAAAATAAACTGTGTCACTGCTTGATACCGTGGAAAATCCTATGACTGTTTAATCCCCATTAAACCAAAGTTACTCGAATTCAGCGTTGTTGACATACATGGATTACGGGAGTTGTAGTTTTCCTCTGCTTTTTTGCTGAATGGAAACACCTTTCAGTGTGTACCAGATAAACTACTATTCCCAGAAGACACTGCATTGTGACAACGGTAGCATCAATAAAGTGAAATATATTTTCAAAGTTTCATATTATGATATCACTTCCTTTCTCTGGGAACAAATCTAGTTTTAGTTTTTGTTTTTTTCTCTGTTAGTGTGTGTTGGAAGTCGTATTTATATTATTTTAGTCCTTCCCCAGCAGTATTTGTACACTCTCTTTTCACCTGTATGGTATATAATTAGTTTGTTGGTCATTTATTAAAGTTAGCAAATTAAGTCGATAAGATGTTCTTGATTTTTTTTTTCTGCCTTTCTCCTGCCTCAACACTAGAACCACCACGGTTGTACTCATACCTAAAACCGCCACCAGCAGTCATTATGGCGGTTACATTTTAAACAACATCAGTATTAAAATGAAAGACAAACTATTGGATACAACTTTTATTCAAGCACGTCATATCAAACATCTGCACAGCCAAAACGCCATGTTTAAATGAACAATTGAACATAAAAGGGTTTATTTTCTAACTTACCACATATAAAGCACTACTTCAAAAAATGATAAACTATAATAAAATAAACATTTCAAAAGAAACTAGTGTATAAATAGGTGTAAACAGGTATATGTACATAGAAAACTGTAAAAACGAAAGTCGTTTTTAATTTAAAATGAAAGTAATATGTTTTCTCTTGCGTGTGTGTCACTCGGTGCAACACAGAATCCAGGTTGAGCTGCTGCAGCCTGCTGCTTTGCAGTTTCCTGATCAAAATGTTTCTGCCGAAGCACTGTGGCTAGCTTCAAGATGAACTCTCTCCTACTGATATTTTCCCCGGTGCATTCCTTGTACAAAACGAAGGAATTGATGGTCCAGTAGAGATAACAACAGGCTTGTATATGCAAATAAAATAAATATTGTAGGTTATATTCAAAACAAAAACATGTATTGTAAAAGGCAGTCAAAATGATAGCTTTGATGGTTCTAAGTGAGTGGGATTATAACTTCCTTATTTTCGTGATCCTGCCTTTCAAATGCCGTCAGGGTATTTCATACATGTATTTAGGAAAAGTCATCGGTGGACAACCGCATAACTTTCAGACACGCAGTAATTTAAATTTGAAAAGCTTAAACCGCCAAAATGACTGATGGTTCTAGTGCAAAGTATGTTAGTGACATGGTCTTGAAATCTAAATGCAATATTTTTATGTTGTATACAGTGCCTTTTTAAACATACGCTGGCAGTGTGTAACAGTTAAGTATATTAGAATAAACTATGACGGGTTACTTCTCTGTTGGCTATTGGATAAAAGACTTTTAACAGCCGAATTGGGGATAAATCCTGTTTAGACTGCACTTGTAAATCTGTTGATCTACCCCTTACTTCTTGCATCCTAGCATATTGTATTTTAGTAGTATTATTTGCATTTACTGTATTTAAATATTAATCTTGCATTGTAACCCTGTACAGTACTTCCCTGTAACACATGTAAGTCACCTTGGATAAAGGCATCTGCCAAATAAACAAAAAATAAATAAATAAATAATATGAAAAGTGTTGTCAGTCAGAATGCAATAATAAGATTCTACTGCTGCTGGGGTCTTAAGGGGACCCCAAGCCCTCTGCCTTTTTTCTGCCTCCCCATTTTTTTTTGGCCATCAGCTGCCACTGGTATGTATGTATGTATGTATGTATGTATGTGTAACACCCACTCGCTCAGAGTGGCTACAAACAGAGGGGTTATTTTTAATATGTAGTCCGACTACGCCAGTTCAGTGCGATACAGCACAAAACAATATTAGATAATAATTGATCAGTTTCTTTTTATTCGGATGCAGAGCTAAAATACGGGGAACAGCGTCACCAAGAAAAACACCGATAATATATACATATAAAATCAATGAGATTGTTTTTTATTTGACAGCACGGTTAAAAGGAGCAACAACACATTGTTCAATATCTTTATATATGACCACAACTATTCAGTTCACCAGCAAGTGATCAATTACAGATTTTCCATAAACAGGTCATCATAATTAAGATTTGTCCAAACTGCAATATTGCACTTTAGAAAGTGCTTAGTGCATATAGTAAGTGTACGGTTAATTAACCAGGCATACAGAGCAGAGGATAATAGTAAACACAAACACTGACTATTGTATTTTTTTTTTCTATAAATTTAGTTGTTGCCAATTATTTTTTAATATTTTCTCCCAATTTGGAATGGCCAATTATTTCATTATGCTCAGCTCACCGCTACCACCCCTGCGCTGAATCGGGAGGGCGAAGACGAACACACGCTGTCCTCCGAAGCGTGTGCTGTCAGCCGACTGCTTTTTTTCACACTGCAGACTCATCATGCAACCACCCAAAAGCTACAGCGTCGGAGGACAACGCAGCTCTCGGGCAGCTTACAGGCAAGCCCGGAGGTGCCCGGCCAGACTACAGGGGTCGCTGGTGCGTGGTGAGCCGAGGACACCCTGGCCGACCTAACCCTCCCTCCCCCCGGGCGGCGCTCGGCCAATTGAGCGCCACCCCCTGGAAGCTCCTGTCCTCGGTTGGCAAAGGAATATCCTGGACTCGAACTCGCGACATCCAGACTATAGGGCTCATCCTGCACTCCATGTGAAGCGCCTTACTGGATGCGCCACTCGGGAGCCCCCTACAAACACTGACTATTGTAAAACAAAACATAACACATTGTCTGTACGTTAGCCGAATACTTATTGTCAGGATAGTCCTTGTACAGGCTTGTTTCACTTTCCTCTTGTTACTCTCTGTTCTAAACACTAAAATTGTGTTCCCACACAAACCCCCAGGATGGCCATCTAGTTAACAAGAGGTGTGGGCTATTTATATTCAGGTGCGTAACACTATCAATAATTAAATTAGGCATGACAAGGGGACTGAATGGAGAAGCTACTAGAAAGTGATAAATCAATTACAAAGTGTTAGTCAGTAATATATAAAATGTGCACTAATCAAATTAAAGTGTAAAATTTTAAAAAATAAAACATACAAGTGACAAATAAATAAGTGAAAGATAACAGCCATTATTAACCCTGTTACATATGTATTTATTTCTCTATTTACTGTATGTATGTATTCATTGATGAGTCTCTTTTTAAATTGAGTTTTTTGTATATAATGTTTTGGTTTCCATGTTCTTGTCTTCAGAGCTTGGTTGGAATTTCTTCCAGGACAGATCAGTTTCAACCCTTCGGCAGCTGGAATGCTGGGATTTCGGCCAGTCAGTTATGTGTGAGTGTGAGTATGGGTGTGCATGTTCCTGTGCTTGTGTGTTTTACTTCATATTGTTAACCCTTAGCGGTCCATTTATTCAGTGCCTGTTAGGCACGTCAGGTCCAATTTATTTTCACACGCGCTGTTTATTTTACACATGCTGTTTAAAAGTAATTTTATTCAAAGTAAAACAGGTTTAAAAGGCACTGCATATCAACAGGACACTCAGTACTGCATCTCCAGCCCCGCCCCACCCCTTCTTCGCTGTATTTATCACATACCTCTTCATAGTCGTGCATACTGATAAATCATCTCCTGATCAATAATGTGATCCAAGTCATTATTTTATTACCTTAAAATGTCTGTGCTATTCTTTGCACTGGATGTGGAAGCAGCTATCTTGTTTGTTTATGGCTGTGTTATCTCTGTGGTGCAGGGACAATGTGTATTGCTCTGATCTGCCCCTTTATTTCGGCTTCTCTCAGCTCCTATCGGTCTCACTCAGCCATTGAAAGGTTTTAACTGCTTTTTCGGGAGAAAAAACGACAAAAGGCCTGTGCTTGAAGTCTTTTTGGTGATGTCGGACAAAAAAACTTTACAGTGAACACGATACACATCTATTCAATAAACATATTTACATTAAAACAACTGATCGTATAGTGGATTTCATACATACATTCATTTTTTTCTTTTTAGGTAAGTAAACTATTTACATATAAAACAGATTTTAAATATGAGCAATCAATAAAAACAATGTAATCAAAATAAAGATAACATTTATAAAACTTACCTACACAAACAAACAAAAAAACAGTAAACAATAAATACTGTTGGCTTGACCCTCAGATATCTCTCCTGTACAAATAATAAACATAATTTTCAAAAATATTCTCCTCAGAAAAATAAAGAAATAAAAATCATGCAGGGTCTCATGCGTTCTCCTCCGTTTAAAATGTCACTCAATTCTTCCTCAGTAACGACAGACTGATGATCAGAAGGCTGTATATGCTCTACCCATGTCACTGTCCTGTTCAAAATCTCAACTTCTGGTAACTCGATGTTGTTTTGGTGCTTTGACCCTCTTTTTCTTTGTTCTCCATCTACATATGTTTCAGACATCGTCAGTTCACTCAAAATGGGGTCTTATATAAGCAAGAAGTTGACACATATCAGAAGGTTTCTGTGTACTACCTTCTCTTGTCCTGTACTGATGTTGCAAATTCTATAGGTGTGGCATCTAGAATTTTTGCTAACAACTGTGTAGATGGTAGATTCCCATCAGTCTGACAACCTTTTCTGGCCTTTCTCACCTTTGTTAGCCAGAAGCTCTCAGTCACAGCGTGTTTCTGGGCAGTTCTTATGGCCTCCTGCAGATCTTTCATCAGAGAGATCACATACAAATCGTAATCAGCCATTTCATTGTCTCTGCTCACATTACGAAACATAATATCAACAGGTAGCCTTGGGACTCTTCCATATATAAGATAAAATGGTGGGAAGCCAGTTGTCTCATGCGCTGTGCAATTATATGCAAAAGTTAACGTTTGCAGCACTTGGGGCAACTTGTATTTCGCTCTTGGTGGTAACACTCTGATCATGCTGCTTAACGAACCGCTCAACATTCCCATTCCCCATGGGATGATATGCTGTTGTTCTTGATTTCTTAATGCCTGCTACAAGCAGAAGCTCCCTGATCAGATTGCTTTAGAAATTCGGACCTTTATCCGAGTGGACCCACTCGGGGAAGCCGTAAACACAGAAATATCTGTCCCACATATCTTGCCACTTGCTTTGCGGACCGGTCTCTGCACGGAAACGCATGGGCCAACTTTGTGAAGTGATCATGCTGACACAACGGTTCACTCCATTAGCTGTCACTGCTTCTTTATGGTTGGTACTCAATCTGAACAGTTCAAGTAACGCTCCATATGGTTCTTTGACTGAGTGCATTGGCTACTATGTTTTTGGTATGTAGTGAATATCAATGTCATATGCTGCCAGTTGCTGCCACTGCTTTGAACTTTGACCCTCTTTTTCTTTGTTGGCTGTTAAGGCAAACAAAGGTTTTGTTAAACTAGAACAGTTCTCAATGAAGTGCTGGTAATAAATTTCCCGAAATTACCTTATTTTCTTCTGGGAGGGTGTGACTTCTGTGATTGAAGTGTTGGCATTCACTTTGTCTGGATCCGTCGCTACTCCATTCTCACGCACAATATGCGTCTTCTTCTCTGTGTGCAAAGACCAAAACATCGTCAAGACTTATTAGACTTACAAATTATCTCCTTTTCTTCCATTTCATTCAGCACCTGTCTCAGTTTCTGATAATGACCTGGTGGGACATGACGATAGGGTAGTCAGAATGGCTTGTCGTCCTTTTATACATTTTGGAAGATCACCTGACTCTCACTAGTTGACTGCCGACATGCTATTTCATATATAGACTATCTTCACTATAGCTGAGGGTTGGTTACACTCACCCACACTGCTCCCTCCCGAATGTGAGTGCCCTAGTTTTCCTGATGCTGTCTGTCTGCTGCTATTACCACTTGCATTCAACTGAGCTACAGGTGTCATACTATTAGGACAATCTCTCTTCTGGTGACCTGTACTAAACATGTGGCAAAACACTTTCCCATATATACACACACATACACTGTGTGTGTGTGTGTGTGTAAATATATTTATGTATATATTTGTATATATATATATACACACACACAGTATGTGTGTGTGTATATATATATAGATATATATATAGTATTAATTAAAAAGTGTTAATTAAAAATACAAATTTTTAATTTCAGTCTTACACAAGGTTATTTATAAATTGTTACACATTTCTGCCTTACTGCCTAACACTGTTAACAAACATTTTGATACAAATTCCAGACAGTCTTCAAATACCATAGTATATTTCCTTCTCAGTAACCATAAACCGACTTGCCTATGTCTTGTGGAAGGTCATTAACACTATACTAATATCACTATGCTAATTAAAGAAAATACATAGACAAATAACATCATTTTACATTGTAACACTAAGAACAGTATGTATCCAGAGCTTCTTGGACTTCTATAAGCCCTGTTAAGACTTTTGTCTGTATGAATTGCTTTCATCCCTAAATTGGTGCTCGGAATGACTTTTTTTTTTACCGTTAACAAGCACCAGAAGGAAATGAAAAGTATAGTTAAGAGCTACTGCTGCGGGACATACCCCAGAAACCTTTTACTGTTATTTGATGCAAATAGTCTTCTATAGCAATCAGGGGAAGCAAGGCCAATGTATCAGGTCACAACTGAGAGGAATGGTACTGTAGTCACTGCATGCACCGATAACTTGGCACGGTTTAACAAAGGTTACGTTTAATTTGAAATTTGTGTTAAATTATGGCTCTTTTTTTTCTTCCTAAGTAAATTGCATTGCCACAGCCTTTTACCTATGCCCATATTTTTAGGGGGAGGTGGGATAGCATTGATTTTCTGAAACTCATGAAGGGCTTTAGTAAAAGTAGGAGTTATCCATACCTGATTTGGCCTGGATATTATCCCTGCTATTAACAATACAATAAATCAGATTGAGGAACTCCAGAATATGTCTGAGAGAGTCATTGTAAGTAGCAGGCAATACTGCTGTTGAGGCCACTGTGTGAGACATGAGGTGGATAAGAATGAAGATCAGAATTGATATGACAAGGTTATGAGTAACTTAGCTTTCTACTGAATTTTTCACATAACAAAGTGAAACTGTAGACAAGGTAAAAACAAGCACAGGAATTAAAAAAAAAAAAACAACCACTGTGGTAAGTAGGTAAGAACAGTTTGAGATGAGTCTTATAATCATAAAGCCGTGGACATATAGAAGCAGGAGAGGCATACATTAAAGGTTGATAGGACAACAGTGTGCCCACTGTCCTCAGATGATCTGATTATTAGCCTATTTAATATTATCATAGATTCACTACTGATCTACAGGCATGTGCAGAAGCACTATTCATAGAGATAAGCCAATGGACATTGTTTTTATTACAATAATGCCCTAGCTTTAACTCATAAGTTGTCTGAGAAATGTTATTTTAAAGTCTGTTTTTAAGAATAACACACCCTTTAATATATTATGTTACTGTTTCAGATTGTTAAAGGAATTTTTAACAACAGTCTAGAACAGTTTCATGAGTATCACATTTTATTTAATTCATAAACATATAACTAACTCATTGTGGCAAAGTGGTTTGCAGTGTGCAGGTGTAGTGGTGATGTGATTGTGGAACAGAAGACAAACAAGAAAGTTCATGGTCCAAACAGGTTTTATTTCCCTTTATAATCCTGGTCTGGTGACCACAAAGAATAACCCAGGCAATACACACCTATTTGTATTGCACTGGCAAAACAACGGGTAGCAGTCCCGAAATAATAATACACAGGTTGCAGTGATGAAGACAGTAAGACACACACAAAGACACACACAATCACAAGTCTAAAGTGAGTGCTGTAGTGTTTGTGGTGAAATACAATTTATCGTGAACAAAGGTGCAGTATTGTCTGGGTTTAGTGCTGGCCTGTAGCGACAACTCCGGATCGTGTTAGCCGTCTAATAAGAACAAACAAGTAGATTTTAGGCACGACAAAACAAACAAAACACTCATGATAATAATATGTTTCTCCTTCCGGTTCAGCATTAACCATAACAAAGGAACAGATCACCTTGCTACGTCCCCTTATGTACCGTCAATCACGCCCCCTTGGTTAACGATTGCAACCGCTCCTCCAATCCACGGCTGCCACATTGTTTCCCTTCCGGGTCGATGACTTGGTGTTCCGTAGCTCCGACCCCTTTCTAGATGGCCGACTTCCACCTAACCCTGGGAATTAATTGTCTGGCCATCCAGTCCAGGGCATTCTGTTCCCTTTACACAGCGCCCTCACAGGTCAGGAGGGAGATTTATCACCAAGAATCAGCTGGTCACACTCATAAATAAGGCCCAATAAGTCTTAAAATCCCAAATGCAACTGAAATTCACCCCCACCTCTGCATATCTCCTATCTCTATTTTACTCAAGCTTATCAAGAAAGGGGGCACATTTGCCATTTAAATCATATTTTATAAACTATGTTCTACCATGGCTAGGTAAAGAAACTAGAACTTTTGAATTGGTAATAACAATCATCTAGAATGTATATACTGGCCCATATGAATTAGAAAATAATCACTGATCATTTTCCATTCCATAATGTAGGCTGACAACAGTGCTTTGATTTGATCATTTCAAACATCAAATCAAAGTTTCAGAATGTTTTATTACATTACCAGTATGTAAACCATTACACTTATTACTTCTTCACAAGTCTTGTGAAGTTTTGTTCACTGGATACGCCTTGCCAGCAGTAGTGGCACCTGACTTTAATAAGTGGGGAGGCTAAACAGCAAAACCTGCTTTCATTGCTTATATATATATATATATATATATATATATATATATAGAGAGAGAGAGAGAGAGAGAGAGAGAGAGAGAGAGAGAGAGAGAGAGAGAGAGAGAGATAGATATAGATATAGATAGATAATTATGGGGCATTCAGGTGCATTTCAATATTATTGTTGTTAAGTACTTTGTATTATACACAATAACAATAATTGCATGTTTCAAAAGGTACATCGTAATTTAATGAGAAATGTAATGTAGTAGTATACTATAGCCAGCACATAAGGCAAGCAGCTGAATATAACAAATGAGTGCACTTATTTGATATTGTTGAATCCTGACCTGGTGATATTGCATGTCTTTTTACAGCCTGTAGCCCACAGAAATCCACAGGGAAGATGTAGAACCAGTTTTAAAAAGCCAACTTGAATACTCACAGTCAACCATTTCGTTTTTTCGTACCACAAGCAATTAAAAAGGTAATTTTGTTTAGGTCCTCCCTGTTGAAGAAGCTCCAGTTTAGCCTTCAGACGACCTCTATTGAAAGCGAGAAAGATGGTGTATGAAATAAAAAATCTACAATGTTTTCGCCATCAGCCATTGCTCACTGAAAAAATATGTAACAACTAGTGTACTGTATGGATTTCGAGAGTACCCAAACGTGACCCATACCCAGCCTAGTAACAGATACGTCAAGATTATGAGTGGTGGAGGCTAGCTTCAAAATGGGTTATACTTGTATCGTCTTAGAAATACAGTAAAGCTTGACAGGGTGATTTAAGGTTATAGAAATGTGTGGAATTAATACTAGCCTCAAAATGGGTGGGATTCTGTCGTGTTAGCCAATAGCAATACAGTATGGCGAGGATAACATATGATTTGCTAGAGGCTAAACGGAAGCCACCCACGATATATGGTTAACACAGATCAGTATGATTATTGTGCTGCGATAATTTTAAAAGTGTAATATTTTTTTTTTTACAATATTACATGTAATGTTGAGCCGCCACTGCTTGACAGTCCTGAATTCAACCAGCATTGCAGACTGCTTCAACTCTTTAAGGAACAATTAATTTACCTATTCGTAAACACTGTGAAGGTGAACACTATTTGGTTATAATAAAAGGATTACACTGTATCAGTTTCCATACGAACTATTTTCTGTGTGTGTGTTTTGTGTATCAATTGCAGTCTAGTCTGAAAAGCAGGACCAAGAGGGGGTTATCCACCTGACTTGGTACACTACAATACAAATGAATAAGGCTTGCAAAGTTACACAGATGTTAATAAGTGTGTCACTAAATTACTCCTGGGGGAAAACACCAGCAGTATTAATATAGAGTAAAATGGCAGCTGTATTTACGTCTGCCAGTGTTTACATCAATCAAATGTTACACAAATGTATTTGTTTTTCAGAAGCTGGGAATAAAAAATACTGTAAAGAGTACAGTATTGATGATCCTTGTCAGGCCATTAAATGAACCATCTTCAGATACTGTATTATCAACAAGGGTTTAGTGCTGGTAAAGGTTCATGCTTTATTGACAGTTTGGTGACATTATTGGCAGTTCTCAAGGAATTAGTGAAGATTGGAATAATCAGATACAATCAAAACTCTCATTGTAAACCATGCTACAGTAATACTCCTGCTTAGTTTATACATCTTAAATCAGTGACTTTGAAAAATGCACATTTGTTATTCTGTTCTATTTTAATATTGATGTTAACACCATGGAGTCTCCAGTTTAATTCTACAAACTCTGAAGGATTTATCTTTTTTTTTTTTTTTAACCACACCAGTTTGGATAATTAAACAGACCCTTTGGGTGCCAAGGTGTATTTTTGTCCATATTTTTTTTTATTTATTTATTTTTAAAACAGCCTCTTATGGAACAACAGTGTAATGTTTTTGTTGTGAATTATTTAAAGAGTAGTTAATATCAGTCTTTATTTTATTAATTTGTGTTGTAATTTGTACGTATGAACATCTTAAGTTATTTTTATGAGAAAGCCTTTCCAGCAGGGCAGTAGTTTGCCTCGATAAGGTCAATAGAGGTTTATCTAGATAACTTATTTAAATTATTTTTTCCAAATTCGATATTAAAAACAAATCTGTGGAATTTAACCTTATCGGTCAATTGCAACGAACTGAAAGCAGGGAATGATCTTGTGGTTAGTACAGAAGATGTGTACTAGCCTAGTACAGAAGTTAGTACCAGTTGCAACGAACTTAGCAAATAAAGATGATCCGCAGGTGCGTATTAAACTTGTTTCCAATTGCAACGAAACGTACTAAAGGACTTGTGCCCCTACAGGAGACTAAGTTCTGTACTAACGCAGTCCAGCAACCTCTTTAGACTAAGCACTGTTCCATCGTATTAACTCGAGCAAGAATGAAGAAATGTCAAATGTACTGCTAAATATTCATTAATTAGGTTTATAATTAAACACACACACACACACACACATATATATATATATATATATATATATATATATATATATATATATATATCTTTTCTACCATACTTCACAGTTTCAATATGTTCTTTCATACGCTACACAAAAAAGAGCTTTTGCTCTAATGTGTAATTTTGAACACGATTACTAGTCATGACTGGTTTGGTACAGACAGCAGGGGAAAAAAATGATTTGTTTTATACTTTGCAGTTTGTAATTAGTCATTAAAATTTGTTTGCACCTTTTCATGATTACACCTGTATGGTTTGAATTGAATAATTGGCTAATATTGCATTTTACCTGTATGTTATAAATGTATTAACTCACAAACTTGTTAGTTTACCTTGCATTATGCAATACACTTCTTTAAATACGATCCTACGGAAGCGTATTGATGCCACGAGAACAGCAACAACAAAAAAATCCCCCTTAATAATGGCAGTATTTTTCTGTTTTAAAGGGGAAAAATAAATAAATCTGGGTATTTTTGTTTCTCGTGGCAGCAATACGCTTCCGTACAATCCAATAATTTTCTCCAATTTTTATTTCCCACCCCTAAGTGGGAAATAAAAATTGAGTTTCAGGCCATAACATCTGTGCTCGGTACTAACGCGTGATCAGATGATCCACAATGTTGTTCCTGATCTTTTTTCGATGTAATTGGGACTAACTTGAAAACGTAGTGTTTTCCCTGTGTTTGGCAACAATATTCCATTTACTATTCCCTTTCGATAAGGATAGGAGGAGGCAACCATTTTTTCATAAAATAAAAACAGAGTAACTATAAAGGGTCAATTTAATAGGGTCAATGTAATGCTGCATCACTAACAATTTGGCACACATCATATTCAAATTCCTTGTTGTTGTTGTTGTTGTTGTTGTTGTTGTTGTTGCTGCTGCTGAAAGCATTTATCTGTCTTCTGTAACAGATTGTCTGCTTTAGGCTTTGTTCACCTTTTACCAGACATCTGCCATGACAAAGACAAGAGGCTAAAACAAGTCAGCCTGTGACAGAACGATCTGCCACTGGGAAACATAATGTGAGAAAATAACATTCATCAAAGAAAATAACTCACTTGTTTGTCCAGTTCATTGTTGCTGTAGTCCAGGTCTGCCAGATGGGCCCTGAAAGAAAACTAAGAAAATAGTATTAGTAAACAGCCATTTAATAGCATAGTTAGTGACCACATTGGAGATAAAAGGTGCACATTTTGGCTCAGATGCAAGGCGTTTATGCTGGAAGGACTCTGAGAGACCCAAAAGCAAGAAGGTGCTATTTTTGTGTGCTGCAACTTTTTTGTTCAATTCATTGAGCAAGATTTGTTTTAAAAGCATGAAAACATGGAAAAGAAAAAGAAACTTGGTTTTAACAACAGCTTGCTGCATAACAAAGTTCCAGAAAGTCCGGGTGGACAGCACAGATACATTTGTTGAACTCGTGTGCACTCCTGATATACTGACTGGTTCATTAATTTAACAACAAGAACAAACTATTTATAATATGATAACCACATTCTACTGGCAAGAGCTTTACACTCTCACTGCGGGATTTGGATTCAGGTATTTCTTCTTGTTATTATTATTATTATTATTATTATTATTATTATTATTATTATTAGGCTTCCAAGCTGGCTTGGGAAGCCTATTATTGTAAATATTTTATTTATTTATTTATTTTTTATTATTGTTACTCCCAAAACTTTAAACTGCTCCTGTTCGCATGCTATGTAACCAAACAACATGAAACTTGGAAAGTATCATCCCGTATAGATTGATGTGACCCACTTGTAAATTTTGGCAAGCTGTAGCATTGCAGCACAAGTGTCAGCAACAGATCAGTTTTATGGAGCAGTTTCAATTCAAAATACTGCATTAGTTCATTATCTCACGATGCTTTAGAACTTTAAACACCACAGTAACCATGACCCTATCTACACACTGAAAGGAGTTATCAGCTAATTTTACATTTAACCTTAAGGAGAGGTCAAAGGTCACGATCAAGGTATTTTTTTATGATTATTTGTGTTTTTATTAAAAAAATCTTTGGTGGACAAATGAGGCAGGGTGCTTGCAGTGCTTTAACCGTCCTAAAAAGTTAGTGGAAACCCAGTTTAAGAAAGCTGTATTATATCAGTCATCACGCAAAGCCAAATGTTAAGTCAGACAGAAACATTTAAATACACCCTCCCGTATTTTAATTATTTGCATTTGGAACGAGAATTTTTCTGGCTAAAAGAAAACTACATGGAAACACACACAACCTGAAAGTACTACCAAAATAGAGTGAGAAAAAGGTGAGACTTATTTTTTTTTTCCATGGAAATTCCCTAATATTAGCACTGAGGTGGATTATCCATGATAATGGTAAGAACTCGACATCATTTAACATTATACATTCATACAATTAAACTGACCTGACAGATGTTTTCCAAAAAACACTATTGCCTGTGTATGAAAAATGTTGACAAATTGATTATTTAATCCAATTTACAAATATAGTGAAAAGTATTAATTGCATTGTGTGCAATGTGCACACAACTTAAAACTAATGCCATGCTATGTACTGTGTGAAGGGAGTAGCTGTGTTAGTCATCACTGTCTTCTTATGATGCCTTTTGATCTTTAAATTAATCTATTTTTATTGTGGCTGGGCGGCTCCCTGCCTGGAAGGAATGTGTTGGGGGTTTAGCAGTGATAGGGTTAATTTATGTCCCTGCCACAGAAATATGTTCTGGGCAGTCTCCAGTCTGTGTGAAGACAGGCTGTCATTTGTGAAGAAACCTATGTGGTTTTCTAAAAGGTAGTGTGTAAACCTTTTTGTTTGTTGTGTTTAAAAATTGTTTTGTGTAATTGATAAACGGCTTAGCCGTTTGCATTGTAGTTAGAGAAGTTAAGAAAAGTTTAGTTTGCACTCCAAAACAGAGTTAGGTTTTCTTTTGTTTAATTTTCAGTTGTCTTTTATTTTATGTAAATAATAAAAACGGCACCCAAGTGCCTAAAAACGTTTGTGTCTGGGTCTGCATTAAAAGGATCTACGAACCTTAGAAACGAGTGACATTTCTCACATTATATATCAAATAGTTTTTTTTGGGAGGGGGGTTAAGCTAGTCAGAAGCAGCAGCACAGCAAAACATTTCTATTACTAGTCTGTGACTTTTTTCTGTATACCGTATGTAGATGTACATACTAATGTAATCCGTAGTGGAATGTCATGAAATATGAACTGGTAAAATAAAGGCAAACACAGAGTGTCTTACTGTATATACTGATACACAGTAAATCATATTTATATTAACTTTGAGTAGAATGATGGAACTAGTCGAAACATTTGTCTACATGACTTAGTTTCTGGCATTTTACCTTATAACATTTGATTAAGTTCCTGAGTTCATTAGGCCCTTTTAATGTTTTCACTCCCTGTCAAGGGTAGCATTGTATCTAACATGCCATTGACAAGCTTACAATATTATATTTCTTTAGTTGTTGGGCCAAAACCTCTGTGACATCACTCCAGGCTGTATCATTTGTTTTAAAGGTTGGCAAAGTCACTTGGCTAACATCCAGTATTTTCAGCTGGTTGTTTTTTTTTTTAGTTAGACATTTAAAAGAGTGTTTTCAAAATGTATTTCCCTAGTTTTACTATTTGCATTGGAGCTAATGAGGTATACACCTCATGCAAAAGCAAGCATTTAATATAAGCAAAATGTATCATTTCATGGCTTGTACAGTGTATGATCCCCTTTTATTTCAAATAATGAAAACACAACCAACACAAATAAGGTAGCAAAATGCTAAAACGTGGAGAGCGGACAAAAGCAATGGAAGCTAATTCTATTGATGGAAGTATGTTGTAAAACCAAAGTTAATTGGTTTTCTCTTTTTGTTTTTCTACAGATGGACCCAGTTCAGAAAGCAGTAATAAATCACACATTTGGAGTCCCTCTTCCTCCAAAAAGGAAACACATCATTCCATGCAACATCTGCCAGCTAAGATTTAATTCAGAGGTGAGTGAAATGGGTTTGGGAATATGTGACTATAAATGCATCTATTTAAAACAACAAAACTACGTATACAGTTTATGCAAATCAGAACGTTACAAAATAGATTGTGCCTTGTCAAGATAATTATGTTTAGGGTGACCAGAATTTCAAAGCTCAGAACCGGGACACAGACAGTTGTTTAAAATTGTTTCAAAACTATACAATATCGGGCCATTTAAGTTGTTCACTTGGTGGGCCACACCGCAAAAGTTATGCATAGTAATGTAACTGCAAAGGTCTATAGAAATTGTATGTAGGCCAATATACTCAAATATACTACTTTACACAAACACATTACCCCCACTGCACGATTCCTAGTCAAAGTATTCTGGCACGGTTTCAATCAATTAATCAACATATTACTTTATATATATATATATATATATATATATATATATATATATATATATATACAGTGCCTTGCATAAGTATTCACCCCCCTTGGACTTTTCCACATTTTGTAGTGTTACAACCTGGAATTAAAATGGATTTAATTGGGATTTTTACCATTTGATTTACACAACATACTTAACACTTTGAAGGTGCAAAATATTTTTTTATTGTGACACAAAAGTTAATTAAACAAAAAAAAGACATTTGTTGGTTGCTTAAGTATTCACCCAACTGAGTCAATACTTGGTAGAAGCACCTTTGGAGCAATTGCAGCTGTGAGTCTTTTTGGATAAGTCTCTACCATCTTTGCACATCTGGATCCTGCAATTTTTGCCCATTCTTCTTGGCAAAATTGCTCAAGCTCTGTCAAGTTGGATGGGGACCGTTGGTAAACAGTAATTTTCAAGTCTTGCCACAGATTCTCAATTGGATTGAGGTCTGAGCTTTGACTGGGCCATTCTAAGACATTCAGGTTCTTGTTTTTAAACCACTCCAGTGTAGCTTTAGCTGTGTGTTTAGGGTAATTGTCCTGCTGGAAGGTGAACCACAGCCCCAGTCCCAGGTCTCTTCCAGACTGAAACAGGTTTTCCTCTAGAATTTCCCTGTGTTTGGCTCCATCCATCTTGACCTCAATCCTGACCAGTTTCACAGTCCCTGCCGATGAAAAGCATCCCCATAACATGATGCTGCCACCACCATGCTTCAACGTGGGGATAGTGTTCTCAGGGTGATAAGCAGTGTTGGCTTTGCGCCACACATAGCGTTTTGCGCTAAGGCCAAAAAGTTCAATTTTGGTCTCATCAGACCAGAGAACCTTTTTCCACATGTTTGCTGTGTCTCCCACATGCCTTTTGGTAAAATCCAAACAGGATTGGATATGGGTTTTTTCAGCAATGGCTTTCTTTTCGCCACTCTTCCATAAAGCCCAGCTTTGTGGAGTGTCCGGGTTATAGTTGTCCCATGGACAGTTTCTCCCATCTCAGCTGTGGATCTCTCCAGCTCCTTCAGAGTTACCATTGGCCTCTTGGTTGCTTCTCTGACTAATGCCCTCCTTACCTGGTCACTGAGTTTTGGTGGACGGCCTTCTCTAGACAGAGTCGCGGTTGTGCCATATTCTTTCCATTTTTTAATAATGGATTTAACGGTGCTCTGGGGGATGTTCAAAGTTTGGGATATTTTTTTATAACCCAACCCTGATTGGTGCTTCTCCAGAACTTTATCCCAGACTTGTTTTGATAGGTCCTTGGTCTTCATGATGCTGTTTGTTTAGATATGCTCTCTAACAAACTCTGGGGCCTTCCAGAAACAGGTGTATTAATCTGAGATCATGTGACACTTTAACTGCACACAGGTGGACTCCATTCAACTAATTATGTGACTTCTGAAGGCAATTGGTTGCACCAGAGCTTATTTAGGGGTGTCACAGCAAAGGGGGTGAATACTTATGCGATCAAGACTTTTCAGTTTTTTATTTGTAAATAATTTTGAAAAATATGTAGATTTTTTTCCCCACTTCGACATTATGGACTATTTTGTGTAGATCAGTGACAAAAAGCCTAATTAAATCCATTTTAATTCCAGGTTGTAACACTACAAAATGTGGAAAAGTCCATGGGGGTGAATACTTATGCAAGGCACTGTATATATATATATATATATATATATATATATATATATATATATATATATATATATATATATATATTATAATACAAAAATAGGCAGACATAACTAGAATGACAAAAACTCAATATCAGAAATGTAATGTAATATAATGGAGGAAATAGGAGTATTTTACTTTCTTTAATGGAAATCTCAAACAGTAAAAAAATTAAGATGTCAGAGTATATAATTCTCAAGTCTCAATGTTGAACTTGTATTCCAAAATACAACGTTTTTAACACCATTGAAAAAAAAAAGATGCTGGCAAGCTGTGAAAATGTGATTTAGTGAACAGTACCACTATGAAATGTAACTTTTTATGACTTCTGTCTGGACACCTGGCACATTTTTTTTTCGCACCAGTGTCTTGGTATCTGGCTGTGTATCCTTAACTGTGGCCACTCGCAACACAGCTGCCAAGTGTTCATCCGTAAGCTTTGATTTGTGTTTTGATTTGTTAAGGTTCATTATTGAGAAGAGCTGCTTGCAAATGTAAGTGGTTCCATATAAACTCAAGGTTTTGCGAAAAAGTTCTGACAATTTGGGGAACTCGTTGATTAGAACATACTGGTAGAAATCTTGCTGTGGCACTTTGTTGAATATATCCTTGAGATGCTGTTTGCACTGAAAATTGATCAGCTCCATTTGACGATCTGGCAGTGCTGTTACATTAAACGAGTTTGCAAATAACTGAAAGATGTTTCAATGAGTCTTGAAATTGACAATCAAATTATTTTATCAGGTTTGGTAGTTTTCACTGCAGCGCTTACAAGTCTTCATAATCAAATGGATCTCTGTGTAACTCTTGAATCTCTCGGAATGCAGTGAAGTGAACAAAATTTCTGTTTCACACATGTTGCTGCAACAAGTTTAGCTTTGCTTTGAAAGCTCTCGCCTCTTCATCCATTTGTGTTACAATCTGCTTTTTGCCCTTGGAGTTTCTTGTTTTAAATGTTAATTTGCTCAGTGAGGTCAACAAGAAATGCAATATCCAGTAGCCATTGGGGATTACTGAGCTGCACAATATGTTTTCCTCATTTCGGCAAGAAGTTATTATTTGACGCAAGTGAAAGAACTGCTTCAGCACTGCTCCAAAACTCGGCCATCGTACATGGCAAAATACAATAAATCATCATACTGCGATTCCAACTCCTTTAACAAGGCATGAAACTGTCAATGTGGCAAACCCTTGCTGCGGGTAAAATTCACACTAAATGTTCTCTTTTTTTCATACTACATCCTCTGTTTTATGCATGCACCTTTTAACAAATTCACCATCTGAAAAAGGTTTGTCAGCACATGCAATCTCTTTGCTAACAATAAAACCGGCATCCACAGTACTTTAATTTTTTCTTCTCATTTTCAGAAAAACCTTTCGTTGAAACTCCATAGCTTCTTTCGTCTTTGTGACTTTGTCAGCACAAGGCTTTCCAGTAAGCTCAGAGTACGTTGCTTTGTGCATCCTGTCATAATGCCTTTGTATGTTATAATCTTTCATAACTGCAACTGTTGCACTGCAAATCAGACATATTGCCTTGCTTCAAATTCAGTGACAAAATAATCATTAACTAACATTTTTACAAACACACCTTTTTCTATAGTTAGCTAGAACTCTTTTAATGGGCTGTGCCATGCAATAAATTCTATAAAATTACAAGTGTATGAAGCTCTGCTATAATTCACAGATGCTAGTATTTAATTTAATTGTAGAGAAGGATAAGCAATACTGGTCCATGTACAAGAAGTACAACCAAACAGTTTTTGGTGATTGCAATTGTATCAGTTGAATATCTATATAAAATACACTAGTATTCAACTGAAAGGTTCATAAGGTGACACATAGAAACTGAGGTAAAGAAAGGTGTTATTTTAATTTTATGAAGCTGAACTGACCTGTAGAGGAGCTAACTTTCTTTCGGTTTGCACTTCACACCTGAAGAAAAGACATTTGTGGTCTCAAAAGCTAGTTTATTTTATATACATATTCCCATGTTCCTATTAAAGGGTATTGCCAAGAAAACAAAAAAAGTACATTTAATTGAAAACATACAGTACAGTCAAAACACAGTGGATTTTATATGTCAATTTTCAGCTTGTTTCTATAATTCTAATTACATCTGGTTGGTGCAGTGGGAATGTCACTGCCATGTATTTTTGGAAATTGATATCAACCTGACTCTGAACAGACGTTGGTCCACATCACAAAATGCCATCATCGCAACTGGCACTCAATAAATTTGGCATAAACTAAATCTGAGTGGGATATTAAGTACATTATTACTGCATTTACTTTGTTTGATATTGTTATGTACCACATACTTTTTAAGACTCATACCTGTTTTAGGTGGTCTAGTCTGTGCCTTTCATTTTTAACATTTCGGTGTCATTGAACATCAATTTGGACCTCAGGAATCCTTTCTTCCTTCCAAGGAAAATGTTTTTTAAAAAAGCTATTTATTCTGTTACAGAATGGGTGTGCTATTCATTCTGAGCACAGCTCATTTTCTCTGCATCAGAGATCTTGTCACTATAGTCAGCATTCATTTCAGCCATCAATCACTATTTACAGTTGAGTAAAAGGTTCTATTGTGTTCATCAAGCCCTTCAGTGCACACATGATGCGCCTGAAGACCAGCGAGAACATTTCCATTCCAGTGAGGAACAACACAATAAATCTAATTTCCATTTAGTTTATTACAAATGTTTGGTAATAAAATCTATTTGAATGCATGTATATACTGTAATGGGGTTTCTCAAATGTTTTATTACAGCATGAGAACTGCCACTTTTGGTGCTACTACTCATTACTGATGGGATTTTGAAATGCATGGAGCTAAGTGCAAAGCTGTTACAACCAAAAGTCCTGAGGTGTTTTTATTTTTTTGTTGTTGTTTTTTACCTTGTGAATTTTTTATTGGCCAAAAAGCGTGACAGACATTAACTGCCTCGGTTTCCATAGAAAAAGAAAAGTCTCACCTTTCTCTCATGCTGTTTTGGTAATACCTTTCGGGTAGTGTGGGTTTCCTGGTAGTTTTCTTTTAGCCAGAGAAAGTATCCTTCCAAAAACAAATAACCGACTGATATCCTACAGCTTTCTTAAATGGTTTCCACTATGTTTTTAGGTTAATAATATAATAATAATAATAATAATAATAATAATAATAATAATAATAATAATAATACTTGAATCCAAATTCCGTAGGGACAGTGCAAGGCTCTCGCCAGTAGAATGTGGTTATGTATTTTTTATTGTTGTAGTTATTAGGCATCCAGTATAACAGTAGTCCATACTAGGGATGTGCTTTTGGTACATTTTTATGAACGTTTAAATGTTATGCAAGTGTCAGCGTTTAAACCATATCTGCATACACACACACTTTATATTATATTCTGATGTATACTGACAGCCCTGGTTAGTACTTTCTAAGCAAAGAAACCTTAAATAAACAAATCACATTTTAACATCGCAAAGACTTAAAAAAAAACAAAAAAAACACGTACACACCAAAGTATATATTGAAATTAGGGCTGTCAAAAGTGGCTTCACCTTTTTCCTTTGTTTAGAGATTCAATTGTATTAAAAAATATATAACAACCGCTAGAAACGCTTGTCATTAACTTTCTAACCCCATGTGCACTGGATACCATACCACGCCTACAGAATGAACACAGAGTGCACCAGTGAAGCGCCAGATCAACGTTTAACCACTTCTTTAGAGTTTATACGTTTAAACATTTAAAATGCCAATCTGTAGTCCATACGAGTTCGACACATTTTTTGTCCTTGGTAGGTACCCATGGTAGATGCTACTTAAGGCTAGTGTACAATTAATTGCATCTTATTGCTAACCGATGACCAAACACAAAGATAACCAAACACAAGGATGAAAGAAATATCTTCTTGCGCTTTGCAAAGGGTGGCGTCTATTTATGTATTTATTTATTTATTGCAAAGAGCTGTAATAGCTTCAGTATTTTTTATAATCTTGCTTATAAAACAACTCAACTATAAATCATTCATTTTGAGTCAGACGGCAATAATTTGAAACGTTGAATAAATGGTGTAAAAAAATAAAATACTGAATGAAGAGGTCTCTAACCCCCCCCCGTACTGTAAGCATATTTTTTTTCCTATTTGGCCAAAGAAGCGTGCCAGGGCTCCTTCCAGTAGATCTCAGATAATAAAGGATTGCTTGGTAGACCTTTAAGTAGAGTAGAAAGCTGCGTGAGGTTATGTCACTTTTACAGCTTTTTAGCATGAGAAAGTGATTTACCCACCCTTTTAAAGTCATACGATGTTTTAGCACCTCCTATAGCGTGAGGAACATGCGTGGTATCTGCATGCTACATCACAGAAGTCATGACAGTGGAGAGAGAATCTGGGGTCAAGCGAGTAGGCTATATTGAACTTTCACACAAGTCATTGTAATTTCACTTTTTAATATTGACATGACATACAGTATAGCACATGACAATTTGGTATTTTGTGAGGTGGGCTACTGCCCATGTAGACCACCAAACAAATTTCAGTCCTCCAAGATGGACTGGAATATCCAGAAATGAGAGGCAAATGTATGAACCCACTGCATCACCTACAGTAGCTCTCTGAGAGCTTTTTAAAGTAGTCTTTAAAAGGTGGTGTCAAATCTCTCCCGCTATTATACAACTTTAAATAGCTGTTATTCCTACAGCAGGATACTTTTTGTTGCTGGCAAAACTGCTATATTTTTTATCTAAATATAAAGGTTATTTAACAGAATGATGATCATTATCACAGTGGGTTGGCAGTAGTAACTAATTTTTTACAGTTACTCACTATAGCAATTTTAGATCGTGATTGAGACCAGCTCTTAAAAAAAGGCCAACACCATACTGTAGATAGCTATGCTGGGTAGTTCAAACCATCTGTTTTTGCATCTGTTTAAGTTTGGTACCACTCAATAAAAAGGAAAAAAGTGTGCTTGAAAAAAACACAATGTGTGAAAATTATACTAAAAATTAAGAATACTCCCGCTCCACACAAAATTATGACTAAATAGGCACAATCTAACAATTTACTTCTACTTTTCTATAATATGGTCTGGGTTCACAAAGCTATTTAATACAAATTGTTGTTAGAGCAATTTGTATCTGAAAGGAAAACAAAATACCATTGCAAACAAATAAGAAACAACTTGAGACTGCTTGCGAGTTCCTAAGTTAAAGATCTCAGTATGTGGTTTGGCAACTTTATTGGGTGTGTTCCTCCTTTCTGAAAAACATTTGCTAATTACATTTTGGAGTAAATAGCTTTGAGATATTTTAAACTGCTGCCTCTGTATATCATGAAAAAAACATGCAGATAAATTCAATTCCCCACAACAGCACTGCAAGCTGTCAGTTTAATATGGCCAGTGTTCTTCAGCACATTAATCTGTTACAGCAGTTGCTGAGAGCCTAGAGAAAATGTATAACCCAGCTCTGTTGCAATCCCTTGTTGCTGTTTGATCAGATTATGAAATAAAGACCTTCATCCACAGGGGATTATGGTCACTGCTATCAATACTGTTCTGTTGTAAGAGAGTATTTATTTATTTATTTTTTGAGTGGCTGCCATTTGTTGTTTTATAAAACAAAATCATAGTATTCCAGTTATTTTTTTTTTTTTTTTTTCTGATGTTATGGGCTCTATTTTGAAGCAAATCCAAAGGCATATTTTCCCTGAGAAGTACAATATTTGTAACAGTATAAAACTAATACCGATAGTGCAACAAAGTAGATTCTGGCAGTTCATTTGCCAGCTGACTTTTATTCAAGAAAACACACTTTTTATCATCTTGTACAGTGATTACTGAATGTTCATATGCAACTGCATAACATATTAAAATTAACAGATTTTGTTTTTCACTTTTCAAAGCCCCCCTCCATCTAAATTTTGTTTAAATATGCTACAGCAATTAACCCCACTCTTATTAACTTGTCAAATGCTAGCCTATTGATATCTTGCTACACACTGGCCCATTTTAAAACACGATATTCAAACTTAACGGCAACAAAATCTGCTTGTAATATATATATATATATATATATATATATATATATATATATATATATATATATATATATCCTCAGGCATGGGCACCCTCAACCAAAAACAATTTAATAGTAATCTGAGTAAGAACCCAATGAGTATTTCAACTCTGCTAACATCCATCATTGCACTATAGTGCATAGGCGGCGAGTTTTGAAATTCCCGGGTAGCGGGGGGGTTGAGTTAATCATCACTCTCCCCAACCCCCCCATCCCCACCCCCACCCCCACCCCCACCCCCCCGCTAAATGCTGCGCTGCTATTTTATTATTATATTATACTTGTAAAAAAAGAAATAAAATAGTTTTACTGTAAAATACTAAAATTGTGTTGCTGCTGTTTAATATCTTTTTTTTAATTCTGCAGTTGATTTATCTACTAAAAAATAAAAATAAATCAGACAGACGTCTAATGCAGCAGATTTACATCTTGAACTCTACGTTGATAATAAATAAATAGCTATGAACACACAGAAACTTCTTCAGTACAGACAGCAAAAATACTGGGCACTGGTAGTTACTCTTTAGAAGACTAGTGATCGATGTCAGTTGAAATAAGCACTTAAAGCACCAATATGGCAAATAGGTTCTTTTTCCAACTATTAAGACTTTTTTTTTAAACTAAGCCAGTATTTCAATTACTGCAGCACAGTTTCCCTCCAATAAAACGTACAGTTTGTAGCATCTGCGTGGTTAAGGCAGGGGAAATTTAAAGTTTAATACCTTTTCAAATGTAGTCAAATACAACCCAAAAACTACGCCACCCCTTGTATAAGTCATGACCAAGATATGGGTTCCTTCACACAAGCCCCTTCAATTCAATGAAAGTCAATAGTCACAAGTGCAGTTGGCCTATTTCAAAGTAGTTTTATTAAATGATAAACTATAAATAGAGCACCACAGGATTAATGTATCAGAAGAAAGTTAGAATTAGAGAGAAGTAAATGTCAGGTTTAACAGGTGTGGTTGAAGTTTAAAAAAAAACTATACAATAGGGTCTGTAGAGAGACTAAAACTATACAGAGACAACCACACCATGGACAGCATGGAAAAGGACACACAGGAAACGTGATAACTACACAAAGAAATATAAAATGTGAAAAAGGGAAACAAATAAATATAAAACTATAGAGGGCGATCACTGTCAAATATTCGTATGCGTAAAAATAATTTGTACTTGTAATTACAGGTACAAATCAAAAATACGAGTACAATTAAAAAAAAAAAATACTAGTACAAATCAGAATATTATGAGTACATATTCATGAGAGCCGGCAATTTCGGGCAGCACTTCGGCGAAAAGAGCCCTTGTCAGCCAAGTGAAAACAGCGATCATAGAAATAATAACATGTATGTGTTAAGGAGGGGTGTCTAAACAAATCCAGGTGAATCTTGCTAAAAAATTCAGAAGAAGATCTTTGCTGAGACTGAGACTGTCCATCTGTTGGGTGACTTTGTGCCACATTCCCACTTTGAAAATTCCACCTACACATTTCACCAACATGCAGCCACTCCTTCCCTTCTATCAGCAATGCAAGGTGCTGGACGCATGCGCTCTTAAATACTCATCGATTGTTCCCCCAATCAACAGCCTGTCCTGTGACCTCTGTGATGTATTTTTGACAGTGATTTCACGCTCTATCCAACTCATAATTTTGTGAGTCGTACTCGTAGCTTTTTGATTCGTACTATTAATTTTTTAAGTGGTATTTTTTAAGTTGTACTTGTATTTTGTATTTGTACTTGTATTTTTGAATTGTACCTGTAATTACAGTACAAATTCTTTTTACGCATACGAATATCTTTGACAGTGATCTCCCTCCATATAAAACCACAAAAACACCAAATGCAAAAAAAACCCAAATATGCAAAATAAATGTGCAAACAAATAGCAAAACCCCAAGTAAAATCAAACAACGTGTCTAATTCCACTTTGGTGGAGTTTCCACACTTACTGAAACCTTTTGTTAAATAAATAGAAATCTTTTCCAGCAAACTATTTTTGAATTTGATCAAACATGTGAAAATGTAACAAAGAATATTGCCGTTGCCTCGTTCTGGACGTTGAGACAGCAAACTGAGTGCGGTTAGACTCGGTCAACCTCTGTGCGTGCTCATTGGAAAACAGTAACTGTGCAGATTGTACAGTATGTGCATGTTTGTTATATAAATTCATGAAGACTTTTTATTTTTAGTTAATATATGTTTGAAACACTAGTCTTACCATATATTAAAGTTAAGAAAAGTACAAATTTATTTTGGGTTCATGACCAGACCACTGATTTTATATACATAATATTTAGAAATTACAAAAGCAAATGGAAAACGAAAAACCATAAGAAAATATTAATGTATTTAATTTGTATTATATGCTGTGGGAAGAGGGATATCGTTTTTGTTTCTATGCTAGTATGTGTTGACCGTGATTTACACTTACAGTTGCTTCCACTTATGCTCAAGTTCAAGTTATCTGCATGTGCCTGGTCCGGGGTTTTGTGCCTAATTGTTGGGAGCTGCATGCAGATCTTTGTCTAGGCATGTTATATAATCTTCAGTTTTGAACAATACCATTTTTTTTTTATTCAGTAAAAACGTTTTACGTTGTATGAAGAGATAAGACAGTTAAAATAGTAAATTAATTTATTGAGAAGAAACGCAAGTTACAAATTACAGGTGGAACCCGAGTTACCTTCATTTGGAATTTAAACTTGTACAGAACCTGTTCAGAAAGACGTGATAATGTATTATCGCTGATTTAATTTCAAACGTCATAAACTGTCAATCTTCGTTGTTGTTTTGGGGGAAATATCCACACAAATGTAAGCGCAAAACTGTAGGACCAACAGCACTCTGGAATACAGCCTGCTGTTTTGAGAATAGTATTGAAACCTGTTTTCAGTACTGAATTCAGTTCATGGTTTTTCCTTTTTCTAACGTTTAAAAAAAAAAGAAGTGAAAGCAATGAATTGATATGTATGTGCATACAAATAAAACAGCAGTGCTTCACTTTTTTTACTCAGTTTTACATTTATTATACTTGTAAATAACGCTTCAGTACCGCTGTGAGATGTGCTTTGCAGAGTGGCGTTATAGGGGCAATCAGAAAAAATACTAATTTTTAAATAAACCTTTAGAGTCCAATACATGTACGTGTATTGCTGTTTTTGTAAACATCTGAACGCTAATTAATACAAACCATTGCTATGTTCCCCAGCTGTTCGGATGAATGGGCTAGCGTTTCCATTTTTACAGCTTCTTAATTAGTGATTGCAAAAGGGAGCTACAACCTGCATTCTGCACGGTCCTTGTGTCCCACAACCTACAAGTTCATCAACATCCTATCAAAATCCCAGGGGGGGCTGGGCCCCCTTTTTAAAATTCCGGTGGGGGCTGGGGACCCCGAGCCCCCCCCCCCCGTAGTCGACGCCTATGCTACAGTGTGAGTACTGAGGTTTATTTTATGTGCTACTTGTTTTGTTTTATCTCTCAAGTTAGCTGTTAAAGTAGTTTCATGTATTGTGCAATAAAGACCTGATTTTGTTATTATTATTATTATTATTATTATTATTATTATTATTATTATTATTATTATTATTTATTTCTTAGCAGACACACTTTTCCAGGGTGACTTACAATTGTTACAAGATATCACATTATTTTTACATACAATTACCCATTTATACAGTTGGGTTTTTACTGGAGCAATCTAGGTAAAGTACCTTGCTCAAGGGTACAGCAGCAGTGTCCTCCACTGGGGATTGAACCAATGACCCTCTGGTCAAGAGACCAGAGCCCTAACCACTACTTCACACTGCTACTCTCTATCAGTACAGGTATTGAATCCAAGTGTAATGAAGGTATTCATAAGCCATAGTGTAAGAAAAATATTTACAAATGGTACAGGCTATTTATGAGAATGAACCACAATACTAAATTATTATTTTATGTTTGTTTTATGGAGAGCTAGAGGCAGGCCTGTTCCTGTCAGGCATTTTCAGATTTTGATCCATGTTCTCACTTCAAGAGATTGTTACAGACATCGTAATTGCAATGTCATATTCTAACAAACCAAGTATGTATAAAGTAATTCAAATCATCATCAACTGCATCTTATTGTGGATTAATTAAGAAGGTATGCATTCTGAGACCTTTAACTGAATCTATATTAACTAAAATAACAATGCTTAAGTACAGTGTATGCATCCAAAAGTATTGAACTGTGGTTGTTATAATGTTTGATATGTTTATAGCATGATAACATGTTTACAGATCAAAAAGTGTTTGGTAAAAAGTATGTCTGCTTTAACAGATCATGTTTTGCTTATAGTGTGTCTGCATGGATATGCTGTTTGTGTTTGTTTCTAATAAAAAAACACCATTATCCAGTGTTCTTTCAATAAAGGCCCCCAATATACCCTGCTTTATCAAACTAAGTGATTCTTTAGAAAATATTGCTGTGTGACATGAATAATACATGGATAACCTATTTAGCATGTGTGTGTATTGAAAGTGTAGTGACTTATTCTTACAAGTATGTGAAAAACACCCATAAATGGGTACTGTTGTATCATTTAGGATATTTTGGTATATACAAACCATATAACAGAGTTACCTGATTTCACTATGACATAAACAAAAATAAACTACCTTATGGCAAGCCTGACTGACAACCATGTAGCTAATATACCCAAGCATTATTCTAATAACTCACTAGGTTTGGTCATTCGGAAACGCATGGGAATGTGGGGCCTATTATTGAAAGGGGTCTGTATTTGCAAGAATACAGTTTTGAAATGAGCCTGATTGCATGGTTCATTTTGTTCTCCTTTGTAGAGCCAGGCATCGGCCCACTACAAAGGCACTAAACATGCCAAGAAGCTCAAAGCACAGGAAACCCCGAAAAAAAAGCAGAAAGCTGCTGCTACCAAGGACAGCGCAAAGACCACCTTCACCATCATCACTACCAATACCATCAATACCAGCACTGACAAAACAGGTTAAGCAAAAACATCTGTTTATTTATCTCCTGCTTTGAATTTCTGCTGGCCTTGCCAGATCTTCGTTCTGCTTTATCTATTTGTGGCTGTTGGCAAATGATTGATCACAATTTGAGTTTTCTTGTCAGAAAAAAAGGCTGCTACCTCACAGTTCACTTAATTGTAATGCTTGCAACATGCCTGTGTGTTTCACAAACACTGTGACTCTAAAAAGAGTTTCATTTAATATACTAAGTACGGTATATGCCATGGCATCTGACAGGAAAAAAAAGTGTAATACTCATATCTTTCACATTGAATCCAAGTGTAATGATATTATTCATAAGCCATAGAGTCACAGAAATCAGTAAAAATCAGTACAATAACAAAACAGGTAAGTACTGTTCTGAAAAAGACAGGAAAATATATTTACAAGTACTAAATGTACACCGTCAGATGGCATCAATCAAATATTAAGAGGGAAGGTATTTTTTTAAAATCTGTATTTGTGCTAGTTCCACACAATAACTACTGTAGCAATACTATCTTCAGGTTAAATCTATCTATCTATCTATCTATCTATCTATCTATCTATCTATCTATCTATCTATCTATCTGTCTGTCTGTCTGTCTGTCTGTCTGTCTATCTATCTCTCTGTATTTGTATATGGTGCTTGGTTTATGCTGATCTATATATAAACAGTGAAAAATGTGTGTATACAATTTTTAAAAACTGATATTTTTGTGCACACAAAAAAATAACCTATTGCCTAACATTGAAAAGTCCATCATTTTTAAAAAGCTTTTAGACAATTTATTATTGAATGCTAGCATTTTACAAACGTAAGAGATAGTACAATTAAGGACTATGTACTACATATGGGTTGAATACTGTATATATATTATAACTATCAGTCTAGAGCAGTGGTGTGCAACGTGTGGGGGTGTGGAGAGTCAGTAAGGGGGAGGGGGGGGGGGGGGAGGACTATGATTAAATGTATGCAAAGTAAAATGTTTGTGCACCGCTGGTCCAGAGGACCATTTATACAACCGATTAAATTAAAGGCTTGAATGTTTGAATAGCAGTCAAGATTCCAGCATTTAATTCTTGTCAAAAAAGTAATCAGGAGGTCATCTGATATGAACTAAATTACCGATTTGTTCTTTACTAAGCATTTTTTTAGTAACAGTTTTACAGGTGTGCAAATCATTGTGCAGAGATAGTATCCATTTACTTTTGTTCCATAACTGTGAAGATTTCCTTTAAGAATATTAAAAATATATATGGTTAGCTATGATTCTAGATGCTCTGCCACTGTACAATACTGCACTTAGATTATACTGCTAATTAAGAATTTGACTGGCTCTCATTGTTGCAGAGTTTGGGCTATATTAGTCACAGCTTTATTTCTGTCAAAGGATTTCCAGACAGCATTTTTAATGAATGTTAATGTAAGAATCAACTTTAAGTGGAGTAAATTAGAGGCATGTAAATGTAGTATTAACTGGGGTACTTATGTACGGTTTACCAGATTTTAATTCCTTCCTGTGATATTAATGAAAAACTGAGGTCACTTGGTAATAACATGCTGAACACAGAGAGGAGTGTTTGGGTTAGGGCCTGCAGAAGCATTCTGTTAGTTGTGTATGAACACCAAAGTGGTGAAGGAAGAGGTCACTACTGAGAGCAACCAAAAATCTATAGAATGTACTGTAGTATTTACTACAGTTTGTACTATAGTATGTACCTATGGTATTTTTGCAGAATCTATAGAATTCTATAGCACCTACTACGGTACTGTTGTACTATGCTGTAGTATATACTATAGTTACTATAGCGAGTACAGTAGTAACTATAGTATGTACTATATTACTATACTGTAGTATATACTATAGTAATACACTGTACTGTAGTATGGTATATTATACCGTATAGGGTTGTAATAATTACAGCAGAGACTACAACACTACTGTTGTATACATAATGTTTTTCTATAGAACAAATAACAATACCTACTATTACAGTATTGTAAACCTTTTATAGCCATTTATTAAATACAAGTTAATTAGAATATTCAAGAATTAAGAATAAAATATTTTTAAATGACAAAAAAGTCAAACTGTTCTATTGTATATTTAATGAACTAACAAGGTAACACAAAAACATTAATTACAGTATATCACACACATATATTTAATCAATTAACAAACTAACACAATAACATTACAATTATATCACAATCATTATCAAAACAATAATTTGTTAAACATTTGAAATTCATGATTTACTTTATTTATGATTATCCTCACAGTTTGCAGTTTTTGAACAATTATTAAATTTCTGTCTTATTGACTTCATGTGAGACATGAATTCCTTTAAATTGTTGATGTATTGAAATATAACATTTTAGCATGATTGACTATAATGAGGAAAAATAATTGAGCCTCATGCATGTGATTATTTATTTAATAAATATTCTAATATTGAGTGAGAATGTATGGATATGATGGTGGGTGTATTTGTTATTTAAGCATTTTACTGTAATTATGAAAATAAGTTGCAAAATACAACTGACAAGATGAGAAGCATGCAATGGTCTATAGGTTAATACACTGTGTGAATGATGGCTAATTTTATAAGATATGACATCTCAGGCCGTTTGAGCTAGAAGAATGGCAGAATTCATTCTGTATCAAATGTTTATTTTGATCACAAGCATCTGCAGAAAAGTAATTCTTGATATATCTTTTCTTTTATTAAATCCAAAGACCATAAAATGAATCCATGTAACTATATAGTTACATTTAAATAAATGCTTACCCAGAATCTCTTGCAGTTCCACTATTGGTAGCGGTGGCTTACACAGTTTATTACTTCCACTTAAATGTGGTGATTTGGACCCCGTAACACTGTGCGTCACCATGTACTCTGTAGTGTAGAGTCCATGCAGTAGGTCATTCGTAAATTTCTGTAGAGTGTTTTTAGCACAACGGGCCAAGAGTTCTTGCTTTATAAACTATAAAAGTAAAAACAAAAAAGGAGTATATTTCACTTCAGATGTCACAAGAACATAGAAAAGGTTACAAACGAGAGGAGGCCATTCAGCCCATCTTGCTCACTTGGTTGTTAGTAACTTATTGTTCCTAGAATCTCATCAAGTTGTTTCTTAAAGGATCCCAGGATGTCGGCTTCAACATGTATATGTTATGTCAAGGACATGGCATAAATTTATTAAAATGTATAGTTCTAGAACAGCTGAAATAGCTAATGCTAAGAATAAAAGAATACAATTAAATAAATGGATAACACTATCCCAGAGGGACTAAATATATAAGAATGAATTAGACACATTTAAAATGAATAAATACAAAAAAGTAAATGAATAGTCCATTCTGAGTTGTGTACTGATGCACTAGGAAGGCCAAATCATGGCTGATCTTCAGAGCCAGAATCACATGGAAATACAGTAAGATTCTGTGGGTTAAATTTAATTTTAATTAATAGATCTATAAAGATGCGGGTAAAGATGGCGTACAAACCTGTAGAACATGGTTGTAACACGATAGAAAACCTATAAATGTACCTCGACTGTTTAGATTCAAACACATGCTCCCTTGAGAGATACATAAAGCATGTTGAAACCCTGGGAAGCTAGCGCTTCTGCACAATATATATTAAATGGTCTTCTATGGTAATATTTTATTTATATATATATATATATATTGTGAGACAGCAGGGAGGGGGTTAATTCCTCCCTATAGGAAAACATGTGCGTAAGGCACATTTTGGTTTGGTTTTGTTTAATTGTTTAATTGTTTTTGTTAATTGTTTTATTATTAATCATTACTATTGAAAATTGGAGCCAGGTGCATAGTTTAAAAGGAGAGCAGTCAGTCTGCTCTGGGCAACTGCTGAAGAGCGTAAACAGCTTAGCTGTCCTGTTTTCAGTTTAGGTTCCTGTTTTTGTTTTAGTTATTGCTCAAAGAAGAGCTAGGTGTTTGTTTTCTTTATTTTTGTTTTTGTGTTTATTAAAAATTGTGCAACCGCGCTTTCAAAAATCCATTTCTGTGTGTTGGGTCAGTGTTTTTAAAGGGGCAACAAACGTGAGAGGTGCGAATCTTTCACGGTGGCAGCGAGTGTGGGCGCCCCTGGAGACCCAGATGGATTTTAAAGAATTAATTGAGAGGCTCAATAAAAACATGGCTGCTCAGGAGGAGCAGACGAAGAAAATGGAAAGGCAGAGACAGGAGCTGGGGTTGGCCCCCGTTGATAATACAAGAGCGGGAGCCAACCGAGCTGGAGCGGCTGTTGCAAAAATGGGAGCTGCCGTCCCGAGAGCCAGAGGGGGTGGAGCTACCATCCCGAGAGCCAGAGGGGGTGGAGCTACCATCCGAGAGCCAGAGGGGGTGGAGCTGCCGTTACCAGAGCCCAGAGGGGAGGAGCCGCCGCTTCCAGAACCACCAACAGTGCAAGTGAGTCCGGCGTTGCCGAGGGAGGTTCCCGGTCCCGTCATCGTGGACACCTGGCCGGAATGCCCAGATCTCCCTGCACTAGACCTGGCTCCCAGGTCGCAGTACAGCCAGGCACAGTCATTTGCCTGGTCCCTTGCTCCACTCCCCCTGGAATCCCAGACGTCGCTACGCAAGAGGCAGACGTCGCTACGCAAGGGGCAGAGGTCACTAGCGTTCCCCCTGCTGTTTGCTCCGCTCCCCTTGCCTAGTGCTACGCTCCACCTGAGATTCCAGAGGTCGCTGCGCAGGTCCACAGACGCACGCCTTTGCCTGTCAGTCCTGGCTCCCGGTCACCGGTCTGCGCTATGGTCGCCCTGGACAAGCCGGGGGACCAACCCACCCTCAAGCCCGCCCGTGGAAGAGGGCGAAAATTGACATTTGTGGACTTGAGGGTGGGTGGTCTTTTAAGGGTGGAGGGAGGTGGCCGTTGTATGGCCGATGTCTTGAAAAGACATGGGGGGGGATGTGTGAGACAGCAGGGAGGGGGTTAATTCCTCCCTATAGGAAAACATGTGCGTAAGGCACATTTTGGTTTTGTTTTGTTTTGTTTAATTGTTTAATTGTTTTTGTTAATTGTTTTATTATTAATCATTACTATTGAAAATTGGAGCCAGGTGCAGAGTTTAAAAGGAGAGCAGTCAGTCTGCTCTGGGCAACTGCTGAAGAGGGCAGAGGCCCGACTGTGCTGGTGTGTGGGTACAGCCGTAATTTAAAAAAGAAAAAGGTAGAGTGAATCCTTTTTGTGTGTGTGCTGTTTTGTTTGTTTGTTTTGTTACAGGTAAACAGTTTAGCTGTCCTGTTTTCAGTTTAGGTTCCTGTTTTTGTTTTAGTTATTGCTCAAAGAAGAGCTAGGTGTTTGTTTTGTTTATTTTTGTTTTTTGTGTTTATTAAAAATTGTGCAACCGCGCTTTCAAAAAATCAATTTCTGTGTGTTGGGTCAGTGTTTTTAAAGGGACAATGAACGTGAGCGGTGGAGGCTTTCACTATAATATATATATATATATATGTGTGTGTGTGTATATATATATATATATATATATATGTGTGATTTATTTTAATTTCCATATTGCCAGATGGTCTCTCGAGTGGCGCATCCAGTAAAGGCGCTCCGCGTGGAGTGTAGGATGCGCCCTATAGCCTGGAGGTTGCCGGTTTAATTCCAGGCTATTCTACTGCCAACCGTGGATGGGAGCTCCCAGGAGGCGGTGCACAATTCGCCGAGCACCACCCAGGGGGGAGGGCTTAGGTTAGCCAGGGTGTCCTCGGCTCACCGCGTACCAGCGACCCCTGTAGACTGGCCGGGTGCCTGCACGCTTGACATTATAAATGAAAGTAAAACCTCCTATGCATTAATTAATCTATCCCTTTTATGAAATTATATAAGTCTATAATAGCTGAGAATCATAATTTATGTTTTATTTTATTTTATCATAATACTTGCTGATCTGTTCTCTGTTGTAATGAGCATCACTTTAGGTGTTCTGGTATGCTTTGTGACTCAGGCCCCAGCTGAGTAGCAGGACTCAGAAGCCCTTCCAGTGTTCCGACAACATCAGGAATAACTAAACACAAGTTGTAAAATGAAACTATTTGTAACATAATTACAAAGCTTCCCTTGCCTTGATGTTTATATTTACTTTTGATCCCTTGCTTTATTATTCAAATCTGATATTGTATTAAGTCGCCTTGGGTAAAGGATTCTGCTAAATAAACAAATAATAATAATGTTAATCATGGTATACTTTTCCAAAATGAGTCAGAACACGTCATGCACCTTTTAAAACTCTGATTGCTTCCCGTAAACGCTTGTTTTTCTGTTTAATATTTTAGTTTTGTTTTTGTTTTAGATTTAAGAGTTTGTGGTTCCTAGCCAAAAGACAAATATAAACAAATTAGGGAACAGAATAGAAATGTTTTTATATATATACATTTAATTAGTGTAATCTAACCAGGGGGTAGGCAACACTGGTCCTAGAGTGCCACAATCCTGCAGGTTTTGTAGGTATCTCTTAATCATCAATTGCTAAATACCAAGAACACATGGTAATTCTGACCAATTAAGCCAATCACTGAATCAATTAGGGCTTAGGTAAAACAAAAACCAGAAGTGTCTGTGGCACTCCAGGACCAGGGTTGCCTACCCCTGAGAAACTATTTTTCTAAACTATATTATTTAGTCATTGGCATTTTAAGATTATTACAGACCATATACATTTATAACATTTAAAAACAAAGTTTAGAAATATATGAAATTGCAGATGTCTACAGGTAAATGAATAATAAACACATTTATATGAACAATATCTTTGCTATTGTAACGGGCGGTGTTGTGTAGTGCACTGCCATTGTGGATTCTGGCACGTCAGTGAGGTGAGATGGGGTTAATAAACTCTAAAACCACAAGTGTTGGCAAGCCTGGCTCTCTTGCTTTGGACGCTCGCTGTTGGCGCACAGCCTCTGTCCCGTTACACTAGGAAACTTGCTGTGAATTTACAATTGATTACTTTAGCTTACCATGTGTTTCTACATATTTTGCAGGCTTTACAGTTTAGTCTGTGTACCTACAATTTGGTTAAAATATAAATATGTTCACAGACACAAAGAACATGCCTCTTCCTCCAATTCTGACATATCAGAGCTTGAATTAAAAGATGACACTCTTTCTTTTACCTTTAATCCTCTCTGGGCTGGACATGGCATCTCCAGAAAAAAAAAAAATGTAAATTTTCTCAACCAGCTTTGGTCTGTTAAATAGGTACATAATTCAGAGACTTGACTAATTTCATTCGTACCATGAAAACCGCACAATAAATTGGATTGTAACTAAGTTACTGAAACTCTGTCAGTATTAGTAGTGGGCGCAGTATTAGTAATACATAGACCGTAATCTAGTAACACCAAATCGTTTTATTTGAAAAACTCGACCAGTCACTTTTCAGTGTAGCCTAGTAGAACGTCTGTTTTAAATGTTATTTTAATATTAGACAAACTCTTAAATGAAACTAAAGCAAGAAGAGGAGAGGAGAAAGTCTCTTACCTACTGCATTAGTTTATCTCTGAGTAAGACAAAATGGTCGAGACCGAATAGGATGCTCGAGATCACAGGATTTGAAAGTGGTATCTATAGCTAGTGCTGCTTATTGAGGGTGAAGAAATAAAACAAAAGGGACGTTAAGACACAAAGAGTGAGTCTGTTTATTATACAAAATGTCTAGAAATAGAAAAAAATACAAACTTTACCTTTCTAATTTCAACGAACAAGCGCCGGAGTAAACAGAGGTACGGGGAGCATCGTCCGTATCATTCTATACAAAAAAGTAGTCACAGGTGCAGTTTGACCCATATCCTCTGAACTCCACCTCTGTGAAATCCATGTTGCCACATCAATGGATGACAATCCAACAAAAAAAATGATTTGCCAGTATCTGAGGAGTCTGAAGACGAACATTTCATGTCTGAAGATGAAGACAGTGACGTTGGACAACCAAGTGTAGAGGTACGTGTAGTTTTTATTATATATTTTAACACCTGGTTTATGAATTACTTTAGCATAAATATTCATACCTCACTGAATGTTCAGAAGAGGGACAAAATGGGTGTTTAACTTGATCAATTTTAACCATTCTTTTTATGGTACAAATTACACATTTTATTTGTAAAGTTTCAACCTGACCAATGTATTTTAATTAAACAAATACATTGACAGGATTTTTTGTTAACTCTTCCAAATGAAAAATATTCTACCTTTGTTGTATTTTCTTTTTTTTTTTTAAATCAGGGCATATATCTTTGTTAATTAATGAACACATTGTTTTGTACAAGCATGGACAGATTATAATTTGCATTTAAATCATGCAAAATACATCCAGGAATTTTATATATAAAAATTAAACTTCCATAACTTTCATTGAATTTATTCTATTGCTCTCAACAATTAATAGATGTTATGTTTATGCTGTCATAACATTATTTTATAAGTACAATAAGTGAAAAACGAGTAAAGTAAGAATGCTTTCAAAAATAGACATGTTAATAGTTATTTATCAATTAACAAAATGCAAAGTGAGTGAACAGAAGAAAAATCTACATCAAATCAATATTTGGTGTGACCACCCTTTTCTTTCAAAACAGCATCAATTCTTCTAGGTACACTTGCACACAGTTTTTGAAGGAACTCGGCAGTTAGGTTGGCCCAAACATCTTGGAGAACTAACCACAGTTCTTCTGTGGATTTAGGCAGCCTCAGTTGCTTCTCTCTCTTCATGTAATCCCAGACAGACTCGATGATGTTGAGATCAGGGCTCTGTGGGGGCCATACCATCACTTCCAGGACTCCTTGTTCTTCTTTACGCTGAAGATAGTTCTTAATGACTTTCGCTGTATGTTTGGGGTCGTTGTCATGCTGCAGAATAAATTTGGGGCCAATCAGATGCCTCCCTGATGGTATTGCATGATGGATAAGTATCTGCCTGTACTTCTCAGCATTGAGGAGACCATTAATTCTGACCAAATCCCCAACTCCATTTGCAGAAATGCAGCCCCAAACTTGCAAGGAACCTCCACCATGCTTCACTGTTGCCTGCAGACACTCATTCGTGTACCGCTCTCCAGCCCTTCGGCGAACAAACTGCCTTCTGCTACAGCCAAATATTTCACATTTTGACTCATCAGTCCAGAGCACCTGCTGCCATTTTTCTGCACCCCAGTTCCTGTGTTTTCGTGCATAGTTGAGTCGCTTGGCCTTGTTTCCACGTCGGAGGTATGGCTTTTTGGCCGCAAGTCTTCCATGAAGGCCACTTCTGACCAGACTTCTCCGGACAGTAGATGGGTGTACCAGGGTCCCACTGTTTTCTGCCAATTCTGAGCTGATGGCACTGCTGGAAATCTTCCGATTGCGAATGGAGGTAAGCATGATGTGTCTTTCATCTGCTGCAGTAAGCTTCCTTGGCCGACCACTGCGTCTACGGTCCTCAACGTTGCCCGTTTCTTTGTGCTACTTCAAAAGAGCTTGGACAGCACATATGGAAACCCCTGTCTGCCTTGAAATTTCTGCCTGGGAGAGACCTTGCTGATGCAGTATAACTACCTTGTGTCTTGTTACTGTGCTCAGTCTTGCCATGGTGTATGACTTTTGACAGTAAACTGTCTTCAGCAACCTCACCTTGTTAGCTGAGTTTGGCTGTTCCTCACCCAGTTTTATTCCTCCTACACAGCTGTTTCTGTTTCAGTTAATGATTGTGTTTCAACTTACATATTGAATTGATGATCATTAGCACCTGTTTGGTATAATTGTTTAATCATACACCTGACTATATGCCTACAAAATCCCTGACTTTGTGCAAGTGTACCTAGAAGAATTGATGCTGTTTTGAAGGCAAAGGATGGTCACACCAAATATGGATTTGATTTAGATTTTTCTTCTGTTCACTCACTTTGCATTTAGTTAATTGATAAATATAATCTATTAACGTGTCTATTTTTGAAAGCATTCTTACTTTACAGCATTTTTTCACACATGCCTAAAACTTTTGCACAGTACTGTGTATATATATATATATATATATATATATATATATATATTAAGTTACTGAAATACTGTAACTGATTTACTGACTGATTTACTCACTCTTTTGCTCACTCTTTTGCTGTAGACGTTAATAATTTATTTCGTTTATTTTTTTAGGGTAATATATTTGGAGATCCAGACTTTTATGCCGACAGCCATATCTATCCTGGCTCTACAATCAACAAAGGTCAACTTCTGGCACTGCTGCTTGCATATGTCTTTCCTCATGGAGTTTCAGGGAAAGGGTTGAAGGACTTGTTAGAATAACTTAACATAACGGTTCCAGGATGTGTTCCTTGTTCTAAATATTTTCTAGACAAGTCTTTTTTTAATTTCTCAGACATGTCTCAAACACATCACTACTGCAAAGAGTGCTTGAGCTATATTGGGATAAATTATTCACCTTGCAGCAATTGTGCAAATACAAATGAGAAAAAAACAATATTGAACAGAGTCGTTTTTTTTTTCTTTTAATGCCTTTAACTGTGCAGCTGACCAAGATTTTTGCACAAGCCTATATTCAAGACAAATTCCAATCACATTTTTCTGAACGTTATACCGGCAGAGAAGATGTTTATAGTGGTGAAATGTACAGTTTCAACCTACATGACTTCATCTAAGATCCTGACAACATTACTCTCTCATTCAGCTGTGATGGGGCTTCTGTCTTTAAATCATAAAATTATTCCATCTGGCCAATTTTCTGCTCAGTCAATGAGTAGCCATTTAAAGAGAGAGGAAGAAATGTAATACTCCATTCACTTTGGTTTGGTGACAGAAAGCCAGAAATTGGGACCTTTCTCCAGCCATTTGTTTCCGAAATGAGGCCTCTATAAAAGTGGTTTTGAGAGGATAGACAAGTGTGGGATTGTCCATAAGAGTAGGGTTGCACCAGCAGTCTGTATATGTGATACCCCTGCAAGGGCTATGATGCAGTGTATGAAGCAATTTATTGGAATGTATGGCTGTGGGTTTTGTCTTCACAAAGGTGAAACCATACAAAAGGGTAATGGCTATGTCGGAGTATATCCACATTCAGATAACTTTCCCTTAGCAAGATCACATCATGCCCGTGCCACAACAGCACAGAAACAGGCTGTCGTGGGAGTTAAGGAAGCCAGTACTTTACTTTTCATACCCAGATTTGATATTAAGTGTTTTATTCCTGAGTATATGCATAGTCTGTCTAGGTGTAACCAAGCAACTTGTAAATCTTTGGTGTGACACAAAAAACACAGACTCTGCATTCTACATTCTGCACAAATTAAATAGAGATGAGCGAGATCAAGCCTCCAAATGAGGTTCACCGCTACCCAAGGCCTTTGTCCGATAGGCAATACTGGAAGGCAGAAGAGTTGAGAGCATTTTGTTTTGTTTTACTCTCCCATTCTCCAGAAATCTGTTCTACCGTTGCCTTTCTTTCAGCACTGGATGTTACTTCTATTTGTCATTGTGGCAAAGTGGTAAAGACGTGCAGGTGAGTGCAGTGCAGAGTAATCACACGGACAACGTTTGTACAGGTGCAAGGGTGTTTATTTAATTTAATAAATGTCCAGAGCCTTAAGGCAAACCTGCAAATAATAACAGTGTTGGAAGTGATACAGCGGCGTGTATCACTTCGGTTTGTAATCCCACGGGTTTGACCCGTAACCCAAAGTCCCGTTCCGTCACACACACAAAGCACACAACACAGACACAATTAGACAGTGCGTGATTCTAGTGCTAGTGGTGAACACAAAGACAGTTCCTGTAGTGGAAAAGGTAAATGGTGGAAGTCCGGGTTTTTCGCTGGCCTGCGGCTGCAGCTCCGGATCGTGATCAGTAATCTTCAGTGACTAATAACAAACAAGACACACAGTGTTAATACACAGACACGAAAACACTCACGGTTTACTCACAGTACGGGCTCCTTCTCGGTTATTTAACTTAACCATATGCAAAGGAACAGATCACTCAAGCCATGCCCCCTATTTATACCCTCGCCCATGACCCCGAGGTTAACGAGCGCATCCGCTCCTCCAGTCCTCGGATGCCACGCCGCTTACCGTCCAGGTCAATGAGCTTGGGTGCCGTAGCTCCGCCCCCTTCCTAATAAATTGTATCATCCTATACGAGTGTAGTTTAAGTTTTAAATGTGTTCTGTGGAAAGCTGTTTTAGTAGAAATAACAAGACATTGATTTAAATTGTCGTGCCATTTAATTAAGGGTACTCTGTTCCTCTTGCACCGTGCCCTCACAGGTCGAGAGGGAGATCTAACACCAAGAATCATTCAATCTCTGTCACAGCCATATATACACTTTTCTTGCCGAAGCTGCATCTAAATGATTTGAAATCAGCTTCTTCTTGCCTTACTAAGCTTGTGGTACAAGTTGAGGATCTTTATGTAAAGATGCACATGTCTTACAACATACATTGCCTTATTCACTTAGCAGATATTCAAATGTGGGGTCCACTATGGACAAATTCAGCATTTTTGTCTGAGGATATGAATGAGAAGTTGCTAGAGTTGTTTTATGGCACACAGGCAGTGCCAACACAGATCTTCAAGTATTTTTTTTTATGTTTTTTTTTTTACCAGAAAGCGTCTTGTGAGGAATTGTGCTTCATCGTTTGTCTCTGCTCCGACTTCTGCTCAAAAGTTTTTTTTTCTAACCTGGTGAACAAAGTTTTGTTCCGTATAGCATCGTAGGTTTAGGAGATTTTGTATCTAAACAACTATCTGTAGAGGAAAGAATTCTACTTGAAAACATCCTGCACGTTAACCAGGATGTGAAGGTATTTAAGAGATGTATAATAAGCAACAAGTTTTACAGTACAGAATGGAATCCTATGGAAAAAAGTTTAAATGTAACAACTCATGTGTTTCTCTGCTTAATGGCACATATGGAAAAATATAAAACCAAATTGCAATTGTCACCTTCCATGCAACTGTGTGGAACTTTTTGTTGTATACACCAACCTTACCAGAGGCAAAAATCAGATCCGAATATTTGATGACTGTGCAGAAGTTAATACCACTGGATATATCACCAAAGTACAGATAAGCAGTGAACTGTCTGTCTGCAAGGCAAAAGACATTGAATGTAAATGCTGATGTAGTCTTGTTCACATGTTTGATTAACATTACATTTCTTTAATCTTATTACAACACAGTACAGTCTATAGTAAAAAATAAAATACCTCTTCTTATAAATAAGCAATGTCTCCTGCGCAATAACGCGTGCCTTCAACCACCCAGGGTGTCCAGATATTCATTACTACCGTACACTCTGAATTAAAAAATAAGTTTTGTTTAGATATAGCTCGCAACAAAACGTAGTACAGTAATATAAAACCAGCTCGTTCAATCTATAGATTCTGCTGTAGAGGACCGGGAACAATCCTTGTGATTTTAATATACAAATGCAATAATTTAGGGCCCTGTTCTGACTTGGTTTACGCGCTAGTTATGCACTCTTGTGTCCAGGCCTTAAGCTGGTGTGTCCAGGGCATTAGTAGCGTGTAAACCAAGTCCGAATAGGGCCCTTAGTGAGTGAAAATAAAAAAATAAAAAACAGACTGCACCGTCCGCAATGACTATTTGGATAAATAGGTGGATGCTGCAGTAATTGCATGTTTAAACCATTATTTTTTATTTCTGAAATGTAAGCCAAATCCACAATCCCAGAACTTGCCAGTCTGTACATATCTATATATGCAGTATGTCACACTTAGGCCTAATAAAAATCTAAACAATGAGTTAAGTTGCTAAATTCTTGTTTAATACATTTCAATTTTTTGTTTTGTGTAATTGCAGAGATAAAATGGCAGTGTTTAAGTGATGGTGGTGGGAGGGCGGAGGGGAACGAGGGGTTTAACGAATTGCCCATGTTAACAGTTTTCATCACAGTTGTAGATCTCAAGAGTTACAGCCATAATGATATTATTATCTTTACAAACGATAATAAAAGAGCAGTAACCCTATGTGTGAAGAATTTCATGTATGAAACTTTGAAATCTTATTCCTTGTTGCCTTATTGACATTAAAATTGGTGGAATGTGTTTTCATGTTGTTGTTTGATGCTTTTTGTTAATTATTAATATTCACATTCACTGTGTTCCACAAGAGTTTTCAGAGGTTGCAAATTTGTCAGCACTGCTTATTTGTGTAACATTATCTTATGACCTCCATTAAAATTTTACATGAATCCAAAACATTTTTGTCTTTCTTTGCATATTTTTTAATTGTCACTGGCATACCTTATCAAAACAGCAAACATTTTTCTGAATTTTATTTTTATCACACTTACAGTGTCATTTTATCTAGGATTTGTACTTTACTTTTTAAAATTATAAAACATTCATAAAACAGACTCATTACTCAGAGAATAACTAGAAGAAATACACTGTCCGTCCAAAAAACTGTAACACCTAGAAGGCGCTGATGAATTCTAGGCGTTGCAATTTTTTTGATGGGCAGTGTAGTTTTAACATTCATAAGTGATCTTTTTAGCTCTCAAATGGCTAGCTGGTCATCAATGTATCTCTTGATGGTAGGCTGTAAACTCTTTTTAAATAGTATTTAAATAGTAGTTTAAATAGTATTTATAGTTGTACTCTGAAGTGTAAATACAGAGCACAGAGTATATAGAGCACCACAAGTTACAACAATGCATACTATAGTATACTTCAATGTGCTGTAGTACATTCTATAGTACATCTCAAGATACTATAGTAGGTACTATAATATTCTATAGAATACTACAGTAAGTACTATAGTATTCTATATATTATTATTTTTTCATGTGGGCAGTCACTTGAGTGCCACAAAGCTGAAAAGAGTTCTATGTATACTTGTTTAAATCAAACTGAGACTAAGAGTATTGGTTTTGACTTTAAAGGCCTGTTTTCTTTATTATCTTCATAAGTTTGACGTACCTTTTACGTACCAAGGTACTTCTTTAACTATTTATTTTTATCCAACACCGTAGCTGTGGGAATTTAAAACAAAACTAAAGCTCCACATTCATTGAACAGTAAACACTATTTTGTTTGTGTAGCAAGGGTCGTCTCTGTTTTCTATACTGTAGTTAATTATATAAACACTATCAGTGACTCTCTGGCCCAGTATAGCTGCTACGGCTCACCATAATATACGACAGGTGACCACTTATCAAAAAAGAGGTTGTATTGTGTAAGCGTAAGACCTTTTAATCAAGGTGATTTAGCTAGACTGTTTTACTAGGAAATATTTTCAAGACGTTTTCAGCCATCCATAATTGAACTTCGCTCAGGCACTGAGACAGCAAAGAAACGGCCATCTCTGGTTTTGTAGGAAGGGAACAACACACCTGATTGTCGTCCTTTCCAATGGCCCATATTTACAAAAACGACCCTGAAGCTGGGCAATCACAACTTTTACTAATAAGCCAGGGAGGCCAAGGATCCAAACCACAGGTCGTAGGGTTTAGTTTAGTTATGACAGCCTTTAGTTCAGCCTCAGTTATCGCTGTAAATTCCTTAAAATAGCAGTTGTAGTTGAATAACAATCAGGAGTAGAGGGGGAGGCAGTAGTAATGGCAGAGGCAACTCGGTCATAATCACTTCTACTTTATCTGTAAAAAATTGTAAAATGTTTTCAGAGGTGTCAGTTTGATCTCTATGCACTGGGTTAATTGTTTTAGGATTTAAAAGTATTAAACAGTGCTTTGGCTGATTTTTACCAGTGGAAATAATATTAGAGAAATAGGATGATTTTGCAGTGGTCAAGGTCAATTGATATTTTTTCATATCTGTCTCAGATCTCAAGATCAACACAGAGCCCAGATGCACTCCATTTTTGTTCCAAAATAAAAGGGGGCAAAGCTTTCCTTAACACAGACACAGATACAAGCTGTCTAGCTGCAAAGCTCATCTTATTTTGACACATGGCACTTTGTAGCAGCAACTCTAATTACATTTTTAACAGTGCTCAAAACGCAAGCTGCTCATACAGCCTACCACCCAGAAAGAGTTTCCCAGTCCTTCATTTGTGCTGATACACTTTAATGTATCAACTTGGGGGTCAATTACTCAATCACCTTAACCGCAAACCTGTTCAACCATAATGTTAGAGGAAGGACCACTCACCCTGTCACACATGTCTATACTTGTGATGGTGTCGCTGGGATTAAATTCAACTTCCTTATACCTTTTAACCAAAAACAGAAAATATATATATTTTTTTTCTATAAATATTGAACGAGAAATGTTTTTTGTTTGTATCTCATTATGCCTAAGTGGCCTAAAGGGAACCATTACATTTCAGCTATAATAACATATAATGGGTCCTAATAATTTTAATTAGAGAACTTAATTCTGAAACATTGAAAAAAGGATTCAGATCCCATGAGTTCCCTTTGATTACTTAGACGACTAACAAATGTAGAGGAATGTTAGAAATGTAAATAGCTTTTTTTTTCTCTAAAATGTAATTAAGAAAACACAGATTTGTCCTTTCCCTAGGGAAGACTAATGTGGTTGAAATAAAAAGACAAGCAGCACTTTACTGTGGCTGGAAGGTGGAATAGCAGAGCTCCTGTTCTTCCGAGTCATCAGTGAGTAATGTAATAGACAGCTCACATTGAAAGACTGATTCCACTAATTAAAAGAAGTAATGAGAATGGATTACATTTTCTATACAACCTAAACCAAAAGCCCAGGTCACAAAAGCTATGCAGGATAGATTATTGGAACACCAAGAAAAGAGGTTTTGTCCATTTATTGGTTTGTGTACTGTTAGTATAAAAGGTTATTTATCTTATTAACTGACATGAAAAGAAGTTCCCTCTGCATTTACATACTGCCAATCATGCAGTATTGTTGTACATAAAAATGTTATTGTAAATTGGGTCCAAGTCTAGAATGTCATGTCCCCTGAATTCTGGCTGCCAGGTGATATTCCTGAAACAAGTGTGACTAGAATGATCTAAATGGGCATGAAGCTGATTAAATGTTTAATTCCTGCTGGCTTCTTGGCAGATTTGCCAGCTGTTTCATTTTGTCCTATGGTTATCTATTATCATTAGCATTGTCAAAATATGTTGCTTTTGAAGTTAGTCATACAGAGGAGAGTCTGTCATTTGTTTTCATGTAGCTTACCACTCCTATTTACTGAGGTCCCTCTCTGACAGTCACAGGCCCTCACCACAACAGCTGGATGAGCTGCGCCTGGCTAATAAGAACCTGCTTTGTCTGTCAAAGTGGAATGGGCAGGTTGTAGGTTGAAACCTGGCTGCACTGGTAGCCGCATGCAGACAGCTAGCTTTGGACAAAGCACCACTGTTGGATGCCCCTATTACACCAGGACATATCTTTGGTCTTGTGGTGGATGAGATTCTGCAGCGCTCTCAGCGCTCTTATGGGAATCCACGAAGGAGCTTCCCAAGCAACCACTCCAGTGCGCAAACCAGTAGCCTCCAGGACGGGAAGAACTGGCTGCACTTGCTTCCAGAGGTGGTGTTTTTAGTGAATTTTTGTAGGAAGAGAGTCAAATACTGCCAATTAACACCTGGACCTGGGGAGCATCCCACTGAAAAATGCTTGGTCCTGAAAGGGTTAAATCACACACTAGGGCTACCATTGCTGGTACTCTAGTTTTAGCAGTTGTGTGTTATTAAATCTGCGTGCCTGTGTGGCTTGTCAACACCAATGCTCTAATGCTCTGTGTCTTTCTCGTTATCCAGTGACAACCCACACACATAACAAATCCCCCTGTTACATATGGTGGCACCAGTGGGCGTCACTGGTCCTGCTGAGTCAAGGTAGGATAGGCACAGAGCAGTTGGCTGCCAGGATGCACAGGCAGAACCAGCTGACGATCAGCAGCCACCAGAGGCAACTGGAGGCTGGGCAAGGCGTATGAGAGGCACAAGCTATCGTCCTCGGCCAGAGTAGTAGTGGACGTCCAGAGAGCCAGAGGAGGAACTGTGTCAAAGAGTAGGAGTAGTTGCTTGCCCGAGGGCTAAAGGAGAAGCTACTGTCCCGATCGCCAGTGAGGAGGAGACTGCCTCCACCACAGCTTCAACCACAACCCCTGGGCAACAGTCCGGCGCCTGTGGGTCAGAGCCCTTGACCTGGGCTCCCAGACACCCAACCTTGGTGTCTGGACATCCCAACGCTGGGCCTGGGTCCCAGGCTTTAGCATCAGCAGGCATGGATGTTCGCCCAGACTCCTTTTTCACTCCCCCTGGTGAACAGACATTGCTGCACTGTCGCCGAGGCTCTCACCTCTGCCGGCAGCTGCAGCCGTCTGGTCATCAGCCTGTGCTCCGGTCGCCCTGTCCACACCGGTCGGGTCTCCTGTCGCTGTAAGTCTGACACTAGGGCTGCCATGGCTGGTACCCTAGTGTCAGCGCCTAGTGTTGTAAATAAATCTGCATGCCTGTGCGGCGTGTCAACACCAATGCTCTGTGTCTGCCTCATTATTATCCAGTGACGACCCACACACATAACAAATCCCCCTGTTACAGTATTGAATACAGAAAAACATCAATCATATCTTTTCAGTACACAGACCCCTCTTGGAGACAGAAACTGTCACTTTCAGCTTGCTTATGGTTGCAGTAGGAGCTGAATTACCTAATGCACTCTTCTTGTTGTTTAGATTCACTTTAAATATAATTCTGTTTCAGTCATCACATCCTAGTGACATTTTAAAACACAGTATCTGAGGCCTCAAGACAGCTTGCAGGGGTGCTTCAGAGTTTTAAGAAAGCTCCAGAATGTGGTGACAAACAGAAAATGATAAACATTAAGAATTTAAACAAGAAGAAAAATAGATTAGTGAAATGTCTCCTTAAATATGGGAATGGCCTAATCTGATTGGTGACTGGCAGGGATGTGTACATAGTGTGGTTTGTTTAAAATGTATAAAATAAAGTTTAATTATTTTGAGTTTATTATTTTATTTATTTGAATTTAAGTTTGACAGGGATTGGATTAAAATCCTATTCATGCCAAATACACGTGTGGAAAGGGTTCAGTGAAGGGAAATGACATTTAAAATTCAGATGAGTTACAGTGGCTGTTGACGTGTTTTCAAAAAGGTGAAAAAAAAATCAAAGAAGCATAATTGTAGTAGTTCTGCCAAGGCAGAGGGCCATTGTCTTCTAGAATCCACATTACTGTTCAGTTTAAGACTGGCAAGTTAATGTAAGACCCAGGATCAAACTGAGCAATTGTAATGCAAATATGCAGAGAATGTGCATTGTTCAGGATAATCGTACAGTGATTATTAGTAAATCAGTTACTAGTAGTACAAAATGAATAAGGTCACTGGAGTTCTTTTAGGATTTTTGAAAAATGTAAGCAAACCAGTGTCATCAGCAAACGTAAGTACATAAGCAGCCATGCCTAACTGTGATTTTTTTTTTTACTAATCGGTATGGTGAGGAAGGTATCTGATAACTGTTACCAGGATAGAAAGGTTCTCATTGTATGCCTTTGTCATATGCATAATAGCGAACATAGAATGACAAGGGGTTTGAATTAATGTACCCCCTAATTGCAAACTTAAGTATAATGCTCCAGCATTAAACCTACTCCTTTACAGAATGCTGCAACAAAACAGCTGTGAATGATTGCGTAAAAGAGACATGAGAGAGGTCATTATAGGCAACTCTGGAGCCTTCAAAAGTCTTTGTTAATTTGTAGTCTGTAATGAGCAGTCATTTTGATTACTGCTTGGCTATGTCAAAATACATTGATAAGAGGAATGAATGAATCTGCTTTCAAGCATTTCATTTTTAATTTTTTTTTATTTTAAGTGGCGCAGTTTAAATTAGTCCAAAGCAGACAAATACACTGATAGTCTTTCATTATGCAACATTATAATCACATGTCTTTTTCATAGCACCACTATCATATCATATCACTCTTTTTATTCCTTCTTCAACTGCAGACAGCACAACAGGAACACCATTATTACCATTAGCAACAGCAACTGCAGCAGAACCGGCAGCACCACTGACAAATTGTAGTGTGCAGACAAGTACAGAGACAACCTTGGGGGCCAACAAGAAAGAGGTGGCAACAACTGGCAGCAACTCCTGCCTTTCAATGGAGACAGAGGAGGAAAAAGCCAAAAGACTGCTCTATTGCTCTCTATGTAAGGTAGCTGTCAACTCTGCCTCACAGCTGGAAGCACACAATAGCGGTAAGCCATGGCAATTTCAATTTCATCTCAGCAGCCCTGTCATTATCTTTCCAGGAATAGACTTTACTCTAGGTAATTTAAGCTTTTAACTGAGAGGTTCAGAAGCATACAGAACACATACATGTGTGTTTGCAGTCTGATGAAGCTAACATAAGTTACAAGGATTCACTTTTTATATTTACCATGTGACATCTAGAAAATGAAAATAGCTGAAAAATCAAAGCCCAATTTTTGTTTTGTTGGCACTTTTGTTGTGCCATAAAATTATCATGTATTTTAAATTTCAAGAGTTTACTTCAGCAAATGTATCTGACTTGTACAGGGGTCAGCAACATGAGCTAATCATATGAACCACTAACTACACAGCTCAGTTATGACAAGTTACATTGTTGTATCTTGATAATAAATTAGCTATATTAGAAAATAAGTGTAATCATCTCGGTGATGTTTACTAGCAGATGCTCTAACCTGATTTACAGACTTAAGCGATATTAAACAACATTTGCATCCTTGCATTACCTGATTAAACATCCCTGTAGGGTGACATGTGGCCCATGGACAGCTAATGCAGTTTTTACCCCTCTCGGTATGCTTGATTACTAAATAGACTGGTGTCTCTTATCCATTTACAATCACTGCAGAATGACTGGTGTGTTATTTGTTAGTATCACATGTCTCACTATCTGTCTGTCATTCCAAGTAAACAGAGCTGCTCTATTTTAAGGGGGTGTTTACTGCACTTATGAGACAGCTTGCTCATTAAAACCATTTGCTTATATATGGCTATATACGGATGGATACCAAGATATTTGCACGCAAGCTTTGTGAATGAGGTTAAAATAGGCAAAAAATACCCCACTCCCCAGAACCACTAACTAGAACAGGATTCATTTTTTTTAAGTCAGCCAGGCTATATAGGACTGCAGTCTATTATTTGAATGCATTAAAATGCTCTCAGCAGAGCATATATGAAATCAGCTGAACAAAGTAAATTTACTTCTAGTAAGTTGGCCGTTGAGTGGGGGTGGTAATAAGTATTTTGTGATTTGTGTCTCACCTGTAAAAAGAAGTCACGAGCCATCACTGTAAACAAGGTGCTAGTTTGAAATTTGGAGGTCAAACCACAATCAGGAATTGGGATTGTAGTTAATCTAGCACACACAAAAGGGACTGGTTACATGAGGCACAAAAATAGAAGATAAGGCATAGTTTAGGAACTGTGGACTTGATGTGCTTCTGGTGTGTATGGTCATGTCGCTGCGAAAGATACAAGGTATTAATCCTTGTGACAGGGTAGTCGTCTGCCGTTTGGGTGCGTGCATTCGCTGCTGAGTGGCAGTGGAGGTTGAAGTTGATACGCCCTGCAGGCGAACAGGATTTATTTACATATCCACACACTGAACGGCTCATGTGACACTTTGTCATAAAACTGGGTATTTTTCCTTGACAAGTATTATTTTTTGCTCTGTCAATATGGATACTGCTTCACCCTGCTGGACCATGTTCATTGAAGCTGTTCTCTGATTGGTCAATACCCTAGTTTTCGCATTACAAATCACAAAAAATCGGATTCAATTCTATTTATTTTGTGTCGCCCTGGTGTCACCCCCACGTCTCCTGACGTGTCGCCTGTGGTGTGAAAGATACTTCTCAAAAGTATAGGTTCTATTCATTTAGTCGCATCGCTGCACAGTTTTGCTTGTCGCATCGTGTCTGGTGTGTAGCAGCCTATACAATGCTAGTACAATGCAGTAAAAGCCTCTGATTAACATGCTGTACTTCATGACCCCAGGCATCTTCATAGCCCATCCTTCATTTGCATATCAGCATTAGAAATACTGTCTAAAACGCAAAAAGGAAATGCAAAAGTCGGAACTGAATGTAAACCTGCATGTATGCGAAATGGGAGGGATATCCAAAATGTATACCTCCGGGGGTATACCTACATGTGCAATGTGTACATAATTGTGCTATTTAACCCTCTCATCTTTTGGCCCAACAGGTACAAAGCACAAAACTATGTTAGAAGCCAGAAGTGGCGATGGAAATATTAAAGCTTTCCCAAGGCCTGCAATAAAAGGCAAAGTTGCTCCCACTACAAAGGCAGTTACTGGTCTTCAGAACAAAACGTTTCACTGTGAAGTCTGTAATGTTCACGTCAACTCAGAAACACAGCTGAAACAGGTCAGTATAAACTAACAAGTATGAGGTTAAGCAGCTGTGTCTGAAAACCTGTGCTGTAGTATGTAAAATGGTATAAAAGTACTTTTCACAAAAAATCCTTCAATAAAACAGTACAAACATATGTTTTTAACTTGGTGCTTAGAATTAAGAGATTTACTCATACAGTTGTTACCAGCTTTGCTTGGCTGTACATTTGTTATCACAATATCCTTTTATACCTAAAGCTGTATTCAATATACATTTCACGACAATCAGTAAATATTTGTTTATACACTGACTACTGTATTTGACAGAACAATAAATGCATACCACTGCCAGTAACCATGTCACGTAACAGGTTGTTTATACAGAACGAAGTAAGACGTTATCTACAGTAATGTAGATGTGAGTTTTCAATGATTGTTTAGCAGTATAAGTATTTTCAAACCTTCTGTCTTAATAAATCTGAAATCTTGTCTGAGATCTTTCTGTCTTGGTTCAGTACAAACTAGCACCACAAACACCAGAACAGAATAGCTTGGAGTGTATGTTTATGTGGGAAGTAAGGACAAGTAAGTGCATTGAAAATACTAGGGGTGGGAGTTTTTAACAACAAAGTACTCAAATTTCCACTCTACTCCGTACATATGCTCCAAAACATTGCCACAAATCCTATTTTTAGATGCTAATATAACATATACAGGATATAGCATTTAACTTTAAAGACGAAATACAGTATTTCATATTTTACATTTAGTTCACAGTACTTTTACTGCACACACACATACTGTGAAATATTGAAATGAAATGTGTTTGAAAACCACACCGCATACTAGACCTTTTTATTGTTTTGTACTGCGTGTGTCCAGCCCTCTAGTGTGAACATGGTATTAGATGATAAATATGAGGCAAACCATGAAAATGATGCAGGATTATATGACAAATGGAATATTTTCTGACGTTCATTAGTATTCCAAATCGATATAACCCAGTATATAGAACACTGAACTTGACGCTAAATTACACATTCACTAAAACATAAGTGGCTCTTAACAGAGTATTTGTATTAACAACCAGGACTTTAAAAAAGTAAAAAAAACATGTGTCATATAATTTATATAACTATTGGAAGCATCTACTGTACATGGAGACAACAGTATCCCTCTGTAGTATAAAATCTGTCTACATCTCAGATTTTATCCACTCGTTATTTTGTAATTATCACTTAAATTAATGAACTTCAATAAAAAGGCAAAGCCAACATGAGTTGACAAAGGGAGAATTGTGAACATCACTAGCCCTACATTATAATTACATTGTTTGTGCCAAGCATTGTGCTAGAACTGCTGTACTGTTGAATTAAACAACATGAATTAAACAAAGTTGTCTCTTCTATACAGCACATTAGCAGTAGACGGCATAAAGACCGCGCTGCTGGAAAACCACCAAAACCCAAATATAGCCCTTATAACAAAGCCCAAAGAGGAACAACTGCACATGCGGTAAGAATACTTTACATTGCTTTGTATTGCACTGGATATTTCTTTAAAACAGTCTATTGGCATGTTAAATGTAAAGTAATGTGGGCTGAATCAGTTCCTGGGGGTATTTTTTCACATTATTAGTCATAATAATGTGAAAACATGATGTGGCAGTATAGAAAACAGTTCAGAGACATGATTTCTGTTCCCATACACCATTACATTGATTTTCGATAAACCAATTACCTACCACAACCACACAGACACAAGATACTTCACAAGTGTTTACACATGTTTTTTTCTCTCCTTCTTTTCTCTCAAACGCTTTCACAACAATCAGTGCTACTAGAGCCACTCCTTACACTCTCCACCCCCAGTTCAAACAAGCAGGGTTTTTTTATACAGGTGACAAATATTTAACAATTATACAATTAAACAATCATTACATTCAGGAAACCATTTACCCTATTAAGTGCTCATATAACCATTACACCAGTGACACCTCGTGGACAAGTAACGGCAACTAACAACTTTAAAGGCCTTTACAGGAAAGATAAACCTTAGGCTTACATACCTGCCCTCAGTAACTACTGTTAAAGCGATGAAACCATTTTTTTTCACAACATCACCGACCATCAAAAGCCGTTTGTGTTTGTGTGTTTTTTTTGGTTTTTTTGTGCGTGCGTTCCTTTTTTGCTGTTGTTCTGTCTCGGATTAACACACACTTTCGGAGCAAAAATGTTTTTCAAATGCTGTTTTGTAAATTGCAAAATACTGCATTACTGTGCTTTGTTTTAAATACTGCACTTTTTTGCAGTCATTTTTACAAATTCTCTTTGTATACTTGTGGAAGGGTGTGGGTGTAGGAGACAGAGGAGTGTACTTGGAAACACCGCACAGGTGCCCAGTTTTATTTATTTCTTTTTTTCCCCCAAGTGATTTATTTTAGCCAGCAGAGGGCGCGGTTGTCTGTGGCCTGAATACCAGCCATGGTAGACAGGACCACAGAAATACCCACAGGTAAACAGACACGCTGGCACATATACAGGTGCTCTGAACTAATAATAACAAAAGGCGAAATCAAAAAGAGAAAATAAAACACAGTAATCAAAAACTACAAAGAAAAGGTGTTGCACTCGGCAGCGTTATCCCGACCATCGTTACCCGCACGATGGTCTCTTCGGGGGTTTTTTTTTTTTTTTTTTTTTTCCGGCCGTTCTCAGTCCTCTAGCTTGTTGTTTCGTCTTACAGGGGCAGAGCTGAGGGAACAACAGAACGTTATTTTATAGGGCCAGCAATCCCCCCCAAAGCCCACACACGCTCTCTCCCACCTCTCTGTGTCACTGCCATGACTTACAGGCAGATATTGCAAGGCTGCTGCCCTCTTCCTGCAGCACTATGAACGCACCAGAAGAGTCAGCACAGATCTCTCCCCTGTTATAATACTATACATGCATTTCTGTACTTTGGTGTTTTTTTTTTTTTTTGTTTTTTTTTTAAAGTTAGTCGTCGCCAATTATTTTTACCCCGGTTTTCACCCCAATTTAGCATGCCCAATTATTATCTGTATCCCCGGCTCACCGCTCGCAACCCCCCCGCCGACTCAGGAAACGGAGGCTGAAACACGCGTCCTCCGAAACGTGCTCCTTCCAAGCCGTCATTTTTCGCACTGCAGATCCACAGCAATGCTACCAGACCTATAGTGCCGGAGGACAACACAGATCTGGCGGCTCCGCTGCAGAGCCACAGGCGCCCTATCGGCCACAGGGGTCGCTGATGCGCGGTGAGCCGTGGATTCCCCTGCCGACCTAAGCCCTCCCTACCCGGGCAGCGCTCAGCCAATTGTGCGCCGCCCCCTAGGAACTCTCGGTCACGGTCAGCTGTGACATAGCCTGGATTCGAACCAGCGATCTCCAGGCTATAGGGCACATCCTGCGAGGAGCGCCTTTACTGGATGCGCCACTCGGGAGCCCCTACTTTGGTGTTTTAGACACACTGGTGTTCCTTACTTAGTTAATTTACAATGTAGTTTAACAACTCTCTCTGAGAAGATATTTTCACATACTGTACCTGATGGAACCCTGGAACCAATTACATTGGGTGCATTCAAGGATAGTATGTGGGTAAATAGTGTTTGTTTTTTGTTTGTTTTTTGTACTCACAACAAAGATACAGTACATGTTAAACTGCAATAAACAACTTTCATATAAATCTTGGCTTAGTGCTAAAATGAATAATAGCTGTTAGCATTATCTTATATAGCACCTTTCACGATAAATCGCCTTACAGATAAAAAATAAAATAACAAAACATTTATAATATACAAAACAATTTTGAGAAACAAATATAAGATGATAAAATGCCCCTTTTAAATTACATGCATTAAAATAATAAAATGTGCTTTTAAATTTTATTTTAAAAAGCAGTGACACAATGTACATCATTTATTAAAAAAAGATATAGTATAAAACAGGATGAGAAATGTTCCCTTTAAAATACATATGCAAAATTATAAAAATGTGTTTTTATTCTTACTTTAAAAGCAGTGAGAGATGGTGCCTCCCTTTTAATCGTGGCAGATCATTTCACATCTTCGGTGCTCTAAAGCTGAGCACTCTCCCACCAGCCTTCTTTCTCTGTATCTGTGGAATACTGGGCAAACCTTCATCCTTTGATCTAAGAGCATGATTAGGGATATAGGGTCAGCAAATCTTTTAGAGCAAGGCCATATAAAAATGTATAAGTTAGAAGCAGGTCAAAGTAACACATTTTAGGCATGTTCTTATTAAATAATACTCCAGTTTGTTCATTTGTGTATATCCTACAAGGTCATGCTTCCACATAACTGTCATATTAAAAAGATTATATATAATTTATTTTTTATTTTTAGGGGGCATGTTGAGGTTCAAATATACTGCTATTTACCACAGTTCGATCAGCAGTCTGGATGTGTAGTCGAAATTCCAAATATTTTGTAAAATAGCATCAGTATGACAGCTGGTACATTCACGACCAAGTTCACCCACTGAAATGACTTCCAGCAGCCCAGCATTGACATAGGAAAATATTTTGCATGTAGACTTGTCTTGGTAAAACCTGGATGGATGGCATATGTAAAAATCATTGAAATGCATGTGAAATGTACTCGTATTTATATTTTGCAGGTAAAACTCGCATTAAGAAAGGAACTTGGAAAGACACTGACCCCCAGAATTTTACCGAATCACATTGCAGCGATGACAGCAGCAGCTGTCGGCTCCCCCTTCTCATTACGCTCGACCCCAGCAGGTGCTCTCTTCCAGACTCAAGCCCTCCCTCCAGCGTTATTACGGCCTGCACCAGGACCCATACGAACACCTCATACACCTGTGCTGTTTGCTCCATACTGATCAGAGTCTGGACTGGTATAGACTCATAGTACGCAATAACTTAAAGAGAAAACAGGGAACTATGCAGTGATAGCTCTATAGGATCAAAGGCATTAGAAGAGACTGGACTACTTTTGTAAATAATGTAAAGAAACTGAGTGACTGCAGTAATGTTTCTCATAAAGCATTCCTAATTAGAGTGTCTAGAAACTCTCTCTAGTGCATAGTTTTAGCAAGGTTAGAATACATTTGTGAATGTGCTGTTTGACCCCCCCCCCCCCCCCCCCCCCCCCCCCCCCCCCCCATTACAAGTAGTTCATGCTTTAGAAGCAGCAGTATGTGTGTCACAGGACATTATCTCTGCATTCTATGTATATAAAACACTGTGAAGATCACCCTCATTATCCCTAATGCTAAGTCAACAGTGTTTGACAACAATGAAGACAACGACATCAACAATGGTAAGCATAAGTGTGGTGCTTGTTTGTGCCATTAGTTTATGTGTTAAAAATCCAAACTTTGGAATAAAATATATACTTACTTTGTTGACTGCCTGAATGACTGATCACTGAGTTGTCCATGTACGTGTGTATGCAAGGTTCAACAAAAATGCATTATTTTGTCATTGCCATTTCTGGTATAATATATACAACTTTTCTACTTTCGCTGACTTCCTCCGTTGTCTCTGCCACACAGAACAATAATTGGGAACAGTGCAACTCACCATAATTGAATTTAAATGAATACCCCAAAGTGCCCCGCTTTGAGACAGTTTTATACCAAACAAGAATAAAACGAGTACGGCTTGTAAGCAGTACTATAACTAATTTTAGTTTGGCCCTTAGGGATGAGTTATCTATTTTAAATGTACCGTTTAAAGCAGCTTCTGTCATACATGATCCCTCATACAAAATACTGTCCATAAAAAGTGAATACTTACTGAAGCAGCTGTCACGGCTCAAATGAAGCCTGGGCTGGATCCTGATGTGTTAAACAATTATAGACCAATATCCAACATGCCTTTTTCTGGCAAAAATTCTGTAACGGGTGGTCACATCACAATTACAGAGCTATATGACATCTAATGAGCTGCTTGAACCTTTCCAGTCTGGGTTTAGAGCTAAGCACAGTACTGAAACACCCTTGTGAAGGTAACAAATGATTTGCTGGTGGCTGCTGATTCTGGATCTCTCAGTATTCTTCTTCTGCTGGATTTACTGCCCCAGTTACACAAGGTGTCCCCCAGGGCTCTGTTCTGGGACCATTATTATTTAGTATATACATGCTTCCACTTGACCTGATTGTTTGACATCATGGTCTTGGCTTTCATTTTTGTGCCGATGACACCCAGATCTACCTACACACTAAACCCAACACCAATTTGGCTAACACGTCTCTACTCAGTTGTCTGTCTGATATAAAGCACTGGATGCAGCTTAATTTCTTAGTCAAATTGTGACAAGACTGAGGTTATGCTAATTGGCTCCCAAAAACTGCTGCGCAAGGTCATTGATTTTAGTTTGGCTGTGGAAGGCACTGACTTTAGAGCTTGGGATTCCATCTTATCTTCTGAAGCTTATGTTAGAAATATAACTAAAGTGTCATTCTTTCATCTGCGTAACATTGCCCGGTTCAGATCATTTTTGTCCTCATCTTCTGCTGAGAATGAATTCATGCATTCATCTCAAGATTGGACTACTGCAATGCTCTCTGCAGCCCAGGTTTGAACTCATACCTCTTTTGTGAGTACATAACACCTTTACTGTATAAACTGCACTGGCTCCCTGTGAGGTATCGAGTTGACTACAAAATTATGCTCCTTACCTATAAGGCCTTAAATGGTGCTGCCCCTGTTTATTTGAGGGATCTAAGAGTACATTCCAGCACGCAAATTAAGATCCATGGATGCTGGATGTCTTATACAACCTAGGACTAGGCTCCGTACTATGGGAAACCAAGCTTTTTGTAGTGCCGCCCTGCAACTATGGAACATGCTGCCCAGATCTATTCGAGATTCTGAGCCTGTGGATATTTTTAAATCTTGCTAGGCACACCTTTTTAAGATAGCTTTTGCTGATTTATTTTGTACCTTTGTAAATTGTATGTTTGTATTGTTATTCTTGAACAGTGCTTTGGATCTGAGAAAAGCGCTCTATAAAGAAAATGTAGTATTATTATTATTAAAGTACTTCTGAAAAGAGGGTACACCAAACAAGAAATACTAAGAAAGATCTGAATTAGAATTACTCTTTAACCCCTCTTAATACAAATAAGTATTAAGACTTTGCTGTCAATATTGTCTGTTTCGTTTAATAAGTTGAGCACATTAATTGTTTTGAGTTTATTACATCAGAGTGTCAATTCAGTCAATTCAGATTTTTCAAAAGATTCCTGTACACACTTTTTGCAGACTTTTTAGCAAGCCTTTTGAGTGTCAAAAAAGATTGTTTGACTAAGGGACAGAAAGGAGCTAACAGGCTGAGTAGTCTGTCAAAAAAGATAGCCCTCAAAATCACCATATTCTAAAACGTTACAGTACCAAATACTATAAACATCATCAAAAGCATTCTGATTATCATTTATGTGACATTTCTTTCACAAATAAATGCTAATTTGCATATTCCAAACAACAAGCACTCTCAGACTGCGAGATTGCTGCACTGACATTCATGAAATATTGAATTAATAACTATAATGACACTCATAATAAAAGCATTCTGACTACATCAGAAGAAGTTTCTCACATTACTGGACCTTTGGAGATCACATCTCTTAATTGTTTTAACCTTTATTTAACCAGTAAAGTTCCACTGATATTAAAATGTCTTTTATGAGAGAGACACCTGGTCAAGAAGATGGCACCTCAAACAGAATAATAACAGAAAATTACAGTCATTTCAAACTTATTCAGACATTTAAAAACTATTTAAAAATGCTTATTAAGTGTACTTCTCCCTTATCCTTTCCAGTTTTATTACATTTTCGTGAAGGGCTCATAGAATGTTTTCTGTATACAGAAAGGTGTATGGATTTCTCACTCTTCCTAAATATGCTGTAAAAGACATGATTATGCCACACTTTACAGTTTCACATATATTTTGAGAACTTTTTATTGAATTGTAATATAGCCTAGATAAGACATTCCTTGGCCCCCAAGGTATCCATCGTATGTCTGTAAAGAGTCAGATAGAGTTCTGCTTGGGTGGTTTGTATTTGAGTCATTGATATGGATTTAGCCGGGGGTCCCATTCTGTCTCGCTGAGAGCCGTCCTCGAGGAGGGTGCTGCTGTGCCCCTGGAGGAAGATGGAGTTGCAGACAAGGTGATCGGGAGTAATGGTGGGGCAAAAAAGTGCAATGGAAAAGATGAGAGACTGCCCCCTTCACCACAAAATGGTTACAATTAAGTTATACACTGTATTTTCCAAGCTCTATGCATAATTCAAATAAATATTTAATGTTGGCATCATATTAGCAATGGTAACAGCTTTCATGTATTTATTTATGTATTTGTTTTATCAGTTGCCAAGGTGACTAGTGTTTATGAAGTGCTGTATACAGTACAAGAATGAGTCACTTCTATCTGTTGGTAATTAAACCATTTCTAAAGCACCATTACTATTTACTGTATATCTTGATTAAAATGCTGTAGCGTTTGCATATGTTGGTCAATAGAAATAATAGGTATGAATATTTTCTATAAAGAAATTATGATTATATGTACTAACATCTACATATCTTAATATTTTCGCACACGTTCCCAATGTACTTTATAGCCCTTCTAAAACAACAGCTTGAGTGAGTGGCAACAGCGGCGAGGTGGCCTCAGGAATGGTGGGCCATTCAACTCACCCCCTGCTTGATGGGAGAATCCCACGTGGTGTATAGAGCAGTGACAGCTGACGTCTCACTGGACTACCAGCTCATCAAGAAGGCGATTCTCCAGTGCCTCAATATTTCGGGGGAAACTTACCGTCGTCGTTTCCAGGAGTATAAGAGACCGGAAAACATCAGACCTCAGCTGGTGGGGCAATACTTATTTGACCAGCTGACCTGCTGGATAGACCTCACCCATAAAACAAAAGAAGAAATACTGCAAGGTATAGTCATTGAGCAATTTAATTATGTGGTGGGGCCCGATACCCAGGCCTGGGCCAGCTGGAATGAACTGAAGATCCTGTAGCAGACCATCCCACTAGCCGAGGCCTTTGAAGATTCCCTGGCTACAGTGACAACCCCCTTCATGTCTCCTACCCGAAGCAGATGAGGTCCTGTGGCAAAGTGGTTAACAGTGTGCAGGTGCAGGAATGCAGCTGTGATCAATTAACAGACAGACAACGATAATCCAGGTGCAATGATGTTTTATTTTTACAATCCAAAGTCTGATGACAAAAGGCAGTAAATAATAATAATGAGAACAGGCAATACACGTAACACAAAAAAACACAAACACAAGTCCACAGTGAGTGATTTAGTGCTCGTGGTGCAAATACAGTTTATCGTGAACAATGGTGCAGTGTAGTCCGGATAAGTGCTGGCCCTTGGCGACAGCTCTGGATCGTGTTCAGCTGTCTAATAACAACAAACAAAGTGGTTCCTTAGACACGACAAAAACAAACAAAACACTCACAATTACAATAGATGTTTCTCCTTTCAGTTCAGCTTTAACCATACAAAGGAACAGATCACTTCGCAACGTCCCCCTTTTTGACTCCTTGGTTAACTAGTGCAACCGCTCTTCCAATCCGCAGCTGCCACATCGTTTCCCTTCCGGGTTGATGATTTGGTGTACCTGTGGCGGAGTGTCCCGCCCCTATGTATTATTATTTGTATTTTTGTTTGCGGCGCGGGTAAAAGCGCAGCGTCTTTTATTATTATATTTAAAAACCCCGTGAGGATGCATGGCTGATCAGCTACTGATTATTTAACTAGCTGACAGTCATGCATCCTTACTAAACGTGTGCAGACTCTGGCCGAGGGATAATAAGATAATTAACTACTAGTTAATCCCTCGGCCAGAGTATATAAACCTGCAGCTCTCTGCACTCGGGGCTGAGTGTAGAGGAGAGTACAGGAGAGCGGAGAGAGAAAGCAACATTTAAAAAAAACAATTGCTAAAACGTGCTGGATTACCCAGCACATCACTTACTTGTTTGTTTGTTCATTCGTTTGGCCCTCGTGCCCTTTTGTTTTGTGTTTTCTTAAATCTTTTGTTTTGTTTATTAATAAATATGCTGAGTGCCGCAGCATTCAGCTTCACCCGCCCATCCACTGTTTTGGTGTCAGTTACTTCCTGGTCCGTGACGTCATCCACGTCACCACTGCGAGCCAGACTGTCACAGTACCATAGCTCCGCCCCCTTTCTAGATGACCATCTTCCATCTAACTCTGGGAATGAATTGTCTGGCCATCCAGTTCAGGGCACTCTGTTCCATTTACACAGTGCCCTCACAAGTCAGGAGGGAGATTTATCATCAAGAATCATTCTGTCTTTGTCACAGGTTCTTACTCGATATGGCTGGCTATTACTGCCGATTTATCTCCAAGTACTCCACCATAACTAACCCACCAGTGGAACTCATCAAGAACAGTATACCCAAGGTAGTAAAGTGGTCAGTTGAGTGTCAGGGGGCGTTTGACATGATAAAGCAGAAATTGTGCCAGGCCCCTGCTTTGATTACACCTGATTTCAGTAAGGAGTTCATCCTCCAGACCAATGCCGCAGATGTTGGTCTGGGGGCAGTCCTGTCCGAAGAGATAGATGGAGTCGAACACCCAGTTCTGTATCCGAGTACGGAGCACTCACCATTGGATTTGCACCTTTGTCACCATTGTTGTTGGAACTGTATTACACTGTTGTCACTTTACCATCCGTGACACAGTACAAAAAAGAATATTAAATTAGTCACATCAAAGCAAACTGCTGGACATAATCATGCTTTCTAGGCTTGATTATTCAACTGCTTGGTCTTGTTCAAATTTAAACACTAGCTTCAAGCAACAGAGTAAGATTATAACATTTCCAGGATTTCTGATGAGAGTGTATCCACATAAAAAAGATTTCTTTCGGAAGGTAAGTTCATGCTGCAAATCCTACATTTTCCTTTCACAAATTAGAAATTGGAGTAATTAGGCTTCCAAGCCAAAGGCTGGGAAGCCTATTGTTATTATTATTATTATTATTATTATTATTATTATTATTATTATTATTATTATTATTATTCCGCACAAACAACATCGCAGAGTTATGAAAACGCATACGTAAGTAGATGCCTATGGCTGAACAACCAGACTGGCATCCTCGAATGAAAAAGTCACATGGTTCGACCGCCATATTGGATCTCGTGGAAATTTGGGGAATTTTTTTAAACTCTTGCCGTTAAAAACAACTTAAGGTGCAGCAGATAGTGCAGCAATGGCCTATAAAAAACTTATGTTAAATCGAGGTCGATTGAACAATTACTTTGCCCGCTACGCTTGATTGGCACCAAATATTCAACAATCTTCTTGTCTTAAACCGCAACGTCAATCAACACCTAAATTGGCACGCATGTTCATGACCAGGTCCCTTTCTACTGTTTGTAAAATCCACGCTTTTTCATTACAAAACATGGCTGCAGCACGCAAATAACCGTTTCACGACGGAGCTATTTTCATACATTCGTGCATAAATCCAAGGTGCAACACACTACAGTCATGAAACTTTATATGACCATAGAGACTCACGTGAAGTACTGGTGATATGAAAATGATACGTTTTGGTCACATGGTTTGGCGGACTGTGGTATGTTGTGCCATGGTCAATATGGCGGCCTTTGGTCACATGGTGTGGCAGTCATCTTGGATTTAATGAAAATTGAGCAATTTTCAAAAGTCTTCTACTCATGAATGGTAAATACCACAGCTGTGAAAAATGTTGTACATAGTGCGCTAACCAATGCACTTAAATCTCACAATAACTGCTTGGAGGCCTTTATAATTGCTAGCAACTCTAGTTGTAAGGTTTGTTTCCTTGGGAGCTCTTTAGCAATGCATGTTTGCTCTAAGGCTGTCCACAATCTTCTGGAAAATTCCAGGACACATTATGTGCAATAGTCTTCTTATATACTGTAAGATGTTAATTGGAGAATTGTGCAGAAAACACAGATAAGGAACAGTACTTATTAAAAAATGCTGAAGCATTCATTTTTCAGATACAGGATTTCAATTTAAAATAACTTTTCCTTGTTTTTGTGTTTTTGGAAATTTGTTTTAGAAGGGTTTTCCTATGGAACAATCACCATCATTGTGTAGAGCTTTTCTTTTGTGAACCAAATTATACATCTGGCTTTTCCTTGTGAGTAGGAAGTACAGTGCAGAATCTTGTTTCTGCCAGTGTGCAGACTAGGTTTCCCTACTGTTGCCATCAACATGAGCACAATTCATAAAACTAAATAAATAAGCCTTTAAGGGTTTGCCAAAAAACATTTTATCTGTTATTGAACTGAAACTTTAAATGGTGCATCATTAAGGCTTTCTGTTCTCAAATCACCTAGCAGTTTAACAACAATCTTTAATCTCTCTCTCAAATTAAGAAATGTTGGTACTTCTTGGACAACCACTACTTATGAGATGCTATCTCATCTTTTAGCAGGTTTTTTTTTATGATACAAACACAAGTTAATTGAACATATGATTTTTTTCAGAATAAAAATTAAAATAATAAACAGACAAAGGCTATTTTGCTAATTACAGTATGTGTATGCACAGCTATTAATCATGTTCATTTAAGATATGGTACTTGATCCAGAGAGGTGCTTTTTAAACATCAACTGATTCAAATAAGCTATCCCTACATGCTAATGGGCAATCTGATACGCTCATAACCACATAAACAAAGGGTCCCCTGCTACCATGTTGTCTTCTATTCAACAAAAAATGTTAGTGTCATTAATGACTGTGCCTTAAAAACATGTTATTGACTTTGGAAGAACTATGAGTGTTTAGAGAGGTCTCACTTCAGGGAACATGTAGTGCATCACCTGATATCTGGCCACATTGTGCACTATAGCAATCCTGTAACCAGCTGGAACAGTATACCCAAAAGGTCAGACCTCTCCAGTAGATTTGTGAATTATGACCTTCTAATACAAAAGGTCAACACATGTGTCTGCGTCTTATATTAAGGGACTCTACAGTCTTTAGTTTTCACAAAGCAGATTATTGTAATACACTGACACAAGAGGTTGATAGAAATCCCAAACAACAGCTTATAATGAATTATTACATATTCAAGACTGTCTTTCTATTAATGTCAATGGCTGACATTGAAAAGTCCCACAGCAACAATGCACAGTTTTCCAGTTGTCTGTAACATTTGAAAAAAAATATAACCACAAATATTGGTTAGAAATCCTTTCATAACTACACTGTAGGTCTTTACATGTGAACATCTTGTACCTTATGTTGAAAACCAGTAATAAAATAAGAGGTACTACATTAATAATTGTGCATCTTGTTACCTATATATAGAGTAATGAGGGTAAACACTATTTTTCTGGAATGTTCCACTACCAGTAAAGAAAAAACAAATTCCAACTACTACTATCAACTCTAACCCCCCTCCCATGGTGATGCCTCCCATCTGTTGTGAAGTGTTAGGTACAGTAAGTCATGGGCTAGATCATCTTGTTCCTGTTGTAGGCTTCTTGCTTCATGCTTCCCAAAACATTATTATTATTATTGTTATTATTATTTGTTTATTTAGCAGACACCTTTTTCCAAGGCGACTTACAGAGACTAGATGTGTGAACTATGCTTCAGCTGCAGAGTCACTTACAACAACATCTCACCCGAAAGACGGAGCACAAGGAGGTTAAGTGACTTGCTCAGGGTCACACAGTGAGTCAGTGAGTCAGTGGGATTTGAAACAGGGACCTCCTGGTTACAAACCCTTTTCTTTAACCACTGGGCATCACTGTGACACAGCATAAGCTCTGCACATGGGGGCACACAGGTGTGTGTGTGTGTGTGTGTGCGTGTGTGTGAGTTTGGCTGATGGCCATCTTGGTGAAGGGGCAGCCTGGAACTAAGATGGCCACTGTTTCAACAGCCATATGGATCATCCAATCAATCACCACCTAGCCACATTCCTCACTTCTCATGCACACACAATCAAACAAATAACAGCTTTCTACTGCTGCAGGGATCCCATGTCACATCGCTACTTACTTTGCATCTCTAATTCAGGGTGATGCCAAAGACCATGACTCTTTCTCCATTTCTGGTAGACTTTTTGGCACTTGTGCTGCTCCCACATGGTATAAAAGGAAGAGAGAAATGTTGATCACACAGAATGGCATACTATTGGCATATTATTATTAGTTTCATGTACAAGTTCTGAATATGATGATTAATCAATACAGAAGTAAAAAGCCTATTACTTGTTGCTTGTAGCACATCCTTTTTCTGGTCAGTGACTGAAATCCGCCTCCTGATAGCCCATCAATCAGCTTTGACAGCTCACGGCGCCAGGCTGTCTGTCTGGACTCTGGTTACTGTAAGTCACTCATTTTTCTAAGAAATTCATTATTACCCCAATACACATTGAATATGGATCATGGAAGACACAGGACAGCAAAGCAGTGTTTGGAATTACTGCACATTTTACCAAACAACGATTCTGATGCAGCAGAGACGGACAATGACGAATCTGACTCTGAAGCAGACTGGGTTTGCAAAGATGAATCTTCCAGCAGCAGTGAAACCGAGGGCACAGGAGATCCCGTGGGAGAAGAAGCAATCCTGTGGCAGCCCCTGCAAGGATGCCAGCCATTTCACCTGCATCAGCCCCTGCACCTGATCCAGCTGCTAATGCATCTGAGGTAGTCGCTTCTCCAGCGGCAGCACCAGTACCACCTGGCAGTCACAAGGCTGGTTAATAATGGCACTGTTTGGAACACTATAAATTCTGGTGTTGAACCTGCAGGTAGAAGGGGTGAACATAATATCTTGAGGGAAGTTCCAGGGCCCATGGCATATTCAAAACACAACATTGATGAGAGCGCATTGAGTGCTTTTCGCCTATTGATTGACATGGATACACTTCACTTCACTTCATGCCCTTGGAGGAATTAGAAGCTTTCATTGCACTAGTATATGCCCATGGAGCATTTGGTGCCAGAAGCCTGGGTTACTGTTGATAGCTGTGCCAAATGTGCTAATGCGGTAAGTGCACTGCATATTTTAAAAAGCGCAGGATCTGTGTGATTTGTGCCAGCACTTAGACTTTGTAAACAATTGTAAATGAAGCCATTCTGTTCAAATGTTTATTTATTCATGTCATTTTGATTATAGTACATCTGTATATAAACGCATAGCTTCGGTTGCGTATATGCACTTTGTTATGTAGGCAATATAAACCCATTCATTTAAATTTTTTATACTTATTTACATCATTTCAGTTGTACAGTTTTGTATGTACATGATATAGCTGTATATACAGAAATTTATTTTAAAATATTTGTTTATTTCATTTTTTACTGTTTTTTGAGGTTGCGCTTTATGTAATATGTCTATATATAAACACATTTCTCTTCAAATGTACATTTATTTACAATGTTTTGGTTGTGTAGATGCTTTATATGAGGTTACTGAATAAAACTACGACTTATATTCAACTGTTTGTCCTTTCATTATAATATTTATGATGTTTTTAGTACGCCGGTCGAATTGACCGGTCATGGTTGTTGTAGGTATGCCTTTAAACGCGGTCGTTCTAGTGTTAAAATGCAGGCCATTTTTGAGAAGAAAAAATTGGTATAAAAAGTGCGTCTTAAATTAGAAGAAATACGATATACACTTTAAAGGTTAGATATAATTACTTGCATCTGTTAGAAGTAGATAAGCACTAACTTCAAATATTTGGCAGAATACCTAAGACTGCAAATCTGAAACTTTATACAGAGCAAAAACATTTTTTGGAAAGGTATAGTCAGGGAATTCAAATGAGACTGATAGAGAAAATAACTTTTTTCCAAAATAACTGCTTCATCTTATCTTTTATCTTCCCCAATTATGTATATAAATCCATGCACATAAATATAATGAATATATCACAGTGTACTATTTTAATTACAGTATCAAATGACAGCAGATCTGCAGTCATTTAAATAATAGTATGGGCTTCTCATGCACTGTAGGTGTTGGTCTTTGAGTCAACATTATGTGTTTGTAATCTAGATCTGCATTCAAATTCTACCTGCTCCTATTTAAAATTAAATTCTTGCATAGCCATTTAGTAAAAGATAATTATGTAGTGTTGCGTGATGCACTGACATTATGGAATTTGACACCTGATGGTAAGATAAGGTTAAAATCTGACCAGTTCATGAACAGCCTCAGCCCTGTTAAAGATAGGCAGAGGAAGATTGATCCAGTGTTGCCAAATAAGATAGATTTAGAATACTTTTCAAACCATTTTTAAACATTATTATTATTATTATTATTATTATTATTATTTATTTATTTATTTATTTATTTATTTATTTATTTATTTGGCAGACACCTTTATCTTTGAGGTTAGTTTCCCATTTGGACTGTGAGAAATAATGCTTGTATACAATGAAGAACGTTTATATACAATAGACACAGAAAGACACAAATTCATATATGCTAACATGTGGATGATACACATACAGTACTTACATGTATGCAACCCGATTATAGACCAAACTGACTTTGGTATGGCCTGTATCTTTGTGTCAGTGAAAATGTTGTTTGGCTGAAGTTGTTCCATCCAAATTACCCCAGGTATAGCATAATTAAACCAGGGCCATGCCAGACTTTCCACTTACCACTTTAGGAGCGTTGATAGGAATTGCTCACTGACCCAGGCTGACATTGAGGAAATAATATATGCGTTCATCTCCGGTGGATTACTGGTGCATTTTTCTGTTGGTTTAGTCTTTAAATGGTGGCTGCATTGGCCAGGGTGCTGTGACCTCTAATCATCCTACTTAGGTCTCTGCTCTTTCTCTTGAGGTCTTGCAATATGTTGATTTTCATGCATTTTCACCAAACCTGAAGGCACAAAAAAAGATACCATCTTTTCTAAAAAATTCCTGCTTCAACCTGACACTACAGTATGCTGTTGTGAGATGAGAAACGTTCTACAGTGATACACAATTGAACATTTTGATGTACCTTGTCATTAGGTTGTAATTATATCTGATGGTCAGACTATACACTCCTAGGGGTTCACTTGTCTGCTTTTAGAAACACTGAAAGCACATCACAGGAGAACATGTAAAAACCACAGTGCTCTCAGCCACTGCTTTTGAACCTAGGTCTTGTAATTCTGAGACAAACTAAAAACAGCATTGAATATACCCTTTTACCCTCTACCGAAGACCAGATAAACAAGATGAATCACTCAACTGAAGATTCATCTTCGGTCATAAAAGAATGTCAGCTCATTTATTATACTGTATAGGCCTCCGATGATCGTTTTCCATCTGCTGCTCTATTGTTTTTGGCTGAGGAGTTTAATTTACTGCAGTAGTACAATTATTGAACCTGTAGAGACCCATTTTTTCACATTCCACTCTTAAAGTAAATATTGCAGTGGTTTATATGAAGTTAGCCCATGATTAAGAATGGGTTTATGAGACACAAAAGCTCTATACAGTTTGTTCAGCCAAAAACGAATTCCCATCATGCCACCATTCCAAAAACAATAAATGAGCAGTGTATAAGGCTAACAGAATTGCCTTGAAAAGTATTATCTGCATCATCGTGTTCCCATTACTTTAGATAATTATAAACATCTGTCAGCTGGATACACATGTTATTAAACTTCCTCTGTATTATTTACCACATACTAGTTATCAATTAACCTACTTAAAATTGATCAAAATACATCTTGCAAAACGATGCAGATAGTCTAAGTTATAAGAGCTTTAACATGTAAACTAAACAATGCTGCTTTTGTCTTAATTGGCGAAAGCTGCAGGACTACAATGAAATAATCATAATCAGGCATGGTAAAGAAAAATACAGACTGATCTAATTCCTTTTCGTCATATTATTATTATTATCATTATTATTATTATTATTTATTTCTTAGCATACGCCCTTATCCAGGGCGACTTACAATCGTAAGCAAATACATTTCAAGTGTTACAGTACAAGTAATAATACAATAAGAGCGAGGAGTTAACTGAATTCGGAGGTCTTTAAATATATGTCAAAATGTAAGTGTGACAGACAGACAGCTAGTCAGACAGATATGCCCTGTTCACACTAGCATTTTTATACCGTTATCGTTGCAGAACCGTACTGACACATCTCCAGACTAGAGAGTTCTTATCGGTGTCTGTATCTGTAGGAAACTCAAAAAAGAGCAGGTTTCGTACCGGTGCTGTTTCAATACGACTCTGAACAGCTTAAGTGTGGACAGGTAAACCGATACGGTTTCAATAGTTTAACTACTTTAAACAGCTTTACATTTTACACTGAGCTGCAGTATCTTTATCATGGCTACACCAAAAAATGCCAAAATAAGTGACAAAATAATCTCCACAAAATGAGTAATGATGACTACGAGGTAAAGCGAACTGCAGACCAGTGCCACTCTCAAATAAAATCCCTTGTGAGAGAATATCAAAAACCAAAAAAAAGCTGTGATGCAAGCCCGCTGTCTTTACAACTTCATGCTTTTAAAAACGGCTAATTGTTTTCACCTTTTTGTTGTTCTCATTCTTTCGCGTTCTGCTCGTCTCTTAATAATGATTGAACACCAAAGCAAAATACTGTACATGGACAGGACGTCAAAACATGCTGTATTACATAACAGCGGATCCATTTCTAACAAATGTGACAGCGGTTGTCATGGAAACGAGTTCAGAACCCAAACACTATTGATTTAAACATACATGAATTTGGACAGGTATATCGCAACTGTATCAGTACTGTACCAGTATTGAAAACTGAGTTAGGACAGAAAGTGGTTTTGTACCGGTATATTCTATACCAAAACAAACTGTACTAGTATCATACAGATACAAGTGTGAACAGGGCTATAGACAGCACTGAGCTACTGAACCCTGGCCAAACCTGCTAAGTCTTCAACCTGGACTTGTCAGGCACCTGTTGATGAGGTGAACTGACCCCTGACAAAATTTTTACCTGACCCGCAGGAGCATCAATGCTTGGATTTAACAAAACATATAACATTCATTGATTGCACTCAGGAGCGGATGTCCACATCCTCTGGGGGTGATGCTTTATATGCAATAAAACTGATTTGTCCCTTGATAGATTGAGAAATCAAGAAACACTGAAGGTTAAAAGTTTAGCTCATGTTGGAATGGCTTACTGTAGTTTTGTTTTTTCACATGTTACCAGTATATTTAAGTGATCAAGGAAGGACAGTTACAATGACACTGTAAGTTACTTTTGTTAGCAATAAAGAATACCAATTTAGATAGAAACATGAACCACACTTCAAAGCTGTCCAAGACTGAGATACAAGACTGAGCATCTGGCACCCTAAGTTTAAACTGCAAACCACCTGCAACCTGCATTTGGAGTAATAATTACCTATATACAGCAAGAGTGATATAGTTCAAAAGCCATTGCATTCACAGAGCAACCTTATATAGCCTGATTACAGTGAGATTTCATGTTTGCTTCCATTATGGCGACAGTATACCTCAGGTTATGTAACTTTGCAACTTTGAACCATGGCTTTGGTGAATAGAACATTTCTGTAAATATATAACGAAGGTTCCTTAAGCTGCATCCACAATGGACGCAAGCGATGCGAGCGAATAATCTGGAAGTCACTGCAGTCAAATGGGAGTATCCACACCAGCAGCGAGCGATGCGAGCGACATCGCTTTGAGAAAATTTTGCGTCGCTAAAAGAGAACCTGTTTCTATTTTTTTTTTCGTCACGCGATTGGAATGAAACTAACCAATCAAAAGCAAGGTTAACACCCTTGAAACACATCAAACACATGCCTGAAAACAAGTTAATTATTTTATGTAGTCCCAGTAGTTGTGGCTTGCAGGTGGTGCAATTAGCAGCACCGACACATTTTCTTTCCGATTATGCAAGTTGCATAAAAATAGGTTTATTAATAAGCAAAAATAAACCAGACCATACATGCAGTCTATATATCCAGCATTTAAATGAAAACTGTGCACTATTGCTGTTTTTTAAAAATGACACAAAAAAGGTCCTGCATTCACACAACTTGAACATGTGACCTAATTTTAAGCTATGGCTTTTTTTTTGGTTTGTTTGCTTTTATGATAAATAACTATTTGTTCACTAAATTGTTCTGTTGCACAAATATGTGACAAGAAGAATGTCTTTACATACACATACAGTGAACATATGCATAAAGAGACTCACCAAACAAACAAAAATATTATTATTATCGAGGTCCTACTATTCTATACATTGTAAAACAAAGCCAGCAACATGTTTGTATTCTATGTGACACAGCCCAACATTACCAAGCTCATAGTTTGATTGTGAGCCATCTGTTCACTGGGCTGTTGTTGCCATGGCATGGGCTGTTGTTGCCATGGCACACAACCTTGTTCTGTGTATAATTATTCATAAGTAAATTAAGTCATTGATAGCTCAAACACTCACCCATGATCTGATGCGTCACAGTCTTCAATAGCGTTTACGATAAAGTAGAAAAATAGATCGCAGAACGACATCGGTACTAATACAAGGTAAGTGGTGACTTGCGCATAATAACATGGATAATAATAATAATAATAATAATAATAATAATAATAATAATAATAGTGATTATGTATGCTTAACAACAACGTAATAATAATAACCAAATGATCAAAACCAACATCAGGAGAACGCAAGGAACAACATCCAGGACCCTATTAACAGTGGTGGCCAGACAGCAAAAAGAAGGGAGGTCATGTTTATTGGGGACTCCATATTGAGAAACACAGCACGTTCAGTTCATAGTCTGGACCCCCTTACTACAACAGTGTGCTGCTTCCCAGGAGCCTTTGTTACACACATCACTGAGAACGTGGACAGGCTCCTAGAACGAACAGGAGACGACCCGGTAGTAGTCATCCACATCGGTACAAACAACATTGGAAGAGACAGGCCAAAATCCCTGCAAAACAAATTCAGAGAGCTAGGAAGGAAATTAAAAGACCAAAACGGTGATATTTTCTGGGATACTGCCAGCACCTTGCAAAGGAGCATACGGAGAGTTGGAAATAATTAATCTAAATGCATTGCGGAAAACATAGTGCACCCAGGAAGGCTTCTTCTTCCTTGAACATTGGACCAGATTCACAGGACTATCTATATAGGCGGGACGAACTGCACTTAAATAAAAAGGGAACCAATCTATTCGTAAAAAGGATCCTTGAGGAGGTTCAGAAGCATTTAAACTAGAAAGGAAGGGGGGGAAAATCAACAAAAAAACAGAAGGGAGACCACATCAAAACAAGGGCAACAACTCAGGTAAGACAGCCATTAAATGTATTTATCTAAATGCTAGAAGTCTCAGAAACAAAGTGTTAGAACTTGAAGCTACTGCACTAACAAGTAACTACGATGTGATAGGTGTTACAGAAACTTGGTTGTCGGAGAGTGATGGAGACGAATATAATATTAGTGGGTATACACTGTCTTGGAAAGACAGGTAGGACAAATAAGGCAGAGGGGTAGCGCTATACATCAAAAATAGTCTTGAAGACCAGGTGTACATCTGGAAGAACAAAACAATGCAGAATCAATATGGTCAGAATACTGGACAAAAATTCAAAGGGCATAATTACAGGCACATGCTATAGACCGCCAAATTCAGGCACCAACCAAAATAATCTGTCATACAATGACATTAGAAAAGCGTGAAGCAAAGGAGAAGCCATATTAATGGGGGATTTCAACTTCCCCCATATAAAATAGGAAAATCCAGTGGGGAGCATGACAGACAAAATTGAAATAGTGGAAATGACAGTACTCCCAATAGTACATAAGAAATGAAAGTTATTTACAAACCGCTAAACAAGATCATGCAACAGTCTCTTGACACAGTGGTTGTACCGACAGACTGGAGAATTGCAAACATAATACCAATCCACATAAAGTGAGACAAAACCGAATCAGGTAACTACAGACCAATAAGCCTTCTATTATATGTAAACTTATGGAAACTATAATAAGATCCAAAATGGAAAATTGCCTATATGGTAACAGTATCCAGGGAGACAGTCAGCATGGTTTTAGGAAAGGGAGATCATGTCTAACTAACCTGCTTGATTTTTTTGAGGATGCAACATCGACAATGTATAACTGCAAGCATATCACATGGTTTATTGAGATTTCCAGAAAGCTTTTGACAGTCCAGCGTAAAAGATTAATTCTCAAACTGAACGCAGTAGGGATTCAAGGAAATGCATGCACATGGATTAGGGAGTTGTTAACATGTAGAAAATGGAAAGTACTGATTAGAGGAGAAACCTTAAAATGGAGCAAGGTAACCAGTGGAATATCGCAGAGATCAGTATTAGGTCCTCTGCTCTTCCTAATCTACATTAATGATTTAGATTCTGGTATAGTAAGCAAACTTGTTAAATTTGCAGACGACACAAAAATAGGAGTAGTGGAAAACACTGTTGTAGCAGCAAAGGTCTTTCAAAATGATCTAGACAGCATTCAGAACTGGGCAGACACATGGCAAATTACATTTAATAGAGAAAAGTGTAAGGTACTGCATGCAGGCAATAAAAATGTGCGTTATAAATATCATATGGGAGATACTGAAATTGAAGAAGGAATCTATGAAAAAGACTTGGGAGTTCATGTTGACTCAGATATGTCTTCATCTAGACAATGTGAGGAAGCTATAATAAAGGCCAACAAAATGCTCGGATATATAGTTAAAAGTGTTGAATTTAAATCAAGGGAAGTAATGTTAAAACTTTACAATGCATTAGTAAGACCTCTAGAAAGAGTGCAAAGAAGAACGACCAGAATTATTCCGGGTTTAAAAGGCATGTCATGTGCAGACAGGCTTAAAGAATTTAATCTATTCAGTCTTGAACAAAGAAGACTACGCGGCGATCTGATTCAAGCATTCAAAATTCTAAAAGGTATTGACAATGTTGACTCAATGGACTTTTTCGACCTTAAAAAAGAAACAAGGACCAGGGGTCACAAATGGAGATTAGATAAAGGGTCATTACGAACAGAAAATAGGAGGCACTTTTTTACACAGAGAATTGTGAGGGTCTGGAACCAACTCCCCTGTAATGTCGTTGAAGCTGACACCCTGGGATCCTTCAAGAAGTTGCTTGATGAGATTCTGGGATCAATAAGCTACTAACAACCAAACGAGCAAGATGGGCCGAATAGCATCCTCTCGTTTGTAAACTTTCTTATGTTCTAATAATAATAATAATAATAATAATAATGTTGCACTTTAAAATACTTAAAGTATTTAATAAAAAAGGATCAATGAAGGAATTTGTAAATAGACACAATTGAGATTGCGGTAAGTTGTATATATAAATGTATAACAATATAATAATTTTGTTGAAAATATCAGTTCAACTATACTACTATTGTCCAGCTTTCTGCTGACAGCTGGAGATGTACCGGGCTTCAAATCAGAATACTACTACGACTGGTACCACGAAGAAAAAAAAAAAAATACTACGAGTACAACTGTACAATTACTATTAATATATGATAACAATAAAACTGTTGGATATGTAGGGATGTTCAATAACTCTGATCTACAGATTTTATCAGAACAAGACCTGTTTTGTAATGGGACAGCCCATCTCTAGTATGTCCAATAGGAATGCACGGATGTGGTCATGTATTTATTTCCAGTCTTGGATCGTTTCCAAGTTGCGTCTGGTGTGGATTGACATTCGGCGACTTTGCTCGCTCGCATCGCTCACTCACGTCCAGTGTGGATGCAGCTTTAGAGGAAGCTTTTGTTAAATAAATGAGTATTACATGATTTGTTATGTATAGACTGCTCCCAAAACATCAGACAAGGGACTTGTGGAAGTGCAGTCTGTACTTGCCAAGATGGGAACAGCTAAGTGATGGGGATGTCATTGACAGGATTTGATTTAGAGTTGGAGTTATTAATTGATGGCAATGCTTTTAACTATCATTAGATACATAATAACTACTGTATATATCTGAACAATGCATGAGCAGCTGGTGAAGTCATGGTACAGTTTACATGAATACAACCAAATACCTAATGTATAACCCAGGGGGGAAATTCTGCCGCTACTCACCGATACTCAATACTGGGACTTATTTTACTGCTGGTACTGGGTACCACATGCATTCCATCCACTGAGTCTTACCCAGTCCACTAGCGCAACGTTCCTCCAATACGGCCACCAGTGGGATTTTGTGTGGCCAAAACAGCCCCCCAGTAGTCCCCCCATCAACTCTCTTCAACCTTTATCTTAATCGGTGCCGCCCGCTATCCAGATTTAATTCAGCACAATCCATGCTGCTTGAATTCATTTTCCTCATACTGCTTCTGTTTCTGTTAGCTGCTATTGGACAGCATTACTGCCAGTATAATAACTGCATGTTGATTGGCTGAGCTTTCATTCTGATCGGATTTCATTTTAGCATGCATCACAAATTTCCGCCCATTTTGCTTTGTGTAAGTGGTCATTGTTTGATCAGCTAGAGAAGACTTTAGCACCAGTGCGATGTGAAAACAGCGGCATTGAGTAGGAGTACTCATATTATTTTCTTTAGTGCGGCAACGACCAGTGCTACACATGAATTTCAAGTCAAAAATCCACGTCAGTGCACATCATACATTACATAGTTGATAAATAAAGAATTAGAAGTAATTATCACAACATGTTTTGCCTTGCAATGCTTTACCACCTTGTTAGAATTTGCGCTCGTTTCTTAAACCAGGACAGTAGGGATTAACATAAAAAGCAGGATCAACAAAGTGCTGCTTTAGATTTGACAAGCGAGTCAGAATCAGGGAATACAGATGCAGGTACATTACTCGAAAATACTTCACGCTTTCCAAACACAGGTAAATGTTACTTATGGCGATCAACGTTTTGTTTTATTGTGTTCCTATTTTCTGTTATGAGGAGAGTAATAAACGAAAACCAAAACAATGTTTGTTTTTTTCTTTGTACAATGCCCCCTTTTCTACATTTATTTTTGAAGAGTTTATTTAACATCTAAAAAAGGCATAAGTAAACCACAGTAATGCTGTTTATGAAAATGTGTTTTTTGCCACTATATTTATTGTGCAGAAACTAAATGGCAGGGATTACAAAAATAAATAAATCGGAATGCCTACTTTTATACTGTTTGCTTGAAATACACAAGACAAAATGCTTAACTTGAACTACTGGGGATTGCGATGAGGTTGCATGGACGCAGAGGTCGGCGCTGCGTGCATTTCATAAAGCCCTTCGCAAGTCTCTTGCGCTCACTCTTTTGTGATCTGTGATGAGTGAAATCACTAACACGGTAATCCATTTTAAGGCACAGTGACCAATTAGGTAAATACACAATAGGAGGGTTGCAAAGGAAAGCAATTTTTTTTAAGAACAAAAAAATATATACAATTATTGAAATGGGGTTAGTCGATACAAATCCGTTCTAAGTTTTCTGGAAGTTTTAGTGCCGAAGAAAAGTTGCAAATGATCACTGCCGCAGTAAACACTGTTGGGGAGGAGAAAAGAACAGTAGCCAAAATAATAAAAGAAATTGATAGATCTAAAAAAGGAACACAATTAAAAGAAGGGAGACAAAAAAGCTTTAAAGTTGATTGAGGAAAACCAAAATACCTCACTACTGACAAGATATCTGGAGCTGTGAAAAGTGACAGGCTGTACTTTGGAGTTCTATACATACATAAGGAAAGCCCTTCTTCAGCTCTGTAGGAAAAAAAATCAACGCTGTGTAGCAAATGTATTTAAAGAAAAAGTGTACTGCATGGACCTCTCAGAACTACATTTCCCATCATCCTCCTGCTCACTGGTAAATCCATTTCAGTTACATGTGTAAGCAGGAGGATGATGGGAAATGTAGTTCTGAGAGGTCCATGTGGGTACGTGTGAAGCCATCTTGAGGCAGGGAATGCAATTTAAAAGTTTAAAAAAGTGGTCAAAATGTAAAAAAATAAATAAAATACACACACCGTACGTAAACAGTACCAACACATGGGAACATGTAACACAGTAAAATAAAAAGGTCCTTACGTACCCTTTAACATATTACCTAAACAGATCTAGAGGTCTTACTAATGCATTGTAAAGTTTTAACATTACTTCCCTTGATTTAAATTCAACACTTTTAACTATATATCCGAGCATTTTGTTGGCCTTTATTATAGCTTCCTCACATTGTCTAGATGAAGACATATCTGAGTCAACATGAACTCCCAAGTCTTTTTCATAGATTCCTTCTTCAATTTCAGTATCTCCCATATGATATTTATAACGCACATTTTTATTGCCTGCATGCAGTACCTTACACTTTTCTCTATTAAATGTAATTTGCCATGTGTCTGCCCAGTTCTGAATGCTGTCTAGATCATTTTGAAAGACCTTTGCTGCTACAACAGTGTTTTCCACTACTCCTATTTTTGTGTCGTCTGCAAATTTAACAAGTTTGCTTACTATACCAGAATCTAAATCATTAATGTAGATTAGGAAGAGCAGAGGACCTAATACTGATCTCTGCGATATTCCACTGGTTACCTTGCTCCATTTTAAGGTTTCTCCTCTAATCAGTACTTTCCATTTTCTACATGTTAACAACTCCCTAATCCATGTGCATGCATTTCCTTGAATCCCTACTGCGTTCAGTTTGAGAATTAATCTTTTACGCTGGACTGTCAAAAGCTTTCTGGAAATCTCAATAAACCATGTGATATGCAGATACAACAGCATTGCAAATTATTATTATTATTATTATTATTATTATTATTATTATTATTATTA